>NW_003852402.1:9626105-9631490 GCF_000181295.1 Otolemur garnettii | reverse complement strand
AAAAAAAAAAAAACCAAAAAATAGCTGGGCATTGTGGAGGGCCCCTGTAGTCCCAACTATTTGGGAGACTGAGGCAAGAGAATCTCTTAAGCCCAAGAGTTAGAGATTGCTATGAGCTATGCCATGGCACTCTACTGAGGGCAATATAACATGACTATGTCTCAAATAAATAAGTAACAACCAAAAAACCCCCAGCCTGCCTGAGGGCAGAGCCTCTGAAATCTGAGGAAGTAAAGACCTGACCTGCTCAGAATCCTTTTACCTTCTCTTCCCAAGCTCTCAGGGAATCAAAGGGACATTCACAAGCCTGATCAGACCTCCCAACACAACCTAAACAGTAGGAGGAAAGCTTTCAAATCTTCCTCAAAAAAAAGTTGCAATGGGGGGCAAGGCCCCTGGGAGCTAAGGCAAGAATGTGGCTGAGGAACACATGGTACAGAGCAGCCAGGCCCAGGCAGTCCAGACCTCCAGGTATGCCTGAGCAGCGGCAGAGAGCTCTGGTGAGTACTCTGGTGCCAAGGGCTGTTGTAGCCCAGCATGGGCTTTGTGTGGCCTCACCTTCCCCTCAGAAAGGGCCTCAAGGAGTCCCCAGGCTACTCTGGCTACTCACAGGGGTAGCCTTTACAGAGGACCTCGATGGGCGTTGACATCTTTTTCTCGCTGATTCGCTCATACTTTTGGCGCTTGGTGGCTGCTTTGAGGCCCTGCCAGGGCAGGGAGCCCAGGTTGAAGTACATGAGCACGTAGCCCAGACTCTCCAGGTCATCTCGACGGCTTTGCTCTGCATGCAGAGTTGAAAGCAAAGTGAGGGGTGGGGTCCACTCAGGCCCCCAGCTCCTCCTCCAGGTTATGTTCTTCACTCTGTACCCAGCACCCCCATCACATGCCAGCTTGCTGCAACTCTGTTTTGAACAGGCATTGCTATTGTCTTCCTCCTACAGAGAAGGGGCCCAAGGCAGAGCTTCCTCAACTCAGTTTGGGTCTGGTTTTTAGCTCAGGTACTTAACCATTCACTGACTACAAGTGGGTACCCACAGTGCCTGGCCCACCAAGAAGGGGGCACAAGCTTTGGCACAGAGGGGGCCAGGGTCAAATCCAGCTCTGATATTCACTGAGCTGCATGACCTCAAGCAGCCTGTGTAAAACCTGAGCCTGTGTTCCCAGCCCACAAAAACAAGGATATGTCCTCACCCACTCAATGGGGCTGTTGTGAGGGTGGGACTGGGCATGCAAAGGGGAAGACACAACTTTGTGTGAGGTCAGGAGTGAGTCCAGGCTTAGGGGCAGGCAGGGTCAGGACTTTTGCAGAAAGGCTGACAATGAAAGTGCCCAGGTCCCCTCCACCTCTGTAAGGGCGGGAGGGCCTAAGAAAGGTCATGGCCGGTAGCTATAGGTATGCTCTGTTGTGGGGATAGCTTGCTCACCGATGCCCAGGTGGGTATTGATGGAGGCATAGCGGGCAGTGCCGGTCAGGTTCTTGTTTTCCCGGTAGGGGATGTGCTGGTGGGTGCGGGCATCCCGGTACTTCTTGGCCAGGCCAAAATCGATGATGTAGACCAGGTTGCCCTTCTTCCCTAGCCCCATGAGGAAGTTGTCGGGCTTGACATCCCGGTGGATGAAGTTCTTGGAGTGAATGTACTCTATACGGCTGATCTGGGGAGGGGAGGGAGGAAGAGCAAGCCACCAAGTGTTCAATGGAGGGGCCTTCACCAAGTGTTCTGAGCCAGGCCTGAGCTGGGGCCACAGAAATGGAAAACACACACATGATCCCTGCCCTGGTGAGGGAGAAAGATCTGCATTCAACTATAAAGGATGATTTCCAGGGGCAGATCAGGAAAGGCTTCCTGAAAGAAGTGACATTAGGATGAACTCTGAAGGAAGAATTCACCAACTTTGTTATGAGACATGAGGAAGGTAAGAAAGCTAATGGTAAGATTCAGAAATGAAGATAAACCTGGAAAGATGTCCAGACCCCTACAGACGCTGTCCTGGCTCTACCCTTGTGGGATGTGGGGAGTCAGAGTCATAGAGGCAACTGGACTGGGGGGCAGGGAGTAGGCAAGGAGCACCAGGGAAGCCTAAACTCAGCAGGGATGACAGAGATGGAGCACAAAAGATAGAACTCATCTCCCAGCTTTCAGAGGATGCTAAAGTCAGGCACACAGCCCTTTCTTTCCTATAAGCCATTTCAAAAATTTCAAACTAAGGTTCAGTGCCTGTAACACAGTGGTTATGGTGCCAGCCACATGCACCAAGGGTGGCAGTTTCGAACCTAGCCTGGGCCAGCTGAACAACAATGACAACTGCAAAAATAGCTGGGCATTGTGGCAGGTGTCTGTAGTCCCAAATACTTGGGAGGCTGAGGCAAAAGAATCACTCTTGCCTCAAACCCCGAGTTTGAGGTTGCTGTGAGCTGTGATGCCCTATGTGAAGGCAACATAGTGAGACTCTTGGCTCCAAAAAAAAAAAGAAAATTCAAACTAATACCCATACCCATAACACATCGTCTGGAGGTCACATTGCTCTAGGCCTCAGGCTTCAAGCATAGCTGAGCACCACTTGAGCCTCACACCCTTTGAGACTGTGACGACCCTCCTCTATGCACACACATTTAACTGAAATCCCACAGCATTTGCAGACACGTTGCAGGCCAGCTGCAGATGAAGACTAAAACTCCACGGCAAGATCTCCCTGTTCCATTCCAGGCCCCAAATTCTATGGTTTCTTATTTCTAAGAAGCTTTGCTCCTCTGTGCTTATGAAGAGCTTAGGACCTACCAACTGTTCGTTAGCAGGGCCCACTCTGGCCCGGCACTGCATGGTACCCACTTAATCCCCACAACAACCCACAAAGGGGAGGCTCTCACATGAGGCAAGCAAGGCTCAGAGAGGCTTAGCAATTTCCGGACGGTTACCACTCTGGGACAGAATCCAGGTCTGTGTGACCCCAGGCACCACCTGGAATCTGCATTTTAAACAAATACCTCCAGAATTCTACAGCTGGAAGTTGAGGTCCCTTGGTCCAGGCCTGCCCTATGTCTCTACCACTGTTCCCTCCTCCAGCACCCTCTGGAGGCAGGGTTAGTATCCTAGGCACGAAAGGGAAGTAGAGGGTGGTTGGGCAGTGGCTTGCCTGGAAGGGCTCATAGACATCTGGCCAAGGTGGGTGGGTGTGGACTCACCATCTGGTCGGCCAGGAGCAGCACCGTCTTGAGGCTGAATTTTCGGGAACAAAAATTGAAAAGGTCCTCGAGGCTGGGCCCCAGCAGTTCCATGACCATCACATTGTAGTCCCCCTCAGCTCCACACCACTTGATGGATGGGATCCCCACTGGGAGCCAGACAGGGGAATGTCAGAGGTGGTCACACTCCCACCCCCCCACCCTCTTCACTGCTACAGCTCTGGGCCCCTTCCCGGCCCTCACCTCCCCCCTGCATCATCTTGTAGAACTTGCTCTCGATATGCAGCTGGGGGTGCTTTGTTTTCACACACTCAAGCTTGATGGCGACTTCTTCACCAGAGGCAATGTTGGCACCTGCCAGGGGCAAAGAAGGCAAGGGAATAGGATCACCCTCTGTGGCCTTGCAGTCCCAGGTACCCCATCTGGCACTTTAAGGTCTGGTGAGGTCCAGGCCTGGGGCCGAATGGTGTCTGCCCTTGAGGGAGTCTGGGAAGGAGGTAGGGAGAGCTGAGACACCAAAGACTACTCAAAGGAGCCACAGGCTTGAGGCAGAGAGGAGGCTGGGCCTGCAGTGGATGGGCAGGGACACAAAGACTCACAGACCACCTATGGGATGCAGCTTAATTCTGGAGAAAGGCTGGGTCAGTGGGGTGTGTCAGGCTGAGGTGAGGAGTGAAGGCAGGGGCCCAAGAGGGATGGGAAGTTGTACCTACTGGGACAACACTGGACTGCAGGATGACAAGATGGCAATAAACAGCCAACTACCCAACCCACATCAATGCCAACCCCTTCCCGTTCTATCCCAGCAGCTCATCTGATTCTCATCCCTACTTTACAGAAAAAACTGAGACCCTGTTCTAGGTCACATGACGAGGAAATAACGATTCAAGTGTCAACCCCAGCTCTGTTGGCGTCCAAGTCTTGGTAAGAGAGTCCTGCCTAGGCTCGGCGCCTATGGCTCAAGTGGCTAAGGTGCCAGCCACATACACCTAAGGTGGCAGGTTTGAATCCAGCCCAGGCCCGCCAAACAACAATGACGGCTGCAACCAAAAAATAGCCAGGCGCCTGTGGTCCCAGCTACTTGGGAGGTAGAGGCAGGAGACTCTCTTGAGCCCAGGAGTTGGAGGTTGCTGTGAGCTGTGGTAACACAACACTCTACCCAGGGGGACAGCTTGCGGCTCTGTCTCCAAAAAAAAAAAAAAAAAAGAGGGTCCTGCCTAGACCTCCACCTCCTCTGAACCGTACTCCTAGGTTCCCAAGGAGTATGGTTAGACTATACCCTCATACACACCAAGATCCACCCCACAGTTTGTTACAAGAAAGACCAAACCCAAACTGCACTGTGCCTCAGTTTCCCTAGCTATAACAACAAGGAGGGATGCAAAGTGAAGGGTTAAAGGGCTAAGTTAATACAGGGTGTCTTCTTAGTGGCCATGAGTGACTTCAGACTCAGAAGCTAAAGCAATGCAACATTAGCACAGAGAGTCCAGTGGGGATGTGACCACTGGGAGAATTCAGGGCAGAATAAAGCTGGCGCCTCCTATCAGGAAAAAGATGGGACTATTCAATAAATGTCCCTGGAACAAGTGCCTAGCCAGATAAGAAAACATACCACAGCTCACATTACAAATCTCAAGTGCACCAAGAATTTGTATATAAGGGAAAAAAAAGGTGGGGGTCAAAGTTGGCATGAATTCTTTTCATTTATCAAGTAGAGGTGAACATAAACAAACCCTGGACCCCGCAGCTCCACTCCTGAGTATATGTTCTCCAGAACTCTAAGCACACTAGGGGATGGGGACAAACAACCTAAATGACCAGCAGCAGGACAGTTAAAGTGGTGCGGTCACACAAGGGATCCCATAAACAGTGGAAAGGAAGGATGCTGCTGCCTCTGCACAGGGCCCAGGAGACTCCCAGCTGCTCATCTTGGGGTAAGAGAGCAGGCAACAGCTCTGCTCACCAAAGCCACAACATGGCCACCACCCTGTGTCCATCACAGCTGAACAGATGAACAGAATGGGGTATGTCCATCCAGGGGAATGTTATTCAACTCTAAAAAGGAACAGAACTCTGCCATATGCGACAACACAGATGAACCTCGGACACATGTTTTTTTTTTTTTTTTTTTTTGAGACAGAGTCTCAAGCTATCGCCCTGGGTAGAGTGCTGTTGCATCATAACTCACAGCAACCTCCAACTCC
>NW_003852402.1:9621453-9625174 GCF_000181295.1 Otolemur garnettii | reverse complement strand
GCCTCCCAAGTAGCTGGGACCACAGGTACCCGCCACAACGCCCTGTTATTTTTTGCTTGCAGCCGTCATTGTTGTTTGGCAGGCCTGGGCTAGATTCGAACCTGCCACCTTAGGTGTATGTGGCTGGCGCCTTAGCCACTTAAGCCACAGGCGCCGAGCCAGACAATGACATTCATATACTTACATGGGACAAAAATAATACATTAAACCCCAACAAAAGGGAATAATTTAAATGCCAGTTAGTGGTTACCCCTGTGAGGGGAAGGTAGACGGTAGGATAGAGGAAGGATGCCTAGGGGCCTTTAAAAGGTGACAGGTATCAGGTGGCGCCTGTGGCTCAGTGGGTAGGGCGCTGGCCCCATATACTGAGGGTGGTGGGTTCAAACCTGGCCCCGGCCAAACTGCAACAACAACAAAAAATAGCCAGGCCTTGTGGTGGGTGCCTGTAGTCCCAGCTACTTGGGAGGCTGAGGCAAGAGAATCGCCTAAGCCCAGAAGTTGGAGAACTCCCTTTTTCCAGAGCTTCTGTTGAAGTTTCATTTTCTATTATATTTGTGAATTTCCCACTATTCTTTTTCAAAGTATGCTGTTCTAGTTTTATGCATGTAATATTTTCTTAAAATGACCAGAAATACCAGGCGGAGGATTTTGTTTTAAAAGTTCTGTTTCTGCTGTTAGCTGTGATGCCACAGTGCTCTACTGAAGGCAATAAAGTGAGACTCCTAAAAAAAAAAAAAAAAAAGGTGCCAGGGATGTCCTCATCCAGCTGGGTGGTGCCCGGGAAAGGTCACCTTATACCATGAACGTATTTTAAGTATATTCTTTGTATCTACCCAACACTTAATAAAAATTAAAACAATAGGGTGGTGCCTGTGGCTCAGTGAGTGGGGTATCAGATCCAGGTGATGAGTTCAAATCCAGCCCCAGCCAAACTGCAACAATAAAAAAAAATTTAAAACAATGAAAGGTTCAAGAAAATGGAGAATCACCTTATAACCCTAGGGTTAAGCAACCCTTTTAAAAATCTGACTTAAAATCCAGAAGCCATTAAAAAGCAAACAATTCTCTCCTCTCCTTTCCACATGGCAAAAACACTAAAGTCATAAGAAAAAATACCCCAATTCTTATCATAGGCAAAAAGGAATATGTAGATATAATGAACTCCTACAAACCAGTGGGAAAAAGACTCAATGGGAAATAGGACAAAGGATTTGAACACACACTTCACAGAGAAATTATTAAAATAAATGGCTTACTCATAGGAAACGATGCTTGACCTCCTTCTAAGAGAAATGCAAATTAAAATGATCCTAAAGACCATTTTTCACCTAGGATTGTCAAAAGTCCTACAAGGTAACATCCATCTGTCAGCAAACAACGGGGCAGTCAGGCACTCCTTCAGGAGGTCAGAGTGTGAGCTGGTAAATCCCTACTGGAAGATGATTTGACCCTACTCAGCTCTGACCAGCAACCCCATTTCTTGCACGGTACAAAAACGAGGCCTGGACGAGGCTGCCCGACGTATACTGTTTGCAATAGCAAAAGCTTGGAAACCACCCAAATGCCCATCATGCTGGGACAGATTAAATAAAGAACAGCCCATCCATAAAACAGAACACAATGGAAAAGAATGAGGAAGCTCTCTTGGTACAGAAATGGAAAGATCTCCAAGATACAGGAAGTGAAAAAGCAAAGTACAGAAAACAGTATGCATCCTGTGCTCTCATTTCAGGTTTTTTTAAAAGGTGGGGCAGTAAGTTATCTGCATTCAGCTGTATCTGTACACACACACAACCCATCCCCCCCATGACCTGCCATGGTGGCTCACGCCTATAATCCTAGCACTCTGGGAGGCTGAGGTGGGTGGATTGCTTGAGCTCACAAGTTTGAGACCAGCCTGAGCAAAACCGAGATCCCATCTTTACTAAAAATAGAAAAACTGAGGCAAGATGATCGCTTGAGCCTGAGTTGGATGTTGCTGTTAGCTATGACACCACAGTACTCCACCCAAGATGACAGCTTGAGACTCTGTCTCAAAAAAACAAACAAAAAAAAAAACACTGAGCAAAAAGAGAGACCAACAAAGACGGGGCAGAGCTAGGTGGGGCAGGGAGGCGGGTACTTCACTGGACGCTATGGTAGAAGTTGTGATTTCAACACTTTTATTGAGGCATAATTCACATACTCTCCAATTCACTGATGTAAAGTACACCTCAGTGGTTTTTAGTATGTTCACAAGGATGTGTGACCATCACCACAGTCAATTTTACAGAACACAGTTAGCCCTTAATATCCATGGCTCTGTACCTGCAGGCTTGATAACCATGGGTCAAAAACATGTGTGTGTTGGGGGGAGGGGAATGAAAATAACAGAACAAAAAAAATAAAAGATATAGTCTAGGCTGGGCAGAGTGGCTCATGCTTGTAATTCTAGCACTCTGGGAGGCCAAGGTGGGTGGATTGCTTGAGCTTAGGAGTTTAAGACAAGCCTGGGCAAGAGCAAGATCCCATATTTAAAAAAAAAGCTGGGCATTGTGGCAAGCGCCTGTAGTCCCAGCTACTCGGGAGGCTGAGGCAAGAGAATCATCTGAGCCCAAGAGTTTAAGGTTGCTATGAGCTGTGATCCAGGGCACTCTACTGAGGCCGACAAAGTGAGACTATGTCTCCAAAAAACAACACTGGGCGGCACTTGTGGCTCAGTGAGTAGGGCGTTGGCCCCATATACTGAGGGTGGTGGGTTCAAACCCGGCCCTGGCCTAACTGCAACAAAAAAAAATAGACGGGCCTTGCAGCAGGTGCCTGTAGTCCCAGCTACTCAGGAGGCTGAGACAAGAAAATCACCTAAGCCCAGGAGTTGGAGGTTGCTGTGAGCTGTGATGCCACTGCACTCTACAGAGGCCGATAATGTGAGATTCTCTCTCTCTAAAAAAAAACAACAGTCAAACTACTATTTACATAACATTTACATTATATATATAAACTTATGTAAGTAATCTAGAGATGATTTAAAGTACAGGGAAGGCTGGGCGGCACCTGTGGTTCAGTGGGTAGAGCACTGGCCCCGTATACTAAGGGTGGCAGGTTCAAACGTGACCCCACTTGAACTGTAACAAAAAATAGCCAGGCGTTGTGGTGGGCGCCTGTGGTCCCAGCTACTCTGGAGGCTGAGGCAAGAGAATCGCCTAAGCCCAGGAGTCGGAGGTTGCTGTGAGCTGAGTGAAGCCACAGGGCAATAAAGTGAAACTCTGTCTCTATTAAAAAAAAAAAAAAAAAAGTACGGGGAAGGCAGTGCCCATAGCTCAGTGGGTAAGTCACTGGCCACATACACAGAGGCTAGCGAGTTCGATCCTGGCGTGGGCCAGCTAAAATCCACAATGACAACTGCAACAACAAAAAAATAGCCAGGCATTGTGGTAGGTGCCGGTAGTCCCAGCTGCTTGGTAGACTGAGGTAAGAGAATCACTTAAGCCCAAGAATTTGCTGTTGCTGTGAGCTATGATGCCACAGCACTCTACCAAGAGTGACAAAGTACAATTCTGTCTCAAAAAATAAATAAATAAAGTACAGGGAAGATGTGCTATGTATAGGATGTGTACAAACACCAGGCCATCTTACAGCAGGGACTTGAGCATCCATCGATTTTGGTACTAGAGGATCCTGGAACCAAGCCCCTTTGGACACCAAAGGACGACTATATTTTCTTTTTTCTTTTTTTTTTTTT
>NW_003852402.1:9606963-9621233 GCF_000181295.1 Otolemur garnettii | reverse complement strand
TGGCTGGCGCCTTAGCCGGTTGAGCTATAGGCGCCAAGCCAGGACGACTATATTTTCATGACCCCAGAACACCGGTACCCTCTAATAGTCAGGCCTTATGTCTCCCTGATATCCTCCAGCTCCTATCAACTAGTCCTCTACTTTCCATCCTTACAGATTCATTGTTCTGGACATTTCATAGAAACAAACTCATAGAAAATGATCTTTTATGACCGGCTCCTTTTTTTTTTTTTTGCAGTTTTTGGCCAGGGCTGGGTTTGAACCCGCCACCTCTGACATATGGGGCTGGCGCCCTACTCCTTTGAGCCACAGGCACTGCCCTAACCAGCTTCTTTTACTTAAGAAAGTAATGTTTTTTTTTTGAGACAGAGTCTCACTATGTCACCCTCAGTAGAATGCCGTGGTGTCATAGCTCACAGCAAACTCAAACTCTTGGGTTTAAGTGATTCTCTTGCCTCAGCCTCCCAAGTAGCCGGGACTACAAGCACCCACCACAACACCCAGCTATTTTTTTTGTTGTATATTGTTGTTTAACAAGCCCAGGCCAGGCTCAAACCTGCCACCCTCAGTGTATGTGGCCAGCATCCTACCCACTAAGCTATGGGTACCGCCTGGATTTTGATTTCTGAATCACATAAAACAAAAAGAAAAACACAACAGTTGTGACTACATCTAGTGAGCAATGGGAAAGAAAGTTCTGTAAAGAGTTTTTGACATTTCAAGGGGGGAGCACAGGTTCCCAGGGTGCTATGAGGAGATGGCACAGGAGAGGCATAGGGTTTCCAGGGGTCCAATGGCCATCCTATGTCCCTGCCAGTACAAGGGGCAGGAGAGCACAATGGTTCAGGGGGTGGGCTGTGGAGCCCAGCTGCTGGAGCCCAAATCCTGAATCTACCACCCTCCTAACTGGGGACCTTGGACAAGTCATTTCACCCTTTTAAGCCTCATGTGCCTCATCTGTAAACTGATGACAGTATTTGATTCATTAGGCTGTTGTGAAGAGTGAACATGCTTAGGAGAGTACCTGGCACATGGAGTACTCTACACTGTCAGGTATGATGGGACACACCAGCCCTGGGGCCACAGGGTAGAGTCAGTGGAAGGAAGAGGGGGATAAGCAAGGCTTTGAGGGAAAGGAGAGCCTGCCTGGAGGGAAGCCTCAAGGGCCATGTGACAGACACAGAGACATCACAGCACATGCAAAGGCCCAGCAGGAGCGGGTGCAGCCAACTGAGTGGTCTGGTGACACATGAGCCACCAGGGCAGCTGAAAAAGACAGTGGACAAGGTGGGTAGGGAAGAGATCTAAAGGCTCAGGCGGCGTCTGTGGCTCAAAGGAGTAAGGTGCCGGGCCCATATGCCAGAGGTGGCGGGTTCAAACCCAGCCCCAGCCAAAAACTGGAAAAAAAAAAAAAGGAAGAGATCTAAAGGCTCTTAAATGGCCAGCTAAAATCCTGGCCTGAGAAAGAAGGGGCCAGGTTCAGGTATATGACCACAGGGCATCTCAGCACCACTGACATTTGGTGCTGAATAATGCCTTGTTGTGGGCCTGCCCTGTAAGATATTTAGCAACATCCCTTGGCCTCTATCCACTAGATGCCAGTGGGTATGCCCCTGCCCCAAGTTGTAACAACCAAAAGGTATTGAGATGTAGCCAAATGTCTCCTGAGAAACAAGACACCCTGCACCCTGCACTGAGATTCCTTGCTGTACTTCTATAGAAAGGGCTAGGAAACGACAGGGGAGAGGGAATTCTGGGGAGGATACAGCAGCTCTCTAGGCAAGAGCCAAGGGTAGCCCTGCCTGGTAGGGTGCAGAGGCCGAGTGACACTTTGGAGGCAGAGCCTGTAGCTCTTGGTGGTTTAGAGACATGTGCAGGACAGTGTAGGGGAATCTCCTTGAACTTCACCCCACCCTGAAAGTACTACTGTCAGTATTTCTATCTGACATATGGAAAAATGGAAGAAGCCAAAGCTCAAACAACCATATGCCACAAAACTTCCCAGGGACACGGACCCAAGCTATTATGAGAAGTAATGTGATGCCCATTGAGTGCTGAAAACCTTTTGCCACAGCTGCCACCAGACTCCTTTGGCTGCCCCCAAGTTCTAGCAGGATGCTGCCAAGCTTATCTCTGAGTTCCCTACTTCTCACAACTCAGAGCTGAGGCTCAGGGAGGTCAGACAGAGCTGGCTGGGGCAGAGCCAGTATTTAAAACTTAGTCCCCAGGCTAGGCACAGTGGCTCATGCCTATAATCCTAGCACTCTGCAAGGCCGAGGTGGGTGAATTGCCTGAGCTCCCAGGTTTGAGACCAGCCTGAGCCAGAGTTAGACCTCGTCTCTAAAAATAGCCAGGTGTTGGGGTGGGCACCTGTAGTCCCAGTTACTTGGGAGGCTGAGGCAAAAGAATTGCTTAAGCCCAAGAGTTTGAGGTTGCTGTGATGTCATGGCACTCTACCAAGACAACAAAGTAAGACTCTGTGTCAAAATGAACAAGCTAACAAACAACAAAAAAACAACTTAGTCCCCAAAGCCCCTGCTCCTTTCTCCATTCCAATTCCAGGTATGGCTTCCTGGCTGAGGTGGTATATGGGGGCCAAGAGAAGCTGAAAGGACCCCAAACACAAAGGCTTGGAAGCTAGAGGAACTATCCAATTTCAGGAACAGAACACAGCCTATTAGTTACAGTGGCCCTGTGGAAGGACTGGCAAGTCACCAAAACAAATTGGACACAGAAAAGGGCTTGAGGGTGGCACCTGTGGCTCCAGGGGTAGGGTGCTCGACCCATATACTGAGGGTGGCAGGTTCGAACCTGGCCCCAGCCAAACTGCAACAAAAAACTAGCCGGGCATTGTGGCGGGTACCTGTAGTCCCAGCTACTTGGGAGGCTGAGGCAAGAGAACTGCCTAAGCCCAGAAGTTGGAGGTTGCTGTGATCTGTGATGCCACAGCACTCTACGAAGGACGATAAAGTGAGACTCTGTCTCTTAAAAAAATAAATAAAAAATAAATTAAAAAAGAAAACAAAAAGCCTTGGATCTAGACAGCATTAATGGGGCTGGGACCTTGTGAATTCCAAGTGGCAAGAAGGGTGACCTGCCTGATATGAGAGCTCATTCCAGACATCCAGACAGACACATGGACACAATCAGGGACCTGGCTGGACTGAAGGACAAGGGATAAAAACCATGCGCCCCAAAAACAACAGCAGTGGCCATTTTAACCCCCACCTATCAGAGGCCTAGAGTGCTCCCTGTACTACCTCTTACCTTTGAAATACCTGCCAGGGCAGCACTGTTGCTCATGCCTTCAGAATTCTAGACAACTCTCCAGAAGACCAGTGAGTGGACCTTGTGCAGTCAAATTGAGGCCCTTAAAAAAGGAGGTTCCAGGGCTAGAAATGGTGGTTCACACCTTTAATCCTAGCACTCTGAGAGGCCAAGGCGGGTGGATTGCCTGAGCTCACAGGTTCGAGACCAGCCTGAGCCAGAGCCCACCTCTAAAAATAGCAGGGCATTGTAGTGGCGCCTATAGTCCCAGCTACTTGGGAGGCTGAGGCAAGAGAATCACTTGAGCCCAAGAGTTTGAGGTGCTGTGAGTTACGACTTCAGGGAACTCTACCAATAGTGATAAAGTAGACTCTGTCTCAAAGAAAAAAAAAAGGCAGTCCCACTCTTACCCATTTAGGACGCTGGGGTCAGAATGGGGTGAGAGGACCTGAAGAGGAGCTGGGAGGGCCCTGCAGCCACATCTAAAGTGTGCTGGCCCTCGGCTAATACTGGAAAGCAGGGCTTGGAGGCCATGTCCAGCCCCACCTGCAGAGGCCATCTGGAGTCAGGCCCTGGCCCAGCACTGGGGACAAGAATGTAGCCAGAGCTTTGAACAAATGGAGCCAGCGAGGCCAGCTGGGAAGACCCTACAATCACCACTATCCCCAAACCAGCAAATGAGGGACCTAGGAGGGGCTGGCAAGATACTATGTCAGGGCAGAGCCCCTCACCGAGGCCCCTGCACTTCATGAAGGCTGCAAGGCTGGATAGTTTAGAGAACTGACTTACTAGGCTCCCCTGACTCAGGCCCAGATGAGCCTGATCCTTTGAAAGCACCAACTCCTAACTAAGACCCAGGGCAGGGCCCTGCTGGACTGCATGAGCAGGGGCACCTCACTACTACTTATAATTCCATTTCAAAGATGTGGAAGTCAAAGCTGCCAGAGGTCATCATTTGCTCAAGGACCTGCAGCTGGAAAAAAGAAACGCCAGTACCTAAACCTAGATCACTCCTGAACCTAGTTTTAAAATGAACGAAATAACTACGCAGATAAACAGGAAGTTTTGTCCCCAGGGAGGTCCCACAAGAACCAATGACACACTGGCTTTGCTGAGTGACTTTGAGCTGGACAAACGCCCCCCATGTACCTCAACTTTCCTTCTGAAAAAAAGAGGGACCTGGACTGGGTGTTATCTAGGAGCAAGTGTGCGTCTATGCCAGGAGCACATTCTGGCCTGCAGCCAGGGGCTCCAGGCTTCAGTCCTGAGCCCAAGAGCCCTTTAAAACATAAAAAACAGAGTCTTTTATGTTCACCCCAATTTCTCATTTCAGATTACTGAGGCTCAAAGAGATAGTGACTCATTTCAGGCTATGCAGAGGAGGAGAAGGCTGGGGATCTATACCTGGACTAGCCTCTGGGTCCCAGCCCTTCTTTATCCCACCAGGAGTGAAGCTGCTGCATATGTCTGGCATGCAACAGTTTACCTGGCAGGTCTCCAGGGAACACCCACTGTGGGCAAACCCCACACGGGCGCAGGGGAGAAGAAAACATACCCAATGCCTGCCTCCCCAGGAGGAGCTCCCAGACAGAAAGAAAACCTCTAAATCTGCTCTACGGCACGCTATCTCCCTCCACTCTGGGCTCTAAGTGTTTATAGGGGAGGGCAACCTATCAAACACTTGGCAATGAACTGCACCTGTGGCCAGCACTTCACAGTTTACAAGAAGCTTTCCTGTCTGTTGTTTCATTTGAGTCTCCTAACAGCTCCTGGACAGTCAGTAGCATCATCCCAAACTTTACAGATGGGGACACTGAGGTAGAGCAGCTACACAAAGCTGCTCTAACATTCCCATGCCCCATCTGGCCTGTTTACCCTCTCACCCTTGCAGAGGGCTGTGGGCAGAGGCTGCTGTTGTCAGTTTTCCAGAGCAGCCTCAGGAGACCAGCTCCACCGTGCTGCACCTCAGTTTCCTGATGTGTGAAATGGGAAGACCTGGTACCTTCTGTAGGGGCTATGAGGAGAGACCTGGTTCAGAAAATGCCCTGTAGCTAAGTGCTCAGGGAATGTGCAATTCCCTTCTTGTCCCCTGAGAAGCAGATTTCATATTCCAAGGGGTCAGGAAGTCTGACCATGGGTAAGCGAAACTCCCAAGTTCTGAATTAAGAAATATGACATGCAGACTTGTCGGTTTTCTTTGCCTAGGACAAAAATCTGTTTTATTTTTGTTTTCTGAGGAGGGAAACTGAGGCATAGGTATAAATCTAGCCTACTTCTGAGGGCACAGGGACAGACTCTAGTCTGGGCAACAAAGTGCTCCAACCACTCCGGGCCCCCACTTTCCCATCCACGATCACCAACACTAAACACCGCTCTTTCAGACCATTGCAAAGGAAGGCTAAGGCTCATGGCTGTGTTCCTCAGCAGGCTAAGAAAGTGGCACTGAAAGACATGAGCCTCATTTATTCTAGCTTAGAAGACAACTGAGAAATCAGTGATTTGTTTAAAATGACAATATTAGGGCAAACTCGGAACTTTCAACAGGAAGCACATCCGGAGAGAAAGCTCTCTAAATGAGACTCTCCCACCCAAGGCTACTGGGGAGGGGGAATCTGCGTCATCCCAAAGCCTGCCTGGGCTGCATTCCAGGAGGCCAGACCACAAGGAAGGGGCCCAGCTGGGGTCAAGCGGTAGCCCAGGCCTCTTCTCTGTCTATTAGCATCCTCCTCCCAAGAGGCAGGAGACTGGGTGCTTTCCCACGCCCAGCTGGAGACCCAGGTCAATTGTGCTGGAAATCAATGCTAAAAATACCCTCCTCTGTCCACCCTGCAGTATGCCAGAGCCTTGTGCTGCCCTGGCCATCAGGGAAGCCCCCTGCCCTGCCTTGCCTGATCTGTTGCTTCCTGCCCTGTGTGGGACGGCCCCAAGGGCAAAATATGCCACTGGAGCCAAGTCTGGCTTCAGATTCCCAAATCCTGGGGTCTTTCCTTTTCCTGGAGCCAGGAGCACTTACCCAGGTAGATGTCTCCGAAGGACCCGCTCCCGATCTTTCGTCCCAGACGGTACTTATTCCCCACACGTAGCTCCATGATTTGCTCTTGCTGCAGAGGTAAGCAGAAACACCCAATTCAGAGAAATGTGAGCAGGAAAGGGGGTGACCCACCAAATGCCTGGCAAAGCCACATAGAACTTGAGAGGCCTGGGCAGCGCCTGTGGCTCAAGGAGTAGGGCGCCGGCCCCATATACCGAAGGTACTGGGTTAAAACCCAGCCCCAGACAAAAATAAATAAACAAACACATTAAAAAAAAAAAAAAGAACTTGAGAGGCCAACATTCTCTCTCTAGTGTCCAGGAAGAGATTTGGTCTCACTTTGCCAGAGGGCAACCAGGTGTCTTATGGTACACGCATGGCCTGCACTCCACCACCTGCGGAATGGGTGAGGCAGGTTTAGAACAGGTTTCTGGGTAGCCAGGCAAAAGGCAGAATTATTAACACCAGCCTGAGCAACATGACAAGACCCAATCTCTAAAAAAAAAAAAAAATAGAAAAACTAGCAGGGCGTGGTGGCTCATGCCTATAGTCCTAGCTACTTAGGACGCTGAGGCAAGAGGATCACTTGAGCCCAGAGTTTGAGGTTACTGTAAGCTATGATGATGCCACAGTACCTCTCTAGTCTGGGCAACAAAGTAAGACTGTCTTAAAAAAACAAAAAAACAAAAAAAACAAAGTGGAATAAAGAGGCATGGCCTGAGAGGCAACAGACCAGCAAGCATCATCATGGGAGACACACACAGAGATCCCTCCAACCGCAGCCACTCAAGGGGAGTGCTGGTCACAATGTGTCAAGACCCTGAAAGGAAAACCAAGGACAAAGGGAATGCTGCAGAGGGGAATGCAGAAGCTGACCACCCAGGGGTACCTCCATGGCAACCCTGACAGGCCCAACCTCCAGGATGGGAGGACAAGTTGAAGGGAAGGGTCCCAAAGGAGCTCCTAAGCCTCTTTTGCCCTCTGAAGTGACAGTGTCCCTCACTCCCACCCCCGGGCTCCCACAGCCTGGCCTGTCTTCCCAGGTACCGCCTCTGAGCAGAGAGGTCTGACCTCACCAGTCCCCAGTGTGCCCTGTGGGACAGCATCTCATCCCCACTCAGGGGAAAGGCAGGAAACAGCCATCTTCCAGTTGTCCCCCCCACCACACCAAGAACCTCACATGGGTCTCTTGCACATAGCTCTTTGGATCAACCATTTGGAGCTGGCTTCCTGCAAGACTAGAAGGGAGGATCTACTATGGGGGCCTTGCTCTGGTGCCCCAAGCCCAAGGGACATCAGGGTCCAGGGCCACCAGAGTGAAACTCCTCTGCTCTGGCTGGGACAAAGGTCTGGGTACACTGTGCTCTTGGCCAGCACAGGAGAAAACTCAAGAGGCCTGGAGGCAGTTTCAGCTATTGGAAGGGGGAGCCCTGAGACCTTGAGTGCTTACAGGAGGCCAGGATCTAAGACCATCAAGAGGGCGGCACATGTGGCTCAGTGGGTAGGGCACCAGCCCCATATATAGAGGGTGGTGGGTTCAAACCTGACCCCAGCCAAACTGCAACAAAAAATAGCTGGGAATTGTGGCAGGTGCCTGTAGTCCTAGCTACTCAGGAGGCTGAGGCAAGAAAATTGCCTAAGCCCAGGAGTTGGAGGTTGCTATAAGCTGTGATGCCACAGCAGTCTACTGAGGGTGATAAAGTGAGACTCTATCTCAAAACAAAAAGGGGTGGGGCCTGTGGCTCAGTGAGTAGGGCACCAGACCCATATACCGAGGGTGGCAGGTTCAAAACTGGCCCTGGCCAAACTGCAACAAAAAATAGCTGGGTGTTGTGGTGGGCACCTGTAGTCCCAGCTACTTGGAAAGCTCAGGCAAGAGAATCACCTAGCCCAGGAGTTGGAGGTTGCTGTGCCATGGCACTCTACCTAGGGTTACAAAGTAAGACTTTGTCTCTAAGAAAAAGAAAAAAAAAAAAAAAGACCATCAAGAGGGGATACCTTTCACAAACAGGGAGCACTGGCTCAGACAGGCCATACCACCTACCACCCCACAATCACCGAGGTCTTAGACAGACCTCCTGCCCCCACAAACAAGACCTATTTCATGCCTAGGCTGGGGGACAAAACAGGAAGACAGCAAAGCAGCTGTGCCCCTGTCCCATGCCAAGTGCTCTCCCCAACAGCTAGCCCAGCCTGCACAGAGATAGATTTATCCCATGGTGAACCAAGCTGGGCCTGAGCTCTCTGCCCAGCACAGGCCAGGAAACAGGCCAGCACCAAGTCCCAGGGAGTTCACTAGCCTTTCACCAATAACCACCATGAGAAAGAAGGAAGCCTCCACCGCATGCCAGCCAAACTCCAAGCTCTCAATCAAGGGCCTCTGCCCACTTGCTTGGCCTGTCCCAGCTGAGGTGCCACACTGCTAGCAGAACACACTCCACGTTTGCCGGAAACCCACACACCACACACCCCACGTACACACACATCCAGCTTCCTAAGTGTGTACACTCCAAAGGAAGAAAGAAAAGCAGGCCCACAGTGAGCCCCGCTGGGGGAGGGGCGTACTCGCAAACACCCCCAAAGTCTGTATTCTGGCAGTACCAATTCAGAGACCACACAGGGCAGCCGGGAAAGCTGCAGGTTAGGAAAGGAACATAAATACACCCGCATCCTATATTACATAAATACCCACGCCAGGTTATATAAATACCCATGCCCTCTGTCTGGGTGTCTTACATAAATATACTGCACATGACCCCCCAGTCTGTCCCCACTCAGTGGGCTGTCTGCAGAGAAGGGGAGAGGAGATGCAAACACCCAGCCCTGCAGGACCCCCACCACTGCTCTGTTAGTCTCTCCTGTACCCCCAGTCTCTCCTGTACATTCTAGGGGGCCAAAGCTCCTGGGAGAGCCTAAACTGTCCCAGCGCTACTCCCCAAAAAGCCTCCCAGAGGAGAGGAGAAAGGCTCCATTCAATAACGGGGGAGGCTTTCCAGTTCCGCTGCTGCCTCCCCCATGGTGGGGGCGGGGGAGGTTCGTGGGGAAAAAAAGGCTAATATGAAGGTTCAGGAGTTTCAGCAGGTTAAAAAAATTAGACAAACTACCAATCAGCACATGGGCAGTGTTTTTATTCCTTGAGCCCCCTTCCCCAGAGCCAGGGTCCTTGTCCCTGGACCATTAAAATAAAAACTGTAAGGGACATCCTAGACCCAAGGCAAAGGAGAACCAAAGACAGGCATTTATTTACTGGAAGCAACTTAAGACACTGTATCTGTTCTCTTTCCTCAAATCCTTCTCCTTGAAGGAGGTTATGCCAAGAAGAAAATACGCAAAAAAAGTATGGGGAAAGTTGGGGAGGGGGCTCACGCCCATCTGAGTTTGGGTATTAAGAGGAGCTTGGGAATCCTCTCTCTAATGAGAGCCAGGTACAGTTTGTCGTTCCACAGAGACTTGCAAAACATGAATTTCTCACAGAGAGATGGGAGAAGCCAATCTGATAAATAACCCCCATTCCTTTCTTTCTCTCCACAAAGGAAAACAAAATCGGTGGCCTGGTGACCACGCACCCCACCGTCTCAGGAGCCCCAAACACCCCATCCAACGCGGGAGCAGCCCTGATGACCTCGAGTCTGGGGCACCCGGGCCAAGAGACAAGGGGGCGCTGCTGATTGTCCAGCGGTGTAACCTACACAAGCCAAATCAACAGTATCGGATGCCCCGAGCACCCCCTTCTTCAGCGTCCCCAAAACACAGCCGGGTGGCCGCCTCGGCCGGCTGGGGCCTTGGAGGGACCAGCTAGGGGAGGCGGGGGGCGGGGGGGGGGCTCTCTCCCGCAAGCTTGCAAAATAATAGTCACCCTCCTCCTCGTCCCCAGCCGCGCCTTTGTCCTCGCCGGGCCGAGCGGGCGGCGCCCGGACTGCCCCCCCATACCCCGAGCGCGAACGCGCGTGTCCGCCTCTCCTCCCCTCCCTCTCCCAGCAAAAACAAAGAGGCGGAGGGAGCCCCGTTTCCCCCCGGTTTGTGCTCTTTCGCGGCCCCGCAGACCCCCAATATTTACCCCGCCAGGAAGGCGCCGGTGCCGGGCCGCTGCTCCGGGGGCTGCCGCGGGCGGGGGCGGCCCGCCGGGGCGGATGCCGGAGGATTCGCGGAGCCGCCCGGCGCGCCAGCCTCTCCCGGCCCAGCCGCCGCCGCTACCGCCGCGTTCCGCTTCGCTCGGCCCTGGCCGGGCTCAGGATCTGGGTTCTTGCCGCCGCCGCCGCCGCCGCCGCCTCTCTCCTCCTGGCCCTCCTGCCCACCCGCCCCCGCCTGCCGCCGGCTCGCGCGCTCCCGCTGGCGCGCTCCCGCCGGCTCCCATTGAGCCCCGGGCCCGCCCGCTGATGTCATCCCCGGCCCGCCGCCGCCGCCCCGAAGGATTTAAAGGGCCCGCGGCCCCCGCGCCCGGGGCTGCTGGAGGCCACAGCCAGTAAACACGCTTCCCCAACCCCAGTATGGGAACACAGTCTTACGGGCGGGCATGTGTGTGTGCGTGTGCAGCGCCCACAGACACGGACACCCTGCTGCAGTCCAGGTCACAGGTGGAAAAACGGTGGGGAGGAGCAGAGGGATGAGGAGGGTGCACAAAAAGCAGGGGATGGGAGAGAGGGTTATACACTGAAAGCCTCCTCTCCCCACTGCCCGGTTCTCCCTTCTGTCCAAGCAAAGCAGGGGCTCCTGCTAAGGCCTCTAGATGTTTGCGCGACTCCGCAAAAGCAGATGTTAGACAGCTCAGGGGCTCGCTCCGCCTCCTGGTTGTATGGGTGCTGCAGTGAATACAGGTCAGGTTGACTCTGGGGACAGTGAGGGAGGGACTTTGAGGCAAGGCTCAGAGAGGTAGCCTGCGCTCATACACTCTCCTCCCGTGGAAAAATTTAAGGTGAGGACCTTTTTCTCCCCGCATCCTGGCAGCTCAAACTGTGATACGCACAGAGAAGACTGTCAAATGCTAACTTCATTCTCACGGTTGAAGGAGGGGGCCCCACACACTTGACCAACACTCTCAAGGTTCCAGCGGTTCACGTTTACCCAAGTCACCTCCCAGTTCTGGGCGTGGGCTTCCTTAAACTACAAAAGGCAAGAAGGACCCTGCTCTCCCCAGGTCACAAGAGAATTAATGAAGGCTTCCTACCGGCTTCCACAGAGCAGCCAATGAAAGGTTCCAGGATTGGGTAATTAAAACAATGATATTTACACTGTGCCATGCAAAGCTCCCAATTATGACACACATTCACACACACAGCATTAACCATACCTCCCATCCCCCAGCCAGGATTTGTGTGTGACTGTGAACACAAAATGCCTAAGTGTACTACATCCCATTCCGGAACCACAGTTCCTGGGAAGAGTCACTTCCATTATAACCACATCTTCCGTAGAACCTAAGGGACTTAGTCACACACTGTCCAAACTGTCCAAAAGACCTGGTCCTTTCAAGCCAGGAAACTGTGGCCCAGAAAGGAAAGGAATTTACCCAGGACCACAGAGCCCAGCAGGACAGCTCTGTTCTCCATGGTCCCAGGAAGCTGGGTCTATCAACACCCCATTTGCAAGAGCAGCAGATTGAGGAGCTGTCTTCCCAGGAGAGGCCTGCAACAGTCAACTGGGGATCTGTTCTTAGTGCCACCTTCACTTGAGCAAGGGGTCCCACCAACCAGGTGGTGGGCTTTGCTTGGCCTGCTTGGTATTCTTTATAGTTATTTTGTTAATGAATTTCCACAGTTTAACACTGAGGGATTTCCTATTACAGATTCATATTCCCTGCTTCTGTTGAGGTGGTGGGAGATCTGGCCACCCTGGCCCTGACCACATGGAGATGGCCAGGGCCACCCATAGTCAGAGTCCAAGGGCCCCATTTTGTTTCCTCCTATCAGCTCAGGTAGAGTAGGCCTGGCGCAACTGAGCAGGTGGAGTCCATTCCTATGTTCTCTTGTCCTACACCCCATCCTTCCTGCTTCTCTCCTTCAGCACTTACTAGTACTTGGGAAAGGCAGTTATCTCATTTAATCCTCTGAAACAACAACAGATTAAATCTGAGGAGCCTCACAACACTTGCCTAAGGGTCAACCTCCAAGGAGGCTCCAAACTGGATCTGGCAGGAAGAACTGCTCAGCTCCTTCCAAACCCAGTCCCCAGTCAGATCCCAGGAGGGATAGTATTAACCACACCTCCCATCTCCTTCCCCCATCAGCATTAACCATACCTCCTATCCCCCCCTACCAGGATTTAAAATCAGGCTAGTTCCCGGGGGCTGTAAGGTCTTAAGAGCTTCCTTTCCCTCAAGGTCCGCTAAAGACCCTCCTTGTTTTTCTTTTGGAGGGATATGCCCCACACTCTGTCACCAGACAAGCTGGCCCCAGAAGATCAGTCAGGGCATCCTTGTATAGAGCTTTGCAGCTAAGCTCTAAGGAGAACAGCCATGACACAAAAACAAACCAAGGAGAGAGAGGAGACTGTTCCAAAGTGAAGAAAATCTTATCAGTCCCAGCAACCCCTGGCCAGCTTTTCTCTGACTGGGTTCTCAGAGATTCCCCCAGAGAATTCCAAACTTTAAAGCCCAGGGGTGTGGCCGGCTAAGTTTCCCTAGACACCATCCCTGCAACCCATCCGAAAATGCAATCAGCCAGGAACAATAGCTGAAGAGTGAACTTCAGCTCCTAGGGTCCCACCCTGGGTTTCAGTTGCTCTGCACTGAGTCAGGAGTAGTGGCTCTCACAGCATCTTCCCAAACTGACTTTTGTGCCTGTTTCCTATTTTCAGACCCTTCAAGATCACTTGGCACCCCTAGCACTGGGCTGGGGTCCTCAAGGATAGCCCTGGAACTGCCAGATAGTGAAGATGCAGCTACAGATAAAACCAGTGATGGGAGAAGATTTCAATAGTTCCTAAAAGAATCTAAGCCAGGGGTCCTCAAACTTTTTAAACAGGGGGCCAGTTCACTGTCCCTCAGATCAGTGGAGGGCCGGACTGCGGGCCCGGGATGAGTCAGCTGCTAAGCAAGACAGGCAGCAGTGACAAAAACACCCAGCAGGCCGGATAAATGTCCTTGGCGGGCCGCATGTGGCCCACGGGCCATAGTTTGAGGACCCCTGACTAAGCTTTGAATGCGGACACTCAGATTTATTAAACCTCAAGGGCAGTCCTGAAAAAAGTGCTCCACAATCTTTCCTTGACCTTCCTTAACTTCCCTTCTTGCTCACAGTCATCTGACCTCATTGGCCTCCTTCTGGAATGAGCAGCAGGCTCTGGCCTCAGGGCCATAGCCCTGGCTGTTCCTACTGCTTGGCACACTCTTCCCTCAGAGGGCCACTCTGCTCATCTCTTATCCCTCAGGTGCCCTTCTCTGTCTCTTGATTTAAAATTCAGACCCAGTGGTCTGAGTGCTAACAGTGGCTCCTAACCCTGGGAGGCTGAGGCAAGAGGATTTCTTGAGGCCAGGAGTTCAAGACCAGTCCAGGCAACACAGCAGGACCCCATCTCTAAAAAGAAAAATAGAAAAAAATAGCCAGGTGTTGAGGCGCTCACCTTTAGTCCCAGCTACTCTGAGAGGCTAAGGTGGGAAGATCACTGGAGCCCAAGAATTTGAGGTTGCAGTGAGCTATGGTGACAAGACCGTATTCTAGCTGCGCACAGTGGCTCATTCCTATAATCTCAGCACTTTAGGAGGCCAAAGGGGGTGGATTGCTTGAGCTTAGGAGTTCAAGACCAGCCTGAGCAAGATCTAGTCCTTATCTCTAAAACTAACCAGGCCTTGTGGAAGCACCTGTATCCCAGCTACTGGAGAGGCTAAGGCAAGAAGATCTCTTGAGCCAAAGAGTCTGAGGTTGCGGCTTGGTGCCCGTGGCTCAAGCAGCTAAGGCGCCAGCCACATACAACTAAGGTGGCGGGTTTGAATCCAGTGTGGGCCCGCCAAACAACAATGATGGCTGCAACCAAAAAA
>NW_003852402.1:9599321-9605938 GCF_000181295.1 Otolemur garnettii | reverse complement strand
AGCCCAGGAGTTGGAGGTTGCTGTGAGCATGATGCCATGGCACTCTACCCAGGGGGATAGCTTGAGGCTCCGTCTCAAAAAAAGAAAAAAAAAAAAAAAAGAAGCTAGTTTCAGATGGCTACTCTGCCACTTTTCAGCCATGTGGCACCAGGCAAGTTCCTTAAACTGAGTTTCATTTGTGAAATGGGGATAATACAGATAATAAGACATAAAAACAAATGAACCCAGAAGAAGCCATGAGGAAGAGGAAGATGTTGATACTGCTACCTGCCTCAGACTCCTATGAGCACCACAAGCCGCATCCCTGGCTCTTTCCTTCCTCTGAAGGGGCCACCACCAGGCCCTTTGGGGGGGGTGTTAGAGGTTTGCAAACCTAAATGGGCCCAGGTAAGGCGCTGCTAGCTTTGCCCATCTTGGTCCTGACTCTCAGAGGCCTCTGTAGGAAGCTCCTCCAGGTCTTCCCCTTCTCAGCTCCTGCCAAGACCCCTGACAGTCAATGGCCCACACAGTCCCTAGGGGCCCCCCAGGCCTGCCAGACTGAATATGCAACCCTGGTGCATTCTTCTTGACCCTAGGCCCTTCCACAATATTCCACCCACCCTGACTGCTCCCAGGGCAGCTCTTCAGCCCCCGCCTCTGCTTTCAGACGCTTCTCCCAAGTGACCTCACCACTTCGCCATGCCTGGTCAGGCCATTCCAGGCAGTGGTTCCTCCCTCCTCCTCCATCCTCAGTAGGGAGGAAGCAGGGTGGGGTCGCCAGGCCCAGATTTGAGTCCTAGATCAGTCATCTCTTTCTTTTTTTTTTTTACAGTTTTAGGCCAGGGCTGGGCTTGAACCCACTATCTCCGGCATATGGGGTCAGTGCCCTACTCCTTTGAGCCACAGGCGCCGCCTAATCAGTCATTTCAATGAGACCGATTCCACAAACTAAATCCCTTTAGAGGACAAGGTGACCTCTAAAGCTCTGTCTCCCCATCTGCACGCTGAGGGCAGGACTGGAGAAGGCAGGGCTTTGACACTCCATACCCAGGGCACTATATTGGGAGAGCCTCTAAGGCAGCAGTTCTCAACCTGTGGGACTCGATCCCTTTATAACAATGAAAACACATCACAGCATTAGGAAGGTTGAGAACTACTGGTGTCACCAATCTGGACTCTGTGGAAAGGGTCTGCCTCCCACATCCATATTCAAAACATGAGCGATTCCTGTCAGCTCTTCCAACTGTGTCCTCAAACCAGCCACCTCTCTCCTTGTATCTTTCTCTTGGATACTACAGTGACCAGTTAACCAGTGAGATATGTCCTCAGCTCCTGAAAATACAGCAATGGCTCCTTCTTCCCTTAGCATGAAATCCACATTCTTTCCCAGGGCCTGCTGCAGCCCCTACCTGCTTCAGACCTCATTTCACACCTTGCTGCCCCTGACTGGTCTTCTTTCACTTCCTCATACCTCAGGGCCTTTGCACATGCTGTTTCTCCACCTAGAAGTGTCTCCCCACCTCCGGCCCCTAGTCTTCAATGGCTGCCTCTTATGCATAGCTCAAACTCATCACAACTTAAAATCACCTCCTTAGAGGTGATCGGCCAGTCTTTAGTTCTTTAGTGGGCTTCCATCCTCTCTGTTTTTCTGACCTGGAGATACACTATTTTACTTTCTTATAGTATTTATGACTGGCTAAAAACATAAACTTGTTTACTTTTTTTTTTTAAGAGACAGTCTCATTTTATCGCCCTTGGTAGGGTGCCGTAGCGTCACAGCTCACAGCAACCTCCAGCTCTTGGGCTTAGGTGATTCTCTTACCTCAGCCTCCCGAGTAGCTACAACTATGGGCAGCTGCCACAACGCCCAGCTATTTTTTTGTTGCAGTTTGGCTGGGCCGGGTTTGAACCCGCCACCTTTGGTATATGGGGCCAGCTTCCTACTCACTGAGCCACAGGTGCCACCCTGAACTTGTTTATTTTTAATGCTCTTGAACATAAGCTCCAGGAGAAACCCCCTCTGGATGCTCCTGTGGGTGCCCCATGAACACTTGAATAATGAGCGTTGTTGTGTGAGGTCCTGGGGGTGGAGGCAGGGCCTAGCACTTTCCATCCCTGGGCCAGAGCATGCTCCCAGTCATCTGGCCTCATTGGCCTCCTGCTGGAATGAGCAGGAATAGGCTTTGTCTTGGGGATCCCTCCTTCCCAGGATGGGGTATCCTTCTCCTTCCCTGGGACTGGAGGTGGGCTAATTCCCTCAGCCTTCCCTGAGCTTGGTCTCTTTGGGGGCATGAAACTCCCAGAGGAACCAGGACCACCCATCACATGTCCCATAGGCACAGGGAACACCAGCAGGTTCCCTGGGACCCCCATGGGACCACCTGGCCCTGCCTTGGCTCACTCTATCTGCTTCCTTCCTTCTTTTTTTAATTTCAGACTAATATGAGAGTATAAATGATTAGGTTACAGTGTTTGCATTTGTTAGGTAAAATCCCGTGTTGTAGTTGTGTCCACACCCAGGAGTGCCACATACCCTTACATTGTGCCCATTAGGTGGAAGCACACCAATGCTCTCTCCTTCTCCTTTTTCCCCCTCCCCCTCCCTCCAGCTTGAATTGAACTAAGCTTTTCTCTTGTGTGGGCGTGTATTAGTTCATTTACTGGCTTCATGTTAGTATTGAGTACACTGGATACTTGCTTTTCCATTCCTGCAACACTTTACTAAAGAAAATGTGCTTCAACTCCATCCAGTTCCTTCCATCAGCCTGGCCTGTTACTTCCTTATCCCTTTGGGCTCAGCTGATCTCTCTGCTTAGCACATCCCTTGTTTGTGCTGCTGTCATCTACCTCTGAAACTTCCTCCTTCCTTCATCCTCTGGGAAACCTGGGATCCCCATTCCTGGGACGCACAAGCGCTCATTAGCGAGGCCAGGAATTACAATGATTACTGTGGCTAATAACCCCGATTCTATAACACTCCGTCACTCAGCATCGCTGTGCGACTCATCCTCTCCTTGCCACATCACACGTTTGTCCACAAACGTTTCCTGATGCCAACTCTTTGCAGGCCTGGGAGGGCTACACTGGACCCAGCTTGACGAGAGTTGACAGCTCAGCCGGAGAGGTCAACTATACACAGGAAAAAAGATGGATGGACAATATTGGACAGACCGTGTTAAGCAGTGACTGCCACAGGACAGATCTGTGTGGCCTAGGGTTGGTGGGGGGCACCACGGGCCGGAAAACAGCCCCTCCCCTGCCACTGCAGTAGTACACACAACTTCAGTTTTCTTAACCTTATAAAAAGCACCCCACAAATCCAGCATCAAGACAAGTCCTTATGGCAGCGCCTGTGGCTCAGTGAGTAGGGCACCAGCCCCACATACCGGAGGTGGTAGGTTCAAACCTGGCCCTGGCCAAAAACTGCAATAAATAAATAAATAAATAAAAGACAAGTCCTTAGTCCAACCCACCCTAACCAGACTGTCTCCCAAAGCTCTGTCTACAGAGAAATTCAGTTGTCATTGGGTTGGGTGGAAGGCTGAGGGACTTAAAATTAGGTGAGACCTGAAGGGGGGAGATGGCCCACTGAGTATGTAAGAAACAGCCCCAGCAAGGCTCTGTGCTAGGAACCTCAGATCTAGGGGGTGGGAGGGGCCCACTATGGGGACACTAGCCAGAGGGCACCCAGGAATTCCCTCCCTCAGGGAGAAGGCTGAAGAGAAAAGTGGAGGTAGAGACGTCTCCCATCCCAGGGGGCTGACTTGGGAGTTACCCAGTGGCTTTGCTCAGAACAGCTGGAGTTTTGCCTGTGGAAGGAAAGGGGGAGAGAACTAGTATTTGCTAGAGGGGTAGCATGTGGGGCTCCATGCTGGGCACTTAGCACTGAATCTGGTTTAATTCCACAGTAATCCTGGAAGTTGGAGATCACTCTGCCTATTCTACAAGTAGAAACCCAAAGGCTCAGAGAGTTGAAGAGAATGACCTAACATTCCTAATCGTTCTGAAGGACTCCAATATACCTTTCTAGGCCTACCATGTAGCACCACCTTGCCTCATCTGGGCCCCACTCCGCCTTTGTCTCTCCCTCAGTGTATGCCAACCAAGGGCTAAAGGACACCAGGAGTCTGCTCTCCCACTCTGGAAGCATCCAGAACATTCTAGCGACCACTACAGCGGCTTTCTCTAAAGTAGTTGGCTGCACCCCTACAAGTTCATGAAGTGGGGTCTGAGAAGAAAACATTTAGAATTTGTATTCTTTAGGTTTTAATCTCAGCCTTCTAACTATTCTATTTTAATGCATGTTTTATAATACACATATTAATACATGTATACCTAAGTTATAAACAAGTAAATATACATTGGAGTACAAAATAAACACTCAAAAATGTTTTTCTGGATGGGGTATGCAACCACAGTTCATATCTAGTGGGAGACCCCCACCTTGAGACGCAGCTATAGTAAAGGCTCTCCCTCAACAAGGTGGTTCAGACTCTTTGTGGACTACTTTAAGCTCCACGCCATGTGGCTGGGCGTTTATACAACCTTCCTAAACCTTTGTTTCCTCAGAAGTGGAGGTAGGTGGCAATAGCACTGTCTCAGGTAGATTAAAAGCCAATGAGGTGCCTGTAGCTCAGTGGTTACAGGGCCAGCCACATACACGGAAGGTGGCTGGTTCGAAACCAGCCTGGGCCAGCTAAACAACAATGACAACTGCAACAAAAAATTGCCGGGTGTTATGGCGGGCACCTGTAGTCCCAGCTACTTGAGAGGCTGAGGCAAGAGAATCGTGTAAGCCTAAGAATTTGAGGTTGTTGTGAGCTATGATGCCACAGCACTCTACCAAGGGTGACACAGTAAGACGCCATCTCAAAAAAAAGCGGGTGGGGTGCTGCCCAAACTCGGCACATGAATGGTAGATGCTGTGATTGTTAATTCAGTTACAAGGAGCACAGCCTGGCTTGGCTAGGCCTGGTGGTATGTCCAGCGGTGCAATGCACAGGTTCCCTACCCCGGCAGAGCTCACCTACTAGGGAAGACCCAGATATTGAATTGGTTGTCACAGTGTGAGCAGGTCTAACACAGAAATCATCAGGATGTCAATGGACACCAACAGCCCAGAAAGCCCTGTAGCCCTGTGCAGAAGACAACATAGAGATGTCTTTGAGAACATAGATGTGTGTCATACACCAGCTCAGGCTAAAGGGGCAGCCTAACATAGCAGTGAGAGGAGGGCTATAGGTAGGCTGCCTGGGATTGAGTCCTGGCTTCACCTGGGCAACTTACTTAACCTCTCTGTTCCTCAGTTTCACCATCTGTAAAATGATAGTGTATCTATGCCATAGTACTGCTCTAAACCACTTAGAACAAGAGGCTGGAAATGAGGCGCTCAGTAAGAATTAACCATCAGCTTCCTGAACAGGCAAGTTATAGAGCTGTAAAAGTTTCAGAAAATGCTGGGGGTTGTGGCTCATGCCTGTAATCCTAGCACTTTCGGAGGCTGAGGAGGGCGGGTCTCCTGAGCTCACAGGTTGGAGACCAGCCTGAGCTACAGCAAGACTCTGTCTCTAAAAATAGTTGGGCATTGTGGTGGGTACCTACAGTCCCAGCTACTCAGGAGGCTGAGGAAGGAAAATGGCTTGAGCCCAAGAGTTAGAGGTTATTGTGAGCTATGATGCCAGGGAACTCTACCAAAGGTGACAAAGTAGTAAGACTCTGTCTCCAAAAAAAAAAATGTTTCAGAAAGTGTTTCCCAGGCCCAAGGAAAGGACTTGATTATGAATTCTAGGGTTGTTACTCTAAATGACTAAAAATTGTGACTATGTGATGAACCACCTTTAATTTTACAGGAATTGGAAAGTGGCTGTCCCATTCCTTGTTTTTTTGTGTGTGTTTTTTTGAGAGTCTTACTTTGTCACCCTCCCTCGGGAGAGTGTTATGGCATCACAGCTCACAGCAACCTCCAGCTCTTGGGCTTAGGCAATTCTCTTGCTTCAGCCTCCCAAGTAGCTGGGACTATAGGCAGCCACCACAACATCCGGCTATTTTTTGTTGTAGTTTGGCTGGAGCAGGATTCAAATCCGCCACCCTCGGTATATGGGGCCGGCGCCTTATCCACTGAGCCACAGGCACCGCCGGCTGTCCCATTCTATTTCAGAACTTCAGGGACCCCTGAATACCTCAGCACTAGGGGAGACTGCTATTCCTAGCACAGTCCTAGGTGGCAGACCAGGTAAAAAGGGATGGCCTCAGAAGCTCATGGACCTCTACCATGAGATTGTCCTAACACTCAGGCATTCCCACCAGGGCATGGAGCCCTTTGTCTCTCATCCAACAAGCATCTGTCGTGGGTGCACATCACAGGAAAGCCCAAATAGAAAAATAGAGCAAGGCAGCGCCTGTGGCTCAGTGGGTAGGGTGGCAGCCCCATATACCAAGGGTGAAAGGTGGTGGGTTCAAACCTGACCTCGGCCAAACTGCAACAAAAAAATAGCTGGGCGGGGCAGCACCTGTGGCTCAAAGGAGTAGGGCGCTAGCCCTATATGCCAGAATTGGTGGGTTCAAACCCAGCCCTCGCCAAAAAAAAATAGGCTCCGCGCCTGTGGCTCAAGTGGCTAAGGTGCCAGCCACATACACCT
>NW_003852402.1:9593038-9598657 GCF_000181295.1 Otolemur garnettii | reverse complement strand
CTGTAGTCCCAGCTACTTGGGAGGCTGAGGCAAGAGAATTGCCTAAGGCCCAAGAGCTGGAGGTTGTTGTGAGCTGTGACAACACGGTACTCTACCGAGGGCAACAGAATAAGACTCTGTCTCTTAAAAAAAAAAAAAAAAGAAAGAAAGAAAGAAAAGAAAAAGAAAATGAGGAAGTCAGGGTGGGGGTATATGATCAGAGATTGAACATGCCCCCTAAAGTGAGAGGAAGGCCTATTTACCTATCAATGGACAGGCCTATTAAGTAGATAGATGGGGTGTTGTTATCCTCCTGAGGAAACAGAGGCTCAAAGAACAGAGAATGTAGCTGATGACTCAACCCTTATATCTTCCTTTCTTACTCCCCCATTGAGTAGTCCAGTGCAGAGACCCCTGGGGGAGTTAGAAGCCTTGTGGCCTAAACCGACTCCTTTCACTATTCCTCCTCTGGATCTTCAACAACTCGTCCATCTTTGAGCATCTGTGTCCCCATCTATAAAAGGGGTTGGTTACTAAGCTCCACCTCCACCCCTGCCCCCCACTATTCCTCCAATCTCCTCACTCCAAATCTCTTCCAGAAGCTCAGGAGAAGAGGCTGGACCTATGTGGAGGGCCTGGAGATCACTGGCCCTGCCTCAGGGTCCCTGTCTGTGCCTGAGCCACACAAAGTGGATGAGGACTGGTTTATGTCCACCTGCCTCACCCCCCATATCCCCTTAAGCGAAGCGAGGTCACCATTCTGGTTATTCTCCCAAGAGCTCACCCTCATCCGCCTTTCCCTGCCCTTCTCATACTCTGGCACCTTAGCAGCTTCAGGTGATCCCTATTCCTCAATCAAGGCCACAAACGTGGACATTTTCTTGCCGTGGCAGCAGTGATAGTGGGGCTGTTCTACATAAATTAGTTCATTTTATGTTCACAATACCCTAGGAAAGTAGCTTTATTTTCCCCTTTCCCAGATGTGGAAACTGGAGCTTAGAGAGAGCAAAGATCTTTTCCAAAAACCCACTGTTGAGGGTGGTGGTCTTGGCCTGTTTGTTCTGTTACACCTAAGTATTCAGAATGGCACCACCTTATAGCCGGTCCCACAACTATAACATTATGCAGCCATTAAAATAAGGATTACACATACACAAATGACTAATAACACAAAGAAATGCTTATGACACAATGTTAAGAGATAAAAGCAAGACAAAAGTTGTGAATATGGTATGATAAAATTGTATAATATTAAAATGATCACGTATGGAAAAAAGACTGAAAGGAAGCACACCAAAACATCTGCTGCGGGTTTGTTTTGTGTCCTAGAGCCTCAGCAATTTCTTTTCCCTTTTTTTCCCATTTGTCAACGAGTCAATCTGTGCACATTTTTTACAATGAAGAAAATGCACCAAAACAATAATAACAACAGTACATTTGGGTTTTTTTTTGTTTTTTGAGACAGAGTCTCACTTTGTCGCCCTTGGTAGAATGCTGCAGACACCACAGCAAACTCAAACTCGGTCTCAAGCGATTCTCTTGCCTCAGCCTCCCGAGTTGCTGGGACTACAAGCGCCCGCCACAACGCCCGGCTATTTTTAGAGACGGGGCTTCGCTTCGCTCTGGCTCAGGCTGGTCTCGAACCTGTGAGCTCAGGCAATCCACCCGCCTCGGCTCCAGAGCGCTGGGATTACCGCCACCGCGCCCACAATAATACATTGGGGGTTGAAATGCGTGGAAACTGCCGCTTCCTCTTCACCTTCCTCTCGTTTAAGTCCCTCCAAAGGTTACGCTTCAGGACAACCTGACTATCACCAAGAGACCAGCGAGGAGTTTGGGGAGCAACCACTGTCTCCACAGCCCCGTGCTCTCCTCCTTCTCTCCTTTGACTTGGTTCTCCTCGGCGTCGAGTGAGGACCCCCACCCCGACCCACAGCTCCCGCTGGCTCTCACCTGACACTCGCTGGTCGTCCTCCTACACGCGAGACGCGCACACCTGTCCCTCTCAGGAGCCGACTCGGCTGGGGAGGCGTGCGCCGCCGGGAGGAGGGCGCCGGCGGGGCGGGGCGGGGACGTCACTCAGCCCCGCCCCGGCTTCCTGGCCCCGGAGGCTTCGTGGTTCTCATGCCTGCGAGGTGAGGCGCTGGGACACGTCTTCCCGACTCGCACGCCCCTGGCAGCCTGGGTCGCTTCCAAGCGCTGCCCTCGGGGATGGGCAGTCTAAAAGGGGCAGGGTCTACTCTTCTGGAGCCAGATCCCAGAGAGAGCCGGGATCCCCCTCCTCCTACCCCCAGTTTACGTGGAACTATCGGGTCCTCGGACTCCAGATTCAGATCTTGTGGCGTAAGGAGTAACCTCCAGAGGGATACAGACAGCCTCAGATGTAAATCCTCGAGTGTTTCCTTCTCTTGGTACCACGTTCTCTGTTCTCTCTCCTACTCCACCTCCAACATCTCTAGCTAAGGAAACCAGGAGGGAGAGAGAGATGAGGGGATGAAGCCCTAGGTTTGGTGAAGTAATCTTAGAATCTGACACTTGTGCTCAGGACACTGTATCCAACATTTTGGGTATTACATGAGATTGTTTGTATTTGGCAAAAATTTTTCATTGAAAATGTCAGCTTGCTGGTGGTGGCATAGATAAAAGGGCCCCATTTCTTTGAAAAGGTTCCAACTACCCTACAGCTTTAAAAATGTGTTAGGCTTGAAGCAGCAATTCCATTTCTGGAAATCTATCCTAAGGAAATCATGCAGAAGACCGTCTCATTGTGGAGTTCTTTATAATGGGCAAAATTGGAACTAACCTAAGTGTACAACAAAGGGGGGTTGTTAACAGCACAAACACAAAATATTATGCAAGCATTGAAAGATTTGTTTGCAAACAGCTTATAATAATGTGAGTATGAGGAAATATGCTATAATATTAAGATTATAAAAGCAGGATGTCAGTGTGTGGTGATAACAGGGTTACAGTTGTACTTAAAAAACCATTTATGCACAGGGAAGAGGCCAGAAAAGGAATGTTTACTATGACGATTTCTGGGTGGTGACACTATGAGGCTTATTTTTTTATCCTTCTCTTTTCTTGTATTTTCAACATATTATGTGCTTATATCACTTTTATAAAGTTCCTTCATTTCTTAAAAAGTTTTCTTTAATTTATAGCACCTACTATAATTTAGGATAAGACCCTTTCATGTAATCCTTGCTATCCCTGAGGTAGGGATTATTATTATCCTTTTATTTTATTTTTATTTTTTTGAGACAGAGTCTCACTTTGTCACCCTCAGTAGAGTGCAATGGTGTCATAGCTCACAGCAACCTCAAACTCTTGGGCTCAAGCAATTCTCTTGCCTCAGCCTTCTGAGTAGCTAGGACTACAGGCGCCCACCACAACGCCCAGCTATTTTTAGAGATGGGGTCTCCCGCTGCCTCAGGCTGGTCTGGAAATCGTGAACTCAGGCAATCCACCTGTCTCAGGCTCCCAAGTGCTAGGATTACAGGCATGAACCACTGTGCCCAGTGGAATTATCATTTTCCTCATGTAGCAGATGAGGAAACTAAGGTCTGAAAGGTTGATGCCCAGGTCATACAGGTAGAAAGGGCCAGAGATAGGCCTCTCTTTTCTGAGGCCAAAGAAGCCTTCTGATTGACTATCAGGCTAAAAGGGCCACCAGACTCAGTTGGGCTAAAAGGATTCTGGGAGGGGTGCTTGCCCACCCTCAAGCTTCAAGAGGAGGCAGTATGAGAGGAAACCACAGAGTGTATAGGGGGAATGGTCTCAGCCTGCCTTCCTCCCTGAGGGGGAACTCCTCACTTCCACCCAGGAGGCTTTCAGGCCTGAAATAGAAAAACACCATGGCACTCTACCTAGGGTGACAGGTTGAGACTCTGTCTCCAAAAAAAAAAGAGCGAAGTGTCCATAGTAATACAAATGTATTTGCTTTTGTTTTTTTAGACATAGGGCCTCACTCTATCATCTAGGTTAGTGTACAGTGGAGCAATCATAGCTCACTGCAGCCTAACAAAGTGAGACTAGGATAGAAGTGAGGAGTTCCCCCTCAGGGAGGAAGGCAGGCTGAGACCATTCCCCCATACACTCTGTGGTTTCCTCACATACTGCCTCTCTCCCTCTCCAGGGAGAGACCTGGAAGGACAAAGCTTCCCAGAAGCTGAGCTACAAAACTGACAGGTCAGCTAGTTAATAATTTTACAGTTTTAATATAGTTTTCTGATATTTTTGTTTTTCGTTTTGGGGTTTTGTTTGTTTGGTTTTGGACAGAATCTCCTTCTGTTGCCCTGGCTAGAATACAATGGCATCATCATAGCTCACTGCAACCTTAAACTCCTGCACTTAAACAATCCTTCCTCAGCCTTCTGAGTAGCTGGGACTACTTGTCACCACACCCTATTTTCTATTTTTATTCTTTTATATTTATTCTTTTTCTTTTTTTCGAGACAGAGTCTCACTGTGTTACCCTGGGTAGAGTGCCTTGGTGTCACAGCTCACAGCAACCTCCAGCTCTTGGGCTTAAGCAATTCTCTTGCCTCAGCCTCCCAAGTAGCTGGGACTACAGGCATCTGCCACAACACCCAGCTACTTTTTGGTTGTAGTTGTCACTGTTGTTTGGCAGGCCTGGGCTGGATTCAAACCCACCAGCTCCAATGTATGTGGCTGGTGCCCAAGCCACTGAGCTACAGGCACTGAGCCTATATTTATTTATTTATTTATTTATTTATGAGACAGAGTCTCACTTTGTCACCCCCAGTAGAGTACCATGGCATCATAGTTTACAGCAACCTCAAACTCTTGGGTTCAAGAAATCCTCTTGCCTCAGCCTCCTGAGTAGCTATGACTATAGGCACCTGCAACAATGCCTGGCTAGTTTTAGAGACAGGATCTTGCTCTAGTTCAGGCTGGTCTTAAACCTGTGAGCTCAGGCATTCCATCTGCCTCAGCCTCCCAGAGTGCTGGGATAATAAGAGACTATTTTCTTTTTCTTTTTCTTCCTTTTTTTTTTTTTTTTTGAGGACAGAGTCTCAGTATATCATCCTCAGTAGAGTGCTGTGGCGTCATACCTCATAGCAATTTCTAACTCTTGGGCTTAAGTGAGTCTCTTGCCTCAGCCTCCTGAGTAGCTGAGGTGCCCTCCACAATGCCTGGCTATTTTTTTGTTGTAGTTGTCATTGTTGTTTAGCAGACCTGGGCCAGGTTCAAACCTGCCTGCCTTGATGTATGTGGCCAGCACTGTACCCACTGAGCTATGGGCACCACCCAGGAGCCTATTTTCTATTTTTTTTTTTGGCTGGGGCTGGGTTTGAACCTACCACCTGTGGAATATAGGGCCAATGCCCTACTCCTTTGAGCCATAGGCACTGCCCTCTATTTTCCATTTGTAGTAGAGATGGGGTTGTCACCAACTCTGACCTTAAAAGATCCCTCCACATTGGCCTCCAAGGGAGCTACGATTATAGCTATGAGCCACTGCACCTGGCCTATATTTTTCTGATTATAAAGATAGTATGGGCTCGGCGCCTGTGGCTCAAGCGGCTAAGGCGCCAGCCACATACACCTAAGGTGGCGGGTTCAAATCCAGCCCGGACCCGCCAAACAACAATAATGGCTGCAACCAAAAAATAG
>NW_003852402.1:9586752-9592435 GCF_000181295.1 Otolemur garnettii | reverse complement strand
AAAAAAAAAAAAAAAGAATATGCCGTAGATGATGTTGTATCTTTCCTAGTGCATCAGAGCAGGAGGCACAGAGTGTGGGGCTGTCCTGCCTCTCAGTGACATTAGGTTGATCAGTTGCTTTAGGGGCTTTTAGCCTCATTCTTCTGTTATAAAGTTTCCCACCTACTTCACTCATCAATTAGTAGTTAAGTAAATAGGTCAAGAAGAAGAGAAGCAATTTGCCCAATGTCCCAGGACTGGTAATAATCAATAGCTACCATGTAGTGGGCTCTTGAACTGACTTATTTTATCTCAACAACCCCTTCTAGTTGGCCTTATTTTATGTTCATCCTTTTCAAATGAGGAAACTGAGGCCCAGAATGATGAAGGGAGCTGATTTTGATGAGTCATTTGTAATTGATGTCAGGAGATTCTGGAGAACAGAGAAACAGGAAAACACAGTTCTTCCTTTGATAAATATAGACACAGAGTAGGTGATCAGAGCCACAAAAGAGGAGATGGAGTCGTGTAGTAGGAAGTGTTACTACAGCTGGGCCTTCAAGTATGTGTAGAAGTCTGCCATGGGAGTAAAGGCAGAAGAATGGGCCCACCATCTGAGTAAAGGCCTGAGATGTGATTTGGGCTGTGGCAGATGACTCCATTCATCACCACCTCTCACAAATATCTGCCCTTGGGGAGGAGGTAGAGAAAGAGGGTGTGGCTTGGCCCATCACACACTTAGAGTATGCAGATATTGTCACAGGGTTAGGGATGCAACAGCACTGGGCTAGGAGTCTCAGGAAGAGTGTTCTATGGACTGTGAGAGAGTTCTGGTGCTATACCCAGCTGTGGTCCCTGCCCTCAAAGGCCTAAAATAAATGATGGAGATAGACCTGGGGGTCAGTGGCTCCTAACCCAGAAAAAAGAAAGGCCACCTGCCTTCTAGCTCCAGCTCCAAGACTGCCCACAGGGATGTGTGTCAGATACCTGGACCATTGAGTTGAAAAGCACTTCAGCAAACCCCAATTCAAAGTGTCCGTTGTAGCCAGACGCCATGGCTCACTCCTGTAACCCTAGCACTCTGGGAGGCTGAGGTGAGTGGATTGCTTGAGCTCAGGAGTTTGAGATAAGCCTGAGCAAGAGTGAGACCCCCATCTCTAAAAATAGCTAGGAGTTGTAGTGGGTGCCTGTAGTCCCAGCTATCCAGGAGGCCAAGACAAGAGGATTGCTAGAGCCCAAGAGTTTGAGGTTGCTGTGAGCTTTGATGCCACAGCATTCTACCCAGGGCAACAAAGTAATACTCTGTTTTAAAACAGAACAAAACAGGCTGGGTGTCCATGGCTGACACTTGTAATCCTACCACTCTGGAAGGCCAACCCACAGGTGGATTGTTTGAGCTCATGAGTTTGAGACCAGCCTGAGCAAAAGCGAGACCCTGTTTCCACTAAAAATAGAAAAACACCATGGCACTCTACCTAGGGTGACAGGTTGAGACTCTGTCTCAAAAAAAAAAAAAGAGCGAAGTGTCCATAGTAATACAAATGTATTTGCTTTTGTTTTTTTAGACATAGGGCCTCACTCTATCATCTAGGTTAGTGTACAGTGGAGCAATCATAGCTCACTGCAGCCTAAAACTCTGGGTTTAAGCCACCTTCCTGTCTTAGCCTCCCAATTACCTGGGACTATAGGTGCATACCACCATACCCAGCTAATTTTTAAATTTTTCATAGACACAGGATCTTGCTATGTTTCCCAGGCTGGTCTTGAACTCCTGGCCTCAAGTGATCCTCTCACTTTGGTTGCCCAAAGTGCTTGGATTATAGGTATGAGCCACTGCACGTGGCCTGCATTTGCTTCTATGTACACAGAATTCTCCAGAAAAGTCCAGCAGAGAAATATTTGAAAGTTATGTTTTCTTAGGTATGTGAAGAACACCTAGAAATCAATAAGAAAATACCAACGATATAGTACATGCATAAATATGACTAAGAATAGTAACAGACCATCCACAGGAAAGGAAATATAAAGTCTTCTAAATGCAGGTAAAGATGGCAGCCTCATTCAAAATAAGAAAACTGCAAATTAAACTACACTGGGATTCCACTCTCCCCAGTTGGGTTAAGAAAGAAAAAAATTTCAGAAACACACTGATGGCAGGGCTCTAGGGAAAGAGGCCCCTTCACCCGTGGGAGAGGAAATTAGTGCAACCTTAAGGAGGGCAATGGCCATATCTATCAAAACGACAACAGCACAGTTCTTTTTGCCCCAGGAATTTTGAATCCTGGTTATTTATCCTGCAGGTGTAACCACATCGGAGGTAAATGGCCTATGAAAAGAGCTATTCATAGCCATGTGTGTCAATAGGGGACTGAGAAAGCGATCACAGAACATTTATGCAGTGGAACATGCGCAAGTGGGGAAATGGAGGAGGGACCGCCTTCAGTAGGAATGGGGCAAGATCTAAAAGAGCAAGGTTCGAAAGAGAGAATGCATATAGTTTGTGAATGTTTATGTAGAAATGGTAGACAGACAGAAGAATGAGCATCCATTTTTGCTCCACATATTTCATGGTTATCTCTGGCTGCAGTGTAACTGGCTGGTCCCTGTGGAGCTACCTCTGGGAGAGGGACTGGGTCGCTGGGGACACAGTAGAAGGGAGGGAGACTTTTGAATTTCAATCTATGTGAAAATATTTTTCATTCCAAAATTTAAATTAAATTAAAGGTCTCAAGGACCCAGTGAGGTGACTCACACCTATAATCTCTGCACTCTGGGAAGCTGAGACAGGTGGATTACTTGAGCTCAGGAGTTCAAGACCAGCTTGAGCCAGAGTGGGCATTGTGGCAGTGCCTGTAGTCCTAGTTATTGGGGAAGCTGAGGCAAGAGGATCACCTGAATCCAAGAGTTTGAGGTTGCTGTGAGCTATGATGCCATAGCACTCTACGCAGGGCAACAAAGTGAGACTCTGTTAAAAAAAAAAATTAGAGATTCACTGTCTATTTTACAAGAGAGGAAAGCTACATGGATCAACAGAGTCTGCAGGCCCAGGGGGGAGGAGGGCAGGAGGGAAGGCAGAAAGAAGAGGAAGGGGATGGGCTACTGAGTGTCCATGGAAGGGCTCTGTCTTTGGTTTCCTGATTTAATCTTCATAGCTGCCTCCCTGTTTTGCAGATGAGGAAACTGAGGCTCAAAGTGGGAGAAGGACCCTCTGAACTCACAAGGGGGAGCCAATATCCAGTTCACATCACTGGCCCTCCCCTAGGGCCATCACCAGATAATGCCAGCCCTAGTGGGCAAGCAGGCGTGACCAATTTCTCATTTAACAGGTGCCAGCCTTCTTCAGCCCAAACTTTCTGGTCATTTGACCAGAGTGGACTATTGTTTCCCTAAATTACACTTTATTTAAAAGGAAAAGAAAAGGCTAAGCCGATTGCAGAGTGGTCACAAGACTGGAAGGGCTCTGAGTTAGATTTAGCAGGGACTTACTCAACCAGCCCATTCATTGGATTATCTGGGGAGTTCACTTTAAATTTAGCAGGACTTGGATCTACTGGCTTTCTGAATAGGCCTGGATTTGGAAAGAAATTCAATTAACTGGTTCTTTGACTAATAACAGGATTATTCTTCTGAGTGAATCATGGCAGTTTCTTTTTTTTTTTTTTTTTTTTTTTGCAGTTTTTGGTCCGGGCCAGGTTTGAACCTGCCATCTCCAGTATATGGGGCTGGCGCCCTATTCCTTTGATCCACAGGCACCACCCATGGCAGTTTCTTTTAAGACTGAATTTGCCTCCTCTCTGAAGCATCTCTAGATCTTCCCAGGGAGTCCTGGGGCCGAGGAGGCTCCATTTCCTCCTGAGTAGGTCCTTGAACCTCTTCTTCTGGGAGCCCCTAGGCACTGCCCCCCACTTTATTCCCCACCAGCTTCTTGGTCCACACAGGGTGGCAGTGAGGTGTTTTAAGACTGCTTCTCCATCAGGCTCTCACTCTCTGGGCACAGAGACCATGAGGATCACTTGTGTCCCAGCACCTGGCAGAGGACTTGGCTCAGAACAAGGGCTCAGGCCAGGGCAGAGATCAACTCAATAGAATTGACCCCAGCCTTCCGATTCCAAGGCCACAGAACCAAGTTTCTGCCCTCACCTAGGGCAGAACACTCAGCTTAGTTGTTCTCTCAGAAAATGCAGAGCGGGGCAAGTTTCTAGGGGAATCACAGCCATCCATCACCCCACCCCATTCCAACCAGCACCCACAAGTCCATATCTCCCCACACACTGTCCTTTACCATTTACAAGGAGTTCTTACCCTCTCTAATCCTCAGAGCAGTCCACGGGTGTGGGTGTGAAGGTTTCTCTTTCCTCTTTCACAGCTGAAGAGCAGGGGCTCTGAGAGGGGTAGGTTCTTAACCAAGGTCACACAGCCAGCCCAGTGGGCAGGGATGTCAGGGCTCCAGGCTCCTAGAGGGTGGGAAAAGATGGTGGGGAGTCTCATCCTGTGCTCACAGCAGGGAGGAATGAGGGTGGGAGGATCTAGGTTCACAGGGCTGGGGGCCGTTGCAGAGTTGGACAGCCCAAGGTCAGAGAAGATTCCCCATGCTCGTGGGAGGTGCGGAGGCAGCTTGAAGAGAGTGTACTCAATTCATCCTGGCATCAGCAGACCTGAGGGCCTGCTGGGGTGCAAGCGGAAGCCTAGCTGGATACCCAGCCTGCTGGGTGCATCAAGAGATGCCTATAATCTTAGCACTCTGGGAGGCCGAGGCAAGTGGACTGCCTGAGCTCACAGGTTGGAGACCAGCCTGAGCCAGAGGGAGACCTCATCTCTAAAAAAATAGCCAGGTGTTGTAGCCCCTGCCTGTAGTTCCAGTTACTTGGGAGGCCGAGAAAAGAGAATCGCTTCAGCCCAAGAGTTAAAGGTTGCTGTGAGCTATGATGCCACAGCACTCTATCAAGGGTGACAAAGTGAGGCTCTGTCTCAAAAAAAGGAGAAATGTAGGGTCAGGGTGGGGGAGACAGGGAGGCACTTAGCCTTGCTTCAGAGGGTGAAAAGCTACTGAGGAGGGAGAGGGCAGCTCTGTCAGGGAGGGTGGGCAGGAAGGTCCCACAGGAGGAGGCATGTGCCTGGCATGGAAGTGATAATCCTAAATGCTTTTCCCATATTGCCCCCAGGGGCCACTAACATCCCCACTTGACATAGTGGTGGGGGCATATAGAGACTCTGGTGGCAGAGGTCAGGGACTTACTTGAGGTCACATACTGGCTTTGAACGTAGGCAGGGAGGCTCCAGGGACTAATTATTTTTTTTACTATTTATATATATTTGACACAGAGTCTCACTTTGTCACCCTTGGTAGAGTGCTATGGCACCATAGCTCACAGCAACTTCTAACTCTTGGGTTCAAGCGATTCTCTTGCTTCAGCCTCCCAAGTAGCTGGAACTATAGGCATGTGACATAACACCCAGCTATTTTTAGAGACAAGGTCTTGCTCTGGCTCAGGCTGGTCTGAAACCTGTGAGCTCAGGCAATCTACCTAGCTTGGTCTCCCAGAGAGCTAGGATTACAGGCAAGAGCCACAGTACCTGGCTCAAGAACTAATTCATTTTTTTTTTTTTTTTTTTAGAGACAGAGTATCAGTTTGTTGCCCTTGGTAGAGTGCAGTGGCATCACAGCTCACAGCAACCTCTGGCTCTTGGGCTTAGGTGATTCTCT
>NW_003852402.1:9579014-9586413 GCF_000181295.1 Otolemur garnettii | reverse complement strand
GTTGTTTGGCTGGCCCGGGCTGGATTCGAACCTGCCACCTTAGGTATATGTATCCAGAGCCTTAGCCGCTTGAACCACAGGTACCGAGCCCCAGGGACCGATTCTTGACTCTGCTGCTTCAGAGCACACAAGACCTCCAGGCCAGGGACAGCTGGAGTGAACTCAGGGGGCTGTGAGGGACAGCTCTCCGAGGGCAGGATTTGTGTTCATTTTTGCCTTTTGGAGTCAGAGGGAAGACCAAGTTGAATGTGAGCAAACTGTTCTCAAAACTGTGCCACCCTGACCTCTCCTCTCCCAGCTTCAGTTTCTCTGTCTGTAAAACAGGGAAAAGAATCCTGCCTTACAGCTTAATGGAGCTAAACTCACTGCCTAGGGTACACCCCGTGCTCAGTAAAGTGGGCCCTGTCTTCCCTTGCACCCCTGAGGGGGGTGGACAGAGAGTAGTCTGGGAAGGTCTTTTTGTTCAGCTCCCCTTCTGCTCAGGGAGCAGGCCGGTCCCTGGCCAGCAGCACTTCCAGAGAAGGAAATTCTTTGAACTTCTTAATGATGATGGGCACAGAGATGATGGTGGTGACGAAGAGGATGGTGGTGGTGGTGACAACAAAGCTTTGGCCTCTCCCTGACATTCCAGCAGGCCAGGCCAGGCTCACCTAAGTGCTGAGCATAGCTCTGGTGGTGTGCGAGTGAGTGTGAGCACCCAGCAACTCTGCTGACCTTGGCCTTGGCACCCAGCCATGCCCCACCCTCAGATCATGGCCCTGAATGTTTCCTCTGCTCCACCCTTGCTACTTTCTGACAGAGCACATCCCTTGGGACTGACTATGTTTCCTAGAAGGTTGTAACCAAAGCCCAGAGAGGGGAGATACTTACCTGAGGTCACATAGCAAATCTGGAGCAGGGTAGGAATCTAGGGCTCCTCACTCAGTCAGGCTGTCTCTATCAGCCCTACTTCCTCCTGCTGAGTTAAGAAGCTGGACAAGAAGGCTTCATCAAGTCAAGCCCTCGGCAGATTCCAGCTGAGCTCCTATTATCTGTTGGTACCAGGGTGGGCCTGAAATTTGTCAGATGGGGTGTTTGGGGAAGGTCCCCCGTGAACTATGCAGGAGGCACTCAGAGGACAGAGCAAGGTTACCCTGGCAGCATGGGAAAGGACATTCCTGGGGGGAGTGGGGGAGACACAGTGGGAGTGGGGACAGGCAAAGTGTGGACCTTGGGAACTAGGCAGGAACAGAGGCTCTTATGAGGCTGCTCCTTGAGGTGGGCACAGGGCTAGTTCAGGGGTGGCACATGGTGGGGGCCCAGCCACCCTCAGGAGTGATGGGGAGACTTTGTGCCAGGGCCTGAGTGTCAGAACAGAGCCTCTGAATTGTGCCTAGCAGACCACAGGGGTCCTAGGAGGTTTTTAGCAAAGGACAGATCTGAGGGTCTCCCCAGAGGCTTGGGGTAGGGGCGGGAGGGCTGCAGGATTCTCTGAGTTATGGTGCCCCAGAGGAGGGCGTGTGAGCGTGCAGCATCTTGTCCGGTGGGCTCTGGGTGGGGAATAGGGAGTGTGCCTGTGGCTGTACCCTGCCTGCTGGGCCCTGCCACTCGGCTCCTTCCCCCTTTGCATTCTGTGGCCTCCCTTCCAGTGTCCAGGCCTTTCTTCTTCTTCTTTTTTTTTTGAGACACAGTTTCACTTTGTCGCCCTCTGTAGAGTGCTATGGTGTCACAGCTCATAGCAACCTCAAATAATTGAGCTTAAGCGATTCTCTTGCCTCAGCCTCCTGAGTAGCTGGGACTACAGGTCCCTACCACAATGCCCGGCTATTTTTTTGTTGCAGTTTGGCCGGGGCCGGGTTTGAACCCACCACACTCAGTATATGGGGTCGGAACCCTACTCACCGAGCCACAGGCCCTTACCACAGGTTTTGAGATTTTTTTTTTTAGCAGGCTAGGGCTGGGTTTGAACCCACCAGTCCTGGTGCATGTGGCCAGCACCCTACCCACTGAGTTACATGCACGGCTTGGTGTCCTTGCCCTTTAAGGACACTCTCATACCCCTTTCCTCACTTTGGGGGTTATCTATCTCCTGCTTCATCTGCCCAAGTCCAGCTCATTTCTTTTCACATTTTTTTTTTTTTGGACAGAGTTTCACTCTGTCACCCTGGGTAGAGTGATATGGCTTCATAGCTCATAGCAACCTCAAACTCTTGGGGTCAAGCAATCCTCTTGGCTCAGCCTTCCGAGTAGCTGGGACTACAGGCACCCAACATGATGCCTGCCTAGTTTTTCTGTTTTTAGTAAAGATGGGGTCTCACTTTTGCTCAGGCTGGTCTCGAACTCCTGAGCTCAAGCAATCCACCGACCTCTGCCTCCCAGAGTGCTAGAATTATAGGCACAAGCCACCACACCCAGCCTCTTTTAATTTTTAAAATAAAGATAATGTTTTATTAATAGATTGTGGTAAGGGCAGTGCCTGTGGCTCAGTGAGTAGGGCTCCGGCCCCACATACTGATGGTGGTGGGTTCAAACTTGGTCCTGGCCAAACTGCAACAAAAAATAGCTGAGTGTTGTGGCAGGCACCTGTAGTCCCAGCTACTTGGGAGGCTGAGGCAAAAGAATCACTTAAGACCAAGAGCTGGAGGTTGCTGTGAGCTGTGATGCCACAGCACTCTACTGAGGGTGACAAAGTGAGATTGTCTCTAAAAAGAAAAAAAAAGATTGTGGTAAAACATACACCTCATAAGTATATGTTCTGTGGCACTAAGTACACTCACACTGCTGTGCTCCCACCACTGCCCTCCACCTCTACAGTGTACCTGGAGCCATACTGTCTGCTGGTTCCTGAAAGCTCAAAGGACAGGCTGAGGATTCCTGAAATGAGGCGGGGCCTCTCCTGCTCCTTGGACCCAGCCTGGAGTCCATGCTTGGGCAGAGGCCCCAAAAGGGCTTCTCACCCAGCCTCCTGCTTCCACAGAACAGCTTTTGGTTTGGCCAGAGGAAGAAATTATTTGAACTTCTGCCAAGTTCATCATGATGGTAAAGATGATGGTGGTGGTGGTGGTGATGAAGAGGAGGAATATTTGGCTCTCCCACTGACATTTTTCTCTGGCGAGGGCAGTCTCTAAAGGCCAGGATCATGTCTTTCACCACCCTCTGCTGAGGCAGGGCACAGCCTGGGTGTGGCAGGAGAGGAGCGTGGTTTGGTTACTACGATAGCACCTGCCCCTGTCCCTGCCCACAGCATGGCCTTAGGTGGCCCTGGTCATCCCTGTTGGCGTCCTTCCTTCTCCCACCTAACCTGGGGACCCATGGAAGCCTGACCTGGGGTGGTCCCCGCTCCCAGGTACCAGTGGTTGAAGGGCTTTCTCAGCCTTGGCCTTACTTTACCATGAGGAAGCAGTTTGAGCCTCTATCTGACATCAGGGCCCAGGCTGTCCCCAGCCCCCACCTCCACCCCCACCCCCGCACTGGAACATGCTACCTGAGTGGGCTAGAAGGGCTTTCTTCACAATTTCTTTTTTTTTTCGAGACAGAGTCTTAAGCTGTCCCCCTGGGTAGAGTGCTGTAGCATCACAGCTCACAGCAACCTCCAACTCCTAGGCTCAAGTGATTCTCCTGCCTCCGCCTCCCAAGTAGCTGGGACTACAGGCGCCTACCACAATGCCTGGCTATTTTTTGGTTGCAGCTGTTGTTGTTGTTTGGCGGGCCCCGGCTGGATTCAAACTCGCCAGCTCAGGTGTATGTGGCTGGCGCCTTAACCGTTTGAGCCACAGGCACCGAGCCCACTATTTCTTTTTATGCAGTAGGTGAGTAGATCTGGGGAAACTGAGGCATAGGACAGTGCCCTCACCTGGCCAGGTCACCTAGAAACTCACTCCCTTTGCTATTCTTTAGACTCTGGGGCCATACAGGGAAGCAGCCTGTAGGGTCACTGCCCAAGAAATGGGCATGGGAGCCAAGTAGAGCTGGGTGCAAATTCCAGTCTTCTCGCACCTTTGGGTGGCCAGGGCTCCTTCCTCACCTGTAACTGGGTGTGTGATGGTGCTGCCTCTGACTGGCTGGAGCACCCAGGGAGGCAAGCATGCCAGGCCGGGGTCAGGCTTAGGGCAAGGACTCAGCAAACATCCCCTCTGCTTTCCTTTCCTGCCCTGAGATCTGCAGGGGACCACCCCATGGTGTACACAGGCCAGAGAGAAAGAAGTTCAAGTCCTGGCCCTGCCTCTGACCCTCCCTGAATCTCAGTATCTTCATCTGCCTCTGGTGGCTACTGTGTCATGCATGCAAGAGGCATCATTCTCAGGGGTTCCAAAGGCCACACCAAGATTTGTCCCTCCTTCCTAAAGGGGATAGAATAGGCAGGTGCAGAAGGCCTGGGCCAGGCTGTAGCAGACCACTGGGAGGTGTGGAAGGGGTGTTGTTCCCTGAGTCCAGGGCCCCTGGTGCCTCCTCCCTTCTGCTGTGCAAAGAGGTCTAAAACCAGCATGGACCGTCAATTCTGGCTCCATTAGCTAAGCAACAAAGGCAAGGGGTGGGAACTGCTCAGTCCTTAGACCTGGAGGGAGACACTGAAACAGCAAAGTCAGAGCCCCAAAGTCAGTTCCAGGCACTGGAACATCAGAGCTCAGCACTGCCCTGTTCTCAGTGTGAGGGAGTGGGCAAATCCCTCCCATTTTGGACCTCAGTTTCCTCATCTGTAGTTGCAGATTTCTACTAGCCCAGAGCTAGGCTTGGAGTCAGGATGACATCAGGGGACTCATCTCCCTCTCCAGCTCCTTGTCTCCATCTGGGCATGAAAAACTTTTATGAAACCAAGGCAGGCGCTGAGTGCCTGTAGCTCAAGCTGGTAAGATGCCATCCACATACACAAACCTGGCAGTTTGAATCCAGCCCAGACCCACCAAACAACAGCTATAACCAAAAAACAGCCAGCTTGTGGCAGGCGCCTATAATCCCAGCTACTTGGGAGGCTGAGGCAAGAGGATCGCTTAAACCCAAGAGTTTGAGGTTGCTGTGAGCACTCTACTCAGAGCAGCTTGAGACTCTGTCTCAAAAAAAAAAAAAAGAAAAGAAAAGAAAAGAAAAGAAAAGAAAAAGAAACCAAGGCGGGACCTCCTACTTTGTGAGCTGGAACACTGGGCACAAACGTCCCCCTTCATTTATTACTGAAGCTCGCTCACGGTCAGAGTTCCAGGGTCAAAAAGGCCCTTGCAGACAGCCTAGTTCATTTGACAGATGCAGAAACTAAGGTTCATAGGGTGAGGCGGCCTGCCTGGGCTTCCAGCGCAGCGCCGGGAGGTCCGACCTCCAGCCCGCGGGAGCAAGGACTCCGGACGAGGACGGCGCGCACCTGCTGCCCCCGTGTGGCCGTTGCGGGTGCTGCGAGAGAACCGTGGCCTCGCGGGGCGGGGTGCTCCCTAGAGCCAGCCCCGGGCGGATGAGAATGTCGGGGGCACCTCGCAGAGAGAAGACCTGCCCTCAGCCCCCAAACTCTTGGGCCTTAGCGTGTGACCTGGAAAAGTGCCCTGAACGCTCTCACCTCCCAGCAGGAAACCAGGGACGCTTCTAGGAGGCGGTGTCACTTGAACAGATAGTCAGGAGTGTTGTTGTGATCACTCTGCTTCCGGGGATTACAGGCCAAGGATGAGTTGTGTCCTGTTTCGGAAAAGAAAAAAGTGGTCTTTCAAGATCCCCATCGTGTCTCAGAGCCTACCAGAGGGTCAGCACCTCCCATCATCACTGCTGCCAAGGTGTGACCTATTCTCCTGAAGTTGACCCTCTCTGATCCCAACCAACCTGGACCTGCCTATGAGAAGCCCAAAGCTTGGTGATGACAGATCCCAGTTGGGGCACTTTGCTGGGAGAAGCTACTGGGCGTGGTGACTGCGTGGGGAAGCAAGGAAAGGAAGATTCTGGGTTGCTCCTGGGGGAGAAGCCAGTATTGTGTGGAGGGGTGGAGGGGCCGGGGGCAAGCTTGTTTGGGGCCCTCTGAGCTGGAGGAGTGTGGGGAGGTGGAGGCAAGCCCAGGAGGAGCTGGAGGTGTAGAGGCTCTCCCAGATGGGATGTCCGCACAGCTTCCCTGTGTGGCCGGTAAGGCCAAATCCCAAAGATGAGATCCCGGAGTTCCCGGGAATGCATGTCAGCAGGTGAGGAGTGTCTGAGCTGACAGGAGCCCACTACCCCAGCCCCTCCACAGCCCCTGGGACTTGTCTGCTGGGAAGCTCAGGCCCTCAGGGCACGAGTTCAAAGGAGAAGATGTGGCAGGCCAAAGGCTCATAGCCCCAGGGAGACTGATGGTTTGGGTTTGTTTTTTTTTTTTGGTAGAAACAGAGTTTCACTTTATTGCCCTTGGTAGAGTGCTATGGCTGAACACAGCTCATAGCAACCTCCAACTCCTGGGCTTAGGTGATTCTGTTGCCTAAGCCTCCGGAGTAGCTAGGACTACAGGCGTTCGCCACAACACCCAGCTATTTTTTTGTTGCAGTTTGGCCGGGGCTGGGCTTGAACCTACCACCCTCAGTATATGGGGTCAGCACCCTACTCACCGAGCCACAGGTGCCGCCCTCCCCTTTTTTTGAGACAGTCTCACTTTGTCTTTCTCAGTAGAGTACTCTAACATCATAGCTCATAGCAACCTCAAACTCTTGGGCTCAAGTGATTCTCTTGCCTCAGCCTCCCAGTAGCTGGGACTATAGGCACCACCTACCATGCCCAACTAGTTTTAGGGACAGTGTCTTGCCCTTGCTCAGGCTGGTCTCGAACCTGTGAGCTCAGGCTTTCCACCCACCTTGGCCTCCCGGTGTGTTAGGATTACAGGTGTGAGCCCCCACTCCTGGTCTGGAGACTGATTCTTTAGGTGGCTTCGGGCATGTCATTTCATCTGTTTGTGCCTTAGCTGCCTTACTTGTAAACAGCATGAAATGACTCCCTCCAGAAAGGTTAGAAGGATTAAATTCGATTTTTTGAAGCGTGAAAATGCCAGACTTAGCAGCAGGCACTTGGTAAGCCTAGTAGGTGATGAGTACTCCTTCCCCTTCTGCTTCCTGCTGGAACAGTCAGGAAGGCTGCCTGGAGGAGGCAGGCCTTGAAGATGAAGGCTGATTCAGAGAGACCCAGAGTGAGTACAGGAGCTGCTTCTGGGCTCCCTCACATCCCAGGCACCTTGGACACAAAGCCAGGGTGTATGGACCTTCTGCTGTAGTCACAGCTGCCCTCCCAGATCACAGAGCACCAAAATGCCAGCCTGAGAGATCTCTGCCTAAGAGTGGAGAGAGAGTGGCTCGGCGCCTATAGCTCAGCCGGCTAGGGCGCCAGCCACGTACACCTAGGGTGGCGGGTTCGAGTCCCCAGCCCGGACCTGCCAGACAACAATGACGGCTGCAACCAAAGGATGGCCGGGCGTTGTGGCGGGCGCCTGTGG
>NW_003852402.1:9576415-9578864 GCF_000181295.1 Otolemur garnettii | reverse complement strand
AAAAAAAAAAAAAGAGTGGAGAGAGAGAACAAGATCCCCTTTCCACCCTCTGCTCATACCCATTGGCCCCAGCCTGGCTAGTATATGTAGGAAAAATCTCCCCAATCCCATTGCCTCTGCTCTAAGCAAGGTTTTGTCATCTGGAAGGAAACCAGAATTTATTAAAGAGCTGGCTCTGCTCCCCTCATTACAGGAGCACCTTGCCCCACAACTTGGCTGCCTGAGGGGCAGGTGTCATTACTACTCTGAAACAAGTGAGGAAACAGGAAATGAAACAGAGGCTGGGGAAGGAGGTCTTACTGAATCCAGGGACTTTGCTGCCTGGGCTTGCTTCTTGCTTCCTTTTACAAATGAATGGCTCCTCCACTCAGGGGAGCTCCTGCTGGCAAGGTGGGGTCTTCCCTGTGCCTGGCCTCTTAGTGAATTTTTTTTTCTTTTGAGATAAAGCCTCAAGCTATTGCCCTGCGTAGAGTGCTATGGCATCACAGCTCACAGCAACCTCCAACTCCTGGGCTTAGGCCATTCTCTTGCCTTAGCCTCCTAAGTAACTGGGACTACAGGCGTCCGCCACAATGCCTGGCTATTTTTTGGTTGTAGTTATCATTGTTGTTTGGCAGGCCTGGGTCAGATTTGAACCCGCCAGCTCTGGTGTATGTGGCTGGCACCTTAGCTGCTTGAGCTACAGGCGCCGAGCCCTCTTAGTGAATTTGAGTGAGTGAGCAAAGACAAGTATGAGTGACAGTTCTGCTTCTGAGTGACCCAGAGGCATCATTGGAAGACTTAAAGATACTGTGGATCTGAAGGGCCAGAGACTGAATCTTCTGAGAATGTGCAGAGTAGCTTCCAGAATGACACACAAGGAACTGCTACTGGTGGTTGCCTCTGGGGATGAGGGTGGAGAATGAGGAGGGAGGGAGACTTACTTTTTTGTTTGAATGTTTGCATTTTATATTATAATGTGTTATAATTACAATCATTACCATGTGCATGTTCACAAATTAATGCAGAAGGAAATAATCACCTGGAAGCTTCCTAAACATGTGGACTCTTGGGCCACAGCCTCCAATAACAGAGGCAGCAGGGCTGGGGGAGGCAGGGGCCAAGATGAGCGCCCAGGTGATTCCAACACAGGTGGCCCTGGACCACACTTCAGGAACAAAATCACCATCTGGGTCCTCTTCCCACTGACCAACCAGCCAGGCTCATTTGCATGGTCTTTTGCATATATTTGCATAACATCCCTGGTTCCAAATCTCAGCCTGTGTTAGCTGTGTTATCCTCACTTCAGCTGGATCTGAGAAAGCTTCTCTCTTCTACACCCCATGCCCAGCATCACCCCCTAGTCCAGACCTGGCTGGCTGGACAATCCACTTCCTCCTCCCCTCCTGACTCAGTCAAATATGTCATCTTTTACCCTGTCTCCACATTCTCCTAGCTGGCACACACATCACCTCCTCCAGAAGCCTTCCTCACCCTACAGCCAAAAGTCTGTTCTCCATCTCACACTCTCCACCCTCCTCTTCTGAACTCCCCAACTTTGGTCCCTCTCTGAAGACCATTTCTGTGTCCTGAACATCCACCGAGCTCCCAGGCCTGCACCAGGCCCTTTACCAGGTCTTTCACATCTCTCTCTCTCTTTTTTTTTTAGAGACACTTTATTGCCCTCAGTAGAGTGCTGTGATGTCACAGCTCAAAGCAACCTCCAACTCCTGGGCTTGAGGGATTCTCTTGCCTCAGCCTCCCGAGTAGCTGGGACTACAGGCGCCTGCCAGAACGCCTGCCTATTTTTTTGTTGCAGTTTGGCTGGGGGTGGGTTTGAACCCGCCACCCTTGGTATGGGGCTGGCGCCCTACTCACTGAGCCACAGATGCCACCCCCTTTCACCATCTCTCCACCTGGTCCTTCTAGGACCCCATGAGAATGGACCCCAATCAGCTCATTTTACAGATGGGGAAATTGAGCTTCAGGAAGGTCAGGAACCTTTCTAGAAAGTGGCAGCTCTTTCCACCCCACCCACCTGCCTCCTCAAATGCCCCTGTGGCATTTTCACTCAAGTTAATGCTAATTGGGTTTTATTTGGCTGTGTTTGTTTTAATGAGATCTTTAAAATTATCCAAGTTATACACACGTAGGGTAAAAACATTCAAACAATCAAATATTTGAGTAAAGTGTACTTCTCCTTTCTGCCATCTTGCCCAATGACACTGTCTAGGAAGAGCCACTGTGCACAGTCTGGGGTCTCCTTCCAGACCTCTTCTCATTCACATGCCAACGTGACCTGGGTAAATATGCAGGTCGCATTTTTATTGTAAGACATACACGGCTTGGCGCCTGTGGCTCAAGCGGCTAAGGCACCAGCCACATACACCTAAGGTGGCGGGTTTGAATCCCCAGCCCGGGCCCACCAAACAACAATGATGGCTGCAACCAAAAAATGGCCAGGCGTTGT
>NW_003852402.1:9560320-9576302 GCF_000181295.1 Otolemur garnettii | reverse complement strand
AAAAAAAAAAAAAAAAGACATACACACAAAAGATGCACGATTTAAAGTAATAGAGACACCCATATACTTACCACCCATTAAAAATTGCCAACGCCTTAGAAGCACACCCTGTACCCCTCTATAGCTGCACTCCCCCCCTCCTCTTTTGATTTTCCTTACAGACTGGCCACATATGTTTCCTTAAATAATATTTTTAAAAGGAGAATTACTAAATTATCATGTGCACAACATGTTCAGCTTTATTAGGCAAAGCTAAACTATTTTCCTAGGAGGTTGAACCAATTCACACTCCCACCCAAAGTAGATGAGTTCCCCCACTAATCCATATCCTTGCCAGATCTGGAACTGTTTAAATTTCATAATTTCTGCCAAGCTTGTGGGAGTAAAATTCTAACTCATTATGGTTTTAATTTACATTTCCCTGATTACTAATGATGCTGAGTATCTGTCTTGTTTATATCTCCTGTATCCTTAGTGATTCTTTCATCTTCCTGATACGTCAGTCACTGAAAGTTTGTCATAAAGCCTCTAATTATGATAATGGATCTGTGAATTTCTCCTTGTTTTGCTTTATAATATATACGTTGAGGCTATGTTCTCAGGTATGTAAGAGTTTAGAATTACTATGTCTTCCTGAAGTTATCTGTTCTTTTTTTGTTTCTAATAATGCTTGTTGCCCCCAATCTTGGTTTGTCTATTATTAATCTGATGGCGAATCATTTGATTTTAATCTTTTTTCCAGACAGAAAAGGATAATTTATTGCTCCCCCTTCTTCTTATCTGAGTCAAATTCACTTCCAAACTACCAGTTGGCCTCAGTGAAAAGTCAATATATTTCTTATTTTTAAATTATTTTATTATGGAAGCTTTTAGACATTTACAGAGGTACGAAATAGTGTAAAACAAGCCCCATGTGCCCGTTAACCAGCTTAGACACGTGCCAAATTAACATATTTATACCCACCAACTCCCCTTCCCATATTTTTTTTTATTTCAAGTTAATGTGCGGGTACAAACAACCAGGTCCTTCCCATGTTATTTTGAAGAATATCATATATGTCTTATAAATTAATCTCTAAATAGTTGAGTATGTATCTCTAAAAGAAAAGGACTCAACTCCCCCACCCAATCCCACTACCATCTTATAATGATAATTCCCTAGCAGCATCGAATGTCATTTTTTTTTTTGAGACAGAGCCTCAAGCTGTCCCCCTGGATAGAGTACTGTGCCATCACAGCTCACTGCAACCTCCATCTCCTGGGCTCAAGCAAGTCTCCTGCCTCCGCCTTCCAAGTAGCTGGGACCACAGGTGCCCGCCACAACGCCTGGCTATTTTTTGGTTGCAGCTGTCATTGTTGTTTGGTGGGCCCAGGCTGGATTTGAACCCACCAGCTCAGGTGTATGTGGCTGGCACCTTAGCCACTTGAGCCACAGGCACTGAGCTTCGAATGTCATTTTTTTATAGTTTGTTTGAGTCAGGATCTCAGATCCACAGATTGGCTAATGTCTTTTATTTTTTATTTATTTATTTATTTTTGAGACAGAGTTCACTTTATTGCCCTTGGTAGAGTGCTATGGCGTCACAGCTCACAGCAATCTCCAATTCCTGGGTTTAGGCGATTGTCTGGCCTCAGCCTCCTGAGTAGCTGGGACTATAGATGCCTGCCACAATGCCTGGCTATTTGTTGTTGTTGTTGTTGCAGTTTGGCCAGGGCCAGTTCAAACCCGCCACCCTTGATATATCGGGCCAGCGCTCTACCCACTGAGCCACAGGCACCACCCGGCCAATGTCTTTTAAATCTCATTCAATCTATGGGTTCCCACTCTATCTCTTTTATTTTCTTTTTTCTTTCTCTCTTTTTTTTTTATGTCTTTGATCCTTTATGTGAAAATATTTAATGAGATTATATAGATAAAGATCTTTAGCAATATATTGGACACAGAAAGTGATGAAAAAGATGTGAAGGGAACCCTCGCACACTGTTGTTGGGAATGTAAATTAGCACAGCCATTATGGAAAATAGTATGGAGGTTCCTCAAGAAAATTAAAAATAGAACTACCATATGATCCAGCATTCCCACTACCGGGTGCATATCCAAAAGAAATGAAGTCAGTATGTGGCAGAGATAGCTGCACTCCCATGTTCAGTGGCACGTTATTCACAGTAGCCAAATGTGGAAGCGTCCTAAATGTCCATCAGTGGATGAATGGACAGAGAGAATGTGGTATAGGTACACGATGGGAATATTTTTCATCCTTAAAATAGAAGGAAATCCTAACCTTGTGACAACGTGAACGGAGCTGGAGGTTAAGTGAAACAAGCCCAACACAAAAAGACAAATACGTATGATCTCAACCTAATGTGGAATCAAAACCAGTTAAACTCATAGAAAGAGGAATGGTAGGCACAAGGCTGGGGCAACGGGAAGGGGGATTGGGGAGAGATTGCTCGAGGATTCAAAATTTGAGTTAGCAAGACTAAGTTCAAGATATCCAGGTACAACATGGTGACTATTGTCGATAACAGTACTTTTGAGACAGGGTCTCACTCTGTCACCCCTGCTAGTGTGCAGTGGCATCAGCCTAGCTCACAGCAACCTCAAACTCTTGGGCTCAAGTAATCCTTTTTCCTCAGCCTCCCAAGTAGCTGGGACTACAGCTACCCACCATGACATTTGACTAATTTTTCTATTTTTATTTAACTTTTTTTTTTTTGAGACAGAGTCTCATTCAGTTGCCCTAGGGTTGAGTGTTGTAGCGTCATAACTGACAGCAACCTCAAACTCTTGGGCTCAAGCGATTCTCTTGCGTTAGCCCCCCCCCCCCCCCCCAAGTAGTCGGGACTACAGGCGCCTGCCACAACGCCCAGGTATTTTGTTTTTTGGAGGTGTCTTGCTCTTACTCAGGCTGGTCTCAAACTCTTGAGCTCAAACAATCCACCCACCTCAGCCTCCCAGAGTGCTAGGATTACAAGTATGAGCCACTGTGTCCAGACCTAATTTTTCTATTTTTAGTAGAGATGGGGTCTCACTCTTGCTCTGGCTGGTCTTGAATTCTTGAGCTCAAGCGATCTTCCTTCCTCAGCCTCCCAGAGTGCTAAGGGTACACACATGAGCCACCATGCTCAGCCAATGTATTTTTTAAAATTGCTAAGAGAGGCCAGCACTTTGGGAGGCCAAGGGGGGAGGATTTCTCAAGCCCAGGATTTCAAAAGTTATCTGGGAAGAGGTGCCTGTGGCTCAGTGAGTAGGGCACTGGCCCCATATACTGAGGATGGTGGGTTCAAAGCCAGCGCCAGCTAAACTGCAACAAAAAAATAGCTGGGTGTTGTAGCAGGCACCTGTAATCCCAGCTACTTGGGAAGCTGAGGCAAGAGAATCACCTAAGCCTAAGAGCTGGAGGTTCCCATGAGCTGTAATGTCACAGCACTCTACCGAGGGTGACAAAATGAGATTCTGTCTCTAAAAATAATAATAATAATCTGGGTGACAGGAGACCTTGTCTCTACAAAAAAATTGAGAATGAGCCAGGCACAGTGGTGGGCACATGTAATCCCAGCTATTAGGAAGGCTGAAGTGGGAGGTTTGCTTGAGCCCGGGAGTTGGAGATTATAGCGAGTGTGGGGATGCCACTGCACTCTAGCCTAGGGGATAACAAAACAAGACCTCGCCGATAAATAAGTAAATAATTTAAAGTGTCTTATCTCCTCTACTTATTTGCTGTGGGTATTGAATGAGATAATTCACTTGACAGCTAGTGCCAGGACCCTTGCCAGGTCATAAGAACCATGATGGTGAAAACACCTGATATGTTTCTAGAGCTTAAATCCCAGTCCGCGGTGATTAGTGGCATCCCTTAAGAGAGCTTATTAAAATTGGTGGAGGCTGGCTTGGCGCCTGTAGATCAGCTGCTAGGGTGCCAGCCACATACACGGGAGCTGGTGGATTTGAATCCAGCCCAGGCCTGCCAAACAGCAATGACAACTACAACCAAAAAATAGCTGGGCGTTGTGGCGGGTGCCTTAGTCCCAGCTACTTGGGAGGCTGAGGCAAGAAAATCGCTTAAGCCCAGGAGTCAGAAGTTGCTGTGAGCTGTGACGCCACAGATCTCTACCCAAGGGTGACATAGTGACAAAAAAAAAGAAAAGAAAAGAAATACGTGAGCCACAGAAATGATCCACATTTGTAAATTTAAACTTTTTAGGAATTCCATAAAAAAGAAACAGGTGAAAATTGATTTCAATTACATTTAACTCAATGTATTGGAAATATTTTCATTTAAATATTGTAGTCAGTAATTTAAAATTACAAAGGTATTCCGCAACCTTTATTAAGCACGAAGTCTTTGAAATTCGGCGTGTATTTTACATTTGCTGCAGATCTCAACTAGATCAGCTCCGGTTCAAGCGCCCAGTGGGGGTAGCAACTACGGTATAGAATGGAGGAGCTGGCGAGTCTGATCCGGTGGCCCCTGGGAAAACGCAGGGCTGGATAAAGGGTGCGAAACACACTTGCAAACTCCGGTGCCCCAAACAAAAAGTGAGTGACACTGGGGCTCAAATCTTGCCTCCCACTCCTAACTCGCGGTCCTGACACCTTTTTGTCCCTTCCTCGCTGCGTGCCCTTCTCTTCCTTGGCCTCCCCGCCTATGAAATGGGCGCCAGGGAGCCCAGGTGTCACGCTGTGCGGAGCGTCGGATGCTCGCAGCCCAGAGGCGCGGAGGTGAGCGGCCGTAGTGGGTGGAAAGCTCTAAGCCAGGTTCAAGTCGGAGGGACCCAGGTAGCCGAGGGCCGAGCTTCCGCAAGGAGCCAGGGCCACCCGCCTCCCCGCAAAAGGCAGCCCCTGAGGCCGCCACGGGACAGCGCTGTGGGGCAGGGACCCCAGGGACAGCGCGGGGACCCCCTCTGGAACCGCGCCAGCCCTGCGGAAGGAAGAATTATTAAGATGCATTGGTCTGGGCTGGATTTCCCCGGGGTGGTGAGGATGGGATCATTCTGATGCCCCCTGTGACAGCAGGGAAAACCGAGTGGAAGACAAGCATCCCCGCATCCCCCAAGCAAGCCCCTTATCCAATTCAAACAACAGGCTGCCACGGAAGGAACTTAGCTTCTGTCTGGGTCAGGGGTCCTGGGTGAGGTCCTGGCTCTGAGCAGCTAAGGATCTCTGGCCGGACGGTCATGCTGCTGGCTCTTTTTTCTCACCTGTAAAATGACACTGGGCCCTTCCCCTGCAGCTGATTTCCAGAAAGGGGCTTTGCCAACCTCCTGGTTTCAAGCCAGAATCACTGCTTGTCCCGTGCCCCTATACAGAGGCCAACTTGGATGTGAATAAAAATAACAGCTGTCATTAGTGAGCAAAGTCCTTGCAGTCTCTTAACAGCCCAGGAAGTGAGTGGTACTATTGTCCCTCTTTCTCAGATGACAAAGCTGAGCCTCAGAATGTGGTGTGGCTTGCCTGCAGTCACATAGCCCAGCAAAGTGGGTTCCCTGACTCCAGGGTCCAGTGCAGACACATGAGTTAGTATAGGATGGACCTTTCCTGCTCCTCCACCCTCTTCTGTCCCTGGTTCCTGGCTGCCTTCCTCTGGTCCCTCCTGGGTTCTCAGCCCTTCTGATCTCCCCTTCCCCACCCCCCTCAGGCTTCCAGGGCCATAGCCAGCTCCCCCAGTCCTCCTATTAAGACCAGAAACCTCCCGGTGCCCACAATTCATGCCTGAACAATCAGAGTGGTCCTTCTGACCACAGCAGTGGACACAAGTGTAAACTCAGCAAGTAGAAGGGGCAACCATCTCCTGAGCACCTGCTGGGTGGCCTGAGCTCAGTGAGCAGCTGAGCATTGCCCTGTAGGAGGCCATTGTCATCTGCATCTCATAGATAGGCCTGATGCAAAGGCTAAGATATTGGGCTTCATTTGGGCATCTGGGTTACTGCCCAACTAGAGGCCAATCCCTTTCTTCCCTGGCCCTCAGTTGCCCCATCTGTACTTCTAGGAGATGGGATCTGGTCCCAAAGGGCTTGTCCAACTCAGATGCTTGTGACGTGTCTCCTGGGGAAGCTGGGGTTGGGAGGTGACTGGGATGACAGGAAACCTATTCTCCTCTTAAGCGAGGCCCTCCTAAGTGAGGGCCTGCCGGCTCTGCCTCACGCTGTGCAGCGAGATCCACATGCTGAGGCCATTTACTTGCATATCGTCCCTCCTATGAAACAGGGACTGCCCTTATCATTCCACTTTTACTGATGAAGTCCAGAGAAGGAAAGCCAATGACCCAGGACTGCCCAGAGAGGGAGGAGCAGTCAGGCCCCTCACCCAGGCTGTGGGCTCCTGACCTCAACGTGCTGCTGCCACCGTCATGATACAAAAAAGCCAGTGGGGCATTCTGGGGCTGAAGCCTGATTTCTTTCCCCATCCTCTGAGCCAGGGTTCCTGGCTGAGTCCTTTGGGACACCCAGCTGCTTCCCCAGGGACATGACAGGGAGCATGGGAAGGCCATCATTTCCCAGTCCACACCTGTGCCACCAGCCCCAGTATACCTATTGCTGTCCACCTCTGGCTCAGTGACCCAACATCTGACAAACTAGTGCCTGCCTTCCTCCCTCCCTCTGGAGCCCCAGGCAGCACTTCTCTTTGTTCCAGGGTTCCTTCTGCTGCCCTCTGGCTGGGTTCCTATTCCCTGTTCCTCAGTAGTCCTCCCTATCTCAGCCCCATCTTTCTCCATCCTTCTCTCTGACTCCCTGTCTCTCTCCTCTCTCCCCCCATCTCTGTCACCACTGCCATGGACTCACGTTTCTTTGTGTCTAATAATATACCTGACACCACCATGCCATGCCTGGTCACATATGAAGTCTCATTTAATGTACAAAGTAAGCATGTGAGATAGATATGGATGGCCCAAGCAAGAGTGGGACCCTGTCTCTAAAAAATAGCTAGGGGTGGTGGTGGGTGAGTACAGATAAGGAAGGGGCATAGTGACAGGATCTGGGCCTGGAGCCAAGACCACTGGCATTTATGTGTCTATTTACAGAGAACAAAGATCATGGGGTGAGAACCAGAGGGTCCAAGGTCTGAATTCTGCTCTTACCACTCCTAGCTGTGTGACTTTGGGCAAGTTAATTTATCTTCACTCCCTTGACTGGGAGCCTTTGTGAAGCTAGGGAGGAGGGGTTGAATTTCCTCCCCTTTTTAGGCCTTGGAACCTAGGTCTACACTGTCCTTATGGAAAGATTCAGATGCTATAGGTTGCGTTTCTAGAGAGCCTGGCAAAGATAGCCCAGAATCCTGTTAGTTTTTTTACTTAGTACTTAGCCAAAGCAAATAGCCACAAGAGGAAAAAATACTGCATGAAGATGTTCATCAAGCATTGTGTATCATGGAGAAAAGGTGAACTTCACCTGGTCACCCCACAGTAGGGGGAGGGTCAGGTCAGCAGGGCTCATCACTGGCGTGGTTTCAGGGAGGAAACCAGCCTTGATTTATTTATTTTTGAGTCTCATTTTGTCTCCCTCAGTAGAGTGCTGTAGTGTCACAGCTCACAGCAACCTCCAGTTCTTAGGCTTAGGCGATTCTCTTGCCTCAGCCTCCCAAGTAGCTGGGACCATAGGCACCCGCCATAGCAACCAGCTATTTTTTTTGTTGTTGTTGTTGCAGTTTGGCTGGGGCAAGATTTGAACCCACCACCCTCGGTATATGGGGCTGGTGCCCTACTCACTGTGCCCAGGCCCTGCCCCACCAGCCTTGGTTTAATGCTCTGCCATCTCTCTTGAAATTCTTTTTCTTTCTTTTTTTTTTTTCTTCTGAGACTGAGTCTCACTCTGTTGCCCAGGCTAGAGTAATATGGCATCATAGTTCACAGCAACTTCAAACATTTGGGCTCAAGGGATCCTTCTGCCTCAGCCTCCCCAGTAGCTAGGACTACAGGTGCCTACCATGACACTCGGTTAATTTTCCTATGTTTACTAGAGACAGGGTCTTGCTCTTGCTCAGGCTAATCTTGAACTTCGGGGCTCAAGGGATCCTCCTACCTTGGCTTCCCAGAGTGCTGGGATTACAGGCATGAGCCCTCACGCTCAGCCTGCCTTGAAATTCTTAATTTTATCTTTGTACTTGTGTCTTGTCTGTGTACTTCAATGGGACAATGCAGCATCCATGTGAGCAGAAGAAGAAATCAGAAGAGAGGAAAAAGTTTTATATTTTAGTGCCTTCATGGGTCCTATTTTCCTGATTTTTGAACAAAAGACCCAAATTTGGCTGTAGGCCCCACAAATTATATAGCAGTTCCCGTGTCCAAGGGGACTGAGCCAGGAGCCAGGAGAGCTTGGTTCAAGGCTGCTCTGCTCCAGGCCTCAGTTTCCCCACCTGCTGATAAAGAGTTGCCTTGATGATCCACAAAGGTCCACTGAGCTAAATGATTTTTTTTTTTTTTTTTTTGAGACGGAGCCTCAAGCTATCACCCTGGGTAGAGTGCTATGGCATCACGCTCACAGCAACCTCCAACTCCTGGGCTCAAGCGAGTCTTCTGCCTCAGCCTCCCAAGTAGTTGGGACTAGAGGCGCCCGCCACAACGCCTGGCCATTTTTTGGTTGGAGCCATCATTGTTGTTTGGCGGGCCCGGGCTGGGGATTCGAACCCACCACCTTAGGTATATGTGGCTGGCGCCTTAGCCGCTTGAGCCACAGGCGCCGAGCCTGAGCTAAATGATTTTCTGAACATTCTACAGTCATTAAAAATGGAAAACATTTGGAATCTATCAATACTCAGAAAAGTCAGTGCCTAGAGTGAAGTAGAGTGACAGAGACAGAGGAAGCAGGTCCCCTGACCACACTACGTGATCTAACACCAGACTAACAGAGATGGGGACAAACCTTGGTGAGGTGAAGCAGCTGAGTTGAATGCCTGTTGAGTTCTCCATTTTTCTGTGAGCTATTTGAGTTCATGACAGGAAGGAGGCCGCAGTGAATGTACAAGGTGTGCCTGGGCAGTGGGAGTCCAGGCAGGCGGGCAGGTGTGGCCAGAGGAGGGCAAGGTTTTGTTTTCAGCTTCCATAAGACCCACTCTCTGCCCTCACCTCTCTTCTTCCCTTTCTTCCACCTGATACCTCCTTCCTTCTCCCCCTGCTGCCCCTCACCCTTGGCTATGACTGAAGTTAGGGGGCAAGGCAGGGCAGGAGGAGCACTCTACCATCCTGGCCCAGCAGGGAAGCTAGAGTCGGGGGGGTAGGACAGCTTGATGGCACCTCTGAGGCCCCTCTGGTGTGATTCCACACTCCATGACATCTGAGGTTCTTACACCCCCAGCTGCAGCGATCCCCCTATTTCAGTGCCGCCAGGAGTGGAGTGAGAGATCAGATTTGCTGCACCAGGAGGGAAGCAGGTGGGAGGGCTATGACGGGGAACAGGTGGGAGAGGGAAGGTGAGTCAGTCCAGCAGAGCTGAGCAAGCAGGAGTTTGCAACTGTGTGCTGGCCCCTCCCTCAGGGCCACTGGCACTCCAAAATGTCTGGGCTTTGGGTTCTTTTGAAACATGCCTTTCCTGAGCCCCACAGGTCATCTTACATGTGACCAAAGAAATGCGGCCCCTCCTAAAAGCAGCAATTTCCACACATGTTTGAACAAGTGGCAAACTTGATGAAGATGACACTTGAAAGGGACCCTGAAATGCCCCATGTTGCTCTGGAAGGGGGGCCTTTCTGGGGGGCCCCACCCTACCCCATGCCCTGGCCTTTCATGCATCTTAGAGAAGGCTGGAAATCCTCTAAGATGTGCTGCAGGTGGAAGGCTCTGAGTCCAAGAGCACCTGAGACTAAGTCCTCTTCAGTTATAGCTTGTTGTCCAGAACTCCAAGACATCCCTTGGAGAGGATGAGCATGGGAATGGCCACCCAGGGCCTGCAAGGTGGGGTAGAAGAACATCTTTCATGGGGCACAAGGGCAGGGCTAGATTCTGGGATACTCTCACCTGGAAGGAGGACACCAGGGCAACTGAGCAACTGACCTTTTTCCTAGCTGAGTTCCCCCCACTCCAGGCCCCTGCAGGTCACAGGTACACTTGGGTAATCTGGGGAGGGAGGGAGAAGCAGGCCCTCCCCTCGCTAAGCCCTGCCTGGTGGAGAGGCAGTGGGGCAGGTCGGGGGGCCTCTGACAGCCCTCGCCTCCATTCAAGCCAGTCTCTTCACTCTCTACGCCTCCACTTCCTCATCTGTAAAGGGAGGCCATAATCTTTCTCCTGCTTTTTTCTAGGAGTTTGGTTAGAGTCCGGTGACATAAAGGATATGAGAGGTGCTATGCAAATGGGAGATGCTATGAGTTATTTGTTGGAGGGATTTGGATCCCAACCTAGTCTCTTTCTCCAGGAAAAAGGCATGGAGTTGCCTTGTTAAACTGTTAAAGCATGAGGGATGTACAATAATTTATCCACACGGCAGCCACATTGCCAAATGCTAGTGCTGGTGACATGTCATTCACAGGTAGCCTACCACACTTCATAGTAGCTGAGCTTGTCTTTTGGTTCCCTGTGTTATTGAGGTAGCTGGTATCTTTGTGTAGAAGATTCCTGGGACCAGGGAGGGTCTGCTTTCCTACAACCTGATAGCTGGGGGCACAATTGGCATATAGAATAGAGTTAGTACAGGAAGGAACCCTCAAACTCAGAATCTTTGCACTAGATTACGAAGTATGGCCACGGCCCCATTCTAGTGTGTATTTCCTTTGCAATGTGACTTTATCATTCTCCCAAGAGGTGGAGACTAATTTCCTACCCTTTGAATCTAGGCTGACCTCGTGACCTGAATTGGTCAATGGAATACAGAGGAAGTGACGCCAATCAAGTTCAAGGCTGGGCTTCTGAACACCTTGCAGCTTCTACCTTGGCCTTCTTGGGTTGCTGCCCTGAGTCACTCTGAAGGAATTTGATGTAGACTGTTGTAAGAGGAGGATCCCTGGAGGAGAACCGAAGCCCCCAGAAGACAGCCAGGCCCACTGCTGACATATAGGTGATGCCATCTAGGGTCATCCAGCCTGACTGACATTCCAGCTGAGCACAGCTGGGGAACGAGCTCAGGGGAAATCAGACCAGGACCCTCAACGCACCCGCAGCACTAAGAAAGAATGAATCATTGCTGTCTAAGTTCAGAGAAGGGAAGACTTACCCAACATCCCACAGTGAGCAGAGGCCAAGGGTAGGCTGACCAGGTTTCCCTGTTAAACTAGAGCCCTTCCCACCAGGTCCAGCAGCCAATTTCGCCAGTGTGGGCGGGGAATCAGGAGCCCTTACTGCTTCCACCTGAGTTGTAAAGCATTGGCTGACAGGATTCAGGTGGTTAATTCCATTCTACAGATAACAAAACTGAGACCAAGAACTGACCAGTAATGTGCTGACAGTTGCACAGCCACTAAGTAGCCAAGCTTGACTCAAACCCAAGTTCTTTGATGCCAACTTGGGATCCTTCTGTTGACTCCAGGAAGGAAAATGGTGGGTGGAGAATTTCCCTCCAAGTGTTGGTCTCTCGGAAAAGGCACACACAGACACACACAGCTACACACAGGCACACACGGGCACACATATACACACATGACACAGACACACACAGTCAGACACATACCACACACAGAGAGATACAGAATCATACTTGAGTTTGGCAGCCACCTGATCTAGAGCGCATGCAAGCCACCCTCCTGCTGGACAGTATCTCCTAGGGCAGGGAGTCTGCCATCTGGCTTCCAGGTCCGCCCGCCCCACTGCCCATAGGAGCCCCCTCCTACTCTCAGGACAGAGCTGACCCTGGCTCCGTGGACCTTCTAGGGCAGTAGTTCTCAATCTTCATAATGCTGCAATGTATTTTCATTGTTAAAATGGGGTCACAACGCACAGGTTGAGAACCACTATAGGGGAAGGTAGGGGTGTCAAAGATTGTGAGTACATACATACTGCACACAGGCACATCCAGGAACACATAAGCACATATAGACACACACGTATACTACATGCAGACACAGTATTACACAGACACACACAGATATGTTCACGCATGCTTCCTCTCTCTCCTCTTCCCACCCCTCCATCTTCAACCAGCCCGCTCCTACTGGACCATATACTTTATTAAAAATATATAGTTACAAACTCCATTGTCAATCTGGGCTGGGCCTGAGGGCCCAGAGGGCCTGCAGGGAGGGAGGGGTGGGCCTTTATCCTGCCCCTTGGGGTCCTGACTCTCCACCCAAACCCTGCACCATCCAAGGGCCAGGATAGCTGGCTCTGAGAACCTCAGGGGGCCAGCCAGCTGGGCAGGGAGCATGTGGGCTTGATAGGTGGGGAGGGGTGGGGTGCACAGAGAGGGGCTGCATCATGAATTTGGTGTCTCCATCTCTCTCCATTTATAGATATTTACAAAAGAAAGTCATGAGCAACAGGCCACAGTCATGCAAAAGAAACGTACCCCCCTCCCTCCCCCCCCTGCACTAACCCCCTGCCCACCCCCAGAACCCTAAGATGCCCCCAAGCAGTCTGGCTGCCTTCCCCAAGGTTCTGAGAGCAAAGGGGGAGAGTCCTTGAAGAGTCTGTGGGGAAGGGTGCTGGGTGTAGGGGCCCAGGGCCACTGTGGGTAGGTGTGAGAGTCCAGGCTGGCCAGGCTGAGGGTGTCTGGGCCCTTCTCCGGCCTGGGCGATGACATCAGCAGGAAGGGGTCTCCTGATCTTTGACCCCCCCACCTTCCCCTAGAAGGTCCACAGAACCAGGGTCAGCTCTGTCCTAAGAGTGGGAGGGGGCTCCTATGGGCAGTGGTGAGGGCAGAGCCTGGAGGTCAGATGGCAGACTCCCTGCGGTAGGAGATACTGTCCAGTGGGAGGGTGGCTTGCATGCGCTCCAGATCCAGGTGGCTGCCGAACTCGAGCATTCGGATGATGCCAGCCTCCTCCTTGGAGCCCGCCTCCAGGCCCAGGCCTGCGGCCACAGCGGCAGCAGCCGCCGCCTCCTCCTCCATCTCCTCTTCCTCCTGGCTCATGAGGGCCAGCTCGTTCTCATAGCAGAAGGCACTGGGCGGGGGTGGTGGGGCCGGCAGCACGGTGATCTTGCTTTCCTGCAGCTCCCGGGCAGAGCAGCAGGGTGTGCCAGCCACCTCATAGGTCTTGTGAAAGCGTGAGTAGTCTACTTTGTAGTGGCTCTTCTCCTCAAAGACCACGGGCTCGAAGCGGTGGCCCCACAGGATCTCACTGGCCAGGTAGGAGCTGCGGGCCTGGGTGGTCATGGCCGTGGCCTCCACCATACCCTCAAGGATGACCACGATCTCAAAGTCCTCCGACTCCAGCTCCTCCTTGCCCATGCCATAGAGCGGGCTATCCTCGTCAATCTCGTGGACGATGATGATGGGTGACACCAGGAAGATGCGGTCCAGGCCAATGTCATAGCCCACGTTGAGGTCCCGCTGGTCCAGTGGCAGGTACTCGCCCTCCTGGGTCATGTAGGGCTTGATGAGCTGGGCCCGCACATGGGCCTCCACGATGTGGCTCTTGCGTAGGTTGCCCACGCGCCACATCAGGCACAGCTTGCCGTCACGCACTGAGATGACTGCGTGGTGGCTGAAGAGCAGCGTCTGTGCCCGCTTCTTGGGCCTTGCCATCTTGGCCATGATAGTGCCAATCATGAAGGAGTCGATGACGCAGCCCACAATGGACTGGACCACCACTGCGATGACTGCCAGTGGGCATTCCTCCGTCACACACCGGAACCCGTAGCCGATGGTCGTCTGAGTCTCCACTGAGAACAGGAAGGCACCCAGAAAGCCATTCACGTGCATGATGCAGGGCTTGGGGGCCGTGGGGGCTGGCCCTCCAATGCCTGTGGGGCCCCCTGCCGTGGGCACCATGGGGCTGGCCTCCAGGTCACCGTGGAAGAAGGCGATACACCAGAAGAGAAGGCCAAAAAAGAGCCAGGAGACAAGGAAGGCCGCAGAGAAGATCATGAGCATGTAGCGCCAACGCGTGTCCACGCAGGTGGTAAAGATGTCCGCCATGTAGCGCTGTGACTTGTTGCTCAAGTTGGCAAAGTAGACGTTGCATTGGCCGTTCTTCTTAACAAAGCGGTTGCGGCGTTTCCGCCGGGGCACATGGGCCTGGCCGTTGCGGCTGTGTCCGTGCATGTCCTGAAGCCGGCGTGGTCACCTGGGGAGATGCAGGGCCTGGGGAGAAGAAGCCAGACAGGTGAGGCACGGGGAAGCCCAGGCTTAGCCAAAGATGCTCAGAGGGGAAGAGGCTGGACAAGAACCCAGTGCTTCCCTGCCCTGGCAGGCAGAATGTAACCTCTGGGGCAGTTTTGATCACAGGGCCTGAGCCAGCGTCCCTGAGGCTGGCTCAGCTCTGAGATTGGGATCAGCTGACCAGGAAGCTAAGGCCATTAAGGTCCAGGTCCTTATCTCTGCCCCACAATGCTGCCCCTCCAACCCTCCTTTTCCCACTGTTCTGGAAGCTTCCTAACACCTGTCTTGGCTCTGCCTCCCCCACCTGCCACCTGTCCTGCTTGCCCTGAGCACAGGGAGCCGTGGATGCTCACCTCCCTGGGCCCTGCCTCGTGAGGGGCTGGGCATCCTTCTGTGCCACCCAATACAGTAGCTGCAGCCACTTGTGGCTCTTTATATTGAATTAAAGTCAAATACAAGTTTAACTTCAGTTCCTTAACTTGGACAAACCATATTTCAAGTGCACAGAAGGCACATGTGGCTAATGGCTGCCGAGTTGGCCAAGAAGATAGAGGGGGGCTGTGTCCATTGCTGAAGCGTATTCTGCTAGACAGCTCTGGGCCCTGCACCCCTACCTTCGTCTGAGCTCCTTTTTTAGACTCTCCTCTCCCAGGATTGCTTTGAGTCCCTGAGCCCCAGATGCTGGCCTGTCCTGGTCTCTAAGCTTGTCAGGAACAGTGGTGAGGGGAGAATGTGGTGTGGTGCTCAGGAGGGAGGAGGGGGAGCCCTGAGCTTTAACTCCGGTGTAGTCGCTATTCCTATGTCACAGGTGGCTCAGAGAGAAAAAGTGACCTGCTCGGGGGCCCACAGCTGGCAGTGGATCCAGACTCAAGTGGCATCAATGTTAATGAGTTGAGGTGTAGAGACCAAGAGAGGGAGAAGCAGGTCATCTTCTGGCGCTGTGCCACCTCAGACAGTTCAGTGTCCCTCTCTGAGCCTCAGTATCCTCATCTGTAAAATGGGGGTCAAAAATCCCTGCCTCACAGGACCAAGGGACAGAGAAGCCAGTTAGCTGCCTTCCTACCTTCCCTCCTGTTTCCTACTTCCCAGGAGCTGAGGGAGAGGCAGGTTTTGACTGCCAGTGTCCCCAGCTGTTCCAGCAGAGAAGGGCCCTCTCCCCACCCCGTGGCAGGACGCACTAGCTGGGCCCATGGAGGGCACACCCTCTTCCCACCCCTCCCTGCCACTGGGTCCCCAGGGAGAGAGATGGTGCTGCCCTGGGCCCTGGCAGCTGGCAGGGCCACGACCCAGCCTGGGCTCCTGATAACATTTTGGCCCAGAATTATATAAGGCTGGAAGTTTCTATTTTCTGTTCTATTCTTCTTCCTGATCTAATTGTGCATCTGTGGCAATGTTTATACAATTCTCGGGTTCAGGACAACTTGGTTGCCGCAGCAACCAGTGCGCGCCAACGCTATAATTTAGAGATCAACAGCTTCAGAGCCTGCCTCTCTCGGAGAGAAACTCCTTCTCCCAGCCCAGGGGGAATGAGCCATGCCCCCCTCCTCCCCCATGGCCACCCCCTGATTCCAAGTTCTTCTCCCTGCCTCCCCCCCACAAAGAGCTCCCTGGTCCACACAGTTCCAAGTTGGAGTGTGACTTGGATTGATTCCTCTAAACCTCAGTTTCCCCATCTTAAAACTGGGAGCAGTGAGGCTCGGCGCCTGTTGCTCAAGCGGCTAGTGCACCAGCCACATACACCTGAGCTGACAGATTCAAATCCAGCCTGGGCCCGCCAAACAACAATGAAAGCTACAACCAA
>NW_003852402.1:9548565-9560257 GCF_000181295.1 Otolemur garnettii | reverse complement strand
GAGGCAGGAGAATCGCTTGAGCCCAGGAGTTGGAGGTTGCTGTGAGCTGTGATGCCACTGAACTCTACCCAGGGTGACAGCTTGAGGCTCTGTCTCAAAAATAAACAAACAAAAAAACAAACAAAAAAACTGGGAGCAGTGAGACCCATTATCCTGAAGACCCAATAGGTATGTGGGAATAGCCTCTTGGGTACTCCTGGCTTGTCAGAGCTGAGAGTCCCAGAGCCTCTCTGCTACCTCCCCCAGAGTCCCAGTAGCAAGGCTCCAGGTGTAGCCCTTAGGAGACTGGGGACTGGGTTTGCCCTCTAGTCCATAGAGAGTTTTCTAGGTCTTTCTTTGCTAAATATTTCACCACCAACCCCCCCCCCCCCCGCTCTGTCCCACTGCCTTAAATGTCCCCATTAGCACTTCTGACCGTTGGAGCAGGAGGAATATAGACCCTAAGTTGAGGTCAAGGACGTCCAGAGGTGAGAAGGACTTGCTAAGGGTTCCGAGCAGGCCTGGTGGGCCAGCTCTGGACAAGGCCTCCTCAATCCACCCCTGAGCTCCTCATCCACTTTTTCCCTGGAGGAGGATGGAGTGAGTCTGGGGACATGGGAAAGAGGGCACTGGACCCACTCCAATAGGCTCTGGACCATCATCTGTAGTGTCCAGGAGAGAGGCAGAAAGGATAAGGCATGGCAGCTTGGGCCTCTGATGCATAAGGTCCTTAAGCTACAGAGAGGTGGGGACCCTGCCCAAGGCTAAACACAAACCCAGCGTTCTGGGGACCCTGATTCTCTGCCCAGTGGGGCTGTGGGTTCAGCTGGTGCTGCTTCTGCTGAGGGCTCTTCATGTGGCTTGCACCTTCTGAGAGAAGCCCAGGGATGAGACAGCTGGTCCCTCCCCTGGCCAGAAATGCCCACTGCTCCCATTCGTGTGTGAGGGTGGGGAGGTTCAGCCAAGTCCTGTGGCCAAGGCAGCCCCACCCCAGTTTCAACCCTCATCCCCAACCCCTGTCCTTCCATTGCCCCAGCTGCCCTCCCACTGGCCCCCACAGTACATTCCAAGGGGGCACCCTTGTACCTCCCTTGGAAGTCACAGCAGGTTTCCCGGGCCTGTCATCTGTGAGGCCCTATGGGTTTTGGGATGTCCTGATGCCCAGCAGTGCTGGCTCGCAATGCTCCCAGGACCCATCCTCTGCCATGGAGCCACCTGTGCTGTCCTGTCACTTGAAACAACCTCAGGCTGCAGTGGCCTGCTCACAAAAGCGCACACTTCCACCACTCCTTTGGCAGGGCTGAGAGGCTCACCTGCCAGTACATGGGCTGATGTGAGCAATGCCTCTCCCAAAAGTGACAGGGATGGAGCTTGGCATTTTGTTTTGATGGGACCACTGCCGGGAGATGGCCAGGTTTTCTTCTCCTTGCTTGTCATATGGGGCTTCCTGGGGAAGGTACACAGCCCAAGGAAGGCCCACACCAGGAGGGGGCACAGATGGCAGGAGAGGGACAAGGGGCCTTGACAAGTCGGTACCATCCTCTTCTGAACAGAGATATTTTATTTATTATTTATGTATTTATTTAAGACAGAGTCTCAATATGTCACCCTCTGTAGAGTACTATAGTGTCACACCTCACAGCAACCTCAAACTCTTGGGCTTAAGAGATTTTCTTGCCTCAGCCTCCCAAGTAGCTGGGACTACAGGCGCCCACCACAACGCCCGGCTATGAACAGAGATATTTTATTTAAAAAAGGGGGGGGGGCTCAGCACCTGTGGCTCAAGTGGCTAAGGTGCCAGCCACATACACCTAAGGTGGCGGGTTCGAATCCCCACCAAACAACAATGATGGCTGCAGGCAAAAAATGGCCAGGCATTGTGGCGGGCGCCTGTAGTCCCAGCTACTTGGGAGGCGGAGGCAGGAGACACGCTTGAGCCCAGGAGTTGGAGGTTGCAGTGAGCTGTGATGGCACAGTACTCTACCCAGGGGGACAGCTTGAGGCTCTGTCTCAAAAAAAAAAGGGGGTGGGGCCGGTTCAGGTGTTCAGGTGTCTACGTTATTCCTGCAATTAAACTGCATTTTTTCTGGACAAACTGGTCTGTTTGCTTGCACTGAATGTGTGTGAAAAGAATCAGATTGCAGGAAGGTGGGGCCCCTCTGTCACAGCTCTGCAGCAGGACCTCAAACAAGTCCTTCCTCTTCCTAACCTCAGTTCCTCCACCAGTCAGTGAGGCTACTCATGCTGCCCAGCTTTTCTGAGGCTCAGAGTTTGACATAAAATAGGATAACCAGAGGATCGGTGAGGTGGGGCCAGGGTTTCCCAACCCCCTGAGTTCAGGCCTCTAGCTCATGGCCAAATGAACAAAAGACAGACCCTGGAGCCGTGTCCTTTATTCTAGGATTGCATCCTGGAGCTCTTCCAGTGGCAAACATTCTTTTAGGAAGTGATGGAGATGGGAGATGCCCGGTGCTTTTTAAACATAATGTCCTTGGTGTGCTCCCACTAATGGCACAATGTGAGCATATATGGCACACCTCCTGCGTTCGGGACATAGCTGCATAAGGGACCTTACCTGACAAAGGCAAACAATGTAACTTAATCATTTGTACCCGCATATTAATCAGAAATTAAAAATAAAATAAAATAAAATTGAGTGCCCTTTCTTGGCAAATGAAGAATTGACCATGCTATGCCTGTTACCAGACTTGGTTCTTCTTTGAATTTTACTGTGCTGGGACCAGGAAAAATCGGCAAACACTTAGTCCAGATTGCGCCGGACAACTAGGAAACCAAGACCAAGAGTAGGGTGTGGCACAGTGTCCAAGGTGGCACAGAGAAGAAAAGTGAGGCCTCAGAGGAGAGCTACTGGTGCCCAGTAGGGCTGCCAAACACCGACATCTACTGTCCTGCCCCCTCCTGAGCACTTAGAGAGGGGCTGAGGACCCTGCCAACCAGGGGACCCAACAGCAGGAGGACCACCTATCCTGTTAGCTTTTTTTTTTTTTTTTGAGACGGAGCCTGAAGCTATCCCCCTGGGCAGAGTGCCATGGCATCACAGCTCACAGCAACCTCCAACTCCTGGGCTCAAGCGAGTCTCCTGCCTCAGCCTCCCAAGTAGCTGGGACCACAGGCGCCCGCCACAACACCCAGCCATTTTTTTTTTAGTTGCAGCCATTATTGTTGTTTGGCGGGCCCGGGCTGGGGATTCGAACCCGCCACCTTAGGTGTATGTGGCTGACGCCTTAGCTGCTTGAGCCACAGGCGCCGAGCCTATCCTGTTAGCTTTTAGGTTTTCCTGACCAGCTTATGACATTAAATGCCTCCTCCTGGCCTACACCTCCCTTTGCATAAGAGAAGTGGATAAACTGGCAGTAGTGGTGGCAGCAACCCAGGTCCCAGCAACCCAGGCAGGCTGCAACGGCAACTCTCCCTCCGCACACCTGGCCACTCGTGGGACACTTGGTCGCTGTGGCAGCACAACTTAGCTGGCCCTGGTGGCCCCAGGCAGCACTTGCCCTTCTAGAAACTCAGCTCCTTTGGAGGGGAGGGGAATGGGGGGCAAAGGGGGAGCAGGAGCCAGTGCCAGTCTGCGGGTCCTTATGCATCTCATTCCCTCCCGTCACAACCTCTGAGGTTGCTGTTATCGGGTAAGACAGCAAGGAAGGCGATATGACTTGCCCAAGGTCACACAGCTCAGCCTGGGGGCCCAGCGGAACCAGTCCCCCTCTCTTTGTAGCTCCTCTTAGGGAGCAGCTGCCAACCCATGCCAGAAAATGCCTCCTCTATCTCACAGAAGCATCATTGTGTCCTTTGTATATTTAACAAGTATTTATTAAGCACCTACCACAGCAACAAGCACAGTTATTATTTCTCTTCCCCAGCTGAAGAATTGCAGGCTGTAGAGTTGGGGGGTGTTGAGCGTGGGGGTCACACAGCGGAAGTGACAAAGCTGGGACTCCAACTGGGGTCTGACTGACTCTAGGTCTCTGCTCACCCTGGTCCTCAGCCTGCATCTTCGGGCCCCCTTCCCCTGCCATAGTGCCCTGCTTGACTGACTTGGTTGCCCACACTCTCCCCACCTCCAGGCCCCCTCCCTTAGCTCCCATGGCTCTCTGACACCTTCTGCAGCTTAGACCCCAGGCCCTGCTCCCCCGACCCCTTAGCACTCACTGTCTGTCTACATCACTCAGCTTCTATCCAACTTCATGAAAAGAACACCCATGTGTTTGGGGCGGCAAGGCCTGGCTCCCATTCTCTCTCACCTCTTAGCACGTCTTCCTTGGACCTCAGTTTTTTCATCTGCAAAATGGGGGTGATGATAACAGCACCTACCTCATCAGGTCATGGAGGAGGTGAACATGCCAACCACCACACCACGGCGGTACCTGCTGGTGTGAGGTGCGTTGCACAAGTAAACACAGAAAACATGTTGATGGCAAAGATGATGATGATGATGATGTAAGAACTCTGGACAGGCACAGGGAGCTGGGGAGCCCCTTCTACTGCTGGCTCCACCACTCACAGCTCTGGCCAGATGTTCCTTCTCTCTGTCTGTAAAATCAGGGGCCATAATTGCACCCTGGCAGGAGAGTCAGGAAGGTGTCATGTTTCAAGGCACAGTCTGGATTAAGGCAAGTGACCTATTCTGAGTCAGGTCAGCCTCTTCTGGGCCTGCGAGGGGAGGCAGATTCTCCAGCACCACACGGTCAGGGCCAAGGGGTCAACTCGGTGCACCCAGAAGGGTCTTGGAGGGTGGGAAGACTTCTCTGGGGAATGGACAGAATTAGCACTGTTGTCTCATTTCCAAGCCCTTGACAGGCTCAGGCTCTGCCCCCTACTCCAGCCCTGAGGCCTCTCAGACCTGGATTGTCCAGTTGCAGGATTGGACTGGGAGAGAGGGGCTGCTCTAACGTGGAGTTTTGCAGGGAGGAAAAGAACTCAAGGCCTCAGATCTACAGCTCTTTGAACTGAGCCCTTCAAAGACTAAATCTGACACAAGGAAAGACCTAACAACAGAGGAAATTGTGGCAAGGTGTCCCTACCTGCCCATGACTTTCTTTTACTTTATTTTTTTTGAGAGAAAGAGTCTCACTGTGTCACCCTTGGTAGAGTGCCATGGCATCATAGCTCACAGTAACCTCCAACTCTTGGGTTTAAGCAATTCTCTTGCCTCAGCCTCCCAAGTAGCTGGGACTACAGGAGCCTGCCACAATACCCAGCTATTTTTTTGTTGTAGTTGTCGTTGTTTAGCAGGCCCCAGCCGAGTACAAACCCACCAGCCTGGGTGTGTGTGGCCAGCACCCTAACCACTGAGCTACAGGCACTGAACCTTTTTTTTCTTTTTTTTTGTGAGTCTCACTACATTGCCCTGGGTAAAATGCCATGGTGTCACAGCTCACAGCAACCTCAAAGTCTTCGGCTTAAGTGATCCTCTCTCCCAAGTAGATGGGACTACAGGTGCCCACCACAATGCCCGGCTACTTTTTTTAGTTGTAGTTGTTATTGTTGTTCGGCAGGCCTGGGCTGGATTTGAACCTGCCAGCTCGTTTATGTGGCTGGCACCCTAGCTGCTTGAGCTACCAGCACCAAGCCTTCTTCTTCTTCTACTTTTTTTTTTTTTTGAGACAGTCTCACTCCATCTCCCTAGGTAGAGTGCCATGGCATCATCATAGCTCACAGTAAGCTTGGCCTCTTGGGCTTAAGTGATCCTCTTACCTCAGCCTCCCGAGTAGCTGGGACTACAGGCTCCCACCACAATACCTGGCTAGTTTTTCTATTTTTAGTAGAGACAGGGTCTCATCCTTGCTCAAGTGAGTCTCGAACTCCTGAGCTCAAGCATGCACCCACCTCAGCCTCACAGAGTGCTAGGATTATAGGCAGGAGCCAGTGTGCCCAGCCTGCTCATGACTTCTGCAGGCTCTACAGTCCCCTGTCCCCTGGAAGGTCTGACGTCCTCCCCTTCATGAATCTGCAGACCTTACATCTTCCCCCTCCAAGTGTAGCAGCTTCAACGAGGAATCTCTGTACCATCACTTTCTACCTGTGTGAGCTTAGACAAGCTAAATAACCCCTCTGGTCTCTGCACTCATCTGTAGGTGAAGCTAATAAGAGAGCTTACTTCATAAGATTGCAATGAGAATAAACAGGATTGTAATCACGTGCCCAGCGTGGAGTGAGTGATAAGAGTGTGTATCACTTCTAAAGCTGAACATCGCCGCCTCTTGATTCCTCCCCTAAATTTCAAGTGCAGCGTCCCAGACCTGCCCAGCACCTGCCCACACAGCCCTGCCCAGTTTGTCCCAACATCACACCAGGGAACAAGTAGGCAAAAGCGGCAGCTCAGAATCTGACAGAGCTGGCTCAGACTTGGGCCCTGGCCTGCCTAAGGTCATTGACAGGTCTGAGACTTAGTGTCTCCATTTGTGAAAGGAACATAGTAGGATCCACCTTGCAGGGTGGTCCAGAGGGTCAGATTCAGATAGAAGTGCACACCACTCAGTAAATGCTCAGGAAAGCTGTTCCCCTCCTTCTTCTGGACCCTGAAATCCCATGATTTCACACCTAGCCCCTCCCCCACGGGCCAACTTTGTGACACTGCAAAATCCACTGTGAGTCCCTGAGCACTTAGAGTGCCTTTAACTCTGCACAGACACTGTCTAAGTGCTTTACACTGATTGTCCTATCAGCTTCACAATGACCTCAGAGGAAGTCACTATTATCTCTATTTAATTTAATTAATTAATTTTTTTTTTTTTAGACCGAGTCTCATTATATTGCCCTGGTAGAGTGCTGTGGTGTCATAGCTCACAGCAACCTCAAACTTGGGCTTAAGTGATCTTCTTGCCTCAGCCTCCCAAGTAGCTGGGACTACAGGCGCCTACCATAACGCCCAGCTTTTTTTTTTTTTTTTGTAGAGACAGGGTCTCACTCTGGCCCAGGCTAGTCTCAAACCTCTGAGCTCAGGGCAATCCACCCACCTCAGCCTCCCAGAGTACTAGGATTACAGGCATAAGCCACCACGCCCAGTCTATTACCTCTATTTTAGAAGTGAGAAAACCAAGGCACAGAGAGATCCAGCAACATGCCCAAGATCACACAGCCCAAAAGTAGTGGAGCCAGAGCTTGGACCTGGGTAATCAGCACCAAAGCACATGGAGGCGGCAAGCTGCTTTCCTGTCTTGAAGAAACACTGTCACATCGCATGTTTGCTCCCACTTAACATTATGAAGTCCTACTATGTGCCGGGTTCTGTGAAGTCAGGCCTCCTAGGCAAGGAGAAACTGGATTGTGGGAGATAGGTCCCAGGTTTCTGAGTCTGGGTCCAGCCAGAGCCAGTTTGGGCTCCATTCAGGTTCTGAGTAGTGGGGGGAGACTGGCTCTCTCTGCCAGATCTGTACCCTGCCTGAGCCCCCAATCACTCAGCCAGCAGACATGCGACAGGGAATGGGCTTATAAGCAAGTTCCCCTGAAAGTCCAGAGAGGCCTCTAGTCAGGGCCAAGTCCAGGGGCTAGCGGCTGGAGGACCCACAGATGCGCCCTGTGCTGCACTGTGTCTGTCTCACCCCCCATGAGTACCTGCTCTCCTCTTCCCTTCAGGGCTCAGAAGGCAGGAGTAGGTCCCAAGAGCTTGTTTTCCAGAGTAACCTCAGCAACCTCTGGGCTGTCACCCCAGATTGTTGTGGTTGCTTCTCTACTCCTTCTCCAAAGTCACTAGTCAATTACTTTCACTAGCATACACCATGTGGGCCAGATGCAGGCCTCGGGTCACCGGCTTATGGGTCAGCTGGGGAGAGAAGTTCTATAGAGAGTGAGCATCCACACAGGCAGGCAGTAGAAAAGCACAGTGTGATGTCAGAGGGGAGACAGGGGACTCGAGGTGGTCTCCGAAGGCCTCTGTGAGAGAGCGACATTTAAGCTAAGACCTGAGTAGTAAGTGGAGTCGGTCAGGAGAACTGTGTCTCGTGAAAAGTGGTATATAGAACATTCCAGAAAAAGTTTGGTGTATTGAGAACCTGCAGCAAGGCCAGGTTGTGACCGTGAAGTGAGCAAGAGGGTAGGTAGCCCAGGATGAGTCCCAGAGGCAGGAGGTGGCCAGGGCCACAGGAAGTAGGTGGGGGCTACCAGACCTTCTCCGGTTTGGTCTTTTCAATTTTTGTGACATCTTTAAGACAAATAGGAACAAGGAATAATACAATAGCCCTTGTGTATCCACTACCAGGCTTAAAAAATAAAACATCCTTGGCTGGGTGCAGTGGCTCACGCCTGTAATCCTAGCACTCTGGGAGGCTGAGGTGGGTGGATTGTCTGAGCTCAGGAGTTCAAGGCTAGCTTGAACAAGAACGAGACCTTGCCTCTATTAAAAATAGAAAAACGCCTAAACGTTGTGGCAGGTGCCTTTAGTCCTAGCTACTCAGGAGGCTGAGGCAAGAGGATCTCTTGAGCCCAAGAGTTTGAAGTTGCTGTGAACTATAACACCAAGGCACTCTACCCAGAGCGACAGAGTAAGAATCTATCTCACCAAAAAAAAAAAAAAAAAAAAAAAAACCCTCCCCAGTAGGATCCCAGGGATGCCTGGCCCTCACCTTTGAGGCCTGCACCATCTGGAGTGCCAGGCTAATCACTGTGATGAGATGGATGAGGCTGGCCTCTGGCCATCAGAAAGGGCATGACCGAAGCCAGACACTGGCAAGGAGGCAGTGGTGGTGGCAGAGAGGCTCAAGGGAAGGAGATGAATTCTGACACATTCTGGACAGAGTCCATAGGTTGGCAGTGGGTTGTAGGTGGGGCGTGAAGAATGACAGGTAAAGGTGGGAGCCTGGAAGAGGACCAGGTTTAAGGAGCAGTGGTTTCCAGTGTGCAGTGACCTTGGAATGTCCAGATGGAGAGCTGTCCACTGGACGTCAGGTCCTGGGCCTCTAAGACAAATCTAGGCAGAGTTGGGAGCGTTAGATTGTGAGCGTGATGACACGTCACACTTTGAGAGTGGGTGAGACTGCCTGGGCCCAGGGTGTGGGATGAGAAGAGAGGGCATCAGACCAGGCCCTGGCAAGCCACAGGAGAGAAGAACAGGAGCCACAGCAGGGCAGTGAGGTCTCCAGAAGCGGGAGAGGGAGCTGCCCCAGAGTCACCCAGCTTGGCCTGCTCAGCCTTGAGCACCTGAGGATGAAGACCATATCCCTTCTCCTCTCCCGCCCCAGCCAAAACGGGCAACAACTCCCCATGAGCCTGGGGAAAGGGAAGTATGGGGATCTGGAGCAGAAGTGACCTAAGTGCAGCCGATGTCCACTTCCCACAGCTGCATCCCAGCCCAAAAGCAAGGGCTACTGGCTGTAGTGAGGTGTCTCCCAGAAACTCAGGGGCTGGGGATAATGCCCCCTACTCACACACACAAACAATCTCCTTGGAATGTTCCACTGGGCCCAGCAGAGGCATGGGAGCAGGGAGGAGTGAGGGTCAGGGCTGGGCTGCACATTAGTGCCTGACGCCCTCCCCTGCTCCAGGGCTATTAGGAGGAAGAGGCCACTGAGTATGCCACTCTCCCCCTCCCCCCTGGGACTCCAGCCTAAGACAGTCACACACATGGGGCGTGAGGCAGCCTCGCCTGCCTGCCGCAGCATCGCTGGGAAGCGGCCCAAATGCCCATCCACGGATGGCACAGCATGCAGATATAAAAATGCCGAGGGAGCTCTGGAAGAAGCGATGTAGGTCTTTGAGATGTATTTTTAAGCGAAAAAAGGCAACAGTGATGAGCAGTGAGTAGAGTAGCTACCATTTGTGTAAAAAGGGAGAGAGAAGAAATTTATAGATACACATATTTGCTTGTCTCTGCTTGTCTGTGGATGGAGACCCAGGAAACTGGTGACACTGGCTGCCTCCAGGGAGGGAGAGCAGGTGGCTGGGGATAGGGTGGGAGGAAGATTCTCACTGTATTCCTGTTTGTGTCTTTTTAATTTTAGAACCATATGAATGTACCTATGGGGAAAAATGCATGAAATGTTTTAAAATTAGTGTGTGCATATGTGTATTTTTCAGAGAAGGGTCGTAGCATTCATAAGGCCCTCAAAAGGGCCTGTGACCCCAGAAAGTCTGAGACTACTTCACCTAAAGGCTGTGTGTCTTTGGGAAAATACCTTAACCTCTCTTAATTCCATCCATGGAGGGGGGAGGAGTGACACTCATCATATAGGCAGGCTGCAAAGATGCAGAGTGGAGGGCACGGATCTGTAAACTGCCAAGTACAGACACCCTTCCTGAAGGGGAGGATTTGCCATTTGCTCTTCCTCACCTCCTATTCTCCCCTCTGCCGACTGCAGGGCTCCTCTGAGCTCCCACCCTCTTAGCTCAGAAGCTCTGAAGGAGGCCCCCGGCTGGTCCTCACCTCCCTCCTCGAGCACTGCCCGGCCCAGCCATCCCACCCGCCTGTGATCTCATCCAGTCCTGTGACTTAAAATACCAGCCGGCTGGGTCTCCCTCCCAAGCAGTGATAGCAGACTTGCTGCTCCAAGAGACTGCTGGACATCAAAGAGGCATTACAAACCCAGCACTGCTGATACCGAGTGATGCTCCACCTTGGCCTTCCTGCCTCCCCCATCTCAGTCTGTGACTCAGGGAGGAGGAGTCTCAAGTCTAACAATTGGGCACCACCCTCCAGGTCCCTAAACCCAACCTCAATGACAATGGTACAGTAACTGTCAACGCATTTACTGTTTACCATGAGCCAAGTGCTGGTCCCTCCTGGTCCTCACCACACCTGAGGATTACCATCCCACAGGGGGCTCAAGAGCTTGCCCAAAGCAGTTGAACTGCGGGCCCCTGGATGCTGGCCCCACATGCAGCCTGTCCAACTGAAGAACTTTGACACCCTCAGCCTCCCACCTCCCTGTTGTCATTGCTCAGCTTAAAGCCCTAAGTTCCCCCAGGGCACTCAGGCAGAGCTCCCAGGCCCTGGCAGTTCCCGCCCTCTCTACCTGCAGCCCCCAGCCCCACCACAGCCCCACAGGCCTTCCTTCCTGCCCCTTGAATGCACCAAGTTTATTCCTACCTCTGGGCCTTTGCACTGGGTGTTCTTGCAGAAATTCTCTTCTGCAAGACTCTGTTGCTTACTCCTTCCAACCATTCAGGTCTTGATTCAAAGATTGCCCATGAAGTTCCAAGAGGTCTCCAGACACTCTCTAGCCAATTTCTTGATTTTCCTAGCAGCAGTTACCAATCCAAACTGATCTCATTGGCAAGGTCCTCCAGAGCAGGGACCTTGCCTCCCTGCTTCTCCCTGAATCCAGCACCTGGCACATAGTAGACACTTAATAAACTGACAAAGATACACAGTCATTTCAGCCAGTTAGAATTCCCATGAAGGGCCTAAGCAGAGCAAAGTGACAGAATGTGACCAAAGAGAAGCTATCTTTTTCTTTTTTTGAGACAGGGTCTGTTGCCTGGGCTGAAGTACAGCGGTGTCATCATAGCTCACAGCAACCTCAAACTCCTGGCCTCAAGGGATCTTCCTGCCTCACCCTCCCAAGTATCTGGGACTATAACATGGGCTCAGCTAAATATTTTTAGTATTTGTAGAGATAGTGTCACTATGTTGCTCAGGTCTCAAACCCCCAGGCTCAATTGGTCCTCCCACTTCAGTTTCCCAAAGTGCTAAGATTATAGGCGTAAGCTGTTGCATCCAGCTAATTTTTCTATTTTTTTTTTTTTTTTTTTTTTT
>NW_003852402.1:9529928-9548399 GCF_000181295.1 Otolemur garnettii | reverse complement strand
CCACCTTTGGTATATGGGGCCGGCGCCCTACACCTTTGAGCCACAGGAGCCGCCTGATAACCTATTTTTGATACTGCAGTCAGGAAGAACCTCCCTGCAAAGGTGGCTTCTGAGTGGAGATCAAGAGATCTCTGTGTCACTGGATATAGCACAGTGGTCATGAGCAAAGGGGAGAGAGGACAGAAAGTCTGAGGCCTGAGGTCTCTGCTTCACCCTCCACAGTGCACAGGTTTTTCCCAGGTGTGTCCCTCAGGTGTCCAGGGGTGCAGGGCATCCTGGCTTTATACCCCCAGGTCTTGGCCCAGGGGGAGAAGATCCAGGGATGGGTGGTAGGGACGTGTGTGGAGCCTAATGGGAGAAGGTGCAGCAGAGGCCTCAGAAGGGTCAGAGGCAAGAGAAGGAACAGTCAGTCATCCCTGCCCCATCCCAGCACGCCTGCTCAGCCACTGCCACCAGTGACTATCACTAATGTGCACATGCCACGCACAGGCAAAATGCTGCATGCTTCCTCTCCATTTCTGACCATCTTCCCTCTGGCTCCTAAGCCAGGGAATCTCAAACTACAAGCAACGCCCTCATTCATTCATTCGTTCATTCATCACCGTAAATGCATCCTGAACTGGAACAGCATCTGCCTTCTTGCCTGGTACATCCCCAACACACACAGTGCCTTGCCTTGGAGGGCGCGCTGCAAAGAATTGTTACATGAATGAACATTTACTGAACACCTACTATGTGCTGGGAGAAGAGAGGTGAGGAAGACACAAGCATGCTTTGCTGAGCACCACTGCCCTTTTTGGGTGAGGACAGCAGCCCAGGGGACTGCATGGCCAGAGAGCATCCAGAGGAGGTCCCAGGCCTTATGTGTGAGCAAGAGAACACAAAGATGGAGAGAGTAGGGCTGTGCCTGGGCAGGGCAGAGAGCACGATGGACCTAGAGAATCTTGGAGGCCTGGACCTGTGTGGGCTGCAGAGCAAGGGAAAAGAGGCTGCTTCTGAGGGCAGGACAGTGGCATCCTGGGAACCTTGGCACCTATATTCATAGGAACAGAGCATCTTGGATAAAAGGGACCTGCACAGAGGCATCTCTGTCAGGGGTGCTGCCAGGACTTCTATATAGGGCAGTAGCTTTCACACTTTTTGACCAAGACCCAGAGTAAAAACACACATACTATTTGTTACTGCTACTTATTATACAATACATATATTTTAAAAGCTCAACTAAGAGCAACATGAAATAATACTTCTTCTCACCTCATGCAGTGCTCGGAAATTTTCTTTCTTATTTCAAAAAAATAAGTATTGCAATTCACTAGATCAATTTCACAACCTGCTAAATGAGCCAGGACCTGTGTATGATTTTTAAAACATGGGCCTGAGGGTGGCTTAGGAGCTGTGAAGGGGTTGAAATGGGGATCTAGGGCATGTCCTGAAACTGTGGCCATGGTTGGACCACGGGCTTTGGAGGCACAACCATAGAGGGAGTTGTTAGAGGGCATTGGGGGATTCCTGGATCAGTCTGTTAGATTCCTAGGCTCACAGGACCTCCCAAACAGTCTAAATAAATAGACATTCTGGGTTCTAAGTCCAGTTCTTCCCCTGGCCCTGTGTTAGAACCCCCTGTTACCTCACAGAACAGGTGCCATTCACCAGTTGTTTACACATCTCTCAGGACAAGGAACCCACTCCCTTCTCAAGCAGTTTGGAGGGAGGCTTTGTGATGCTTTTGATGCAACTGATAACTAACTCCCTCCCATGGTGAGCTGGCCCTGCTCCTCTCTGTACCCTGGGCTGTCATCTCAGGGAGCCTGGATAGCTCCATCATAAGGCCATGGTCTCTCTGCAGTACCTGGTTCCCTCTCCTCTCTGCTGCCCAGTCACTGCCTAGAATCTGCAGGATAGCCCTGGGGCCCAGCTAGAGAGAGGCTCTTTCCAAGGTCAGGTGGCCTCAGGATCTGCAGCTACATGGCCTGGTGCTAGCACTCAGCCACTCAAGCAGGTCTAGAGGGCTGGTGAAGGGAGGACTAGGGGGAGTGCAAGGGCTCAGCAGGGAGTGAGGGCGGCAGAATCCAAGGTAATGGCTGGTGAGTGTGGGTCAGGGGGAGGACCTGAAAACCAAGCCCAGCAGCTGCCACAAAGCAGCTCATATCAACAGCAGGACATGATATAGTCACAGGGTCAGGGGACCCTCCCAGCAACCCTCAGACAGAAGGCCACATGCCCAGCCCTATAGGGCAGGGGATGAGGGCTCAAAGAGGTGTCAGAGCTGCCCAAAGTTACACAGCCACTCAGGGGTGAAGCTAGACTTGACCCAGATCTTTTGTTTTCCCTCCATGGGCCTCAAGTAGGACAACTGAGAAGCCCTAGAGTGAAGGAAGGGGTCAGCAAACCCTCCTGTCCTGTCCAGAGTAGCTGGGTCCCTCCAGTTTTGGAGTGCACTGGGATGGACAAAGTGGGAGCCAGGTATCAATTAGCAGAACCTCCCAGAGGCAAGTAGGGTTCTGGGAGAAGTGAGCCTCCGACAAAGAGGAGTATGGCCGGCCTCCATTGCTCTTGTGAGAGTTACTGCAGAAGATGTCTAACACAGGCACAAGGTCCAAAGGACACCAACAGCCCCTTCTGCCTGCTCCATATCACCCACAGCCATCTCCCCTGTATGGCCCCATGGGGTCCCCTAATCCCTGACTGCCATCCCATCTGTGCCCCAGGTGGAGTGGCCTCTTAACACTCACAGGGTGAAGGAGGCCTGGGATTCTCAGACCTACTAGGAAGAGGCTCCCGCAGGGTTTGGAGTAGGGGCTGGGAGAGGAGCTGTGTGGGGGGCAAGGGAGGAGCTTCACTGAGGTGTCCTAGAAGGCAGATGGTAAAGCCTGGTGCCATCTCTTCAGGATGGGCTCACGCCCTCCCCTGGGTCTGAATCTCTGCTTTGGTAAAATGGGATCAGCTCCCCGTTGCACAGTACTCCCTCCCCTTCTCTGGCCTAGCTGAGATCCCCTCCCATCCCTGCTGTCCAAGTGGGGACAAAAGGAAAACCCAGGCACATCTCCTATCCCCATGGGTGGTCCCTGCTGCATAGAGGGACAGAGAGGTTCCCAGAGGGACAGTGACCTAGTCAAGGTCACATGGGGTTAGTGAGGGCTGAGCTGGGATTTGATCCCAAGCCTGCCTGCCTCAGGCCACCATTCTCTTAGAGCTGTGATAAAGGGCTGCTGTCCCTGCCTTCTCTACTATCTGAGGACTTTCATAGGAGGGGGGTCTAAAGAGGCCCAGACCCTCATTGCCTCTCCCTCTCCAAACCCCACAGATATAGGGACTGTCTTAGAGAGAAGGGCGGCAGCATCCCTGGGGGCCCATTAAGACACAGAGGAGGCAGGGGTGGCCCTGGGCTCAGGTCCAGCCCCAGCTCTACTGTGTGACCTCGGGCAGACCCCCGTGTTCTCTGGGCTCAGTTTCTCCATTTCCCAAGACAGGGAAATGCAGATGCAGGGGCAGCTGGGAGCTGCTGGTAAAGCTGGGGGGAATTTTCTCCTTTGTTCCATCCCAGGGGCTCCTTTACCTGACCTCCTCTCTGCATATGACCACCACACTCCCCACCCTCCACTCCTGCCCACCTGGCCAGGCCTAGACCAAAGCCTCCAGCTGAAAGGTCACCATGACAACACTGCCTTCTCCCTACACAGCTCCTGCTGGGTCTAGAACACCAAGGACCACCTTTCACATTAGCCTGTTTGGACCCTCTCCATAACCTGCCAATGCCTCTCAGAGCACCTCACCTCTGAGGCCAGATGTTCCAGCTGTTGGCATCACAGCTGGTCAAGAACCTGCCAGGTAGCCACAGGGAAGAGCACGTGAACTGTCCACAGGCTGGAAGAGAAGGACCCACCCTCCTTCAGGAGGCCAAATGGAGGGTCCTGGAATGGTTAGAACCAGGGGCACAGGTAGGATGAAGGACACATGGCTGTCTACACTGGGACACCTTGGGCAAACCCTTGCTTCCCTCTCAGTCACAGTTTTCTCACCTGAAAAGTGGAGGTGATGGTAGGATTCAGTGAAATCATGAATAAGAAAGCCAGCACAGAGCCTGGCACACAGGGACTAGTCTCCCCTCCTGCAGCAACACCCCCAAGGAAACCTCTTTGTCACCCCCGCCGCCAAGCAACAGCACATCAATCTGCACAGCTCAGAGCGTGAATGCATGTTGAGAGGAGGCCGTGGGAAGGTGCGGCAGGGGATGCAAAGGGCGGCCAGGGCCACACCCAGCACCCTCCCCACCCTCTCCCCAGCATGTGTCCTGACAGAGAATGGTGGCCTTAGAATCAGGCAAAACCCACACATTTAAATCCAGTCTCAGACACTTGCTACTGCTTCCAACCAGCCACTCCCCCTCGCTGAGCCTCAGTTTCCCCTTCTATAAATGAGAACCACCCACATCCCAAGTCTTCCAGGTTTATCCCCGGGACCAGATGGCAGGCCACAGGGGCAGTACTGGCCAAGGCCTTTGGGAGTGGAGGGCCAAGACCCAGAGCAAGCCGCGCGGGTGAGCCCACCCCTGCCCCCACGCCACACCCCACCCACCACCCCGTGAGCACCGGAGCGCGCGCCTGCAGGAGCGCGCGTGTGTGACTCAGGGTCTATTCATAGCTGAGCTCCACCAGCTGCAGCGTCACAAGCAGAGGGGCCTCAGCCCATATTATTATTTCAATTACCATCTGAATTAAAAGTTTGAGCAGCGATCAGCCCACGTAGCAAGGGGAAGAGGGAGCAGGAGCAAAATAAAGATGAGAAGGAGAAGAAGAGCTGTGCCTGAAGGTCCCCCACACCCAAGTAGGGCTTAAAGGTTATGCCAGCCTCCAAGGTGCATGCCTGTCCTTTGCCTAGGCCCCAGGGTCCCGTGAGATGGAAGGAGCACTTTGAGATGATGACAGCCCAGCCACAGCTACTCTATGGAAACAGATCATTCAGTCCAGAGTCTTTGGCACATGAGTGGGTGGATCTAGCTTAGAGAGGGTGACCGACTGACCTAAGGTCACACAGAGAGCCACATCCAATGCTGTCATCTCCAAGACCCTCTCTTGCCAGGCAGGCCCCACTCTGACCTCTCCTGGCCATTTAACACCATATGACACCAACATCTGCAGGTGGCCCTGGGGGCAGGGTGAGAAGGACAGAGGTAGAAACTCCTATCCTTGCTGGTTTCTCTTCCTGTTCCCCCTCTACCTGTGCCCTGAGCCTGACCCTCCCATCTGTCATCCTAGCCAGCATCTTCACAGCCCTCTGCACCCACAATTCGCCGCCATCACACCGAAGGCCCCCTTACCCACTGGCACAGACAGGGGACAGAGCCCTGGGCCGGGAGACAGGCAGCCTGGCCCGCAAGTCTAACTCTCTGGGTACCACTGAACGGGGCATTTCCTGTCTCTGAGCCTCAGTATTCCCATCTATGAGTTCTCTCCTTCTGGCACGTCAGTATCTGTGTCTTTAGAATGGAGCCCCCAGAGGATCCAGAGGATTCTTGAGGGGGTGTCATGCTGTGGGGGTGGCTAGACCATCTCCTGCCAAGCCCCAGCCCAGAGGCGGAACAATTTCTACTCTTCCCAGGGAAGTCCCAGAGACAGCTCCTGAAAATCAGACCAGTCTGAACTCAAATCCAGGTTCCTCTCTTCCTTGCGGTGTGACCTTGGACAAATTGCATACATTTCTCTGAGCTGTGACTCCCGCATCTGTAACAGGGGGGTGACAAACCAACATTGCAGCGTTGTTGGATTAAATGAGAATTTGCAAAGGTCCCGATCCACTGCTTGTCGGAACAACGTGAGTTTCCTAGCTAGGAAGCAGGAAGGGATGGGTGTTACTCCTCGCCTCCTCCCTGGGAAATATCAAAGTCTCCTAGGGTTTTGGAGGTGGATATGGCATTCAACCTCACCCATAAGGCAGGAGTTACCAGGCCAGGATCCCTGGCATGTGCTCATCTGGCTCTGCTTGTATAGCTCTGGGAACGAGGAACTCACTATTTCACAAAACATGCACAGCTGTTCCCCATCTTTTTCTACTTCCAGCTCTGGGAATTTTCTAGAATGGACTGTAACCTTCCAGCTTAACCTCAAATCCAGCCTGTCCCTACCTGGGACTGCCTGAAACTGGCTTTAAAATGAGCCTAAACAGTGTTCCTCAAGGAGAGTGATCCCCAGGGAGGAGGTGAGGGTGGCTGGAGACAGGGAGGGGAGGGAGGGGCCAGAGCCAGATCTGGGCCCTCAAAGGTCCAGACTCCTGTCTGAGGTCTGGGCTGCCACAATATCCCAGGATGGCTGCGTATCTGCCTGTTTGCCTGTCTGCTTCCAGGCAGGACTAGGAGCTAGGAGCCCTGGGTTCAGGGCCTGGCTCTGTTCCTACACCCCCAAACCATCACTGTGACCCTGAAGGGTCTATTCCCCCTTCTGGAACTCAGTTTCCACTTCTGTAACATGAGGATTTCAGACCAATGATTTAAGCCCCAAGGCTTCTGTCTGAATTAAGACCCTCCCACTCCACCTCCACACCCCCTGCCTGGCTGGTCTGTCCCCACCTCCAGCCCAGTATGCTGGGAGCTGTGGGGTCCCTGCGCACCTGTGGATACTCCTGTCCATATCTAATACCTGAAGGTTGCTTTTAAGGATTCTACATCCCCAATTTACAGGTGAGAAGATAGGGGCATAAGGAGGTGAAGCCACTTGCTCAAGGTCACAGAGAGTGATTCAAAATTCAGGACCCCCTCTTCTGGGCCCAGGAGAGCAGCAGGACTTAAGGACGCTTATTTGTCAGGAGAGTTCCCAAGAGCTTGAGTGGGCAACTGCTCTTTTTACAGATGTATATTCTGCATGGGGGGGTGCCCAAGGTCATGCAGCAAGGCAGTGACAAACCAGGGTCCTGACCTGAGGCTCCCTGCCTCCTAGGTCCCACCAACCCAGGGGGATAATAACATGGCCCGGCTTCCCGCCCCGGTCCTGGGAGCTCCCCAACATTGGAGCCCTTGTCCTGCCTCTAGGCCCTGCCTGGCTGCACCTAGAAGCCCCCAACACCTAAGACTGAGGTAAGAAGAGTGAGCAGGAAGCCAGGAAAGAAAGTTGAGGGCTGGCTGCCTGCCCCTGGCCCTCTGGCCCTTCCCTCTCCTCGTGCAGGGGGAGCGGCGGTGGTGATGTAATGCACTCGGCTTTCGTCCCGGTGCCAATCTCAGAAGAGAGACGACAGATTGCGTGAGCCAAATTTGGCATCCTAGGGGGAGAGGCATGAAAAGTGGAGATGTGGAGGAGAAGAGAGGAGCCTGGGGAGGCGCAGGAGAAGCCCCCTGCCCAGCAGACCTGGAGGCGCCTCCCCACCCTCACTCAGGCTCTCACCTCCTCCCCAGTCCACCTGGTCTTGGAGGTCTCCCCTCCTCACTCTGAGGGGCCAGGCTGGCTTCCCCCTGGACCCTGCACCCGGGTGCTGCCAGGCCCCCACCCCCACCCCACCACACTGCTCCAGCTCTGTTTCCCACCGCCGCTAGTTTCCTGGTTACCATGTTGCTGGTTGTCATGTCGCTTACATGTCCTCGTGACTCAGTGGTCCCCGAAGAGGGGCCCCCTCCTCCTCACACCCTCCTTAGCACTCGCCCCCGCCTCCCCCAGATCCACATTAAGAACCAGCCCTCCTTGTGAGCCCACACTGTTCCTCCTCCCCTTCTCTCTTATCCTAGGCTAAGAAATCTTCCCGCAGCATCTCAGAGCTGCCTCATTCTCTCTCTTGCAAATGTCTAAGAACCTACTATGCTCCAGGCTCATGCAAGCTGCTTTCAGAGACCTGACAGAGTCTGCAAACTACTCCACACTCTGCTGAAATCAGTAGTGTCATCTCCATTCTCTGGTTGAAGAAACTGAGGTTCAGAGAGGTCAAGCCAGATGCGTAAGGTCACTCAGCAGAAACCCAATCAGCTCTATTTGGCACAGTCACCCCAAAGTTTTTTTTTCTGAGAGAGCAGCTTTCTTTTCAAGGGTATCCTAAGGAGCCATGAGCAACAGCTTCTAAGCCTTCTAATTCCTGGACACTCCTACCCTTGGTCAGTCCTCTGTTTTCAGCCATGTTTCCTTCATCCCACCCCCCAACCTTGCTCCCATCCACCCAGCATTTGCCCCAGTCCGTGAACAGCCCTCTGCTCATTGAGCCCACGGCTCCCCTTGGAGGTCAGTAGGGCAGGGAGTAATGTTCCCTTTCCACAGATGTGGAAGTTGACAGGGAAGAGTGACTAGTCCAGGGTACTGATTTCTAGCTAGCTGAGCTAATTTCTGGTAGTCTAAATGGAGGCTATGTGAGGCCCACTACCTAAGTGTGGAAAACCCCAGACAGAGTCCATCTCCCAATGGAAAATAGAGTCCAATGTTCCAGGTTCTGATTTGGATACAGATCAGCTCAGTGGCCAACTGCTGTGGCTCCTGCTGTGTTGCACCCACCTTTTATCCTGACTGCCCTGTTCCTCCATTTGCTCCCCTCACCACAGGCCAAGAAAGGCACAGCGTGACTCTTGGGCCCTCAAAGTCCTGCTAACAGCTCCCCAAAGCCATGGAGGTCATGGGACTGGAGGTAGGGGAAAGCCCAGTACATGTTACACACCAAGGGCTCCAGCCACTCTCTTGGCCTTCCATGCCTGACCCTGGGCTCCCCAGCCCTCAGCCCTCCAGCCCTCAGCTCCCCTCAATCTCCTACTCGCGAGGCCCTTATGTGCTTAGCCCGCTGCCCTGCTTTTGGCCCCTCCAAGGCATCCAGCCTCCCATCTCCCTGAACCCTCTTCCCATCCTGCAGCCTGGGCGCTGGGAGCAGAAAGGTGGGTGGGGGCAAGGAGGTTGTCCTGTTGGGAGAACATTCAGGTTGTCAGGGAAAGTGCCCTGGCCCCAACACTCATTCAGACCTCTTTCCTTGGGAAGCTCCCTTAATGGAGAAAAAAGCAATCTCTGCCTCTCTCCCCAGCCTCAGTTTCTACCACTGTGAAATGTGAAATGACTCATTTGCTGGATCCCTGCGCACGCGACCTGGGGTCACCTAACACAAAGTAGAAGCTCAAACATGAGAAGTGGGATTTTGTTCTCCCTGAGCTCTCACACACACATATACATACACACCTGCTTCATAACTCCCTGGCAGGGTGGGGAGGGGTTGAGTGAAGGCAGAGGAAGGTCACCGCCCGGGCATGCGGTCAGGACCCCTCCACCCATCTCTCCCTTCCTTCCTGGCCACGACCCAGACCCAGAGGTTCTCAGACTGGCAAAGGGACAGAGCCCGCCAGCTCCTGAGGAGTCACGGGACCGCGCCAACGCGCGCCCGGCAGCCAGGACCCATCTCGTGGATAAGGTGCAGAGCGTGTAGGGCCGCCTGCTCCGGGACACACAGACACGCACGCGGCCGGACAGACTGACGCACAGCTCCCGGGATGGGCCAGCGCCCGGCTTACCGCGGGGCTGAGGGTCAGACGAGTGTCCGGGAGGCGGCGAGCCGGCGCTACATCCCACGGCGCGATCCGGCGGGCGGAGTCCGGGGCGCAGACAGGGAGTCCCGACGCCCTCTCCAGTGAGCTCGGCCGGTCGGCCCGCGCCCCACTCCCCGGCTACGGGCTGCTCTGTGCGTGGGTCTCGGGGTCTCCGCGCGTCCCAGCCGTCCCGCGCCGCTCTCCGCTGGCCGCCCAACTTTCAGCGCTGCCCCACGCCGCGCCCTCGGCGCCGCTTCGGCGTCAGCATCCTCGGGCCCCGGACCCGGGCTCAGAGCGCGGGGGTCGAGGGGCCCGTGGCGCCCGACCGCCCGCGCTCGCGCCCCCCTCCCCCGCCTCAGGAGCTTTTGGGTCGGCCGCCCCCCACTGTTTGCTGTTCCCTCGCCGTCACTCAGTCCTGCTCGCCCGCGCTGCCCCCTACCCTGCGCTCCGCTCCCCGGGCCCCTGCACTCGACCTGGCCCCGCAATCCCCTCGGCTTCCGGGCCTGGGGTCGCCCTCCCGGCTCCCGCCCGCCGGCCTCTGCCGCCACCGCCTCCCTGCTCTCGCTTCTCTCTCCCGCTGCCCTGGGTCTCTGCCGCGCTCCTCGTCAATGTCCCTCTCCCAGCCTCTCCTGCCTCCCTCGGTCTCTCTTGCTTTCTCCCAGTGGGGTCTCTGTCCACGTCGCTGTCGCCCTCCGGGTCTCCTCCTGCCTCCCTCTGCTTCTGTCCTGTCTCTCCTGCGCGCCTCTGTCTCCCTCGCGATCTCTGTCCTCTGTCTCTCTCCCGCCCCCTCTCGGCGCGGCCCCCTCTGTCTCGGACCCAGGCCCCCGCCTCTGCCGCGTCCCCGGCTCGCCCGGGAGCCCGAGCTCCCGCCGCCCGCGGCGCGCCGAGAACTCCCAACTCGCGGCACGCCGCCCCGCTTTGCGAGACTTTCGCCCCTCCTCACACGTGACCCGCGCCCCGCTGCGGAGGACGCGCGCCCTCCTGCTCGGGAACCTCGGGAGCCCCCCGGGACCAGGCACTGCCCGGTCCCTCGCCTGACCCGACACCAAAGCCCCTTCCGCAGGGCCGTCGGCACGGAGCAGGGGCAGGGGCCGGGGGCTGCGTGGGTCCGCTCCTGCTCTGAATCCTGCCCGGGTTTTCCTCCTCGCCTCAGGAGCGCATCTCCCGGTATCTGATCCTGGATCCCACCCCGGGTTTTCTAGAGCCCCGGGGCAGGTGGAGAGTGTTCCTAGGAGCCGGGAAGAGGGTGGGTGGGAAGCCGGTCGGTCTGGGGTCTCCTGGCTCCCAGCCCCTCCTTTGGGCAGTCCCTGTTCCCTCCCGAAGTTAAGGACCTTACGCACCCCTTACACGTCCTGGGACATCAAGGCAGCCTTGCTGGGGGGACCCTCACCATCATCTAGTCAGCACTGGCTCGTTTTACGGAGATACTGAGTACCAGAGAGGGTCAGAAGCTCGCCAAGGTCACCCAGAGGTGGCAGAGCCAGACCAAACCCTAGTTTCTTGTTCTCTGCTGCTCTCTATTTCCCAAGCTCTCTTAATAAGGGAAGACGCACATCCATCTCCCTCCTTCGCCCCGCAGTGTGCCCCAGGCCTGGACCGAAGAAACCACCAGTATTCCACTGTCCCTGGTGACCCAGCTGCTTCCTGTCCATCCCATCGCCTCTGAGCAGACAGGAGGGAAAATGCTTTTCCCTCCAGGGTGGGAGGATGAGCAAACACCTGCAGTTAGACAGTCAAAAGAACTTCCTCGGATGCCTGGACATCTCTAACCAGCCCCAACACAGACACGGAGAGACTGAGGCACCCCAAAGCCAGCAAGGAAAGCTTAGTGAATTTGGAATCTCTTCTGGCTCCTCCTGACTCCCCAAGATGTGTCCGGCTGGCACAGGAATGACAACACACAAACCACTGGGACTATTTCCCTTTCCTGTGGGCTGTCCCCACCCAAAAGGATCCAGTCCCAGTGCCTCAGCATGATGACAATCAGGTACCACCTAATCCAGCAGCCCATGTACCCACACATACACCCTTCTTCCACAGATTCCAGAACACACCAGATGCTTCCACACCTCTCTCCCTGCACACACTGTTCCTCCTGCCTGAAATGCCCTTTGCATTCTTTGGCCAGAGAATTCCTGCTGTTCTCCAAGACCAGCCTTAGTGCCACTTCCCTGAGAAGGCTTCCTGATGCCCCTGGCAGAAATCATTCATCACCCATTCATTCATTCACTCAGCACTGGGCACCCACTATAGGCCAGCTTCTGGGCTGGGCACCAGTGTGGTCTTAGTGGGTTTGGGAGTCAGGACAACCTGGGCTCAAATGCTCTTAGGAGTTATGTGAACTTGAGCAAGTTTTTAATTTAACATCCGTTTAAAATGAGGACCCTGACACTACCCACCCCACACACACCCATAAACGCAGGGCAGATGAAATGCAGTGGGTGCTCAAGAAACACACAGCTAAATAAATGTGGCATTCCTTCTCAAGGCTCTCTTACATAGTGCAGACCTCCTCAATACATGACTTGCTCCATGCCTGTCTCCCTTGTTATCCTGCTGTGCCCCTCACAGGCAGCCAGCCAGGACTGATGTTCCCTCGCAAGAATCCTTAGCATGTGGATGGAAGGGAGAACTCATGCAACCTGAGTGCCTGCTCAGCAGCAGATGTGTGTGCCTGGTACCTGCCACATTCTTCCATGGATTTGAAGTGGGAGAATACAGGTGAGGCCAGTGGCTTGTGGTCTGTTTGCTTGCTCTGGGAATGTGGGGTGTGAGAGGAGGGGGAAGGAGAGGCCATTGATCTACTCTCAAATTGTCAGTGGACACACGTTTGGGGATGGGATGGGGTCTCTGGAGCAAGGAGGGTCCGCTTGCTGGGACTGGGCTGTAGCCCTAGGCAGATGCTTATCCCCTGAATGGAGGAGGGACTGGAAGGAGGTAAGGACAGGTTCAGGGACCCCAGGAAAAGAGTCCCTTCTCCACTATTCAACCCAGTGTGACCTGGACAGCTCCTTTCTCTCTGGGCCTCAGTTGCCTCATATGCATATATAAAGTAGAAAAGATAATACTCACTTTGAGCAGCTGTTTTGAGGATGATATAAGGTGAAAGGAAGAATTTGCCATTGTTGATTACCCATCTGAGTGGGGAATCTAGCCCTGTTAGAGGTGGAGGTGGGGATGGATCATGTGAGATAGGTCTACTGCTGGCAGATGGTGTGGGGGGAAGACTTGGGTATTAGAACCTGTGTGACCCTTGGCAAGTTGCTGGTTCCTGTCTGGACCTCAGAGGCCTCATCTGCAATGGGACAATTTGGACTGTGTCCCCAAAAGGCAAGTGGATTTTATCTTCATCTATTACAGAAGCACGCCTAGGTGAGGTGAGGATGCCCAGCATCCACTGAGCTCATCCCATCAGCCCAAGGTTATTCTAGACCTTCCCAGGCATTGACTCCTTTAATCCTTCCAAGACATTTGTGTCACATGCACTTGTTACCAACGGGGAAACTGAGGTGCGTGTGATATTGCTATAAGTAGTATGTCTTGAGTGGCCAGGAATAATGCTGTCTGTGAAGGGTAAGATTTACTCTGACGTCTGAAAGGCAATGATGGTAAAACCTTCATCCAGCTGTGCATTTTGGCAAAGCTTCCTGCCCATCCCACATTCCAATTTCTCATGGGATCCTCACAAGAGGTCTGTGAGGTGGGGGCTCTGACCAGCCTCACTGCACAGGTGAGGCACTGAACTGATTTGCAGAGGGAGCAAATGGCTTGCCCAGGCTCAGTCAAGCAGTAAGCAAGTGTCTGAGCCAGTTTTACCGGGTTCAATGCCTAGTTTCTGGGGAAGAGTCATTCCAGGCCAATAGAGCACTCACTAACCAGCTCCCTCTGGGCGGCTGCTCAGACCTGGGTCCCATCTGCCTCAGGAGCCTATGCAGAGGGCTAAGAGGAGTGGAGGGGCCACTTGGGCTAGGCAGGTGGGACAACTCAGGAGAGAACAAAAGGTCCACTTGAAATGCTAGAGTCACAGAATCCAGAGGTTTTCAGTGTAGAGTTCCTTACAATCCAGCCAGCCCATTCTGCAAATGAGGAAAACTGAGGCAACCCAGCTGCTTACATTAGAAATCAGATCAGGACACAGCTGGCCTGCCTCAGAGCTTCAAAGTCCCAGTAACTCCTAGGTGGTAAGGTCCAGGGGGGGAAGGGACTTTGAGGGTTCAGAGGGCCAAGACCCATACCAGCAGACTGTGTCCTGGGGACAGAAGACTGTAAGGGTCTCTCCTGCCCTCCACCCCCACCCTCACCCACCCCTCAGCACTCAGTAGTCACCAGGGTGGAATATTTTAGCACCTATAGAAAAACCGCCACAGACGGCTGTGGCAGCTGTTGCTAAGGAGACGCTCCCAAAATAGCCCCCCTCCGCCAACCTTTCCCGCTGCTGCTCCTGCTGTGAGGAGGGGAGGAGGCCAGGCTGGGAGGGGGTGGCACACGAGCCCTGGCCCCAGGCTTACCCACCTGCCCTGGCCCAAGACCTGAGCAGTCACTATGGAGGAACAGGAAGCTGTCTCATTGCAAGCCTGTGACCTGAGCCACAGTCCTCAGCGGGGGAAGGTCACCTAGGTGATGGGAGATGGAGAAGACCCTGAACCCAAGGCCTCCAGCACACTCCCACATGTGCACAGTCAGTGGATTCTCACAGTTCTGTACATCCACTATACACACCACAAGGACATCCTCACACAGGCCCACCTGAATATGTGTGCACACCAGCAAAGACACAAATAGACACAGGGGTAAACACATATGCCACAAAAACACAACATACACCTGCACACACGGCCAGACAGCCATAAATACACACATCTATATACACATACTCAAATACACAGCCCAAGTACACACATGCACCAGTGTATGTGTGCCAGGCACACGGACACACACACACCAATGTATATACTCTCACAGCACACAGACACACATGTTCTCAGATATACACTACTATCCAAACATGTGCCCAGCATGTGGCATTTGAAGGACATTCAGTAGTGTTACTCAGTGGGCTCTGTCCAAGAAGCCATGTCTACACCCTTCCTTAGTGGGAAGCTTCTACAGTCCAACCGTGGAGCAGGGGGCAGGAGGGGGTGTACAGGCAGGTGGATGGAGGAGTGTGTCTCTGTGAACCCCTCTAATTATGGGGACCAGAGGATCTTTGGTGCCTGGTAGAGCTGCCCTGGGCCCATTCCCTGGGAAGAGGACGTAGAATGGACAGCAGACTGGAAACCTCTGAGCAGGGAGAGTTCTGAGACCCAGGGCTGGGGTGATGAAGAGGACAAGATGGCAAAAGGGTGGCAAATGTGATGGTCCTTAACTCATGTAACGCACTATACAGCTTACAAGCTGCTTGTACACCCTTTGGTTGCTTCAGGCCATTGGCACATATACTATGAGATATTGCTGGTGGTGTCCCTGTCTCAGACCCGGAGAGGAGAAGGACTTCAAGACCACACAGCAAGTACTAGCAAAGCTGGAAGCAGTACCCAAGAGGGTGCCAGCATTCAGTCCCGGTGCCTTCCGTTGGGCTGCACTGCACAGGTCAGCAAGCGGGGTCCGGGGTACAGGGCCTAGCTCTGTCCCCGACCCGCCCTGCGCTACTGGGGAGCAGCCTGGCCCTCCATCTTCCCGCCCGGAAAGCTGAGAACGAGTCCCCAGGGGTGTTTTCAAGCTGTAGCTGTGGCCTCAGTCAGGGCTGGGAACTGGGGAGTGGTGGTCACCGGATGTCCTTGGAATGCGGACGCAAGGACCAAGGGCAGCCGCGTCGCTCCACGCTCTGAGCCAGGCGCGGTCTCTCTTCATCTTCGTCCTGTGCTCCAGTTCACGAATCTCCAGGCTCCGTGTCTTCGCTCACGCCTAGTCACTCTGGAGACGCGGAGAGCGGCTTGCGGTTGCCGTGGGAACCTCGCCAGGGCCACCGCACGCAGGCACGACTCCAGGCGCCCAAAGCCGCGTTTTGGGTCTCTAAACTACACTTGTCGCCCGCGCCGAGGGGAGGCGGCGTTGTAGCTCAGTTATTATATTTTTCTTTTTCTGTCAATTGAGGTGTCTCTTACACACAGTAATGCATGCATCTCAAGAGTACCACTCAGTGGATTTTTGACTCTTTGCCCACTCCTGAACCTTACCTGCAAGGGTATAAATCAAGATACAGAAGATTTCCAGCGCCTCAGAAGTTTGGCAGCTCAGCAATAAACCAGGAGAGAGATTGCCTTCTGAAGACACCCGTTTTCTCGCGACCACGCTTTGTTCCCTGTAAAGGGAAGTAAGGAACTGACATTTATTGGATGATTTAAACTCCTGGCAAAGTACTTTAGAAACTTAGCTAACTTTGATCCTGATAATTACCCTTTGAGGTCAGTACTTAGTTTACACCCAGGTTAATGATGTGAAAACTGTAACATAGGAAGAAGATTGAAGAAATTATCTAAATTCAGACAGCTCTTTTTTTTTTTGAGACAGAGTCTTACTATGTCACCCTCGGTAGAGTGCAGTGGTGACACAGCTTACAGCAACCTCAAACCCTTGGGCTTAAGGATTTTCTTGCCTCAGCTTCCCAAGTAGCTGGGACTACAGGCGCCCGCCACAATGCCCAACTTTTTTTTTTTTTTTTTTTGGTTGTAGTTGTCATTGTTGTTTGGCAGGCCCGGGTTGGATTCAAACCTGCCAGCACTGGTGTATGTGGCTGGCGCCTTAGCCACTTGAGCTAGAAGCACCAAGCCTCAGACAGCTCTTAATGTGATAAAGTTTGAAATTCAAACTTATCTGTTTAACCCTGATATTCATCTTTTTCTCCTTCCCTTGGTGGGCCTCTTTTAAAGAGCAGTACAAGGCTCCGTGTGGTGGCTCATACCTGTAATCCTAGCACTCTGGGAGGCCGAGGTGGGTGGATCACCTGAGCTCAGGAGTTGGAGAACAGCCTGAGCAAGAGAGAGATCCTGTCTCTACTAAAAATAGAAAAACTAGCCAGGCGTTGGGGTGGTGGGCGCCTGTAGTCCCAGGCTGTGGCAAGAGGATGGCTTGAGCTCAAGAGACTGTGGTTGTTGTGAGCTATGATGCCACCCATCCTCTCCAGGATGAAAGAGTAAGACTGTCTCAAAACAAAGAAACAGACAAAACAAAGAGCAGTGTAAATAAAATGTACTGGCCAGTGGACCATAGCATCTTTGCACCTTTATGGTACTTGCCCATAGTACCTTCTACTTTGGACTCTCCTCCTCCTACAGGTTTTGTCCTTGAGGCAAGCTCCTACTCACCCTTCAAAACCCACTAAGTCATCACTTTCCCTGAAGTCTGTCTTGACATACTCCTCCCCAGCATCTCTCCCACCCAGGGTAATCATTGCGCTGTTCAGTCAATGCACAGGTGCCCTCCTCCCACAGAGCCAGAGGGCTGCATCTTCTAATCCATTGAGGTGCCTGCACACAGCTGGTCTTCCATAAATGTGCTTGGAACTGAAACTGGAAGAGAGGTCTTAGAACTTTGGTTTTTCTCCATATAAAATGCAGCCTGTGGTCAGCGCCTGTGGCTCAAAGGTGGAGTTGGTGGGTTCAAACCCAGCCCTGGCCAAAAACTGCAAAAATAAATAAATAAGTAAATAAAATGCAGCCTGTGCTGCCCCTGCCTTGAACTCAAAAGATATTGAACCAGGGAAAGGCCCTTCTGAACTTGGGGTGCGGTGGCTCATGCCTGTAATCCCTAGCACCCTGGGAAGCTGAGGCAGGTGGATCACTTGAACTCAGGAGTTCCAGTCCAGCCTGAGCAAGAGCAAGACCCTGTCTCTACTAAAAATAGAAAAATGGATGCAAGAGGATCTCTTGAGCCCAAGAACTTGAGATTGCTGTGAGCTATGTGAGCTATAATGGCACTCTAGTTAGGGAGACAGAGTGAGACTGTTTCAAAAAGCAAGCAAGGGCAGCATCTGTGGCTCAGTGAGTAGGGCACCAGCCCCATATACCGAGGGTGGAGGGTTCAAACCCAACCCCAGCCAAAATGCAACAAAAAAATACCTGGGCGCTGTGGCAGGCGCCTATAGTCCCAGCTATTAGGGAGGCTGAGGCAAGAGAATCACCTAAGCCCAAGAGCTGGAGGTTGTTGTGAGCTGTGACACCACAGCACTCTACTGAGGGCAACAAAAGTGAGACTCTGTCTCTCAAAAAAAAAAAAAAAGAAAGAAAGAAAGAAAGAAAGGGGAAAAAAGCAAGCAAACAAACAAATAAACAAAATTTTCTGAACACCTAGGGTGGAACAGCAGGAAGAGGTGAGGCACTCTCAGCCCACCTAGTGCTGGGTTAGGAAATGGATTTGTCCAGGCTGAGCCTCCTGGACAGACCTCAGGGGCTGCCTAAAAAGAATTCATTCCTTCCAGCTCAGGGCCCGTAGCTCAGTGAGTAGGGCATCAGCCACATACAACAACACTGGCAGGTTTGAGCCCGGCCCAGGCCCACTAAACAACAATGACAACTGCAACAAAAAAAAATAGCTGAGTGTTGTGGCAGACACCTGTAGTCCCAGCTACTCAGAAGGCTGAGGCAAGAGAATCGCTTAAGGCCAAGAGTTTGAGGTTGCCGTGAACTGTGACACTACAACACTCTACTGATGGTGACATATTGAGACTCTGTCTCAAAAAAAAAGAAATTTCCCTCTTTGCTTTCCCCTCAGTTGCATTCCTATAGCAGGCATATCTTGGGGTGTCAGGAAATTGAGGCTGGGAGAAATGAGAGACTTGGGGAGTCCACTCAGCAGCAGAGACAGACAGTGGAGGATGGTTCAGGTAGCAAGAGTGTGCCTGTGGTCTACAGCCAAGTGTTTTAAATGAGTAGGAGATTTCCCCTTTTCTTCAGGAGGCACTTTGAAAAATGTTCTACTGTGGCTCAAGCGGCTAAGGCGCCAGCCACATACACCTAAGGTGGCGGGTTCGAATCCCAGCCCGGCTCACCAAACAACAATGATGG
>NW_003852402.1:9503424-9529749 GCF_000181295.1 Otolemur garnettii | reverse complement strand
AAAAAAAAAAAAAAAAGAGAGAAAAATGTACCACCTTGGAGGTGGGGTGGGTACACAAAAGGGAAGGCTGATTGCTAAGGGCAGAGTGATCGAACTTTGGGGAGAGGTGATCTGTGTGATCTGGTAGAGGAAGAGACAAATTTGAGCCTCAATTTCCTTGTCTGGCAAATGACGACATAGTAGGGGTTTCATGGACTTTTGGGAAGACCAGATGCAAAGAGCGCCGAATAAGCCATCAGCAATGGGTCTATCTTTATTATTCCCATTTAGCACATGAGAAAGCTGAGGCCCAGGGAGGGGCCTTGGAGCCTTCAGCCTGGGTTCTTATCCCTTCCCTACCATGGTGGTCACTCCTAAAGCCACCCCTGTGGTCCCCTGGAAAAAATAAATAGGGAGAGGAGTCCAGCCTTGTTCCAGCCTCCCCACTCCCCCCCAGTTGGGGCTGCTTCCCAGGAGGACAGATGTTTCACCAAATGGCAAATGCACATGCTTTCCCTGGCTTGGGAGGAGGTGGGCGCTGAGAAGGAAGTGCCAGCTGGTTGGGCAGAGGGAACCACAGCCACACCTGAGGGGTTTAAATAGCCACCGCCTTCTCTAGGCACCCGCTGGAGGGGAGGTATCTGGGCAGGGCTGAGGGGAGCAAGGAACAGAAGGGTCCATGCAGAACATGCCACGCCCAAGGGACAAGTGCCTGGCTCCTCTCCCAGAGGAACTTGGTCCATGAAGTTCACCTCCCTGGACCTCAAGATGTGAAGCGCTAGAGTCTGATGCACCACATATGCCCTGAGGCGGGATGGAAAGAACCCAAGTGACATGCCCGACCAATGCCAAGTAGATGCTCAATATACTTGACAGCTGTTGTTATCACTGCCTCCCTACTAGAGCAGGAGTCCCCACTGCTGAATCTCTGACAAATAAGCATCCACCTCCTGCTCACCCACCTCTCACGACAGGGCGCTTATCACCTGCCACAGCAGCCCACAGTGGAACGTAATGATTTCATTGCAGACTGTGTGTTAGAATCAGGGTTGCACGACTGCTTAGCATCTGTGTGAGTTTACGCAATTTTTTTTTTTGAGACAGAGTTTCACTATGTTGCCCTCAGTAGAGTGCTGTGGCCTCACAGCTCACAGCAACCTCAAACTCTTGGGCTTAAGCGATTCTCTTGCCTCAGTCACCCAAGTAGCTGGGACTACAGGGGCCCCCAGGCTATTTTTCTGTTGCAGTTGTCATTGTGGCTTAGCTGGCCTTGGCTGAGTTCTAACCCTCTAGCCTCCGTGTATATGACCAGCACCCTACCCACTGGATTGCGGGTGCTGCCTAAGCAAATTATTTTTAACCTCTCTGCTCAGTTTTCCTGTGTGTAAAATGAGAATAATCGTAGCATTTTCCCCTTAGCATTGCGTTGTTTACATTGGTGCCTCTCAAACCCCCAGTGCCTGTGCATCCCCTGGGGGTCTTGCTAACTGGCAGGGTCTGGGGTGGGGCCCCAACTGCGGTGAGGCCAAGAGATTCTGCATTCCCAACAGATGTCAGCGGGCCCTTGATCCACATTTTGAGTCTCAAAGGACTACCTTGCCCTGGGAACTATAGTGAAGCTCCTGGAGGGCTATGGAGGGGTCTTGAACACTAAAGTGACAGATTGCTATCATGCCAAAGCCTCTCTGGCTATCTGTGGCAGGAGGCCAGCTGTTTAGAGATGAAGGTCCTGAGTGGGAGCCGGGTATGGGGGCCTACAAGGGGGCAGTAAGGGCCCTTAGGCTCAGGCAGCTCAGCAGTGGGAAGACTCCCTCCCACTATAGGTCCTGCACCCTTCTCCCTCCCTGCCCCTCAGCCCTCTGGGGTCTCTGCTGGCCCCTGTGTCCCTGTTTAACATCTTCTTTAACAAGAAGAGGGACGCTATGGGTCTCCTGGACAGACTTGACCTCTTTCTTACAATAACACCATCTTACAGACAAAACTGAGGCCAAGAAAGGGGAAGGACTGCAGCACCTAGGCTGGAACCAAGGTCAGTCTGACTCCACACCTGAGTGTCATCCACGCCCAGCAAGGTCAGATCAGGGCAAGTGTTGACATCCAAATTAACAGGCGAGAGGGTAGGGATTCCAATTCCCACTCTTCTCCCTATCCCACCCAACCCAGGGAGGGAGTTCAAACTCCAAGATAATGGCAATAGCAGCGGGTGCTCTGATCCGGTAAGTTCAAGCCTTGCACTGGCACCAGTGTTATCAGGGCCGCTAACAGATAAGGGAACTGAGGCAGAGGACAATGGGACACAACGGCTCGAGACGAGACGGGCACCTGGAGGCTGGGCGGGTCGCAGCCGGAAGCCCCCCGGCCCGGCCGGCCGCCCCGCCTCGGGCTAAGGCCTGGATGGCGGGAGGCGGGATCTCCCGGCGGCGCGGCTTCCTGGCTCCCCACCCCGCCGCGGCCCGCCTGGCCACGTCACCGCCCGGCCCGGAGTGCGCTGGAGGAGCGCGGCGGCCGAAGGCGCGGGCAGGGCCGGGGACGTGGTAGCCACCCCGGCCACCAGAAAGTTTCCTGGAAGTTTGCTGGGCGTCGGCGCCACACCGACTGACAGGATCATGAACGTGTTCCGAATCCTCGGCGACCTGAGCCACCTCCTGGCCATGATCTTGCTCCTGGGGAAGATATGGAGGTCCAAGTGCTGCACCGGTGAGGGGCGCCCCGGGCGGGAAGTGGGGGACCGTTCGCTGGCCAGCCCCACGTCCCCTGCTTTCAAGGCGGGGCCCACCACTGAGTCTGCTCTGGGTGGGGACTTCAGCTCCCACGTCCTTGAAACTCTTTTTGTATAGCTCAGCTTCTAAAATCAGTGTAAAGTTGTACAGTATCAAAAGACCCTGGAGATTATGGAGGTGGGTGGATTTCTGCCTCCACTGATAACCCCTAGCCCCGTGTTGGCATTGTTTTTGGCTACTTGGAAAAGGAGGGGTCTGAGGAGGAGCTACACCCCCTCCCTCCCACCAGTCACCCCTGTTGTTCACTCCACTCTCACTGGGGAGGAGGAGGATAAGGGGCCCCCATGCCCCCTTGCACTCAGGAAGTGGCCCCCAATTCTCAGAATCTTCTCTTCCCTGTTACCCCCAGACTTCCCCAGAGGTTGGGCCCTCTTCCCTTCACTGCAGGCGTGTGGCACCGGGGCTGTGATGTGGCAGGAAGGGCAGCAGAGGGGCTCAGATGGGCGTAAAGTGGCCACTGAACAGGAGTTTAGGGAGGTCCCCAGGAGTTCCTGGTTTGCCCAGGAGTCTGGCTATTCTGCTAGAAGTTTAGAAGTTTCAAGGCTGGACAAGTGGTCACCAAACAGACACAGTGCAATCAGGTTGCCCGAGCTTCCTCCAGCCATCTTTGTCCACTGGTGTCCCGGAGGTGTCCACCCCATGCTTGGCACTAGGATGGGGAGATTACAGTGATGATGAGCTCAGGCTCCCAGTGGGGGCTAAAGAGGCGGAGAACAGCCCCCAAGGAATGGGTGGAGAGAGCAGCTAGGGGCTGGGCCTGGGAGGGTGGGCAGGGAGGGAGTCGACTCAGGAAGGGTGTGCACTCTCAGGGTGCAGCCACACTTATGTGGCTGAGGGCAGGGCATGTCCCAGGAAGGATGAGCAGCCTGATTTGGGGGTGGCCTGGGAGGGCAATGAGTCCAGGAGGGAGGGCAGTCTGTACGTGGGATATTAAAAGGCCTTTTTGTCAAGCCAGGGAGTTGGGACTGAGGAGCAGAAGGTTGGAAGCAGGGGAGGGTCTGGGAGAAGTACCTGAGGCAGGTCACTTTGGGAGCTGCGAGAGAAGAGGAGGCAAAGCAAATGGGCTTGGGATCCGGGAGGCTTCAGCCTAGAGGGCTCAGCAGGGCTGAGGGGAAATGCATAGGGGCTGGTTCTAGACCCGGAGGGCAGGCGTTTGGGTTCTCCAGAGGGACAGGAACTCATACCCTTCAGGTTCCCCTCCGAGGAAGTGGGTCAGGAATATTGGGGTGTGATGGGACAGAAGAATCAGCCTGGACCTGTCCCTGCACTTCTTCCACAGGGTGCCCTGGGCAGGGTGAGCATCCATGACCAGGAGGGGGCGCTGTTATCCAACAGGCTCTCTGCCAGGTGCTGTACTTGGCCTCTGGGGTAGGGGACCCTGGGATACAACCCAGAGCTGGAAGGCCCGGGCATGTGATCACAGCCACAGGAATGTCTAAGGTACTAACAGGAAAGAGGAAGAAGAGGGACAGCCTGAGGGTTATTCGTAGAGGACAGGACTTCAGGCAGCAGTGTGGGTGGTCCCACAGGCCAGGGAAGCAAGTGGGTAGTGCAGAGATTGGAGAAGTTGGACAGTTGACTTTCAGATGCAGAAACATGGGGGGTGTCATTGATGAGAGTGTCCAGACTAGGGTGGGGGTAACCGGGAAAGAGGAAGGCGAGGCATCACTGTATCTCCCCTCCATAACGTATCAGAAGTGGCCAAAGGACACTAAGGAGCATGACAACAAAATACAGTGTGAAAAGATCAGCAGCGGGAAAACTGTAAAAGCAGAACAAAGTCTGTAGTTCCATCAACAGTGCCATACTAGTGTTAGTTTCTTCATTTTAATAAAGTACCATCGTTAAATATGGTAGTAAGGCAAAGATCTAGAAGGACAGACCCAGGGATGGTTTTCTTCTTTGTATCTTTAAATATTGCCTGATTTGGAGTGGCGCCTGTGGCTCAGTGGGTAGAATGTCAGCCCCATATACGAAGAGTGGCAGGTCTGAACCTGCCCCCAGCCAAACTGCAACAAAAAATAGCCAGGCGTTATGGTGGGCGCCTGTAGATCCAGCTACTGGGGAGGCTGAGGCAAGAGAATCGCGTAAGCCTAGGAGTTGAAGGTTATTGTGAGCTGTGACACCACAGCATTCTACCGAGGGCAATAAAGTGAGATTCTGTCTCTTAAAAAAAAAAAAAAACTGCCTGATTTTTGTATTACAAAGAGTAAATACAGGCATAACTTCTAAAACTAGAAAAAAGGTTTTGAGACAGAGTCTGATTATGTCACCCTCAGTAGAGTGCCATGGCGTCACAGCTCACAGCAACCTCAAACTCTTGGACTTTAGCGATTCTCTTGCTTCAGCCTTCCAAGTAGCTGGGACTACAGGCGCCCGCCACAACACCTGGCTATTTTTTGTTGCAGTTGTCATTGTCGTTTAGCTGGCCCGGGCCAGATTCGAACTCACCAGCCTGGTGTATGTAGCCAGCGCCCTAACCACTGAGGTATGGGTGCCGAGCCAGAAAAAAAGATTTTTAATGCTTATATTTTGGAAGATAAAATAGAATGCTGCCTTGGCCCCAGCCTCCCTCTGCCTGCTTCTGTCTCCCTGGTGAATCAATGCTTTGTAGAGTCAGTGAATTGTTCTTCCAAAGATGGAGCTTTGGGGAGTGTCGGTAGAACTCTGGGGGTGGAGTGAAGAGAAGCCAAAATCCCCCCACGGAGCCAACTCACACCACCCCTGGTATCTTCCTGGAGCTGGAACCTGGCAGGCACTTGCAGCGGGCTGGGAACCCAGTGTTCGGTGTTGGTGTCTTTATTTGGAGACTGGGAGGCAGATTGCAGCCTAATGAGCAGCATCTGGACTCCTCAGGTGATCTGGTGGGAAGGATGAACTCCTGCCCTTTAGGGAGCAACAATGCCCTGGATGAGGTGTCTCAGAGGCCTGCCCAGCTCCAGGAGGTGCACTTTGAGTGGGTGGGGCTTGGGAGTCTGTGTTCTCATTGTGACTCCCCTCTCCCACAGGCATCTCTGGGAAAAGCCAGATCCTTTTCGCTCTGGTCTTCACCACTAGGTACCTGGACCTGTTCACCAACTTCATCTCCATCTACAACACTGTGATGAAGGTGAGGGGTCAGGTGGTGACAGTGGAGGGCCTGTCAGACCCCCACAAACTGAGGCCTTCTATTGGGCACTTAGGCTGTGGGTTTGAATCCCGGTTCTGCTGCTTGGTGGCTGTGTGACCTGGACTTGGGTGAGGCCTCTGGCCCCTTGTCCTCCAGTTTCCTCCTAGGCAAAATGAAGATCATTCTAGCACTTACCTCAGAGGGTTTGGCTGGGAAAATTAAATGAGGTAATAAATGTAAATGTGCAAAAAAATACCCTCTGCCATATGTTAACGATTCAGCAAAGGTTAGCTATTATAATGATTTTTAAAATAAGCAAAAATATCAACAGGTGTCCTGAGCTTTCGGAGAACTTATTTGGCCATCTGTCCAACAATTTTTTTTTTTAAGCCTATACTCTGCCAGCACCTGAAGAAAATTTACAAGGCTCCTGTCTCTGTGGAGCCTACATTCTAATAATAAAACAAACAAGAAAAACTTTGGTTAGGGATATGGCTATTCAAATAATTAAAACCCTATTTTTTTCCCTTGGCACTGAAGCCTTTCATCTCTCCCTAAAATCCTACTTTAGTCGATTATTTCCTTCAATAAAAGAGAGTTTTATTATAAAAATAGGGTTACATGATGGAGCACAACTAGAGAGCTACTTCAGGATGCGTGGTCAGGAAAGTCTTGAAGAGGTGACAGGTAAGCCAAGATCTAAGTGACAGCTGGAACCAGCTATGTGAAGATGGAGGAAGGCATTCCAAGCAAAAGACCTCCAGACAGATTGCGCTCAGTGTAGTCAAAGGACAGACCTAAGGCCAGGAGGGCAGGCGTTCAGTAGCTGCTGCTGGTACACATGCTGAGTGAGGACTGGTTAAGGGACGGCAAGGCCAGCCACATCAACATTTTTTTTTTTTGGCCTGGGCTGGGTTTGAACCCGCCACCTTCAGCATATGGGGCCAGTGCCCTACTCCTTTGAGCCACAGGCGCCGCCCAGGTCAACATTTTTAAACGAAGAAGGATGTTAGTAGTCCTGTGGAAGAACGTTTATAAGTCATTGATGCATAGTCCATTTGAAGTTTTAAACTGTTTTCAAGAGCCCTGGAATACCACTGCTAAATCCCCTGAAAAAGACCAATCTTGTTTATTGGCCTAATGCTCCATAGACAGAGGGGACAAGCAGAGCATCTGACTCTATGGCACTGTCATGGTTAGAAGCATGGAGTAACTTAATAAAGGCTCATTAACTTTAGATTCTAGGCAGCTGGACCCAAGAGAAATTGCAAATACATTTTACCTCTTCATGTAACGTTATGGCAGAGCACTGGCCCTTAGGTGTGGTAGGTTTTGAAGCCTAGCAAATAGGCAGGGAAATGACCTCATAGATCCCCTTGTCTCTTCCCTCCCACTGCACACAGGTGGTTTTTCTCCTCTGTGCCTATGTCACAGTGTACATGATCTACGGGAAATTTCGGAAAACTTTTGACAGTGAGAATGATACATTCCGCTTGGAGTTTCTTCTGGTCCCAGTCGTTGGCCTTTCCTTCCTTGAGAACTACAGTTTCACTCCCCTGGAGGTAAGGGAAGGGATTGAGTGCTAGCTCCCAGAGGTAAGCGTGCTCCTCTGTGTCCTTCCTTCCAGACCCTTCCTGACGTCTGGGCTTCCCTTCTGCTGTGACTATGACTACTGTTTGTGTATTGTTCACTTAGTTCTGTGTTTAGAAGAAATTGGCAACAAGCTATTCATAATGCTCAATTTTCAGGCATCCCAGTCCCACTTCTGGCTGTTGAGACCTTAGGTCCAGCAGATTAGCAGAGGACAGGCCAGTAGGCCTGGGCTGTGACCCATGAACCTGTGGGCAAAAGGCATCTTGGGAGATTCTGATGTTGGTATTTATGGACTGTATTTTAAGAAAACTGTGGGTTCAGTTATGTTATTTCATCCAGTAAAACTGCAACATTTAAAAGTTTTCTAATGTTCATGCTATGTTGTGAAAAAAGCAAGATGTACTGTTTTCAAAAATGTTTTAAATTATATTTAGAGATAGCATATATTATTAAAATATTCAATTCTTACATTGAGAATGTGACTTTCTGTCCACAAACTGTATTTTTTTTCTTTTTTACAGTCTCACTTTGTCCAGCCCTTGTTGCTGTGGCATCACAGCTCACAGCAACCTCTACCTCTTGAGCTTAGGCGATTCTCTTGCCTCAGCCTCCCAAGTAGCTGGGACTACAGGCACCCGCCACAATGCCTGGCTATTTTTTGGTTGCAGTTTGGCTGGGACCGGGTTCAAACCTGCCACCCTCAGTATGTGGGGCCGGCACCCTACTCACTGAGCCACAGGTGCCTCCCCACACAAACTGTATTTTCTTTGGTAAACTATTGCTATTTTTTGAGACAGAGTATTAAGCTGTAGCCCTGGGTAGAGTGCTGTGGTGTCATAGCTCACAGCAACATCAAACTCTTCAACTTAAGTGATTCTCTTGCCTCAGCCAACCAAGTAGCTGAGACTACAGGCACCCACCACAACACCCACTTATTTTTTAGTTGCAGTTGTCGTTTGGCCAGCCAGGGCTGGATTTGAACCTATCAGCTCTGGTGCATGTGGCTGATGCTCTAGCCACTGAGCTATAGGTGCCGAGCCAAACTACTGCTTTATTACTTTCTTTTTAAAGAGATCTGCCTACTGGGCCATACTCAGCTTTCTCTGGCCACTCTTCTCTTTGGCTCAGATCCTCTGGACTTTCTCCATCTACCTGGAGTCAGTAGCCATCCTACCCCAGCTCTTCATGATCAGCAAAACTGGAGAGGCCGAGACCATTACGACTCACTATCTGTTCTTCCTGGGTCTGTACCGGGCTCTCTATCTGGCTAACTGGATCAGGCGGTACCAGACTGAGAATTTCTATGACCAAATTGCAGTGGTGTCTGGAGTAGTACAGACCATCTTCTACTGTGACTTCTTCTACTTGTATGTGACCAAAGGTAAGTCCTGGTAACAGAGCAATGATGCTGGCCCAAGGAGCTACTCATCCAGTCGGTAAATATTTGCAGGGCTACAGAGATACACAGAGCCAAATCTCTGTGAATGCAGTGGTTCTCAACCTTCCTTATGCCTCGAACCTTTAATATAGTCCAAAGGGGTTGTGACCCACAGGTTGAGGATCGCCATTCTAATCGGTGAAGACAACTTTTTTTTTAAAAATTATATACACATACACACACACATATATATATTTTTAATTTTTTTTGCAGTTTTTGGCCGGGGCTGGGTTTGAACCCGCCACCTCTGGTATATGGGCCCAGCACCCTACTCCTTGAGCCACAGGTGCCACCCAGAAGACAACTATTTTTAAGAAACACTTAGTGGCATGACAAAATGCAAGCCAATACGGTTATGCACACACTATATACAGGCAAGACAGCTATGCACATTTGACAGAATTCTTAAGGCTCGGCGCCTGTGGCTCAAGTGGCTAAGGCGCCAGCCACATACACCTGAGGTGGCAGGTTCAAATCCAGTCTGTGCTGGCCAAACGATGATGGCTGCAACCAAAAAAATAGCCAGGTGTTGTGGTGGGCGCCTGTGGTCCCAGCTACTTGGGAGGCGGAGGCAGACTTGCTTGAGCCCAGGGGTTTGAGGTTGCTGTGAGCTGTGATGTCACAGCACTCTAACCAGGGGGACAGCTTGAGGCTCTGTCTCAAAAAAGAAGAATGTCTTGCTTAAAAGAAAAAAGAAAAATACTTGGTTAAGAAAATATAGGGGGCTAGGCATGGTGGCTCATGCCTGTAATCCTAATACTTTGGGAGGCAGAAGTGAGAGGATTGCTGGAGTTCAGGAGTTCAAGACCAGCATGAGCAAGGGCAAGAGCCAGACCCCAGCTCTATAAAAAAATGAAAACTCAGCCAGGTCTGGTGGTGCACTCCTATAGCTCTACCTACTTGGGAAGCTGATGCAGAGTTTGAGCCTATAGCAAGCTATGACTACACTTTAGTCTGGGCAATAAAGTGTAGATCATGTCAAAAAGGGGAAGGGGCAGGGAGAAAAAACACAGATGGAAAAACATTTCAGACCGTACGTATGTACAACTCCCAAGAACCAGCTTGTCATGGATAAGGCTGATGTGGGCAAAATCCATAAAGCTATAGACATCAAGTCAACCAAGACTAGTAGTTTACATAGGGCCTCACAGTGCAGTCTGCACTGTGTTCTGACTGGCAAGAGCAGCTATTGGATGGTCCTTTAAAAAACCAATACACTACCTGCTGTGTAGGGCAAAAAGCAACTAAGTACCATGACTACTTATGGAGCAGTCACAATTATCCAGGAAAAAGGCCTTCAGTGAAGAGAGATGTGGCGAGTTTTGGGGAGTAAAAAGGGACTGCCAATGGGTATGATGTGAAGCAAGCATGAGAATCAAGCCCAATTGCTAAATTAGCAGCTTAAGGAGGAAGGGGTGCCAGCACCCAAGACCAGGGTCAATGGTCCACAGTCCAACTTAAGTCCACCTTAAGTTTCCCCTTGGCTTTAATATATGAATACCAGGCATTAAGAGACACTAAGGGCTTGGCTCCTGTAGCACAGTGGTTATGGTGTCCGCCTCATATATCCAGGCTGCTGGGATCCAATGCAGCTCAACTACTATAAAAAATAGCTGAGGGGGGTGGCACCTGTGGTTCAAAGGAGTAGGGAGGCAGCCCCATATACTGTAGGAGGTGGGTTCAAACCCAGCCCCCAGCCAAAAACGGCAACAACAACAAAAAAAACCCAGGTGTTGTGGCCGGTGCCTATAGTCCCAGCTACTTGGGAGGGTGAAGCAAGAGAATTGCTTAAGCCCAGGAGGTTGCTGTGAGCTGTGATGCTATAGCACTCTATCAAAGGCATCACACTGTTTCAAAAAAAAAAAAAAAAGGACTAAGATCATGTACCAAGATACTCAAGATTACTGTGAACCAGGCATTAAGAGATACTAAGACTATGCACATGGTGGCACTCTGGGAGGCCAAGGCGGGTGGATTGCTTCAGTTCAGGAGTTGGAGACCAGCCTGAAGGGCATGACCTCTACTAAAAACAGAACTAGCTGGGCCTTGTGGCAGACACCTGTAGTCCCAGCTACTTGGGCGGCTGAGGCAAGAGGATTATTCAAACTCAAGAGTGTGAGGTTGCTGTGAATAGTCATGGCACTCTACCCAGGAGGAAAGTATGTCTCAATTAAAAAAAAAAGTTTTCATCTGTACAGTAAATCTAACTTCATTTTCCATTTTCTTCCCAGTCCTTAAAGGAAAGAAGTTAAGTCTTCCAATGCCAATTTGAGGGTTCCTGGAGATCTCTATAGTCAAGGACATGAATTGCAAACTATTTTCAAAGTTCTCCTTGGCAACTTATCCATGACTTGAATCAAACGTTAAAGCTAGAAAAAATGCTTAGTGTGGATTTCAACAAAGCACTGATCGTTTTCTCTGTAAGATCTTCTTGTCAATAGGATCTCCCTTAAATACCCATTATAGAGATAATTAAGAGCTGGGCCCACCGTGCAACTGGAACAAGCAGTCTTAAGGTGACTTCTCATGAATGGATCAAATAAACTATTATTCTCTAAGACCCAAGTGCATGACTCGTGCTAATTGTCACTTCCAACTGGAAAGATGTCCCTGTAAGAATGCCCCAACTGAAGATCAGTTAAAATATCAGTAATATGTTCTTGTGGCAATTTCTACTTACCAGGTAGGTGACCAAATTTAGGTAGTCAAGATAAAAAAGTGATAGGTTATGTGAAATGTTATTTTACTTTCACCCTATACGCCACACAAACTAAATATACCAGCTCTGGCGGGAGTCAGTTTTGTGGCTCATACTAGTCCTGCACCATCCTAGGTGGGTACGATTTGCCTATCACCACATCACCTGATCTGTGCTGAGCAAATAAGATACCTACTAGGTATCCAGCCTTCAATTCTTGCATTAAGACCAACCCATCCCACCTTCCTTTCAGTTTTAGGTGATAAAATGATTAGTCAATCCAATGCCCGAAACCCTAGTTTTGAAGCCAAGAAAAACTATTTCAAGAGGGTAACATTTAACTATTCACAGAATTTTTAAGCAATTAAAGCTCACACATTATTGTCAACAGGTTTTATTTATACCTACAAAAAGAAAACAAGATGGTATCAAAAGGACAATTTACAAACTAAGAATAGTAACATAGCTCTTAGCATCCTGTGCCTGAACATCACACATCTACAAATCTTTCAAGTCTTAATGCAACAGGAATGTGTTCAGAGACCAGCAAGGACATGAATAGAGAGCACTGATCCCAAGCAAAAGCCACCAACCTTTAGATGAGAGAAGTCCACACAATGAATTGTTAGGGAGGGACTGGGATGAAGCAGCCTATAGCTTAATACACTGAAGCCCTTTCCCTAAGTTGAGTTGCAACCATGACTGCAGTAAGTAACTAGCATGATGATTCTTCTGCTCACGTAAGCCAACAACAGAATCTGAATGACTGACAGACACGGAGGCAGAAGAGTTAAATTCCGCTAGACTTCAGCTGTGCTCAGGCCACAGTAACTTTTGAGATGTGGAATTTACTATTACTTTATGATTGCAATGTCCCTGTGGAAAAAAAGCAAGCAAGCAATCCAAATAACTACTTGCTTGCCCAGAGACCTTTCCCTCAAGCAGATGCTTTTTAAAAAGAGCTAGAAGAATTTTTTTAATTAAGACATCCCTGTGGTGGAATCTCTACGTTTAAAGGAAAAAATATCAGAATTTGGTTGTAGAAAGAAACGCCCAAAACAGATTGGTCGGTGATTAGACAAACTGGGGTGGGGGTGGGGCACTTTGGTTTGAAAAGCACAGAGCAGCTGTTTCTTCTGTGCCTACCATCCTCCCTCGGCCTCAACTTCTAGAAGATGGGGGGGGGGGGGCGGGGCAGGACAAAAAGATAAGGAAGAAAGTAGAAAATAAAAAAGGATGTCTAAGTTTTTACATGCACATATTTCAGCTTATGCTGACAACCTACCTGTATGTTGCACAATGTATCGTACTTTCAAGAACCCCTCAGAAACCATCCCTTCTCTCTCCCTAAAGAATTTTAAAAGGAAAACAAAAACAAACCTCAAGTATTTAGATCTTACAAACCAGCAATCACTCTAGGTCTTAGCCAAAGAATGCAGTGGTGTCACTCCTTTTAACTGCATTGTGAATGAACAGTATCAATGAACAGCATAAAAATGAATAGTTCCATGTTGAATTTGAAGAGGTTCCTGGGGCTGTCTGCTCTCTCTATCCGTTATGGTGAACACAAGAACAGAACCCATCTCCTATACAAAGTCTCCATAAAACAGCATTACTATGAAGAGGACAAACTCACCTACCTTTAGATGGAGGAAAAGTAACAATGACTTAAGCTTTAGTCCTCCGTAACTAGTGTAAAGCACTACACCTACCTGTAAAAAGCTGAGTGCAAAGGATGCCGAACGATTTGCACCCAGAAGTTGTTAAAAAGCACTGCAGAGAACAGGGTATGAAGAGAGTAAGAGTTCATAACAACTCTTAAGATTCTTTGTTCAAGGTAACTGCCAAAAGGCAGAGTAGCTGGCAGAATTGCTTTTATTCTAGCTCTACACATACTGAGTTTAAAAAAAGAAAATTAGCCCATTTTGAGTATATTCTGTTTATAATTAAAGGTGCTTTTTACACTATAGGTGAATGCATAGACTTAACTGGTTAATAAAGTAAATTTCCAGTGAGCACTTATGTTCATTTGCTTACAGCAGCTGTCTGGCTGGAAAATGAATTTCAGATGGTCCCTGGTTATATCAGAAAGAAAAAGGCAGTTTCCCGCCAGGATGCTGAGATGCTACAGTTTAACCACTGCAATAAACCCTTGTGGTTTTTAATTCGAAAGATACATTGACACTCAGCAATTCATTTCTAACCTGACATTAAAATGGTTATTTCTCAGTAAACAGAGGGGAGAAGGGGGAAGGCAGAGTGTAAGGGAGATAAAAACCAATGAATAAGTTTTAAGTGTCAAATCCATTTAGCAAGCCATCAGCCAAAATAATAATGGCAAACAACTATCTTAAAAACTCACTGGGCCTGAGGAACCCTGTTCCAACTTTACAAACATCAGAAAGCATTATGGAAAACGTGCAGGGATATCGCTCCTGGTTTTCTAACCCAGTAAGGAGAATCATTTAAAGCACAGATGCCATCTTCTGCTGCAGAAAACTTCAGCCCTCCCCCCATCCCATAACTCAGGACAACAAAAACTGGGCTCTCAGAAAAGGGCCTAATACCTTATTCTTTCTTTTAAGATGAAAAATAGCTCAAATATCCTCAACATGCAAGAAGTTGGGGGAAGAAATTAATCTCTTCCAGTCAGATATATATATATATTTTTACAAAATCTGTTATTACAGACTGGATCATTTTGGCGGGCAGAAGAAACCTGGCAGTGAATTCTAACTAATCTGCGTGAAAAGACAAATCACAATGGTTGGGGAAATAAAATAAAAAAGAAAAAGAAAGAAAAGGGGAAGAAGGGGAAAAAGGGTAAAGACAGTGTTCCTTAAAATGTAATTAAGTCTGCAGGAGTCACTACCACTTGAGTGGTTTCACTTACGTGAAGGAGGAGGGGGAGGTGGGGGAGGAGGGTATTGGTAGGCAGTCTGCCCCATGTAACCTATCATATTGGTAGCTCCTGGAGGCTGTGCAAACTGTTGTGACATTAGTGGCTGTGGCTGCTGCCCAGACCGGCCTATCGCACTAAACTGCTGGCTAGAGCTCTGTGAACTTCTCCCAGTTGAGGTGGTGCTACTAGCTCCGTAAGTGCCAGCACCATATTCTTGGGCTGTATAGCCACTGGTGCCATAAGCAGCTGCCCCATAGGTGCCTTGACCATAGGTGTATTGGCCTGCTTGTGCTCCAAAGGCGGAATTTGGACTTCCATAGCCACTGCCATTAGCATAACCAGCTCTATCGGTTTCACCACGATCCCGATAGCTTGTGGAGTCTCTCCGGCCACCATCCTTAACTCCTCGAAGCCTCCGGTCACACTCATCTTGATACATCAGATTAGGATTGTTGGCTGAAGAAGTGGTCCGGTACCGAGAACGACCTCCTGATGGGAGAATATAAGGAATTTTCAACGTGATTCCTTGACCTTTAAGCCAGGCCAACCTCCAAATTAGTAAATTAGTGATCTCTCCAAACGTAAAACTAAAATTCAATATACTGCTAAGCACATTTTAAGGTACTAAAAAGCAATCACACTTTACCTTAATTTTGAATATGCACCATGTACTTAAAAGTTCAAAGCACATTTTTGGAATATATAGAAATCATTATGTTGTAAAAGTAGCACAAGTCACATTTTCTTATAATTAAAGACTTCATAGGATTTTTTTTCTTAAAGGCACAATAAATATAAAGATACCTCGGCAGTACCTGGAAAACTCCAGGACTTACCCTTACCCCCTCCTCCGCCGCCTCCTCTGTGGTCTACCAGCTGCATTAATTTGGGATTGATAGCCTGATTAGCTTCCTCCAGCACTTTGATCAGCTCTCTAGCCTGCTTGAGGTTCCCTGGGGTGAAGAAGGTATAGGCGGTGCCCTTGTTGGTGCTACGGGCTGTTCGGCCAATGCGGTGCACATAATCCTCTGAACTGTTTGGATAGTCATAGTTGATCACAAACTTGACATCTTCCACATCTTCCAAGTTGTTGACGATTCAGTGTGAAGTTTCACGTGGCAGGGAAAGAGAAGGTAAAGGACATGCCAACAACAGGTGGGAAGCACGAATGCAGATGACAGCAAGAGGAGAGAAGATGAAATTAGCAACCACTCTGAACAGAAACAAAAAAAGACTCATCCCAACAGAGTAAAAGAGGATTAGGGATAATTGAGACATGCATGGGAAGCGACATCTTTACTGGCTGTAAAACCCTAATGAAATCCCATCCAACCATCCAAACTCCTGCCTCTTCTACATTTTAACTGATATAGACAGGAGTTACACCAAGATTGGTCTTCAGACAGACAAATTCCAGTACCATTCTTATCAAAACTGGAATGTAGAGAAGAAAGTACCTGGTAACCACCATTAAGTTACAAGGCCAAATCACTTCTACTCTGTTGGGAGAAGCCTGGCAAAATCTACCAACATCATAACAAACTTACCTTTAAACCAGTCACAGAGCAAAATGAAAAAAAGAGCTTCATATACTTTATTACTACATTTTCAAGGAGACTTAAAACATTTAGGTTAATTCTTTTTGCTCTCATATTCTTTTTTTTTTAAACTGTTGACAGCCAAAGTACAGTACACACCTACTTTCCTTTGTAGAAACATTTGGATTATCTTTCCCTTTTTAGTTATCACAAGAGCACATTACACTAAAATTTTACTGTACTACCAAGCCCAGCTTCTGCCAAATAAGTGTTTTTTGCTCAACTCAAGGTTATTTCAACTCAGCAGTTGTTTCAATTATCAAAGACTATCTGTGTAACCTGGGAAATTAAATTAATAGCCAAAGAATGTGGGAAAATCCATGAAACCTTGAGAAAAGTTTAATATTCTATCTGCTGCTGGGAATTGGGCTGAATAACCTAATGCTTACAATATGTAAATGTTAGTGTAATGCTTCCAGCTAAAGGTCTATTTTTTTAACCTACTTAGACAGACAAATTTAAGAATATAACAAAGAATCCTACTGTTTTGTGGAAAAAAATCTGCATTTTACAAAGAATATCCAGAAAATATCCTAGATAAAACACAGATTTTTGTGATATAAATAATTAAAAAACATTCTCTGTTTGTTACCAGACCGATGCACACTCCCTCCTCCTTTGGGAAACCGCTGCAGCCGATCCCGTCTCTTTGCCTTTTATTTTTGGCGGCCTCCTTTCGAAAACTCCGCCTTCTGACACGGGACCACTGGAGCGCGGGGAGCATGCATCAAGGGTCCGTGGCAGTGAGAAGTCCCCACACACGCTCGCTCTGTGAACTGGCTTAGATGCTTCTCTGTAGCCCCATTTGGTTGCCAAGCGCCGGAGAACCTGGGTTCGGGTAAAAATTTCAGGTCCTCCAACGCCTCCCCCAAGGATAATTGGGGTGATTGTAGAAAAAAATAATTAATAAAAAATGTAAGTTACATCCAAAGGGTCAGACTGCATCTATTGCCCAGACTCGATTAATTTCAGGGGAGAAAGGGGAGATGATAAAAAAAAAAAAAATCAGCTGTTGTTACAGGGCTTGTGAAGGGCCATTATGTCTGTTTCTTATTACAAGAAAGGCTCCTCGGTCTTTACTGACCCCTAAAGTCCTGAATCACACCAGAAAGACGAGAAGGCACTTATCACAGGGGGCAGCTTGAGTCTCCGGCTAGGGTCGTTGATGCAACAAAGGGGAAAAAATCTGCAGGGCCAGGATGGATGTAAAATAGGGGGACAGGGAATTATACTCCACATCTTCAGAGCTAAGAGAATGCTCCTTAGACAATCCCACCGTATATGACCATGGCAGCAGAACATGGAGTGAGGGCACTGGATGCATAGACGGGTGCTTTCCTAGCAGAAAGCACTGGGGGCTGGAGCCAGCAGTTCAGACACTAAAACTTGGGAGTATTTCTGGGGGAATCAATAGGGGGGAGACATGGTGCAAGTTCTTCGTACTAGAAAGGTGTCCTGTGTGTGCACACACATAGCTGGCTGTGGGCACGTAAGAGCAAGCGCAGAATTTGGTTTTCTCCAGTCAGGCCTGCCCTGATGTTATCTGTGAACTGCCACAGTATTATCTTGCTGCCTTTTTAGAAGATGCTATAGCAGGGTAAGAAATTGAAAAGTTAATGTTTTGGCCAGCTGCCTAAGAACCTTTTGTCTGGAAAGCCCTATGACATGGCCTATAATCGCCAATCACTAATCAGGAGGGACTAAGACTAGCCAACAGGCTCATCTAGAGCTGCTTCGGGCCAATGTAGATTTGCCTCGGCCATGTACTGAGTGATCTGCAGCTGATATCAAAGCTTCTGTTAAAAAACAAAACAAAATAAATTCAATACTTTTAGTTTAGCAGTGTGTAGTTTAAACAAAAAAAGGAAAAAAATATAAAATATTTCAGTGGAAAGGGAATAGTGACAGCCTAGGGAAGACTATTATAAAATCATGGGAATGGAAGAACTTACCTGAAGGGAACTTTTAAGAGACCATCGGTTGACAGAAGTGAAAAAAGGCCTGGTGACTCAGCTGAAAATTGCACCCCTGTCTATGAAGTTCTAGAAGCCTTCACTTTCCAGGATCTTGTAGGACATCGGTCAGAATTCTGCCATTTTAGTGGGGTTTCTCCCTCTTTTGATTTTTACAAGGCAGCAAACAAAGGGGCCCAAAATAAGCACTGATGTTGAGTAACAAGAAACAGACTCAGATACCTTCCCTCTCCCCTCACTTGCATGAGTGGGGGTGGGATGAAGAGTCTAAGTTATTCTAATGGTAGCCAATTAATTTGGTTCAGAATACAGGGGAACATGGAGCAAATATTTTTAATTGTCTAGGCAAGATGCACAAAGAAGCTACCAGCACATAGCAAGCCTGTTTAAAAACCACCTTTACTGAAAGCTTTTATGTAAATGCTTTCAGGTCTCCGCCTCATCTCCCAACAGGCCCAAGTTCTAACGGCACAGATCCAGACATGACCTCAGAGGGCAGAGACAACTTTCCGTCATGGCTGCAGGTCACCACCTCTGAAGGAGGGAATGATGAGTGCAATGGATAAAAAGGCTTCATCACTTCTGTATTCCAATTTGAATACTTGCTTTCTTTAACTAGTATATGGAATATAGTTCTCATCTTATTGGGCAAGAAATTAAAATACATGTCAAAAGTTTAAAGATTTCCTTGTGATAATCTTTTTTTAAACATTAAAGTTTTGAGTTAGATCTGCTTAGCTCCAAATGATGGGCTAAATCACAAGATAAGTGTATAGATCTTAATTCATAATGGGTCGAAAACTCCAGAAGATCATCTTCAAATTAAGTTCCTAAATTAGATAACACATTTATACAAGTACAGGTAGGGAGGAAGGAATAACTGAGTGGCATTTTACTTCAGTTAAATAAAATTGGGCAATGCAGATTTAATTTCTGAATATTACATACTTATAAATCCCATTTATTAAACATTCATGAAACTAGATTTCTCTCTCTATATGTATCTTACATAGACCAGTATAGGCAAAAAATAACTGAAGAAATTAGCTCATAATAGCCAGGTTCAATCAGGCTCATTCTGTCTAGCCAGAAAATAGAATACCAGAAAGAAGCTGAATTGTTCAACCCAATGTCTCCTCTCCCTCTAACTGTTTGAATAGTCATGCCTAGGCCTTGCTGCAGACCAAAGCCTGTTTGTCAGGAGCAGGAAGAGACTTTGAAAATAAAAGAAAAAAAATACCAAGGTTAAAAAAAACTGTGGGAGCAGGGGGAAAACACACTTTGTATTCTCTTTAAATATTTATCTAAAGACATATATATACAACTATAAATTTGAATTTGAAATGATAAAAATCTTTAAACCAAAAGATACATATACCATTGACAGAGACACCTATCTATACAAACCTAGCCCACGGGAGGCTACATCTGTGGCAATGAGGATTGGAGCCTTCCCAGAGCGGAACTCTGCAAAAACAAATGGAACAAAGAAAGAATCAAACATTCTTAGCTATTTGACCTGTTTACCCTACTCTGTTTAAATTCAAAGTAATGGTATGAGAAAATGTTCAGCCCTTTTAGATGTAAAAGATATATATATATTTTTTGAGACGGAGCCTCAAGCTCTCCCCCTGGGTAGAGTGCCCTGGCATCACTCACAGCAACCTCCAACTCCTGGGCTCAAGCGAGTCTCCTGCCTCTGCCTCCCAAGTAGCTGTGAGCACAGGCGCCCACCACATCGCTCAGCTATTTTTTTGGTTGCAGTTATTGTTGTTTGGCGGGCCCAGGCCGGATTCCAACCCACCACCTTAGGTGTATGTGGCTGGCACCTTAGCCACTTGAGCCATAGGCGCGGAGCCAAGATATTGTTTCTGAAAATCTTTACAACATTCATTTTAGGCAAAAGGGCCACTGATAAAAAGTAACAATAACTATCATTAATACAGTATGGCAATCCGTAACAAATTTAATACAAGGTAGAACTCTTCTTTCCTCTTAAAAGTTATCTTCCAAACAGGCTGAGTTGGTGCATTCACACCTGTAATTGTAGGACCTTGGGAGACCCAAGTGAGTGGATAACTTGAGCTCATGAGTTCAAGACAGGCCTGAGCAGAAAGTGAGACCTCATTTCTACTAAAAATAGAAAAAACTGAGGCAATAGATCACCTGAGTCCAGGAGTTGAAAGTTGCTGTAAGGTATGCTACCACAGCACTCTACCCAGGTGACAGCTTGAGATTTTTGTCTCAAAACAAACAAAAACCCCAAATGAAATGAAAGAAAATATGTATTTTCTCCCCCAAGAAACATGCATATATTTCTTTTTCTTTTTCTTGAGACAGAGCCTCAAGCTATCCCCCTGGGTAGAGTGCTGTGGCATCACAGCTCATAGCAACCTCCAACTCCTGGGCTTAAGCCAGTCTCCTGCCTCAGCCTCCCAAGTAGCTGGGACGACAGGCGCCCGCCACAGTGCCCGGCTACTTTTTGGTTGCAGCCGTCATTGTTGTTTTGGCAGGCCCAGGCTGGATTCAAACATGCCACCTTAGGTGTATGGGGCTGGCGCCTTAGCCACTTGAGCCATAGGCGCCAAACCATATATTTCTTAAATATAAACTCTTCCACTTTACTCAGTGGCCTTTCCCTTCAGAGTCGTCTTAAAAACCAGAAGACTACAAGGAAGTATGTTAAAATATAACTTAAAAATGCTAAGGAACATCTTTCCTGCCAGGCACAGTGGCGCACCCTGTAATCCTAGCATTCTGGGAGGCCGAGGTAAGTGGACTGCTTGAGCTCAGTCCACTTGAGCTCAGGAGTTTGAGCAAGAGTGAGACCCCCTTGGCTTGGCTCCACAGTGCAATGGTTACAGCACTGGCCACCTACATTGAGGGTGGCGGGTTTGAACCTAGTCCAGGCCACCTAAAACAAACACAATTGCAACAAAAAATAGCTGGTGTTGTGGTGGGTGCCTGTAGTCCCAGCTACTTGGGAGGTTAAGGCAAGAGAACTGCTTAAGCCCAAGAGTTAGAGGTTGCTGTGAGCTGTGATGCCATAGCACTCTACCCAGGGAGACATAGTGAGACTGTCTCAAAAAAAAAAAAAAAAAAGAAAAAAGAAAAAGATAGAAAATAAAGAGAGCCCGTTTCTACTAAATTGTAGCTGGGCATGTGGCAGGTGCCTGTAGTCCCAGCTACTTGGGAGACGCAGGCAGAAGGATTGCTTGAACCCAAGAGTTTCAGGTTGCTGTGAGCTATGAGGACACCACAGCACTCAACCCCAAGGCAACAGAGCAAGACTCTGCTCAAAAAAAAAAAAAAAAATCAAACAAACAAAAAATACAAAAAGCCCACAAAGAGGAACATTTTTTTTTCTTTACACATTTCAGTAACTATCAAAATTTCCCCAAGGCATAATTATTTTCATAATCAGAAAAAAATTAAGGAAGAGTAGTATTGAGAAGAAGTGTAATTATAGACTTTTTTTTTTTTTTTTTTTTGAGACGGAGCCTCAAGCTATCTCCCTGGGTGGAGTGCTATGGCATCACGCTCACAGCAACCTCCAACTCCTGGGCTCAAGCGAGTCTCCTGTCTCCGCCTCCCAAGTAGCTGGGACTACAGGCACCCGCCACAACGCCTGGCCATTTTTTTTTTTTTTTGGTTGCAGCCATCATTGTTGTTTGGCGGGCCCAGGCTGGGGATTCGAACCCGCCACCTTAGGTGTATGTGGCTGGTGCCTTAGCCAGTTGAGCCACAGGCGCCGAACCACATTATAGACTTTAAAGGAACATGCAGACGTGCTAAAAGTACCTCCAATACTCAACTAACTAGAGCAGAGCTAGACAAACTCTATCCTTCGGGTCAAATCTGGCATAATGCTTATTTTTGCAAATAATGTTATGTTGGAACATAGCCAGACCATTTCTTTACATGTTGTCTGTGGTCTGTTGCTTTTGTGTATAAAATCTCTGCCATAGAGACTACCTACCATTTAGGACTCAAAGCCAAAAATATTTACGTGACTTTTTACAGAAAGTTTATAGATTCCTGACATACATCATGGACACTTAGGGGAAAAATCCACTGAAAATGCTTAGTTTGGGGAGGATGAGGCAGAATTGCTTGAGCCCAGGAGTTTAATGTTGAAATAGTACAATGATACCACTATACTCTAGCTGGTAAAGAAAAATACGAAAAAGAAAAAGGGAGAAAAGGAGAGGAAGAGGAAAGGAAAAGGAGAAAAGAAAAAACATTTATTTCCAACTTACCATTAAGTACCCAATCTCTTTCTGGTTGACTCTTGTCTCCATGGATACACATAGCTGGCCAACTATTAGAAGAAAAGTTAACAAACTATTTTAGACATCTACAAGAGAAAAACTAAGCTTAAAAAAAAAGCTTTTTAAAAACTTATCATGTAATTTTGATAAGGTTAGACCACACAGATAGTCAAGTGTGTTCAATCAAGAAGCAAATTATGTGTTAGGCATTACCAATACTATGTAACATTTACAATACCAATTAGGAATTCCCACTAAACTATAAAATCTGAGGCTAAGTAATTACCTTGGTGGTGTACTTACCCATCTCTGCGCATCCTTCGAGTCAGGTCATCACAGCGTCTCTTTGTCTCCACAAATATTATTGTCTTATTTTCCTTTTCAGCCATTATTTCCTCCATCAGTTGGATCAATCTAAAAGACCAACAACACAATCATCACACAACAAAGATTGCTCTAGTGTGTCATATAGAAGGTACATCAGTGGTATCAACTCCCAAAGCTGTAATACTTTTCCACATTACCTTAAAAAAAAAAAAAAAGCAGTCTCGTCACCCATAGCACTGTGGTTAGTGCTAGCCACATACACCAAAGCTGGCAGGTCTGAATCCAGACTGGGCCAGCTAAAACAATGACAACTGCAATAAAAAATAGCTGGGCATAGTCCCAGCTACCTGGGAGGCTAAGGCGAGAGAATCACTTAAGCCCGAGAATTTAAGGTTGCTGTGAACTGTGGTACCATGGTACTCTACAGAAAGCAACATAGTGAGACTCTGTCTATAAAAAAAGTACCTAAGTACATAGATGGATGGGCACGGTGGCTCATGCCTATAACTACCTAGCACTTTGAGAGGCCGAGGTGGGTGGACTGCCTGAGTTCACATTTTTGAGACCAGAGTTGAGACCTTATCTCTAAAAAGAGCCAGGTGCTGTGGTGAGCACCCATAGTCCCAGCTACTTAGGAAACTGAGGCAAGAAAATCACTTGAGCCCCAAGAGTTTGAGGTTGCTGTGAGCTGTGACACCACAGCCCTCTACCCAGGAAGACAGCTTGAGACTGTCTCAAAAAAAAAAAAAAAGAAAGTACAGAGTCAGGTACTATCTATGTTAAGAAATTTTTAATCTTATCACACTCACACAAGTTTGATGTAGGTGGTATTATCCCCATTTCTGAGATTAAAAAAATAAGGCACCCAGAGATAAACTTGTCCAAAATCATACAGTGAGTAATTGGCAAAGCCAGGAACCAAATCCAAGGACTCAGAATCCTTGCCTTTAACCAGAATGCTCTAATGATATAAAGGATTATTAGAAAGCTAACAATGCTTTTAATGTTTAAAGGCTTTAAAAAAAAAAAAAAAGCTTCCGCAACACTTTCATTTTAGAAGATTATTAAGGTTTACAGGCATTATCAAATCAAGACAGTGACATCTTTTTCATACTTGTGGTCTTTTTCACTTTCCATGCAGACATCCACAATCTGGAGGATGTTGTGGTTGGCACTCAACTCCAGATTGCCTACGTTGATCTGGGTATAATCACGAAGGAAATCCTCCGCAAGCTGTCTTACTTCTTTTGGCCAGGTTGCACTCCACATCAATGTCTGCCTATCAGGCTATCAGGAAAGAAAAGGCTTTTTTAGATTAAGGAATGCAATAGGCAAAGGGCATAAGACAGCAAAGTATCAGCTTTACACACCCTGATTTGGTCAACAATTTTACGAATCTGGGGTTCAAAACCCATATCAAGCATTCTATCAGCCTCATCCAGTACAAGGTAAGTACATCGGCGAAGATTTGTCTTTCCTGACTCCAGGAAATCTATCAGGCGTCCAGGAGTAGCTATGCAGATCTCAACACCTATACAACAAAAATTAAAGATCAAGTCAATTTACAACTTCTTATACATTATCCAACCCTCAGAAAACAAAGAAGCACCAGCTGTAGCCTGGTTGTTGTACTCAATAGTATGATCTAACAGTAGTTCAAACTTTAACCCAGCACCTGCAAAAGCATGATGTGGGGATAATTTTATACAATCACTAAATCTTTCCAAAGGTAAGAGTTGCTAGACGTGTTGACTTTTTCTCTCAAAATGGCTACTTAACCACATCTGAGAATGTCTAAGCTGCTAAAACACTATTATTATTATTATTTTTTTTGACACAGAGCTTCAAGCTGTTGCCCTGGGTAGAGTGCCATGGCATGACAGCTCACAGCAACCTCCAACTCCTGGGCTCAAGCGAGTCTCCTGCCTCAGCCTCCCAAGTAGCTGGGACCACAGGCGCCCGCCGCAACGCCTAGCTATTTTTTGGTTGCAGCTGTCGTTGTTTGGCGGCCCCGGGCTGGATTCAAACCCGCCACCTTGGGTGTACACGTGGCCAGTGCCTTAGCCACTTGAGCAACAGGTGCCAAGCCAACATTGATTTTTCTTAAGAACCTACTATTTTCTCCCATTTCATTCACAGGAATTGGTAAAGCTAAGATAATTTCTTTTTGGGGGGAGGGGAGAAAAGAGTTTTAATGTCACTCTCAGTAGTGCCGTAGTGTCACACCTCACAGCAACCTCAAACTCTTGGGCTTAAGTGATTCTCTTGCCTTAGCCTCCCAAGTAGCTAGGACTACAGGCACCCGCCATAATGCCCAGCTAATTTTTTTTTTTTTGCAATTGTCATTGATGTTTAGCTGGCCCCAGCTGGGCTCAAACCCACCAGGTGCATGTGGTTGGCACTGTCAGCACTGTGCTTCTGGAGCTGCACCAAGATAAAGTAATTGTTACAAAAGTATTTTATTACCTCTCTCTAGATCTCGAATCTGGGGACCTTTAGGAGCACCTCCATAAATGCAAGTACTCTTCAATCTAGAACATTTGCCATAGTCATCAGCCACCTGCTGTACTTGCTGGGCAAGCTCTCTGGTTGGAGCCAGAACTAGACACTGTAAAAAAAACACACTTGAAATACCCATCCCACATAAAACCAAAAACCAAACAAACAAGTACAAAAGGTAATCTAATTTTTAATTGTCTATTACTTTCTAAGTATGTGATGCAGTGGGAGGTAGGAAGGGGAGAAAGGAAAAGTATACTGCAGTGTGGAAAAAATTCTTGTAACTTCATTATTTAGAGCACATGGAACGATACTGGAACTCTCATCACTTGGTTTACTTTAACATCATGATTCATTAGTTTATATATACTTAAGTAGGATTACAGATTGTATTACCTAGTTTTAATTGCACAATTCTCACAGGCTGAGCATCCCAAATCTGAAAATTGGCATTTCCTTTGAGCATCATGTTGGCACTCAAAATGCTTTGGATTCTGGAGCATTTCAGATTTGGGATGCTCAATTTACATTAACACAAAACAGTTCAATATTCTGACTTCTAGTTTAAGCTCTCTGCCAGATATTTAGACAAAAAAAATTTTTTATATGTAATCTGGCAAGACTAAATAATCTGTCCACAATACTAAAAAAAACCCAAAACTCTAAACAGGTATCATATATACTGTTAACAAATTATGAACCTTACTCTGCCCGGTAAACCTTTTATTAGGTATCAGCTAATAAGAATAATACTGATTTCTGTTACCTATATAAAATATACTACATATTAAATAACGCAAAGTAATGCTATGGGATGGCTCAAGGAGTAGGGTGCCAGCCCCATATACTGGAGGTGGTGGGTTGAAAGCCGATCCTGGTCAAAACAAAAACAAAACACCAGCTCCGTATATTCCAAATATTTGGAGAATGCTACTCAAATCTTGTATGAAACAGCATAAGTGAAAAAGATCAAAGCAGAAAATTGTGCTGCTCCACGAACATTTACAAAAATAGTATTTAACCATAAAGAATACATACATGCAACCTAATCTTAAAAACCATAGGGCAGGCTTGGCGCCTGTGGCTCAAGTGGCTAAGGTGCCAGCCACATACACCTAAGGTGGCGGGTTCGAATCCAGCCCGGGCCCGCCAAACAAC
>NW_003852402.1:9499851-9503404 GCF_000181295.1 Otolemur garnettii | reverse complement strand
GGGCGCCTGTGGTCCCAGCTACTTGGGAGGCAGAGGCAAGAGACTGGCTTGAGCCCAGGAGTTGGAGGTTGCTGTGAGCTGTGATGCCACGGCATTCTACCCAGGGGGATAGCTTGAGGCTGTCTCAAAAAACAAAAAAAAAACAAACAAAAAAAAACCATAGGGCAAGGACCCCCCCCCCTTATCTCCTCTGTATCTCTCACAGCATCACTGAGCAATTAAGAACTATACTTGAATTTACTGCACAGTGAATGACTATCTACCAAAGCAGTATGCATGATTTAATAATAAGCCTCTGCACTTGGGGAGGCTGAGGTAGGTGGATGGATTGCCTGAGTTCTGGAGTTTAAAACCAGCACAAGCAAGACAGAGACCCTGTCTCTACTAAAAATTGAAAGAACTAGCCAGGTACCGTGGTAGGCATCTGTAATTCCAGCTACCTGGAGGCTGAGACAGAGGATCATTTGAGCCCAAGGATTTGAGGTTGCTGGGAGTTATGACACCTTGGCACTTTACCCAGAGTGATTGAGACTGCCTCAAAACAAAACAAAAACAAAAAAACCCCTAACAAACAAACAAACAAAACTGAAAAAGACTGTTTCAAATTCAAGCTCAGCCAACTGTTGTGTGACCTTAGGCAAATCATTTAATTCCAAGAAAGATAGAGATGATACCACTTTCAGATACCAAGGGTGAAATTAAAAATAAAATCAAATAATAGTATGTAAAGCACAGTGCCTAAAAGATAATTATCATTAAATTGCAGTTATTCTTAGAATTATAAACAAACTAAAACACACTTACAATTGGGCCATCTCCTCTTTCCAAATATGGCTGGTGGTTAATATGAACAATTGCAGGCAGCAAATACTGGTGGAGAAAAATGACAGTTTTATACCATTTATCAAAACTAAAGCTATCTTAACAGTGCTAACTTGTCAGTTAAAGCTGAAAAAGTACCTCTACTACCTGAATTACACTTTTATGAAGAACTGAGAATATACCATATATATGACAATTAATAGCAAAATGAGTTGCTATAATATTAAAGATCTTCACTTGCTGGTACTTACTGCCAATGTCTTCCCAGAGCCAGTCTGAGCAATGCCCACCATATCCCGGCCACTAAGAGCCAATGGAAATCCCTGGCACTGAATTGGAGTTGGTTCTGTGAAGTGCTGATCCATCAATACATCCATTACATATTCTGTAAGAGAATAAACATCTTACTGCTTTAGGGGCACAGAGAAGTTTTTAAAAACTGTTATTAAAGTTTATTAAACATGTAGCCAGCTTTAGATCTCTGAGGGGTGTTGTTTTAATTTACTGAATCTCCAATCAGCTTACTGCTACCTCTAAGAGGCTGCTACCACAGCCATCTACACTTCTATCAAAAACAACCACTACCTTAAAGCCATCTAATAGGTCATAGGCTCATGGTAGTCACTGTTTTTCAAATTCATATTGTACCCAACTAGAAAGCAATTTCATTCTTCTGTTTTCTAAGAGGCAGAGGCAAAACCCTAGTGGAAGATACAAAACTGAAAAAAAAAAGTTCCCAGGGCAGCGCCCGTGGCTTATTGAGTGGAGCGCGGGCCCCATATACCAAGGATGGCGGGTTTAAGCCCGGCCCTGACCAAACTGCAACAAAAAAATCACCAGGTGTTGCAGTTGCTATGAGCTGTGATGCCACAGCACTCTATCGAGGGCAAGAGAGACCCTGTGTCTTAAAAAAAAAAAAAGTTCCCAGTATAAACAGAAGACAAACAAGCATTAAGAACTCTGATGTAGGCTCAGGCACCTGTGGCTCAAGTGGCTAAGGCACTAGCCACATATACGTAAGGTGATGGGTTCGAATTCAGCCCAGACCCGCCAAAAACAATGATGGCTGCAACCAAAAAAAACAGCTGGGCATTGTGGCGGGCGCCTGTGGTCCCAGCTACTTGGGAGGCTGAGGCAGGAGACTCGCTTGAGCCCAGGAGTTTGGAGATTGCTGTGAGCTCTGATGCCACAGCACTCTACCCAGGGTGACAGCTTGAGGCGCTGTTTAAAAAAAAAAAAAAAAGAACTCTGATGTCAGGGAGCGGGTACAAACCTGGCCTGGCCAAACTGCAACCAAAAAAATAGTCAGGCATTGTGGTGGGGGTCTGTAGTCCCAGCTACTCAGGAGGCTGAGGCAAGAGAATCACTTAAGCCCATGAGTTGGAGGTTGCTGTGACCTGTGACGCTACAGCACTCTACCGTGGGGAATAAAGTGAGACTCCGTCACTAGGGGGGGAAAAAAAAGGCTCAGCACCTGTGGCTCAAGCAGCTAAGGCGCCAGCCACATATACCTGAGCTAACAGGTTCACATCTGGCCTGGGCCCGCCAAACAATAATGACGGCTGCAACCAAAAAATAGCTGGACGTTGTGGTGGACACCTGTGGTCCCAGCTACTTGGGAGGCTGAGGCAGGAGACTCGCTTGAACCCAGGAGCTGGAGGTTGCTGTGAGCTGTGATGCCATGGTACTGTGCCCAGGGCGATAGCTTGAGGCTCTGTCTCAAAAAAAAAAAAAAAAAAAAAGAACCCTGATGTACCAACACAGTATTTTCCACTAGACTCTAAGGACACTTCAAAAAAAATTTAAAAAGTAGGAAATTATATACATGCCAGGCGTGGTGCCTAGCGCCTATAATCCCAGCCTCTGGGAGGCCGAGGCAGGTGAATTGCTTGAGCTTACAGGTTTGAGAACAGGCTGAGCAAGAGTGAGACTCTGTCTCTAAAAATGACCAAGTATTGCGGTGGGTGCCTTTAATCCCAGCTACTTGGGAGGCTGAGGCAAAAGAACTGCTTGAGCTCAAGAGTTTGAGGTTGCTGTGAACTATGACACCATAGCACTCTACCAAGGGTGAGAAAGTGAGACTAAAGGGAAAAAAAAAAGAAATTATATAAAATATATTACACTATCTTCGTACAAGACTTCTACTTGTCTTTTCAACATCCTGAGCCTGGGTCAAAAAGATTTAATAACCTATTACCCATGTTTACCATTCAATCAAACTAAATTAAGATTCTGGACTGAAGAACACTTACGTGGGAAGTTAGCATGATGGAAGGCAAACACCGGTTTAGGACAAACATCTCCTCCTCTCACTGTTATCTCTTTCTTTCGGCGTAGTTCATCAACTTCATACTATGAAGAAAAACACAGACAAGTTAGTGAACCAGTCTATATATTCTAATCTTCATGTTCCAAGCTAGCTGAACAATTATCATCCAACCCACAAGTAACGATGTGTTGAATACTTTATATAGTACTTTCACGTGTTCCCTTAACTTCATGCGTTAGCTAATGATGTAGGCAATTAAAAGTTCCACCTTCCACAGATACTTGTAAAAAGTAACCTGAGAACTAGGAAAAGGAAGAAAACACGGAACTTGGGCCCAAGTATTCTTTCCATTACACTTCTACACCACCATTTCATAGGTGTAGGCACCTATGAAGAATCCAAATGAGGTTAAAAGACAAATGAGTACACAATGCCAGTATTTCTTTTTTTTTTTTTTTTTTT
>NW_003852402.1:9490837-9499667 GCF_000181295.1 Otolemur garnettii | reverse complement strand
CGGGCTGGGGATTCGAACCCGCCACCTTAGGTGTACGTGGCTGGCGCCTTAGCCGGTTGAGCTATAGGCGCCGAGCCAATGCCAGTATTTCTTATTTATATTTTACTTATAGATGAAAAGATATGACCTAATATATAGCACACAGTTGAGTCAGGCATAATAAGCAGGTTGGGAAGTATAATCAACAAATGATAAAGCAATATACTACGTCCATCTTACAAGTATCAGCAGTCTTAGTAAGAATGTAAAAAAAGTTATCACTTTAGAATAAAACACAAAACACCAAGAGCAGATTATCAGTAAACTCTAGCTAGTAAGTCTGTTTGGTTCATTAATCTGCATGCATATATACAACCAGTGAAACACATATACAGAAAAACTTACTGGAGTCAGCCTTGCTACTTCTGGATGTTCCACATAAAAGTTCTTCTCAAACTTGGGGAGCTCACTCAAATCCCATTTCTTTTTACGTAAACGCTCCCCAGGATTACCAAATTTCTTGGGGGGAAGGCCACCACCACCTCTTGCTCCAAATCTAGAAACATCACAAGTTTTAGTTCATTAGTATTTTGAAAGTAATATATCTAAGTACCAGAAAAATATGCAACAAGAGTCTTAGAAAATTTAAAATTCTGTATTTAGATAAATATATCATGGGAATAACCACAGGTTGTGGAACTGGACAAGATTTAAATTTTGAATTCTACCGCTTACTGGATGATTTGGAGCAAATTTACTAAACTTCTCCACACTCAATTTCCCCTCCAAAGTACAGAATACTAATCACCCATTTCAGAGATTACTATAAAAATGAAATGAATTAGATTGTATAATTTTAAAGCACTCTGGCTTTAAGTGATGGCATAGTAAACAGTACAAGCTAGCATTACTGCATTCAGTCATTTACCAAATAGTAAATGTACCAACTACATACCAGTCAGTTGTGCTGGAAACATTAAAGTGAATAAAATAGACTCAAGCCTCTACTCTTGTGTAACAAACAGGTAAAAAAAGACATTATTTTAGACTTAAATTAAGGGAGAAATTATATTCCAAGAGAAGGAGAAAAACACATTCCACATAAATTCCCCAAACTTAGAATATCTTCTTGGATTCCTTCCCCCTTTAAACTATGATGAGCATCCTACTGTCTGCTAATCTAAGAAAAACTACCTGGACCTGTAAAGAACTGGTGGGCTGATCTTCATCTTTGGTTTATGCTAATAAGACAGCCAGAACAAAGACATCCAGACTTTTCTTACTCCAAGCCCCCACCTTTACTATCTCCCTTTTGTTCCCAGGCAAATGGTACTATGGATTTACAGAAGAAACCATTATTAATAAGCCTTATCTAAGGTTTTTAAAACTCAAACTCAACAGATTACTTATAACTTTGTCTTTTTATACACCCTTTACAATAGGCAAGCTCAAATAAAATACACATATGGCCCGCCACTAGCCAAACCTGAAAGGTACATTAGAAGCTTTTCCTAGAAAAATCCAAACACTTTAAGATGGACTTCATTCCCCTATTTCAATCTACATAAAGTATAGGGCTTTGTTTTAGTATTCAAATTGTATACAGCATCTTTTCACCCCATTTCCTTACTTCTGGTAAAACACTGAACTGAACACCAATTTTCCCACTCTAACCCACTTAATACACCACCCTGTACAAAGTTTCACTTTACAACTGACAGGCAGCAGATATGTAACACTTTTATAAAGGACCTCAATTTCCTGCAATTCAAAGCATCAGAACTCTGGCTTAACCAACTAGGTATTTCTTTAAATACAAACATACGAAGACAGTAGAAAATTTTACTGCAATCATGGGGTATCTATACTCAATAGGCAGAACTTTGGATAATTCCATTTATAATACTGCTGAACAGTAAGAGGAACAGGAAAAGAACATAGCATATGGACAAACATATCAATGACATCTTTAATATACCTCAGGCTTAAGGTGAGCAGACCATAAAAGGCCACCTCAATTCCACCCCCTCCCATAAAGCACTAACCCATTTTCAAGTAAGGTACTATTGAAGAAATACAAAGTCTTTACACTGTAAGTCTTGCAAATCATAGAATAAAAATGACCAAAACTCAATTTTGAGTTTATACCTAATGCAGATAAATTTACGTAGTTCCTAAAAGGTGATATTCCATTGCTACTGCTGCATTCCAATGCTACCTAACTAATGCTCTACAAAGAGAAAATAAAGCCCCAAACTAATGCTCCTAAAGGAGAAAATAAACTTGTCAAGGTAAGCTCTCTTTACACTAGTCTGTGCTTAAAGATACAAGTGGAACAGTTCTTAGAAAACATGCTGCATTCCATGTTTGCTGACCTCAAAATTCAAAAGAGCTTTCTATCCTTGTGTAAATTTTAAGCATATTTATAACAGGCTTTAAAAATGCACATACCCTAGCTCGGTGCTAGCCACACACATCAATACTGGTGGGTTTAAGTCCAGTCCAGGCCTGCTAAACAACAATGACAAGTGCAACCAAAAAATAGCCGGGCATTGTGGTGGGCGCCTGTAGTCCCAGTTACTTGGGAGGCTGAGGCAAGAGAATCCCTTGAGCAACATAGTGAGACTCAAAAGAGTTACAAACAAACAAAACAAAAAACCACATCCTACTCCCTAGTATATTATGCTGCTCATTTTTAGCTTGTCAGTAATAACAGCTTAATACAGCTTTACAATAAATTCAGGTTTGAAGATGCATATAACACGCAAAATCATTCTATTTTAAATGTGTAACGTGTATCATTTTGCACTATCCGATGTAGATACACTGACCTCACCCCATTTCCTTTTCAAAGTAATAATCACCTTCAGCTGTGAAAATAGCAATTCAAGTAAGAAAAATGTCATGGCTAGGCAGAGTACACACAGACCTTTTAAAAGAATACTGTTTGTTTGAAACAATTTGTTTTTTCCACAGTCTCACTTGGTCACCCTCAGTAGAGTTCTGTGGCATCGTAACTCACAGCAACCTCAAACTCTTGGTGTCAAGCAGTCCTTGTCTCAGCCTCCTGAGTAGCTGGGACTACAGGCACTCACCACAACGCCAGTTTATGAAATGAATTCTTGAAGCTCTTTTTATAAAAAGTCATCTAATACTCGAAAAGTCAGTAAGGGATAAACTAAGTACAAATCAGTAATTCACTTTCGTCTCTTCAAGTAATTTTCCTGGAAATACTAAACCAAACACTCACAGTAAAAAAAAAAAAAAAAACAACAGTAAAGTATCCTGAGTGCTTCCATGTGTCTATTTCAAATTTATAACTCTCATTCTAAGTACCTTGAATTTTCTTATCATTCCCTTGGTTTCTATAGTTTTGTTAAATTTGCATATATCCTTGGAAATGTGTTGCCCTAGCATGACTTGTTTTTTCACTTAACGCTTTTGAGTCACACCCATGTTCATCCATTTTTTTTCACTACTGTATTATATCCAGTTGTACGAATATCCACAATTTATCTAGACATTTGAGTTGTTTCCAAGATCCTGTTGTCATGAACAATGCTGATATGTAACATTTGTACACGAATTCTGAAGCGAGTGTGTGAGGATTTCTTCTAGGTCTCACAGTGTAAAGCTTTCCTGGGTTATTTTCAACTTTACTAGAATTTGTTAAACTTTTTCTCAGTGATTGTACTGAAATTTACTTCTAAACTTAGCTATACTGTGAAACACTAAGTAAACATCCCACTCCCAGCCGTCCAAATTTAACACTAACACTTTCCTTTCTAATATGGCATAAATAAAAATAATTCTTATTTTGTAAATTGATAACTTTAGTGTTCGTGACTAGTTAAGACTGGTATTTGTGTATCTGCACCACAAAAGATAAAAATGTTGTAAGAGACTAACATTAACACCTACTACAATAAGACGAGTCTCTTAATTCCTAGAACACAGCAAAGGTACCCTCATCTTCAGATGAGGAAACAGGCTCACAAAGGTTAAGAATCTTACCCAAAGTCATACGTATATATTAAGAAGTGTGTCACATTATTCTTTTCCCACAGACAGTACTTTCAGAACTAAAACGGTGACAGCAAAAACAAAAAAATGTATCTCTTAAGCGACGTCTTCGTTCAGTTGACGTTAAAATTTAAATCTCAATGTATGAGAGATTATCGGGTTTAATCCCGCTTAACTTCCAATCCAACAACTGTGGCATTACAATACCAAACTTTCTAACTGGGCCGAGAAATTAATGCTGCAGAGAGAGAAATTAGAAAAAAAGACCTAAAAATAAACAAATATGTATACACACACACACATCATATAACTATACTCATGACCAAAAAACCCCTCGCTTCCCAAACACTATTATATAGATTACAAGTAAATCCGTTACTTTATTTTCCAATGTGAGAATTTAAAGCCCTTTCTGAAATTAGTAAATTGGATTTTTGGACCCCAAGCCCCATTAACAGTGATCTAAAAAGAGAAAACCTAAAGGAAAACATTTCCCTTGGGGTTTTCCTAGGCTGAACTCTATCTAGTTTCTCGAAAACATCCGTATTTTCCCGATGAATGTCAAAGCCCAGTCATCAGATAGTCTCCCCGAAGCGCCCCGGCTCAAAAGCCGGGATACGAGGCCAGGCTGCGGCCTGCAGCGACCGGGCCGCCCCTACCGCGCCCCTCGGCGCTTGGCCGGGTCGCGCCACGACGATCGTCCGCAAGGAGAGGCCTGGCGTCGCCAAGCTGCCGCCCGCCAGGTCCCCAGTGACCCCGGGGCCGAAGGCTGCACACAGAACTGTACATATGCCACGAGTCGCCTCGCCTCCTGCAGTGGGACCTAGACTGCCAGGCCCGCAGGCAGCTCAGTCTCCTCGGGAACTAACTGCCCCCGCCCGACGTGCACACAGGACCTCTCCCCTCCCCCTCCCTTACCCTCCACGGTCACGATCCCGGTCCCGGTCCCCAAAGCCGCCTCCGCGCATGGTCCCAAACGGATAGAGATCTGGGAGCGGGGCACGGATGGCCGCGCTCGGGAGGGCCTGCGGCTCCGGTCTGGTGACGACCGATGGCGGCGGCGCCTCCGCTACTGGGGCGGCGGCAGGCGCAGCGCTCTCTCGCTCCGACGCGCTGTCTCCCGTCGCAGACGCCACCGTCGCCGCCTCTCTCGTCGGAGACGGGAGCAAAACAGAGAGAATCGGGGATATAAAAACGGTGGGAAGGTCTGGCTACGCTCAAACCCGGCAGTGCCCCGGCTTAGGCGTCTCCTTCCTTCCCAGCGACTGCACAAAATGGCGGCCGCCGCTGAGTCCGCTCCAACTTAACGCTACGTACGTCGGAGACGATACGTAAACAACGCCTCAGAATAGCCCGAGGGCTCCGTGGTGTGCTACGGAAATTCTCTGAAGCATTTTACGTCAGTTCCGGAGATGGGTGTACATTGCAGTCCGTAGAGGAAAAAGAAAATACGGAGCAGGCGTAGAATTCTCGCTCCACCTGAACTAGAACGTGGTGGGGAGGGGTAAGAGCCTCCGGTGCGACGTAACATTCTTTGCATCCAGAGCAGACCCTCTGTTGTGAAGATGCGCAGTGTGCGTAACGCATTCTGTTTAGAGAATAGAGCGTTTTGCCGGATTCCGACCGCGGGACAGAACCCTGGGCTGGTTTGTGCAAGTTGCTTTGCAGACACAGTAACCGACCCCCGTGTTACAGTGGACGAATTTCGGGGTCTCTTAGTAGCAGGAGCCGGGAGGGTCTTCAAGGTGCCTGGCTAACTCGCCTAGATGGACCCATTGGTCCTCTAGCCCCACCAAGACTGGCCGCGCGCCCCGCCGCCATTTCCTTTCGGTTGCTTCTCCCGGCGCTGGCGTCGGCCGCCATGATGGACGCGCCGTGCGCGTTTCTTTGAGGAGTTGTTCCGGCAGCGATGTGCCTGCTAGGGTCAGACACTCTGATACGCTTGTTTCACACTCAGGTGCATTTCCCAAAGTGAATACTTGGCTGGCCCCAGCTGGGCACATTTGTTACTAAACAGAAAGAAAATAGGCTCAGCGCCGCCGTTAATGGACCTCCTCGGGAGGCCCGTGGCAGCCCTTAGCGCTCCGGAAGTGAAAGGCGGCTTTCGGGCCGTGGTGTTCACAGACGGCCAGGGTGAAGGCGCAGGACAAGGTTTTAGCCAGCTCAAGTCACATTCCCTACTTTAGATTGGCTTCTCTCCTGACCTGCCTCTCTTCCCCTCATACTGCGCTTTTAAGTGTCAAAACCTTGGCCAAATGGCATTGGAGAGTTGTTAAGCTGTTAGGACCCCTGAGACAGCGCATCTAACCTCTCATTTCTACAGATGGAGAGAACTGGGGAGATTTGTGGTCCTTTAGCGCGGGACCTGAATAGTGTGTAGTGCTCTGTGTCTGTCTCTCAGTTATTGGAAAAGTAACTTAAGGAAAGTTTCATGACAGGCTAATGAGCTGTCACTTAGGCCATCACAAATAATCTAAAGAAGTGTTATGCTGCCCAGGAGCTCCCCCAAAGACCACACCACCAGACAAGTGGAATTAAAGAGGAGTCCTTTTATTCCTTTTATTGAATAGCCAGCGGCTGCCTCAGTGCCCCAACATGGGGTTTCTGAGAGCAGCCCAGCGTTGACTGAGGCTCTGAGTTTTATAAGGAAAAACTTTCCCAGGGGTAAACAAATATAATCACAAAAGTGAAAACAACAGTTAGGGAAAGCCAAAAGGGGGGAAAACAAGTAGGGGAGATCATGAGAGTATGGCAGCTTAGTTTATAATGTTATGATCACCAGAGCACTTAACCTTGTTTCCCCGAAAATAAGAACTACCCCCAAAATAAGCCCTAGCAGGATTTCTATGCATTTGTTAAATATAAGCCCTACCCGGATATTAAGACCTAGTGATGGAGGTGGCCATGTAGCTACCTGCATAACCAGGCTGAAGGCCCAGAGGGGTAAGGAAGACTGTGAAATACCTTTTATCTGCCACAGCTCCTTTCTCAGAGCCATTTGCACTTGCACAGGTGTGCCTGTGGTAACCGAAATCACAGGCATCCTATTGTGCACTGGCTAGGGGAAAGGAGTTCATGTAGTTCATGCATCACTAGGGCCAGTGCCACCAACAAGGTCAGCTCCTCCTGTCAGGTTCCGGAAGAAGATGACTTAACTGTATTTGAATAAATGAAGATTGTTGTATTATACTTAATAAAAATAAGATATCCCAGGTCTTTGACATCCTGGGCCTGTGGCTTAAAGGAGTAGGGTGCTGGCACCATATGCCAGAGGTGGCAGGTTCAAACCCAGCCCCTGCTAAAAACTGCAAAAAAAAAAAAAAAAAAAGACATCTCCTGAAAATAAGCCCTAGTGTGTTTTCTTGAGAAAAAAATAAATATAAGACAGTGTCTTATTATTGGGGATATACGGTAGTAATTCTTTCTACAAAAACAAATACAGGCTTGGCGCCTGTGACTCAAACGGCTAAGGTGCTAGCCACATATACCTAAGGTGGTGGGTTCGAATCCAGCCTGGGCCCGCCAAACAACAATGATGGCTGCAACCAAAATATAGCCGGGCGTTGTGGTGGGTGCCTGTGGTCCCAGCTACTTGGGAGGCTGAGGCAGGAGACTCGCTTGAGCCCAGGAGTTGGAGGTTGCTGTGAGCTGTGATGCTATAGCACTCTATCCAGGGTAATAGCTTGAGGCTCTGTCTCAAAAAAAAAAAAAAAACCCCAAATACAATCTATAATGTCCTAAGGCAGTGGAGGGAGGAGGACTCACAGGTGGAGGTGGTAAACAGCATGATCATAAAAAGCAATAATCCCCAAGGATATAATCATGAGTGCAGTCAGGAACCAGTTTCCAAGGCAATGAAATACAAAAGAAAAGGAGTAAACAGTAAAGTGGAGTCAAACTTGCTCTTTTAGCATTTTCATATCATATACAGATGGCATGACTACGTTAACCACAAGGGTTGTCATCACAAAATAGTGACTTTCTACACAATACTAATAATTCTAACAGTTCTAACCAGGTAATTTTAAAATACCATGCAACGGGTGGGGAGGCCAGTGGAACCGGTTCTTTTCTAAAGCAATAAAATGTAACAAAACAACAGAATGGAATCAGGCTTGCTTGGCTTTGCTTTCCCACTGATTCTCTGGAACAAGAGTTATAACAAAATGGAGTTAGGCTTGCTTCTCTTTCACCCCAATACTGTCAATGGCCAAAGGGCCAGGCACTATGCACAGTGGTTGAACAAGTTCCTTTACTCTAGATAAAAAAAAGTTGGTCAGGCAGTCACTAATGAAAAATAAAAACAAAGAAAGCAGGAAAAAGGCAAAGAATAGACATGCAACTGTGCCAGAAAGGTCTATGTTGGTTACACAGTGTTACATCTGGTGTTCTGCAAAGGCCTCCCTGATCAAGTGGCATTTAAGCAGAGTCCTAAAGTGAGGGATTGGGGGGTGGGGGGACAGGTGTGGCGGCTTCTGTAATGGATGGAATCCTAACACTGTGGGAGGCCCACTCAGGAGGATCAATTGAACTCAGGAGTTTGAGACCAGCCTGAACAAGATACTCACCTCTCTTACCCTCCCAAATAGAAAAAAATGAGCATAGTAGTGCGGGTCTATAGTCCAGCTACTCAGGAGGCTAAGATAGGAGAATCCATCTCTTGAGCTCAGGAGTTTGAGGTAATAGTGAGCTACTATGAAGCCACTGCACACTAGCCAGGACAGCAGAGCAACACTCTGTCTCAAAAACGATTAAAAAGTTTACTTTTAAAAATCAAAAATTAAGAAGTTTTTTTTTTTTTTTTTTTGAGACAGAGCCTCAAGCTATC
>NW_003852402.1:9482548-9490687 GCF_000181295.1 Otolemur garnettii | reverse complement strand
GCTGGGGATTCGAACCCGCCACCTTAGGTGTACGTGGCTGGCGCCTTAGCCGGTTGAGCTATAGGCGCCGAGCCAAAAATTAAGAAGTTTAAAGAAAGAAATATGGCGATTCCCCAAAGAACCAAAAGTAGATGTATCATTTGACCCTACAATTCCACTACTAGGCATTTACACAAACAAAGACATTTTACCACAGGGACATTTGCACTGGAATGTTCCTAACCACTCAGTTCACAATCTCAAAGATGTGGAAATAACACAAATACCCATCAACACATGAATGGATTAATTAACAGTGGTATATGTATACCATGGAATACTATTTATCCCTTAAAAATGATGGAAATTTTGCATCCTTTCTAACAACCTGGTTGAATTTGGAGAACATTCTCCTAAGTACCACAAGACTGATAAAACAAGCCTCACCTCTACCCAATACCAATTTGAAACTAGGAGATTAATAAAAATCACAGATCCCACTCAGAGAAAAATATCAATTAAACTCAAGAAGTGGGAAAAGGGCATTTGGTAAGTAGCTTTCCACCCAATGGGTACAATTGAATGGTACACTCCTTGGCATAAGACACAACTACAGTTCTGAATGTGTCATGTGTAAATTATATAACTTAATGGTTTGTACCTTCAATATCAATCTGAAAAATTTTTTTTAAAGTGGAATGAGGCCGAGTTATTTATTTTCTTTTTTTATTATTATTATTATTTGCAGTTTTTGGCTGGGGCCACCTCCGGCATATGGGGCCGGTGCAGTGCCTTATTCCTTTGAGCCACAGGCGCCGCCCTCAATCTGAAATTAAAAAAAAAAAAGCAAGGGATCCATCTTACTTACATGGAGGAAGGAGTAAGGGCAAAGGCTCCAAGGCAGAGTGCAGCTGGAGTAGAAAAAGAAGAGGGCCGCATAATGAAGAGTTCATAGGATTTTTTCTTTTGAGGAAAGTGGAAATCTCTAGACATTTTCAAGCAGGGTGACTTTGTGATTGTATGGAAAATAAATTCAGAGTAAGCAGGTAGTGTTGCACAGTAATCCAGGCACTGGTCTCCTAATGGGGCTGGGGGCTGGCTAATAGCAACAGTACAGGGAGAAATAGTTTGAAAATTGAGTCAGTGATTTGCTGATAGTGGGATGTGAAAGAAATGTCAAGGTTGAATCTTGAAGGGGTCAGCCAATGTATATTAAGTTCCAACTGTGAATTAGGCAATGCGATGGGCACTGACTGAGTTAATTGGACTAATTTACCTACTTACCATATATACAAGTAATTAAACTTGAAGCTCTCTATGTAACCATAAATCAGTGTTTCACCCTTTTTTTTTTTTTTATCTCAAGCACACTTGAACCTATAGTTAAACTTCCATGGCACACTTAAATTATGTTGATCAAAAGAGAATAAAGAAATAAAATATACTAACTATGCTTTGAACATCTTTCAAAAATAATTTAATGATTTTTATTTATTTATTGCATTTTACTTAATTTTTAATTTATTTTTTATTTTTATTAAATCATAACTGTGTACATTGATGCACATATGGGGTTTGGTGTACTGATTTGATATACAATGTGAAATGCTTACATTGAACTGATTAACATAACCATCACTATTATACTCTTTTACTAGTTTTGAAATGTACCATTGCATCTTGCACATTAGGTGAGGTCCCTCCTTAATGAATGATCTTTAAAAATTTTTGCAGCACACCCAAGATCCTCTCATGGCACACCAATTAAAAATCACTGGTCTAGGGCGGCGCCTGTGGCTCAAAGGAGTAGGGCCTGGCCCCATATACATGAGGTGGTGGGTTCAAACCTGGCCCCGCCGGCCAAAAACTGCAAAAATAAAATAAAATAAAAAAAAAAATCACTGGTCTATAGATATAGCCAATGAGACGTAAGACCAGCTGACTTAGCTGGAAGGAACCCTCTTTTTCCTCCCTTTCTTCATTTTCCTCTTTCTTCCAACTTGTAAGAGCTTGCTTGATCAAATGGAAAGACAGAAGACTGCAGTCCTGATGACAAAGTGGAGCCACCATAGCATTTCTGGACTGCCTAGTTTGAGATTTCTTTTCAATGACAGAAAAATTAACCTCAATTTTACTTAAGACAGGCGGTGCCTATGGTTCAACAGGTAGGGCGCTGGCCCCATATACCGGGTTCAAACCCTGCCCCAGCCAAACTGCAACAGAAAAATATCTGGGCGTTGTGGCAGGAGCCAGGAGCCCCAGCTACTTGGGAGGCTAAGGGAAGAGAATCGCCTAAGCCCAGGAGGTAGAGGTTGCTGTGTGCTGTGTGAAGCCACGACACTCTACCAAGGGTGATAAAGTGAGACTATCTCTAAAAAAAAATTTTTTTTTTTACTTAAGACACTATTATTTTGGAATTTCCCCTTATATTTAGGCAAGCAAAATCCCAACTGGTATAGTGTCTTTAACAACTTTCCTTTTAAAATATTGAAGATTGACATAGAAGAGTATCTGAAGAGTATGAATCATGAGTGCTAAGCCATCCTTCTCTAGTTTCCCTTTTTCCAGTTCTCTGAAGCAGCACTTCGAGGAGTCACCTGTCAATGTCTTGGTTGTTGTTCTAGATGGCAAGTTATAGAATCCAATTCTGGCTGACACAAAGGGAAATGTATGTATCAGAAGGAATTAGGGGTCATTGGATCAGCAGGAGGTTGGAGACCCAGTCTGGGAGTGGATGGGAGTCTGAGCAATTCTGCAGAGGAGACAGACACCTCCAGTGCAGCAGCAGGAACAGGCTGCTCAGTCATTGTCACTGTCCACTGCTGCCTGCCCCTACTGTCACTGCATGTGTGAGTGGCCTCTAACCTCTACTGTCATCACTGTGACCATCGCTTGGTGTCTAAGGTCTCATTTATAGACTACATGAATTGGGGAGAGATGACTCTCAGAAGGAAAGCTGGTGTTATTATGGAGAAACGGGAACTATGCACCCCCAAAATGATAAACATTCTCACAATCTAACAAGTCAGGGTCAGCTGAAGGAGACTTGACTGGCTGCAGCTAGGTATCTAAGGTCCAAACTCTCTCTTCTCCATGAAAGATATTCCTTGTATTTAATCTCCCGAGACTAGTCTATGGCACTCTCTATTTTTTTTATTCTTATCACTTGTGGCTTTCTGCTTCTATTTTCTTTGTTCTTTATAACTGGAAAGTTAGAAAATTATGGGTGAGATCATCTACTTCAATCTCTTCATTTCCTAAATAAAGATACTTTTCCCCCTAGATTTTGACTTCTACGTTTCTGACTCTAGCCAGTATTGAGTTCAGATTGTGTCTCGTGCGCATCCTGGTGTTTGACTTTTGACTATACCTATTTCTTACTGTTATGGATTTAATTGTGTCTCCTCAAAATTCACATCGAAGTCCTAACCCTCAAAACCTCAGAACATGAACTTATTTGGAAATAGAGTCATTGCAGATGTAATTAGTTAAGAGGAGGCCTCAATGCAGTAGGATGGGCCCTTGATCAAATATGAGTGTTGTCCTTATAAAAAGGGGAAATTTGGACATGAAGACATGTGCACAGTGAGAACACCATGTGAAGATGAAGGCAGGGATCAACCCAGGCAGTGCCACTGATTGCCAGGTAATGGAGCTAGAACAGATTATTCCTCACAGAAGGAACCAACCTTGACTGAAGGTTTCTGTTCCACTGCCCAGTTTGTGCAGCTTTGTTATAGTAGCCCTAGAAAACTACTACTATAAGCTTCTCAGGAAAGAGTCTTAATCTTTGTCTCTTCATTTCAGTTCATAATATAGGTTAGAGAACTTTTTCAACAGTCACCTATAACTCTGTTTTCTCTCTCCCTCCCTCTCTCTCTCTCTTTTTTTTTTTTGTGAGACAGAGTCTCAAGCTGTCACCCTGGGTAGGTAGAGTGCCGTGGCATCATAGCTCACAGCAAACTCCAACTCTTTGGGCTCAAGCGATCCTCTTGCCTCAATTTTTTCTATTTTTAGTAGAGACAGGGTCTCACTTTTGCTCAGGTTGGTCTCAAACTGGTGAGCTCAAGCAATCCACCCTCCTCAGCCTTCCAGAGTGCTAGGATTATAGGCGTGAGCCACCATGCCCAACCTATCTTTCTCTCTTCATATTCCATTTTCAACCAAATCTTTTTTCTTTTTTTTTTTGAGACAGAGTCTCAAGCTTTCACCCTGGGTAGAGTGCTGCGGCATCACAGCTCACAGCAACCTCAAACTCCTGGGCTTAAACAATTCTCTTGCCTCAGCCTCCCAAGTAGCTGGGACTACAGGTGCCTGCCACAATGCCCAGCTATTTTTTGGTTGTAGTTGTCACTGTTGTTTTGCAGGCCTGGGCTGGATTCGAACCCGCCAGCTCTAGTGTATCTGGCTGGTGCCTTAGTTGCTTGAGCTATAGGCACCAAGCCTCTTTTTTTAGATAGAGTCCCATTTTGTTGCCCTTGGTAGAGTGCTATGATGTCATAGCTCACAGCAACCTCAAACTCTTTGGCCTGAGCAATCCTCTTGCCTCAGCCTCCCCAATAGCTCAGACTATAGGCACCTGCCACCACATCCAGCAAATCTTTCTATTTTTAGTAAAGATAGAGTCTCACTCTTGCTTGGGCTGTTCTTGAACTCCTGACCTCAAGCAATCCAGAGTGTTAAGGATTACAGGTATGAGCCACCTCACCCAGCCTCAAACCAAATCATTTTTTTTTTTTGAGACCGAGCCTCAAGCTATCCTCCTGGGTAGAGTGCCATGGCATCATGCTCACAGCAACCTCCAACTCCTGGGCTCAAGCGAGTCTCTTGCCTCTGCCTCCCAAGTAGCTGGGACTGCAGGCGCCCGCCACAACGCCTGGCCATTTTTTGGTTGCAGCCGTCATTGTTGTTTGGCGGGCCCGGGCTGGGGATTCGAACCCGCCACCTTAGGTGTATGTGGCTGGCGCCTTAGCCGCTTGAGCCACAGGCGCCGAGCCAAACCAAATCTTAACTATTTTTCTTACATCTATTTATTTATTGCTACCACCCAAGGACCATCTTTTATCATCTCACAATTAAATTATCATAACATGTGCCCATGTAGTTTCCTATATCTCTACCAAATTAATCCTCCAGCTGCCCCATGTCAACCTATAATCACAGCATATCTGATACCTTCCCTTTTTTCTACTTCAAAGCTTTTGCATCCTCTGCCTGCCTTTGAATCTACCAAAAGCAAATAGCTCTTTTGCTATAGCAAGCTCTGGATAAATAGGTTCTGCTTGTTCTCATTTGGGTGAGTAAGATTACCTAAGAAGCTCATTTATTTCCATAGAATGATTAATCGATGAGAGAAACAGCACACTTTTTAAAAAAAATTTTTTTAGAGAGACAGAGTCTCACTTTATTGCCCTTCGTAGAGTGCTGTGGTGTCACAGCTCATAGCAGCCTCCAGCTCTTGGGCTTAGGCAATTCTCTTGCCTCATCCTCCCGAGTAGCTGGGACTACAGGCGCCCGCCACAATGCCCAGGTATTTTTTTGGTGCAGTTTGGCTGGGGCTGGGTTTGAACCCATCACCGTTAGGTATATGGGGCCGGCGCCCTACTCACTGAGCCACAGGCACCGCCCAAAACAGCATACTTTTTCTAGTGGGTTTCTGTCTTTGTGGGATGCAGGCAGCATCCTGGCTATTGTGTGGGAGAAGCCTGTGTGAGGACATGAACAGCGTGGAAATAAGCAGAGCAGGAGATGGAGGCGGTGAGAACAAGTCCTAATGATACTATTTGAGATCTTGGTTCCACCAGTGGCTGAAGTCAACTCTTCCTCTTGACTTTTTAGTTTCATAGCCAATGAATTCTGTGTCTTGTCTTGCATTTGCTAGTTTGAGTTTCTGTGGCTTGCGACTAAGATTCCTCACCAAGAAACTCTCTTTTTGAATTATTGTTATTATTATTTTTTATTAAATCATAGCTGTGTACATTAATGCAATCATGGGGTACAATGTGCTGCTGGTTTTACATATAATTTGAAATGCTTTCATCAAACTGGTCAACATAGCCTTCAAGGCATTTTGTTAGTTATTGTGTTAAGACATTTATATTCTACACCTAGTAAATTTCACATGTACCCTTGTAAGATGCACCGTAGGTATGATCCCACCAATTACTCTCCCTCCACCAGAAACTCTCTTTGTTGAGTGTCCCCCATCCCTTGCCATATAGACCACAAATAGGCCAGATCTATTTCTACACCGAGGCAGAGAGGGAGGGCTGGAAAGCTCTAATGCTTTGGTCATAGATGGCAAATTGAACTCTGGCCTAGAAAAGCTAGGCCCCATGTCACAGCTTTTTAGTTCACATTTGTAAGCTCAGCCATTGTTCTACAAAGCAGGACATAGCAGAATGGCTGGACCCAAAGAGGTTACAAGCCTTAGCTGCATCTCATGTTGAAACCAGCCTCCCCACCAACTATAGGCCTTTGTGTTGGACCCTGATTTCCAAACTTACTGCCCCCTTCTTGGTAAATTCTCCTTTGTCTGGGGTATTCAGATTAAACCCAGAAAAATTTTCTGAATTTCAAATCTTGGGATTTTTATTTCCTTTCCTACCATAAGGCTCTGGGATACTATGCAAATTGGTCCACCCTCTCTCGAGGGATCCTCAAGCTAGGGAATCTCTGGGAGATGCTCAGTTTTTATCAAGGGTGTTGTTAAAACTAAACTGTGGGCTCAGTGCCTGTAGCTAAGTGGTTAGGGCGCTGGCCACATACACTGGGGCTGGTGGGTCTGAACCTGGCCCAGGCCTGCTAAAAACAATGACAACTAGAACAAAAATAGAGCTGGGCATTGTGGTGGGCGCCGGTAGTCCCAGCTATTTAGGAGCTGAGGCAAGAAAATTGCTTAAGCTCAATCTGAGGTCGCTGTGAGCTGTGATGCCACAGCACTCTACCCAGGGCCATAGCCCTGACTCTGTCTCAAACAAACAAACAAAAACTAAACTGCGCATTTGTAGCATAGTCATGTGTAGCTGCAGGAAGAAACACAGAAGCGGCTTGTAGGAGAAGAAAGTATAATATACATGTTCACACAGCCTAGAGAAAGGGTCACAAACATGCCATGAGGGTCACAAGGGAACACACCAGGGTGGTAAAGGAGGCAGGAGACTGGAGTGAGGAAGAGCTTGGCTGTAGCCATTCAAGTTTCTGAGGGAAAGGAAAGGCTGGGCAATGTAAATGTTTGAGGATTGGCCAATTGTATAATTTCAATAGGCTCTAAATTAGGTGGATGGTTCTTAGTTGCCCGGTACCAAGCCCTGGGATGTTTAAAGCAAAGGAATACTGCCACTAAGGGTGTAAGGACCAGATAGAGGAAGTGTTCCTGCAGATTGGTTAGTTTGCGTGCTCCCAGCTCCACCCTTTGCTGTCTCTAAGAATTGGTTGGCCTCAGGATAGGCAGTCTTTCCCCAGTTAGAAAGATTTTTAAAGATGTCAAAACAGTGTGATACACAGAAACTTAAAAATATATACAATGCATCAACTAACAAAATATTCCCTTTCCTAGGACAAACGTATGCCTTTATATTTGCATACTAAAAAAAGTCATGTAAGTGATTTGGCACAGTACAGAAAATCTGCTCGTAGATGACTTTATCTCTGCTTATTCAGAGAAGCAGCTTCTGTGGTTTAAAAAAAGTAAAAGAGGCCCGGGCCTGCTAAAACAACAATGACAACTGCAACAGCAAAAAAATAGCTGGGCGTTGTGGCAGGCGCCTGTAGTCCCAGCTACTTGGAAGGCTGAGGCAAGAGAATTGCTTAAGCCCAGGAGTCTGAGGTTGCTCTGTGAGCTACAGCACTCTACCCAAGGCGACAGCTTGAGACTCTATCTCAAAAAAAAAAAAAAAAAAAAAGTAAAAGGAAAGGAAAAAAAGCTCTTATTTTCTAGTACCCCACATTGTGAACAATTTCTGCTTGTTAAGTTGGTCTCCATTTTGCTTCCATATCCTGGCTTCTCTGTACCTTTGTGTTTAACCTTTCCTCTCCCATTTTGAAATCCTACTTTTTCTTTAAGGATCAATCCAAAACTAATGAATTAATTGCATAATCATTTGCTCCCTTATTTTGCTCAATACTATAGTCTTTTCTTTTTCTTTTTTTTTTTTTTTT
>NW_003852402.1:9480508-9482461 GCF_000181295.1 Otolemur garnettii | reverse complement strand
CGAGTCTCCTGCCTCAGCCTCCCAAGTAGCTGGGACCACAGGCGCCCACCACAACGCCCGGCTATTTTTTGGTTGCAGCCATCATTGTTGTTTGGCAGGTCCGGGCTGGGGATTCGAACCCGCCACCTTAGGTGTACGTGGCTGGCGTCTTAGCTGGTTGAGCTATAGGCGCCAAGCCTATAGTCTTTTCTCTTAACTAGTGTACACATATTTTGTAGGCAAGAACCATAATTTCCTTGTTTATTTTTCACTTAGCATTAAATGACAATTAGTGAAGGAATGACTTAATGGATAATCCAACACCTTTCATAACAAACAGTACTTTCAATACTTGAATTTTCATATAAATTGATACAATATTAAAGATGAAATCTTTTTGAAATCTACAAAGATTGTCTATATATATATCACTAGTATTCTAATTGTTAAATATTTACTCATACATATATTTTGAGAACTAGATTTTAATTTTATCAGAAAAACAAGTCTTTTATACATTTCAAAAATTATTATTCAGAAATTTTACATTTAAATTAACTTCAATACATATTTTTAAAAGATCTCAAATTTTCCATCTAAAACTTAAAATACATATATTATGTTACCTTTATCACCCCAAATTATACATTTTCTAATTACCTTCCTCCTTATCTTCCCCAGAGAATATATATGTATCAGAAGTACATTTTTTTAAAAGTAATTTCTTTTTTTTTTTTGGTTGCAGCTGTCATTGTTGTTCAGCAGGCCCGGGCTGGATTTGAACCCACCACCCTAGGTGTATGTGGCTGGCACCTCAGCCACTTGAGCCACATGTGCCGAGTAATTTCAATGTGTCAATAGTCCAATGATTTAAAATTTGGCTTTATGTTTTTCTTTTACTATAAAAGTGAATATGCAGTTCGATATTGTAAATAAACAGAGTTTTCTGTGTGTCCTCTATTTGCTTTTTTCTTTTTTTTTAAGTTCAGTCTCTGTAGAGGCCATCAAAAGTTGCCACTGCCAACTATATTTCTCTTTGTCATGGTGAGTATTAGGAAAAATTTTCAATTAGCAATAATCCCACCTTGGATAAACCTCATTGGCTACAATATTGCCACTGCACAAAGCTCTGTGTATCCTCTAAACCTCCCTTTCTCAAACGTTTCTCTCCTGTGGAAGAGAATCCAGCTCTTAAGTCAGTGGCACTCAAATGTTTGAGGGGAAGTCTGTAGAATGGGACACTTCTGACCTCTTAGACTTTCTGTTGGCTTACTTGGCTCACTTTGAAAAGCAAAAGTGAAGGAATTAGGTAGCCCTTCCACAACTAGTTTCTATATGTATACTGTATATAGTTTTAATATGACAATATACACACACCTATTCTATATATCACATATATGTATACACATATATGTATATTCGTGAATTGGTATATAATGTATAAGTATCACAAATCAGGGACTTTTAAGGTAAATGTAAGATTTAAATCTCTTTTGCTGACTTTCCTTTAATAACATGAAAAAAAAAAACAAAGTCTTATTTCAAGATGTGCAATTTGAGACTACTTTTCCATTTCTTCAGCTCCTAATAAGCACTAAGAAGCAATTTGCATCAAATCACCACCTACTCCTTGGCATCCCCAATTCCTCCAGCAGTTATTGCGAAGGTGGCTTCATTTTCGGGCATCTCAGGGCTAACAGAATACAAGGGAACAGAAGTTTATAAAAAGCTCTATTTCTATAAATACTATATTCATGTCACAGTCATCACGCTCCCATCAGTCTGAGTCTCCAGAGACATTTCAGAGTTGGAACAGCTAAATGTGGACTACAGAATTTACCCACAAGTATTATTAACCCTCACAAACATTTACTGAGCAACTTCTACATATAAGGTTCTGAATGTCAAGAAAAAGTACTCCAGGCTCGGCGCCTGGGGCTCAAGCGGCTAAGGTGCCAGCCACATACACCTAAG
>NW_003852402.1:9478661-9480252 GCF_000181295.1 Otolemur garnettii | reverse complement strand
CCAAACTTGGAAATAGGCAAAAAAGGATAACTGGGTCTTCTTTCAGTGCAGTGTCAGGCAGGCATTGTACAATAGACCCTTAAGGGTTACCTGATTCTATAAGGGTGGGAACCAAGACGTTGAAGTGAACTAAAGATTAGTAAATACCTTCCTGGAAACAGGTTGTCTAGCACATCCTGCCAGGTCATTTAACTCTAGGAGGGCTCTATGCTTTCCATTATCTTTATCTGTTTTACAACTCTGTAAGTTGTAGAAAACTATAAGTAATGCAAATTATTCTTGTCCATAGAGATGTAAATTGTGTGAGGTGGAATGTAGCTAATTATTATCCTATGGAGATTGACCCATTTTCGATCAATTTATAATTCATTTCAGCTTTCCTTATTTGATTATATATGTATGGTACTTTTATTTTTCTTTTGATCTGGTTATAAGATCATACTGATTCCATCATTAATTAATTTAATTAAATCTTTGACATTTTATATTTGTATTAAGCCATAATTATACCCTTGGTAGAGTGCCAGGGCATTGTGGCTCACAGCCAACTCAAATTTTGGGGTTCAAGCAATCGTCTTGCCTCTGGCTCTTGAGTAGCTGGGACTACAGGCACCTGCCACAATGCCCAGCTATTTTTAGAGACAGGTGTCACTCTTGCTCAGGCTGGTCTTGAACTCCTGACCTCAAGCAATCCACCTGCCCCAGCCTCCCAGAGTGCTAGGATTACAGGTGTGAGCCGCCACTCCTAGCTATACACTCTTTCAAATGTTATCTTTGAATTTATTCTACAACTGTGAAGGATAGAGGATAATTTGTAGAAAACTAATAGAGGCTGGGCACAGTGTCTCAAGTCTATAATCCTACCATTCTGGGGAGCCAAGGCCAGTGAATTGCTTGAGCTCAGGAGACCAGCCTGAGCAAGAGCGAGAGCCCATCTCTACTAAAAATAGAAAAAACTAGCAGGACATTATGGCAGATGCCTATAGTTTCAGCTACTCTGGAGGCTGAGGCAAAAGGATTGCTTGAGCCCAATAATTTGTCAGGGATGACGCCATGACACTCTACCCAGGGTGACAAAGAGACAGAGTGAGACTCTGTCTGAAAGGAAAAAAAGGAAAGAGAGCAAGAGAGAGAGAAAGAAAGAAAGAAAAAGAAAGGAAGAAAGGAAGAAAATACTTGTAGTAATGCAGATGACTTCTGTCTTTTTTTTTGGTGGTTTTTGGCTGGGGCTGGGTTTGAACCTGCCACCTCTGGCATATAGGGCTGGCGCCTTACTCTTTTGAGCCACAGGCACTGCCCAAATGACTTTTGTCTTAAGGCGAAGAAAATTTATTCCTGACTATGGCAATGGAAATGTTTTTCATTGTATAGAAAAGCAATTGATATATCTCTAGTAGAAAAGATAACTTTATTTTTATTTATTTATTTTTTTTGAGACAGAGTCTCAAGCTGTCGCCCTGGATAGAATGTCATAGCATCACAGCTCAAAGCAACCTCAAACTCTTGGGCTTAAGTGATTCTCTTGCCTCAGCCTCCCAAGTAGCTGGGACTACAAGTGCCTGCCACAACGCCCGGCTGTTTTGTTGTTGTT
>NW_003852402.1:9466759-9478597 GCF_000181295.1 Otolemur garnettii | reverse complement strand
TATGTGTCTGGCGCTTTAGCCACTTGAGCTATAGGCGCCAAGTCCGAAAAGATAACTTTAAATATAATTTATTGCCCAGGAGGATATTAACCAGTTTTGCATATAACAAATTTATTTCAGAATTCCTTTGACCAATTAATTACATAAATCTTTCTCAAATTTGCCTTTGAGTCAATGGTTTCATCATTAATTAAACAGCTGAATAAAATCTTCAATACATGCTCATTTTATATTTACTAATGAGAAAGCCAAGTTATAAATTTTTTAAAAATCATACTTTAGCACATAGTAGACCTTATAGATTATACAAAATAAATTATAAAACAATGAGACAGAGTAATTACTCTCAGGAAGTCTAACAGCTGTGCTATGACATATGACAAGATGGAACTATCATTTAATTCAACAAAGAACATTTGCCGTAAATTTCTAGAGATTGCTGAAGCTTCATAAAACAAAGGGTTTATGGGCTTGGCATGTGGTTCACACCTATAATCTTAGTACTCTGGGAGGCCCAGGCAGGAGGATCAGCTGGGTCAGGAATTTGAGACCAGCCTTTTCTATTCTAAAAATAGAAAATGTAGCCGGGCATGGTGGTGCCACCCATAGTACCAGCTACTGGAGAGGGTGAGGACAGAGGATCACTTGAGCCCAGCAGCGGGAGGTTGCAGTGAGCTATGATGATTGCAAGAAGCAACAGAGTGAGACTCTGTTTCCAAATAAGCAAACAAGAAACAAACAAAATTGTGTTATGTATTATAATGTTTTATAGGGGCAAAAAATGGGGGGGGGGGAAGTGCTCTGGATAAAAATCTATCTTAGATACATGGGGGAACTAATTATTTAATGTTTATTCAATGACAATATATAATAAGTACTATTGTGATTCATAGCAAAACCCAGATTTTTTGTTTTACAGATGAGTTCTCACTCTGTTGCCCATACTGGAGTGTAGTAGTGCAATCATAGCTCAACGATGCCTTGAATTCCTGTGCCACTGTGCCTGGCTACAAAAACCAGATTAAGAGCTCATCTGATTTCTTTTGAGCTGCTTTTCCCTCCCTAGGGTAGAGTTGCTACAAATCTTTGCCTTGTTGCTCAGGGTTGGTTAATCACTCAGTCACAAATAGGATACATCTACTAGGTCCCAGGCTCTGGGAATACAACAGAGAGCAAGTGAATAGTGTCCCTAACCTTAGGGTTGCTGTCCAGAAGGGATGATACATGTTCAAATCACTGCTAATAAAAAGAATATGAGTTCCATGAGAGCATGGGTTTTTTTTTTTTTAAACTTTATGTCCAATTTTATTTTATTTTTATTTATTTTTTTGGCCCTACTCCTTGAGCCACAGGTGCCACCCGGTTTTTTTGTTTTGTTCACTACTTTGTCCCAAGAACCTAGAATAGCTGACATGCTATAGTTTTCTCTGTAAAAATTTATTGAATTTATAATTCTTAATTAAACAAGTAAAGAGCTGATAAAGAATATAGGGTACACTATATGGTGTAGCTTAGACTATAAGGGTTAGGGAAAGGTTCCCTGAAAAAGTGATATTTAAACTGAAACCTGAAAAGCAAATAAAATTAACCTGGCAAAAAGAAAGGAGGCTATCTTCCCATCCTCTGTACTTCCTCACACTAACCACATGTTAATTGGGACTGATGATTTCATTATCCAGCTCTGTGGTTTGCTTTGAGAGGTCAGGGACCAAGTCTATTTGTCAACAGAATCTCCGAATCCCTCGTACCTAGCACATAGTAGGGACTTTCAAACAAAAGGAATAATTTTTGAGAAGGAAACCGAAACTTATAGCATCTGCCAGTGGTATAATTACAGCTTCTCAAGGAGAGGCCATTCTGTTTAACATGCACAAGAATCTGATGAAAATTAAGAAAATATTTACCTGTCATAAATCTTAGCAATTCTAAGTTCTCCTCTTCCTTTTCTCAAACTTATTCTTGTTGTTGAAGCATGAGCCAGGATGTGTCCTCCAATAGGTTTTTTGGGGTCTGCTTGAAAGCTGAATTAAGAAAACAAAACACCTCAGGTTTCATCATAAGGACTATTTATAGTGTTTCCCCCAAATAAGACACTGTCTTATATTTATTTTTTCTCAAGAAGACACCCTAGGGCTTATTTTCAGGGGATGTCTTCCTCTCCACGCCGAAATGCATGGCGTGGCTATGCAGCGTATCTGCATCAGCAGGTCTTATTATCAGGGTAGGGCTTATATTTAACAAATGCATAGAAATCCTGCTAAGGCTTATTTTTTGGGTAGGTCTTATTTTTGGGGAAACATGGTATAGCAAGATCTGCAATTACAAAGCAACCTTTCCATGGAGGCTGTCAGAAGATGAAGTAGGTATATATTTTAAACAAGTAAAGGCTTGTTCATAAACTATGGAGTGAGGTGAGTAATGCTACAATATACCCCATTGCTATCTAGTCCAGGCTTCTGAGATTCTTTTAAAAAGAGATTACTATTCAAAAAGCACTAATCTTCACTGTGTTAGGATAATGCCTGGCATTAAGCAATTTTCTTCTTCACAAAATACAAAGATAATTGATTTATTCATTCATTCATCAGAAATATTTATTAATGGCTTATTATGTGCCAGCCACTAACCTAGTGTAGTGAATAAAAAATACTCAACCCAGGCCAGGCATGGTGGCTCCTAGCACTCCTGAGCTGTGACATCATGGCACTCTACTGAGGGCGATAAAGTGAGATTTTGTGACTCGGCGCCTGTGGCTCAAGCGGCTAAGGCGTCAGCCACATACACCTAAGGTGGCGGGTTTGAATCCCCAGCCCGGCCCGCCAAGCAACAATGATGGCTGCAACCAAAAAATGACCGGGCGTTGTGGCGGGCGCCTGTGGTCCCAGCTACTTGGGAGGCTGAGGCAGGAGACTCGCTTGAGCCCGGGAGTTGGAGGTTGCTATGAGCTGTGATGCCATGGCACTCTACCCAGGGGGATAGCTTGAGGCTCCGTCTCAAAAAAAAAAAAAAAAAAAAAGTGAGATTTTGTATAGAATTTATTGCTTGTAACCTTTCTTGTAGGTCACTAACATTTTTATAATTTAATGAAATATATTGATTCCTGCCTGGAAAAATAAACATGCATACACATATAAAAATTTTCATCTAAGTTTAAGAAATTCAATAAATCTCCCTCTTGATGTACATGGGTATAAAAAAAATAATAACCAAGATTTACTGAGTCCTTGCTATGTGGTAGACAGCCTTCTAAATCATCACATTATTTCCCTTTGCTTGGATTCCATATTTAGTAAACAATTTTATATTAAAATTAGGATTCTGCTAGGCACACTGCTAGTCTCATGCTACTCTTGAGGCTGAGGTGGGAAGATCCTGTGAGGACAGGAGTTTGAGACCAGACTGGGCAACATAGTGAGACCTCATCTCTAAAAGAAAAAAAATTTTTAATTAGGCAGATGTGATTGTTCATATCTGTAATCCTAGTACTTTGGGAGGCTGAGGTAGTAGGATTGCTTGATGCCAGGAATTGGAGACCAGCTTGGGCAACATAGCAAGAACCTTTCTCTACACCAGTGGTTCTCAACCTTCCCAATGCTGCAATGTATTTTCGTTGTTAAAAAGGGGCTGCGACCCACAGGTTGAGAACCACTGCTCTACACAAAAAAGAAAAGTGAAGGCCAGGCCCAGTGGCTTGTGTCTGCAATTCTAGCACTCTGGGAGACCAAGGCAGATGGATTGCTTGACCTCAGGAGTTTGAGACCAGCCTGAGCAAGAGCAAGACCCTATCTCTAAAAACTAGCCAGGCATTGCGGTGGGCACCTGTAATCCCAGCTACTTGGGAGGTTGAGGCAAGAGGATTTCTTGAATCTAAGAGTTTGAGGTTGCTGTGAGCCATAACGTCATAGCACTCTACCAAGGGTGACCAAGTGAGATGCTATCTCAAAAAAAAAAGAAAGAAAGAAAAATGAGCTGGGCATGGTGGTGTGTGCCTACAGTTCTAGCTACTACTCGGGAGGGTGTGGCAGGATGGGGTTAGGCCAGGAATTTGAGTGAGTTATCATCTTGTGACTGCATTCTAGCCTCGGCAGCAGACAGAGGACTATCTAAAAAAAAAAAAAAATTCTTATAGAGGCTTACTTACAGGGAGAGAACACAGTAGTCACATGCACTTCAAATGTAGTCACATTTTTCATTATGAATAAACTGGCCCTCTCATTTTTCACTGAGTCTCATGAGCTTAATGAATGTGAGTCTGCCCCGAAGAAATGGATTGGTTCTCAGTAGGCTGACCAAATCAAATCTCTGCCTGCAAGGCAGAGTCCTGAATGTGGTCAATTCACCAGAGTAAAGGCTACATTCCTGCAAAGCCTCTCAGGTGAGAGCATGCCAGCCTTTCTCCAGGCAAATGTAGCCCTGATTAACTATGGTGTATGACAAGTATGACTATGGTCCCCAACCCCTGGACCATAGAAAGCAGCCTATTAGGAGCTGGCTGCAAAGCTCCTCCCAGCCCCTTGCCCTCTACCTTCCCCCAACATCACCATCTGTGGAAAAATTGTCTTCTATGAAACTTGGGAACTGAGCCACACAGCAGGAGGTGAGCGATGGGCAGTGGAGCAAAAATCAGCTTCATCTGTATTGACAACTGTTTCCCATGGCTCCCATCAGTGCCTGAGGTCTGCCTCCTCCTTACCCCCACGTCAGTGGAAAAATTGTCTTCCATGAAACCTGTCTCTGGAGTGAAAAAGATTGGGGACCGCTAGTGTATGAGCTTTGGAGTTAGACCTGGTTTCAAATTGTGGCTTGTCAGCCATGTGACTTCAAGAAAATTATTTAACCCTTCTAAGTTTCTTCATTTTAAAGGGAGGATAATAACTGTACCTAATGGGCAGGATAGTTGTGAGACTAAAATGAAATAATTCAGGTAAGTCATTAGCCTAGTGACTACAATTATTATTATTTATCTGCTTTCCTAATCCTAACTCACTTATTAGCTATGTTACTTTGGGCTACTTTTATAAACTTTAGTTTTTTACACAATAAAATGGTAAATATAAAGACCTTACCCCTTAGGGCCATTCTGAAGATTCAAGATAATATTTAATATAACTCACTGGTATACTCCTATAAGCCAGGAATTATACCTGTTCATTCCTTAGCCTTACCCTTACAGCAATCTTGGCACCTAAGAGATCCTCAATTAAGGGTAACTACTATAATTTAATTTTGGGGGGGGGGACAGAGCCTTAAGTTGTCCCCCTGGGTAGAGTGCTGTGGCATCACAGCTCACAGCAACCTCCAACTCCTGAGCTCAAGTGAATCTCCTGCCTCAGCCTCAAAAGTAGCTGGGACCACAGGCGCCCACCACAACGCCTGGCTATTTTTTTTGGTTGCAGCCATCATTGTTGTTTGGCAGGCCCAGGCTGGATTCGAACCTGCCTTAGGTGTATGTGGCTGGTGCCTTAGCCACTTGAGCCACAGGCACAGAGCCTACTATTATTTAATGAAATAATTCAGTTAAAATAGTCACTCTTTCAGTGAAATGTAGACCAATAAACTTTTCTCAAAATGTCTTTGAACTTCCTGACTATTCTAAGTCATAACCAAATCTTGACATGAAGTACAAGAAGGTATAATAGCATTCTGCATTCTTTTAGACTCTAAAAGAGGGCTTTAATTTACTTCTATTTCTGACCAAGTAAAAACAGCTTCAGAAAACCACCCACATTCCTCCTTTAGCCTATCCTCTTATTTCCCCTTCTTTTATATTTTCTTCTTCTCTTTTTTCTTTCCTTACTCAGGGAACGAGGGATTACAGGCTCAGTGCCCATAGTACAGTGGTTACAGCGCCAGCCACATACACTGAAGTTGGTGGGTTCGAACCCAGCCCAGGCCAGCTAAAACAACAATGACAACTGCAACAAAAAATAGCTGGGTGTTGTGGAGGGCGTCTGTAGTCCCAGCTACTTGGGGAGCTGAGGCAAGAGAATTGCTTAAGCCCAAGAGTTGAGGTCCTGTGATCTGTGACGCCAAGGGTGTCATAGTGAAACTCTGTCTCAAAAAAAAAAAACAAAACCAGAGAACTAGGGATTACAGTTAGGAGGAGGAAGAAATGAGGGTGGGTATTAGGAATAAAGAGTAACTAAGAATCATTATTTTATTTCTGCTCCTGTGGTTGAACAGAATCCAGCATGTTATGAAAGTTTTGAGATATACAAAAATCACAAAAGGCAAAATCTAAGTGATAGAAACAAATAAAACCCTCCCAGCAACACCGATAAGCCAAGCAAGTTGAAACTTCCCTGAGAGAAACAAAAGGATGCTTTCTGTTTTTTGTTTGTTTTTGGCCCAGCCAGCTGGGTTTGAACCCTATGGGGCCAGCTCCCTACTCCTTTGAGCCACAGACACTGCCCTTTTTTTTTTGAGACAGAGTCCCATTCAGTGGCCCTGGGGTTGAGTGCCACAGCTTCATAGCTCACAGCAACCTCCAACTCTTGGGCTTAAGTAATTCTCTTGTCTCAGCCTCCCGAGTAGCTGGGACTGGACTATAGGCACCCGACACAACACCTGGCTATTTTTTAGAGACGAGGGTCTCACTCTTGCTCAGGCTGGTCTTAAACTCCTGAGTTCACACAGTCTGCCTGCCTTGGCCTCCCAGAGTCCTCGGATTACAGGCATGATCCCCCATGCCCAGTCCTAATTTGTTGCCCTTGGTAGAATGCCATGGCAGTACAGCTCACAGAAACCTCAAACTTTTGGGTTCAAGCGATTCTTTTGCCTCAGCCTCCGTAGTTGCTAGGATTACAGGCACCTGCCGCAGTGCCTGGCTATTTTTCTAGAGATAGGTCTTGCTCTTGCTCAGGCTGGTTCTGAACTCCTGAGCTCAAGCAATTCACCTACGTTGGCCTCCTAGAGTGCTAGGATTATAGGCATGAACGACCATTCCCTGCCACAAAAAGGACACTTACAACTGTGTTTCTTGGAAGTGAAATAATGGACCATTAACAATCTGTCTCCAAACTTTCATAGTGACCTATGTATTGTTGAGGGTAAGACCCCAAACACCCTGACCTACCAACTTCAAATTGGAATGCTAGGGTCATGAAATATATAGAGAGTATGGTATGGAATGGAAAGGATACAACAGGGAGAATATGATAGCATCAATTTTGAAATAAAAAATACCAGCATTCATATCCTGGCTCTCCCTTTTTTAAATTGTGTGATTGCACAAGCACTGAGTACTCCTAGCCTCTATTTCTACCTTTATAAATTTGGAATAATCATAATACCCACCTCAACTACTGGCTGGAGTATGGACCCTGAGGGGCATGGGCCAGAGCAAGCTGGAGGGACAGCAGGGACTTCTGGTGCTTTTCATTTGCTAAGGTTATTGAGGGATACAATAACATACTGAGATTGGTGTCACAGAACAAGGAAGGCCAAGGAAACTTGAGTTAGTAGGGTCACATGAGAACTACATAAGAAGATGCCTGAAAGCACTTGGCACATGTTACATAATCAATAAACATAAATTCTCAATTCTGAGGGGAGGCTGGGTGCTGTGGCTCACTTCTGTAATCCTAGTACTCTGGGAGGCCGAGGCAGGAAAATTATTTGAGCTTAGGAGTTTGGGACCAGCCTGAGCAAGAGTAAGACTCCGTCTCTACTAAAAATAGAAAAAAGAAACCTAGCCGGGCATTGTGGCAGGCGCCTTATAGTCCCAGCTACTCAGGAGGTTGAAGCAGGAAGGATCTCTTGGACCCAGGAGTTTGAGGTTGCTGTGAGCTAAGCTGATGGCCATGGCATACTAGCTTGGGCAACAGAGTGAGATTCTGTCTCCAAAAAAAAAAAAAAATTAATGTTGAGGAGAGAGGAAAATGAAGTTAAAATAGTTCGAATGACTTGCATAAGATCACCATGCTAGCGACCCTGGTTTAATGTTTTTTCTCTGATCTTATTGCCTCTTATTTATGCTAATGATGTTGAATCAGTAGGAGATATCCTTAGAGAATAAACTGTTCATTTATAAGACTGTAAATGTTCTAAGTTAACTTTTTGTTTTAGAAAACAAATATACAAATAAAGTAGGTGGCATGGTCTTTTTTGTTGCTTTTATTTGCCCTGGTGTGGGGCTTTACAGGCTGATACATTGATTTTCAATTTCCAAGCTTTCATCAACTGGATCATTCCAGTTCTAAACTCTGTATCTGAAAGCCTAGTCTAGGAGTTACTGCTACAGTAGCTCCTCGCCTCTATAATTTGTTCCTTTTTAATACTATGTGCCATCAAGGAAAATGCATGGGATATAAGCCTCAATTATTGTCAGTGTACTTGGGGACTCATACCAATTATAGTGATATTTCTCTGACAGACTCCAGGCAAGCTGCAGCTTGGAGTTCCTCAACACTGAGAAACAATGCTGTTTTCTTTATGGGAGGTTTTCTAACAGTATTTGAGATCCTTTAATTTAAAACTGCCCTGCTTTTTCTTTCATTTAGTTGTGGCAATTTTGGTGCTTTATATGAAGACATGCATTTAATTCGTATTCTTATAATTTAATATACTAATTATAATTTAACACACTAATTATAGTGAAGCTTGTTTCTTTACAACTTGGCTAGGTGGAGGAGATGCTGTTTCAGAGCAGCTTAGCCAGTATAAGTACTAGCCTTTGTTACCTTCTCTAGCTGTTACTTGGCTCACTTCAACTCTTTCCAACTCCCTCTCCAATTACTTCTATGCTGTCAGCTCGCTCTTTTTCCTTTCATTGTCTTATTGAAGTTGATTCAAAATGGTTTTACTCCTTTTTTTTAAGAGACAGAGTCTCACCCTGTCACCCTTGGTAGAGTGCTGCGGTGTCACAACTTATAGCAACCTCCAACTCCTGAGCTTAGGCGATTCTCTTGCCTCAGCCTCCCCAGTAGCTGGGACTACAGGTGCCCGCCACAATGCCCAGCTATTTATTGTTGCAGTTTGGCAGGGGCTGGGTTCAAACCCGCCACCCTAGGTATATGGGGCAGGTGCCCTACTCACTGAGCCACAAGCGCCACCCAAAATGGTTTTACTCTTTTTGAAACTTTCTACAAATGTAAGAAAAAGAATCCCTATCTGACCTGATTTACAGTGATTTTCTTTGCCTTCTAACTCTAGAGTGACAGTTTTGGCCTCTTCAGTGTTCCCTCCCCACACCTGAAGAAAGAACATTGCTCTTTAACTTGTACTGTTTTATTTGAATACAATCCACCTCCTCCCTCTGAGCCAATGAGTCATTTTGTCTTTTTAAAGTGAGCCTTAAAAATCTTCCATTTCTCTTCAGTTTAAAATTATTCTATTTGTGAAGTACTTCATGTCCTAAGTGTGAAAGACACCTTATAAAACAGAGAAGATACCCTTAACCCCACAAGGACTATACTAAGACAATGTCATACTATATACTAAGACTAAAATTTTGAGCTGAATGGATATTATTTAATTTTCTTCTTTATGGAGGCAAAGAGTTTTGTCTCTTTTGTTCACTAGTAAATTCCCAGAGTCTTGTTACATAGCAAATTTTCAATAAATATTTGTCAAATGAATAAATGATTTCTCCCTCCTCAATCTTTTTAACTTGCTTAATACCATTTGCATAGCTAATATTTTCACATTGGAATCTCTTGTAACTAAGTAGAAAATACTCATAAAAGCATATTGAGCTGAGTGATATATCAAACTGCAGAAAATACAGCAATATTGTTAGGGTAAGTTTTTAAAAATGCCTAAAAGGCTAGGTATGATGGCTCTTACTGTAATCTGAGCATTCTGGGAGACTGAGGCAGGAGGATGGCTTGAGACCAGGAATTTAAGACCAGCCTGAGCAAGAGTGAGACCTGTCTCTACAAAAAAATAGAAAAATTAGCAGAGCATTATGGCAGATGCCTATAGTCTCAGCCACTTGGGAGTCTGAGGCAGTAGAATCACTTTGAGCCCAGGAGTTTGAGGTTGCAGTAAGCTATGATGATGCCACTATACTCTAGCTGGGGCTACAATGTGACACTTGGTCTCAAAAAAAGAGAGACATTCATTTCAGTACAATTTATAGAATTTACACTAGCATATCAAATATCTTCTAATACATATGTCAATCACTTACTTTATCTACTACTATATGATATTTTGTTATAGTTTTAGAGTAATGTCATTTTGAATTCCAACTCCTGATCAAAGCAATCCAGCCATCCCAGCCTCCCAGAGTGCTAGTACTGTAAGTGTGAGCCACCATGCCCAGTCTAGAGTAATATCATTTTGTATTGCAATCATGAGAGTAGTAATTAACTTAAGTAAGAGTATTCAATGGGATGCTAAAACAAATAGATGAAAGCTTACTGCAGAACAAGATATTTATACGGTTTCAAGTATTACTCCCCCCCCAAATTACTTATTAATATAAGAGGAATTTTTTTTTTTTTGAGACAGAGTTTTAAGTTTTGCCCTGGGGAGAGGGCCGTGGTGTCAAAGCTCACATCAATCTCCAACTCTTGGGCTCAAGTGATCCTCTTGCCTCAGTTTTTAATTTTTATTATAGACGGGGTCTTGCTTTTGCTCAGGCTAGTCTTGAACTCTCAAGCTGAAGCATCCACTGGCCTCTGCCTCCCAAGAGTGCTAGGATTACAGATGTGAGCCACTGCACCTGGCCAAGAGGGAATCTTTATGTTTCTCTTTTACAGTGAAGAAATATTGTGAATGCCATCTTAATCACATGATCAAACTGAGCATCTGCCATCATGTGCTTCCTGATACTGAGAAGGCCGTAATATTGGTTATATAGTTTTTCTGCCAAAAGTGTTTAACATTTTTTTTTTATTATTGAGACAGAGTCTCACTTTGTTACCCTTGGTAGAGTGCTGTGGCATTATAACTCACAGCAACCTCAAACTCTTGGGCTCAAGTGATTCTCTTGCCTCAACCTCCCTAGTAGCTTGGACTACAGGTGCCTGCCACAACACCCAGGTATTTTTTATTTTGTTCAGCAGGCTCAGGCCAGGTTTGAACCCACCAGCCCTGGAGCATGTGGCTGGCACCCTAACCACTGAGCTATGGGTGCCTCCCAAAAGTGTTTAACTTTAAAAAAAATCCAGATTCCTGAAGAGTAACTTTTTAAATAATAAGAAAAAAAATTGCAAAATAGTGGGCCTGTACTCTTTAGAAATGTCACAGAAGACTAACAAAGATTAAGAAGCTATACTATAGGAAGGTAAAAAAACATGAAAAATACATGCAGTCCATGATGCTCAACTGGTCCTGAATTAAAAACAAAACAACCCCCTCCAACAAATATAAAGGAAATTACTGGGACAATTAGATATACTTGAATATAATTGTATATTAGGTAACATTATTATGCCAATGCGAAATTTCCTGAATATGATAATTATATTGTGGTTATGTAGAAGAATTTTCTTATTCTTAGAAGAGATATGTGGAATTATCAAGAGGTGAAGTGTCATGATGTCTACAAATAATTCTCAGTGTTTGGGAAACCTTTCAAATGGTTCCCTCCAAAATATACATATCTGTGTACATGTATGTGTGTGTATATGTAGAGACAAAGAGCTTTTATACACATATACACATAAACAAACACACATAAAAGAGAAAGAGAGGTGACAAATGTTTACAATTAATTAACTTAGATAAATGCTATATGTGTATTCATTGAACTAATCTTCAACTTCTCTCTGGTCAAAAAATTTTGTAAATAGTTTTTAAAAACATCTTTTAAAAAGCATTATCATAAATTCGGGGTTATTTTGACTGCTTATTCAGACATATATTTATTCAAAAGTTCTTTTTTTTTTT
>NW_003852402.1:9458730-9465621 GCF_000181295.1 Otolemur garnettii | reverse complement strand
CTTCCATCAAACTGGTCAACACAGCCTTCATGTCATTTTCTCAGTTATTGCTTTAAAACGTTCACATTCTACTCTTAGAAAGATTCACCTTTTTTTGTTTTTAGGACACAGCTTATCAGCAATAGAAGGCATTTTTGTATCTAGAATATAAGTTTTTATTTCTCTAGGATCTATTTCTTATCATCCTCCAATATCCTTTTAGCCCTCTAGAGGTGTCCAAACTTTTGGCTTTTTGGCTTCTCTGCACCATACTGGAAGTAGAGTTGTCTTGGGCCACCCATTAAATATACAAACACTAATGAAGGCTGATGAGTAAAAAAAAAGCTCTGTGCAAAATTTTCGCGATAAGGAAAAAAGTCCTTACATAATCTGCAGGGGGTCCATGGGCTGTAAGTTAGACATCCCTGCACCTAGAGCAAAGAGGAGCCCAGAGTTCCATGAAAATGTTTAAACTACTGCTTTATTCTATAAAGAATTAGAGAGAAGTAAATTGTGGATAATAGGCGATTTTACAATTATAAGTAATATGTACTGTGTAATAAAATGATTTGTGATATATTTGTGTCCACATGAAGATTATTTTGCAATTATTTTCTATTCTACACTCTAACCCTCTGTGAAGGGTGGTTTTCTATTCTACACTCTAACCCTCTGTGGCTCAGTGAGTAGGGCGCTGCCCCCATATACCAAGGGTCATGGGTTCAAACCCAGCCCCGGCCAAACTGCAACCAAAAAATAGTTGGGCATTGTGATGGGCACCTGTAGTCCCAGCTACTTGGGAGGCTGAGGCAAGAGAATCACTTAAGCCCAGGAGCTGGAGGTTGCTGTGAGCTGTGTGATGCCTCGGCACTCTACCAAGGGCAACTAAGTGAGATTCTGTCTCTACAAAAAAAAAATAGCTGGGTCTTGTGGCAGGTGCCTGTAGTCCCAAGGCTGAGGCAAGAGAATCACCTATGCCCAAGAGTTTGAGATTGCTGTGAGCTGTGACGCCACAGCACTCTACTGAGGGTGACATAGTAAGACTCTGTCTCAAAAAAAACCCCCCCAAAACAAAAAAAACCAAAAAAACCTTGGCTCGGTGCCTATAGCTCAACCGGCTAAGGCGCCAGCCATGTACACCTAAGGTGGCGGGTTCGAATCCAGCCCGGACCTGCCAAAACAACAATGACGGCTGCAACCAAAAAATAGCCAGGTGTTGTGGTGGGCGCCTGTGGTCCCAGCTACTTGGGAGGCGGAGGCAGGAGACTCGCTTGAGCCCAGGAGTTGGAGGTTGCTGTGAGCTGTAATGCCACGGCGCTCTACCCAGGGGGACAGCTTGAGGCTCTGTCTCAAAAAAAAAAAAACAACCTCTGTGAAATACAAAAGCAGAACAATTGAGGCTTACGTCATAGTTGCTCCTGGATCAGCGGTCATTTGATTGGTCACAAAGACAGCTACATTATATTCTGCATCAAGAAATAAAATTAAGAAAATATGAGAAGGGCAACATAAATATAAAAATTTTATTGTTTAGATTTCAGAGTTAGAAACATTGTACCATGAATTTATTTTATAAACAATATCATATTCCTATTTTTTCATTGATAACATAAATTAATTTAAGCTATTATTGTTGTTTGTTTAGAGTCTTTATTTATGGTTTTAAAAAAGTTGTATTCTCACAAAGGTCATTTCATTTTTTAAAAAAGTATTGACTCCTGGCAGGGCGCTGTAGCTCACGCCTGTAATCCTAGCACTCTGGGAGGCTGAAGCATGTAAATTGCTTGAGCTCAGGAGGTCTGAGTATGAGTGAGACTCTGTCTCTAAGAAAAATAGAAAAACTAGCTGGGTGTTATGGGGGATGCCTGTAGTCCCAGCTACTTGGTAAGCTGAGACAAGAGAACTGCTACAGTCCAAGAGTTTGAGGTTAGTAAGAGCTATGATGACACCATGACACTCAATCCAATTTCTTTGTCTTAAAAAGAAAAAAAAAGTATTGACATTATTTTGAGCCTCTCTGCAAAGCATGCTCAGCAAACATAGTTACAGATGCCATTCCCATAGTTCTGCCATTTTATTTTAAAGATATACCTTCTGAGATTTTTTGGAGCCGTGACAACATCTGGGCCAATTTTTGCTGCCGTTCAGCCAACTCTCCACGGCCACTGAAATCCACTCGAAAAAGTGCCATTATTGAATCAATAATCTGAAAGGGGTTAATGTAAAAACAAATATGCATTTGGAAATGGAAGAAATTAGTTAATTTGAATAAGGAGCAATAGGAGAAAAATGATATGCTAAATAGCTCTGTGGGTGAGTGATATTTAAAAATTTGTACCAGGCAGCACCTGTGGCTCAGTGGGTAGGGCGCCAGCCCGTATACCAAGGGTGGTGGGTTCAAACCTGGCTCCGGCCAAACTGCAACAAAGAAAATAGCCAGGCATTTTGGTGGGTGCCTGTAGTCCCAGCTACTCGGGAGGCTGAGGCAAGAGAATCACCTAAGCCCAGAAGTTGGAGGTTGTTGTGAGCTGTGATGCCACAGCACTCTACCAAGGGCGATAAAGTGAGACTCTGTCTCTAAAAATAAATAAATAAATAAAATAAAAATAAAAATTTGTACCAGTAGCTTGAAGATGCCAGCTTCTTCATGGAATTTAGCTGCTACATAATCAAGTAGCTCCATCTGATGTTCACCTGGTAGGAAATGCAGTGAGAAAATGTTATGAAAGAAGAAGCAGAAGCTGAGATCATTCATGTCCTTGGGAGCCAAGCAAAAGAGAGTGTTCGAAGGATACTTGTAATTATTTATGACTTTATTAAATATGATTGCATATTCTGCCTTAGCAAGTATGTCAAATGCTACATTATCAAAAAGAATGTTACTCTAGGCTTGGCACCTGTAGCTCAAGCAGCTAGGGCACCAGCCATATACAACAGAGCTGGCAGGTTTGAATGTAGCCCTGGCCCACCAAACAACAATGGCAACTGCAACAAAAAAATAGCCGGGTATTGTGGCAGGTGCCTGTAGTCCCAGCTACTTGGGAGGCTGAGGCAAGAGAATCGCTTAAGCCTGAGAGTTTGAGACTGAGTTAAGGTTGCTATGAGCTGTGATGCCACAGCACTCTACCCAGGGTGACAGATTGAGACTCTGTCTCAAAAAGAAAAAAAAAAAGAATGTTACTCTAAATTTCAAAGACAAAGAATAAGAAACAATTTGAAGGCATTTTAATATCTAAGGACTTACCAGATGATAAAATTTATGGACCAACTAAATTAATTTGGAAAAGAGCAAACAAAAAGAAAAGGACAGTGTCAAAATATTGAATCACTCAAATAGTAAATCAGTGCTACAACCTTTATTTAAACCTGAGCATGGGGCTCTTACTGGTATATGCACGAGCGTAAAGTACATTGTCCAGTACTGCATCATGGTCAACATTGAAGCGATCAGCAATGTCTCGAAGACGATCTGGACGGCTGGAGTATGCCAAGATTAAGGATTCAATAAGTGAATTCCATAAAAAGTTTAGACAACAACTACAAAATGTATTATCTTAAGTAAATTGACACAGAGGTACAACTATGTATCTGGAAAAGTATTCTGGAGGCTGCTAGTAATCACTCAGAGTCTATAACAGATTTTATTTTTCAGAAGTGCTTCAGTGTAGGAATAATAGAAATGGTGAGGCAGTAATGAATTTAAAGATAAAATTATCAACTCTTCACAATAACTTTGGAAGATAGTTGTGAGGGCCTGTATTACATTTTATAACCGAGAACACTGACAGAGATAAGGCAAATGAGTTGGGATTGTGTAGCAAATCAGTTACAAGACAAAAACTGGAAACTAAGGTTTGTGAGCCTTTGTTCTCAGTTCTATAAAAATAGAGATATAGTAGAATGATAATATCACTGAATCATAATTCAGTCATTTCAAAGCAAATTAATTCATTCTCTCTATTTACATCTGTTCAATATGAATTAGATTAATATGACATTAATCATGTACTACTAACAAATGCTAAACTTCACTACATGAACCACAGGGTCAAAAAAGTAACTTCAAGGGTTTTGGTTTATATAGTTGTTGTTGTTCTTTTTTTTCTTTTTGAGACAGAGTCTCACTGTGTCACCCTCAGTAGAGTGCTATAGCATCACAGCTCACAGCAACCTCACACTCTTGGGCTTAAGTGATTCTCTTGCCTCAGCCTCCCGAATAGCTGGGACTACAGGTGCCTGCCACAATGCCTGGCTATTTTTTTTTCTTTTTTGAGACAGTCTCACTCAGTTGCTCTGGGGTTAAGTCCGATGGCCTCACAGCTCATAGCAACCTCTTGGCTTAAGTGATCCTAATGTCTCAGCCTCCTGTATAGCTAGGATGACAAGTGCTTGCAACAATGCCTGGCTAGTTTTTCTATTTTTAGTGAGATGGGTCTCACCCTTGTTCAGGCTGGTCTTGAACTCTAAAACTTAAGAGAGCCACCTGCCTCAGCCTCCCAGAGTACTAGATTACAGGCATGAGCCACCACATCTGGCCTTATATAGGGTTTTAAATCTACCTTCTACTAAAGCATTTGTGAACTTTCTGAAATTAGTAAATTCACAGGAAGGCAAATTCAAGGTACTTACAAAGGTATTCCGAAAAATGCCTCTTATATCTATAAACTGTAAAGGAGTAATAAATTTTTGTTTAGGTTTTTAGTAATCCCAACAATATGTCTGAAGTAAAATGAGGTAAAATAAATTGAATGTTTGTGGTGGCTTGGCACAGTGGCTCACACTCAAGAGATCCTCATGCCTCATTATCCCAGAATGCTATGATTACAGGGCTGAGCTATTGTACCTGGCATACAACAAGGTTTTCTAAATTGGGTAGTTAGGCTCGGCGCCTGTAGCTCAACAGCAAATGCTCTGGCTACATGCACTGGGGTTGGTGGGTTCGAACTTGGCCTGGGCCTGCCATCAACAATGACAACTGCAACAACAACAAAAAAATAGCCAGGCCTTGTGGCAGAAGCCTGTATTCCCAGCTACTCAGGAGGTTGAGGCAAGAGAATGGTGTAAGCCCAAGAGTTTGACGTTGACACTCTACTGAGAGCAACACAGAGAGACTCTGCCTCAAAAAAAAAAAGGAATTTCCAGCTGGGTACAGTGGCTCACTCTATAATCCCAGCACTATGGGAAATAGATCAGGAGTTTAAGACCAGTCTGGGCAACATAAGGGAATCTTGTCTCTTAAAAAAAAAAATTTTTTTTTTTCCCCTCAGAACCTGATTGATATGTCCTCAAACTATTGTATTTCTTCTTTCATTTACTGGTCAATTATGAACTCCGCCTCTCTCTGCATGGAACATTGCCACCTACTTTTTTTTCCCTTGAAATGTTCTTTTTGTTTGCCTTTGGCAACCAGATTTCCTTCTACTTCCTCTGTTTCTATGAGCTCTTCTTCCCAACTATGGGCATACCCCAAAGTTATGTTCTTAGTTCTCTTTTCTTTCTCTGTAAATTCTCTTTCCCCTTCGGTTAATTCATCCATATCTCTGGCCCTTCCCCTTTCTCAAGCTGAATCCAACATTTCCAACTGACATCTGCATATCCTCCTGTAGCTCATATTCAACACATTAATATGAAACATCACCTTTCTCTGAGACATGATCTACCCAATTCTATCATTATATCATTATTCTCCTAGTATCTAGACAAAACCTGAGAGTGATTTTTCAAACCTCTTTCCTTGTCTACCAAATACAGTCATCAAATCCTATCAATTTCCTATTTCCTGTGCTTTTCTTTTTATTCCTACTGCTTCCAACCTAGATCAAGTTCTCATTACTTGCCTAGAGGTATCCAATTTATACCCACTACCTGGTTTTAAAGCCCTTCATGTCTAAGACTTCAATCACCTTTCTAGCCTTATATTCTGGAATACTTTACAATTTAATTAAACTGCAATTCTTTCTGTTACCCAAGCAGGTTCTGCCCTTTTTTCATTCTGTGCTTTTGAACTCAATCATACTTTTCCCTTTATTTGAGACCATAACTTCGAGTGAGTCATTCATCTTCTTTCTATTAAGCAAAATCTTTGAAGAAGTAAAAGGATTAAAAATGGATAAGATGTCATCTCCTCTCATGTATTCATTTTGTCAGTTTTATACCAAGTCCATGTGGAAAAGTAAAACCTAATTAAATAAAAAGTGATTTGAAAAGCTGACCAGTAATTGTTCTCCTCTTGGCTTTTCTTATTATTCTGGTTTATGGGAATATCACAGAAATAGTTATCTCACATAAACTCTTTTGTAACATTATTGTATCATACTATTATGTTAGTAACTTGTTTAAATAAAAGGGTTACAAAGTATTTTCTGTATCAATGAAGATTATCTTTCCTCCTGGGTAGCCACGAGCTCCTGGAAGTTGAGCTGTCACTAGGAAGCAATTAAAAAATCAATATTAATAGAAGAACATAAACTTTGTGCAAATGAATGTATAAATAAACATGGGATTTATGCTGGTTTCAACTCTTAAGTAAATTTAGCAAACTAAAGAGTCATGATCCTTTAGTTTCTTTCTCTTTTTCTCTCTTTCTTTCTTTTTTTTGAGACAGTCTCACTTAGTTGCCCTGGGGTTGAGTGCACTGGTGTCATAGCTCACAGCAACCCCAAACTCTTGGGCTCAAGTGATCCTCTTCCTTTAGCCTCCCGAGTAGCTGGGACTACAGGCCCCCACCCCCAACACCTGGCTATTTTTTTTTTAGAAATGTGGTCTTGCTCTTGCTCAGGCTAGTCTCAAACTCTGTAGGTCAGGCAATCCACCCACCACAAACTTCCCAGAGCACTAGGATTACAGATGTGAGCCACCATGCCCAGGTGATCCTTTAGTTTCTTTTTCTTTTTCTTTTTTTTTTTTTTTTTT
>NW_003852402.1:9449269-9458233 GCF_000181295.1 Otolemur garnettii | reverse complement strand
GTTGAGCTATAGGCGCCGAGCCGATCCTTTAGTTTCTAAATAGCATGTTATATTTTCATATGACTTAACCAGAAGTGAAATTATAAGTATTCTACCAGCATAGTAGTAATTCAAAAATAATTTCAATATCTCTCATGATGGAAGATATTCATGAAGTTCTCCCAAAAAATGAAAGTAGAATTTAAGTATTATTTTCTTTTTATACGAAATAATCACAGATACAATTTATGCTATATAACTCATTTAAGTTATATTTTAATTAATATATGTCAAATTTTAAAAATGCTTTTACTTTTTATGTAGTAGCACTTAATCCTAAGGAGATACTTTGTATCAAGTATATGCATTATTTCACTGTCTTCTCAAAACAAAACTAAGATTTGGCATTATCATTATTTCTATTTTATTCATTTTTATTTTAATTTTGAGACAGGGTCTCACTGTGTTGCCTAGGCTAGAGTGCCATGGCATCAATTTAGCTCCCAGCAACCTCAAATTCCTAGGCTCAAACAATCCTTCTATCTCAGCCTCCTGAATAGCTGGGACTACAGGTGACTGTCACAACACTTGGCTAATTTTTCTATTTTTTAGTAGAGGCGGGGGGTCTCACTCTTGCTCAGGCTAATTTTGAACTCCTGAGTTCAAGTCTCAACTGCCCAGACTGCTAAGATTATAGGCTGAGTTACCTCCCCTGGCTATTTTTTTACATTTTATTTATTTATCATTATTATTATTGTTTTGAGACAGAGTCTCACTCTTTTGCTTTAGGTAGAGTGTAGTGGCATCATCATAGCTCACAGCAACCTCAAACTCCAGGGCCCAAGTGATCCTCTTGCCTCAGCCTCTCAAGTAGGTGGGAATACAGGTGTATAACACTATGCCCAAATAATTTTTTCTATTTTTTATTTATTTTTATTATTTTATTTTATTTTATTTTGAGACAGAGTCTCACTTTATCACCCTCGGTAGAGTGCCATAGCATCACAGCTCACAGCAACCTCCAGTTCTTAGGCTTAGGTGATTCTCTTGCCTCAGCCTCCTGAGTAGCTGGGACTACAGGTGCCTGCCACAATGCCCAGCTATTTTTTGTTGCAGTTTGGCTGGAGCCGGGTTCGAACTTGCCACCCTCGGTATATGGGGCCGGCGCCCTACCCACTTAGCTACAGGCACTGCCCAGTTTTTCTATTTTTTGGTAGAAGCAGGGTCTCAGTTTTCCTCAGGCTGCTCTGGAACTCCTGACCTCAATTAATCCTCCCACCTCGGCCTTCCAGGGTGCTAGGATTTATAGGTATGGGCCACCACACCCAGCCAAAAATTGTTTTTTATCTCTCTTAGGGACAGCTTACCTCCATGGAAAGTAAGTATTCTAGACCTCAACAGATTTTGCATCATTTATGTCAAAAGGACATAGAAAAGATGGAATCAGGAAAATTGAGACTGTGGGCCCCTCTCCTCACCAACATGTTCAAATTTCCATTTATCTTCTCCCTAGTTCTACTTAAGTGTTCACAGTATAGCACATACAGTATTACCTCAAATATCACACATTCAAAGACCAGCTATGTAAACATGGGTAGTTTACTTAATCTCCCTGAGTTTTAGTTTTCTTGCAAGTATATTCAGACTACATGAGATTATCTAAAGCATCAGGCATATAGTAGATATTTACTAAGTAATAGCTATGATTATCATTATTAATGTTATGTGTCCTTACCACAGAGAGTATGAGAGAGCTGTGTTTTTCCAGTACGAAATTCTGTGAAACAGAGAAAAGATAATACACATAAAACACATACAGAGTTAGTTTTTAGGTATTTTCATAAAGAAAAAAATACATGGCCTCAAAATATTATGTTTTTTTCCCAACTGTCAAATCGTACTCATTAAGTATTCCATGTGTCACAAATGGATTCTGTATGTGTGTGGATCATTATGTAAGTTATGAGGCTCGGCGCCTGTAGCTCAGTGGTTAGGATGCTGGCCACATACACCAAGGCTGGTGGGTTCAAACCTAGCCTAAGCCTGCTAAACAACAATGACAACTGCAACAAAAAACATAGCCGGGCATTGTGGCGGGCACCTGTAGTCCCAGCTACTTGGGAGGCTGAGGCAAAAGAATGGCTTGAGCCCAAGAGTTTGAGGTTGCTGTGAGTTGTGACGCCATGGTACTCTACCAAGGGCTACATCCTGAGACTCTGACTCAAAAAAAAAAAAAAAAAAAAGAAAAAGAAAGAAAGAAAAGAAAAGAAAAAGGAAAGTTTTGAGATGCACAAAAATCAAGAAACATAAAATTTATAAGCTAAGCGAGTTGAAACTTGCACAGTTGAATCAGAAATGAAGCTGTTGGCTCAGTGCCTATACCTCAAGCAGCTAAGGCACCAGCCACATATACTGGAGCTGGCGGGTTCAAATCCAGCCCAGGCCCACCAAACAACAATGACAACTACAGCGAAAAATAGCCGACACTGTGGCGGGTGCACCTAGTCCCAGCGACTTGGGAGGCTGAGGCAAGAGGATCGCTTAAGCCTAAAAGTTGGAGGATACTGTGAGCAGTGACGCCACAGAACTCTGCCCAGGGCGACGGCTTGAGACTCGGTCTCAAAAAAAAAAAAAAAGGAAATGACACTGTTTACTGTGTTTCTTGGAAGTGCAATAATGGACATAACACCATCTGTCTCAAAGCTTTCATAGTGACTTACATATGAATACCAATAGTAAGAAAAAATTTTAATGGATTTTTTTCCCATAAAAGTGTCTGTTAGGTGAAAATGAATTTAAAACAATTTTTTCTTAGGAATAGTCATATAAATGAAAGTTTAAGGCCCCACCTCAGAAAAGAGAACCTGGGGCTCTCCCACTGAACTGAGGTCCTCAAGGCAGAGCTGATGAAGTCTCAAATTGGTAGCTACCAGCAGAAGCAAATTCTCTCTGTGAGAAAACTTTCCTACTTTCCAATTTAGATCCATTGCTCATAGACTAAAACCAAGCACTAAGCTCACAAATATCAACAAATACACAAGAAGATAAGTTATTAAGACTGAGTCAACGTAAATAATGAAAACCAATTTAGTTCCTCAAGTCAACAGAAAACACCACCAACAACGAAAAAAGCAGATTTAGTTCCCCAAGGACTGTAAATATTGAAATGGTCAGATGTAGTACATAATATAGCTATGTATGAATTGTTTAAAAAAATAGAGAATATAATCAGGGAAGAGAGAATCTAGTCTCTGTGTTTATGGAACATTTGTTGCCTAGAAATAAAATCAGCCTCATTATTCAATTACTTTTTAAAAGAATAAGAGAAAAAAATTCTATTCTATAGGAATCATGAATCAAAGAATGGAAAGTGCCAATAAGACCCACCTGTTAATGTTGTTACTTATTGTCATTGCCATCCAGGATAATCATATCTTATGGTAATTAAGATTTCATCGTAAGTTCCAAAATTATTTACTATTGGTTGTTTAATTATATGTGTACATACCAAGTACATGTAGATAGAGATATATGTGTATGTGTAAATATGTATATATATACATATATATATATAAAACTTCATATAACAAAATATTAAGGTTCTACCTACCTCCAAAAGCTTCTGTGATTGCCATGCTTTCAATTCCACCTCCTAGTAACTTACTGTGAACAGAAAGAAAGCATTTGTAACAGGAACAGAAAAAGGGATATTAAGAAGGTATTTATATCCCAATAGATATGTATTCACATCTAAGAATATGAATCTAATATGTATCAAATAGAAAGTATTCTTATCTATAGTATTAGTATCATATCCACCTCTCCAACTTACTCTATCTATTATGAATAGAAATTCTTGGTTGAACAAATGGAACTCCACCTGTTCAGATCACAGGTTCCAGTAGGTATTAGCAGGAGGATCCGCAAAACAACATAGTTCAGCTATTTTTACCTCTGGGTATCAATTGTAAATGGTTAGTAAGGCCTATGTCAACTATTTAGAATTGAATTTGAATCAGAATAGATGGTCTTAGTTGTTAACTAGGTTTTTCATGTTGCACCAGAACTATGTTTCTAAAAATCAACTGAATTTTCAATTTTTTAAATATACTGAAAAACATATCAGGAGAATCCAGTGATTGCCATCAGGGTCAGCTTATCTCACACAAGCCAAATTTTATGGAAAACATATCAGAGACATGTTTTCCCCATTTGGGACCCCTTCCATTGTATTGGAAGCTTTCCTATCCTCTAATAAACTACTACTCTAAAAAAAAAAAAAAAAAGGCTAGGAGATTGATTAAGCTCAGGAGTTCAAGACCACGCTGAATAAGAGAGAGACCTCATCTCTACCAAATATAGAAAAAATTAGCCAGGTGTGATGGCAGATGCCTGTAGCGCCAGCTACTTGGGAGGCTGAGGCAAGAGGATCGCTTGAGCCCGGGAGTTTGAGGTTGCTGTGAGTTGTGATGCCATGGCACTCTACCCAGGGTGACAGCTTGAGGCTCTGTCTCGAAATAAATAAATAAAATAAAAGAATTTTAAAAATGGAAAAAAACAAAAAAGAAAAGAAAATATCAGAATAGAAAATGTTCAAAGATGTAGGTAATGCTAGCAGTTAGAAGGATAGTTGTCAGATTTTGACAGCATATATTTAATTGCTACACTACAAACCCATGTTGTAGGGGATTTAATGTTCTTAATATGAAAAGACCTATGGCTCAGCACCTGTATCACAGTGCTTACAGCGCCAGCCACACACACTGAGGCTGGTGGGTTCAAACCCAGCCCAGGCCAGCTAAGCAACAATGACAACTGCAACAGAAAAATAGCCGGATGTTGTGGCAGGTGCCTGTAGTCCCAGCTACTTGGGAGTCTGAGACAAGAGAATCACTTAAGCCCAAGAGTTTGATGTTGCTGTGAACTGTCATACCATAGCACTCTACCGAGGGCAACATAGTGAGACTCTGTCTCAAAAAAAGAAAAGAAAGAAAGAAATCTAATCTTGTTCCTACTGGCAGTCTGGAATTCACTTTAGTTTGCACTTTGTGTGAAAAAAACACACACTCAACCAAGTTCTAAAGAAGAAGCTATTTCTACTACTTATAGTAGAAATAACAATCAGATAGAGGAACAGAAACATAGTATTCCAAAGATTGTGTTTAGTGGTTATAAAAATGTGTGATACGCACTCAAATTCCTGGCTCCCAGTGCTGATATGGAAAACCATTTTCCTCTTTTCACTATATTCAAATGCAGTCAAGAATCCTGGTTCCTACAGAAAGATAAAAGGAAATGTTCAAAAATTATAAAATGACAGTTTTAATTTCAAATGCTGCTAAAAACTATATACTTGATTATCAAGGTCATCATTTCATATAAGTTATAGTTCATTTGTCTTTAAAGGTAGTACAAAATCATGATTAAGAACACAGGCTTTGGCTCGGCACCTGTAGCTCAAGTGGCTAAGGCGCCAGCCACATACACCAGAGCTAGTGGATTTGAATCCGGCCCAGGCCTGCCAAACAACAATGACAACTACAACCAAAAACTGGCCGGGTGTTGTGGCAGGTGCCTGTGGTCTCAGCTACTTGGGAGGCTTAGGCAAGAGAATCACTTAGTAGTTGGAGGTGACTGTGAGCTGTGATGCCACAGTACTCTACCCAGGGTGATAGCTTGAGGCTCTGTCTCAAAAAAAAAAAAAAAAAAAGAACACAGGCTTTGAAGCCACCCTTTCTAGATTCAAATTATGCTTCTAACAGTAATTGTATGATATGGGGCAAACTACTGGATCTTATTGTATTCCAGCTTCCTTTTTTGGGTCAAACAGGAATAGTGTCTCTTTCATTAGGGTACCTGTGCAGATTAAATGAAATATTTATGGCACAAAATGGAAAAGTATTTTACTGAATCATTCTGTTGATTTTAGTCAATAGCATCATTTTTTTCCAGCTCTAGAAGTTTTAAGGAGTCCAGAAATTCCACAATTAATTACTCCTGTAATAATATTTTCGTACGATAGAAATACTACTCATTTGCTGATTAAAAGGTACCGCTAATGCAGTGGAGGAGCTAGTAAAAATGGGTCCCAATGCAGTCTAATGTGTTTTCCTCTTCATTGTATTATACCAGTGGTTCTCAAACTTTAGAGAACTTGCCAAGTTAGGTTGGCAAACTGAGGCCCTATCCTTCTTCTTTCTTTTTTCTTTCTTTTTTTCTGAGACAGTCTCACTTTGTTGCCCTTGGTAGAGTGCCATTGAGTCATAGCTCACAGCAATCTCGAATTCTTGGGCTTAAGTGATTCTCTTGCCTCAGCCTCCCAAGTAGCTGGGACTACAAGTGCCCACCACATACTCGGCTAGTTTTTAGAGTTGGGATCTCACTCTGGCTCAGGCAGGTCTCAAATCCCTGAGCTCAGAGGCAATCTACCTGCCTCGGCCTCCCAGAGTGCTAGGATTACAGGCATGAGCCACCATGCCCAGCCGGCCCTATCCTTCTTCAATAATCCTGGCCTCTATGTTCTTTATTAGCCAGTCTAGGTGATTCTGATACATATCAATGTTTAGAACCATGATACTCTGATATTAACTTATTTTCCTTCTCTTTCTCTCTCTCTTCTATATCTCTTAATCTCTTCCTCTCTTTTTTTTAAAATTAAATCATAGCTGTGTACATTAATGCAATTATAGGGTATAATGTGCTGGTTTTATATACCATTTGGAATATTTTCATCAAACTAGTTAACATAGCCTTCACCGCATTTTCTTAGTTATTACGTTAAGACATTTATATTTTACACTTAGTAAATTTAACATGTACCCTTGTAAAATGCACCGTAGTTGTGTTCCCACCAATTACCTTCCCCGATCCATTCTCCCCCCTCCCCTCCCCTCCCTCTCCTCGTTCCCCTTCTTGGGGTCTTACTCTGTCACCCTCAGTAGAGTGCTGTGGTGTCACAGCTCACAGCAACCTCCAACTCTTGGGCTTAAGTGATTTTCCTGCCTCAGCCTCCCAAGTAGCTGGGACCATAGGTGCCTGCCACAATGCCTGGCTATTTTCTGTTGCAGTTGCCACTGCTGTTTTAGTTGGCTGGGGTCAGGTTTGAACCCGCCACCCTCAGCACATGGGGCCGGTGCCACAGGTGCTGCCCTTAATCTCTTTCTCTTTAAGAATAAACAACCTGGGCTGGGTGTGATGGCACACATTTGTAATCCTAGCTCTCTGGAAGGCTGAGGAGGGAGGATAGCTTGAGCTCAGGAGTTCGAGACAAGCCTGAACAAGAGGCCTAGTCTAATTTTTTCTTAAAAATAGGAAAAAATTAGCCAGTTGTTGAGGTGGGTGCCTGTATTCTCAGCTATTTGGGAGGCTAAGATGGGAAGATTGCTTGAGCTTAGGAGTTCAAAACCAGCTTACATAATGAGACTCCTTCTCTGAAGAAAGAAATAGGCCAGGCATGGTGGCTCATGCCTGGGAGGCTGAGGCAGGAAGAGCACTAGAGGCCAGGAGTTTGAGGTTGCTGTGAGCTAGGCTGAGGCCATGGCACCTTAACCTGTGTGACAGAGCAAGACTCCATTTAAGAGAAAAAAAGAAAAAAAGAAGAAGAAACCCTATGGAATAAAGTAAACTGTTCATTGTGGAAGGTCTTAAATCACATTATTACAGTAGAAAATACAGGAGATAGAAGATAACTGAAAAGATCAATGCAACATTAGATTCAAATCTATGGTTTCTATAGCTACTCAAAACATGGTTTTAGAAACTAAACCAAACATTCCCAATAATCATAGAAATAATTAAAACAACATTTGCCATGAAAGCTCTTATATCATATTTAGTATACAGAGGTAGGAAGATGTAAGAACCAGGACACAAGATAGGACATTTTATCTACAAGTCCTATTTGATTTCCTAAGGGTGTGGTTCCAAAAGTTAGTTTTTTTTGAAACTTCTTTTTTTTTGAGACAGAGTCTTACTTTGTTGCCCTCGGTAGAGTGCTGTGGTGTCATAGCTCACAGCAACCTCAAATTCTTGGGCTCAAGCAATCCTCTTGCCTTAGTCTTCCAGGTAGCTGGGACTACATGCACCCACTACAATGCTGGCTATTTTTAGTGATAAGGTCTCACTCTTGCTCAAGCTGGTCTTGAACTCCTGAGCACAAGCAACCCACCCATCTTGGCCTCCCAAGAGTGCTAGGATTACAGACATGAGCCACCATGCCCAGCCTTCAGTCACTTTCTTCAGCTTTACACTCAGATTCTTCTTCAGCATTTTTGAGCCACTCTACAAACTTTTTCATTTGCTCAAGGAAGATATTTTTTCCCTTTGCAACACGTGCATCTTTACATCACTTCAGAATGGGCTCTTTACTCAGGACTTCAGCTATAAAGCACCACTTTTTCATGAAGGCTTTCATGAAATGAATGTTGTCACAGCAATACTCCTGAATCTTCAGTAACAAAGACAGCTCAGACTGGCCTTGAGTAGTAAAGAAAGCAAGTAGAGGGCTGTATTGCTTCAAATGCTTGATGACTTGCTCTGCTACAAACTTCTCTTTCTTATTCCATTCCACAGTGCTCATTACACTTGTCCAGACTATTCCAGTGACAATTGGTTCTGGGAGTTGTTTTACTTCATCTCCTCCTTGATGTATAGAATTATATCTTTAAATGGCTCACCATGGGACATCTGTTCTTGAAGTCTTTGGAGCTCAGGAGCTCCTATGGTTTGCTGATTCCAAACACACCCCGAAAGCACTTTCAGACCTGCCTCAGTAAAATATTCTGTGAAGTGTGCAACACTTTCCTCATTGGCAGGGAAGAGTTTCATCAGTCTGTTATCTATGCTGACTTTCCAAAGACTACTGCATTGATATTTTTTTATTTAGCCATAATTTAAAGAGCCTGTGGCTCAAGCGGCTAAGGCGCCAGCCACATACACCTAAGGTGGCGGGTTCGAATCCCCAGCCCGGGCCCGCCAAAACAACAA
>NW_003852402.1:9438911-9448774 GCF_000181295.1 Otolemur garnettii | reverse complement strand
GGGTTCAAACCTGGCCTGGGTGTGCCAAATAACAATGACAACTGCAGCCAAAAAATATCTGGGGGGCGGCGCCTATGGCTCAGTGAGTAGGGCGCTGGCCCCATATACAGAGGGTGGCAGGTTCAAACCTAGTCCTGGCCAAACTGCAACAACAACAAAAAAAGTAGCCAAGTGTTGTGGCAGGCACCTGTAGTCCCAGCTACTTGGGAGACTGAGGCAAAAGAATCACTTAAGTCCAAGAGTTCAAGGTTGCCGTGAGCTGTGACGCACTCTATGGAGGGTGACATAGTAAGACTCTGTCTCAAAAAAAAAAAAAGTTAACCTGGAGAATGTATAGTGTGGTCTGCAGGAACTCAGAGTGCTCACAATTGTTTCTAGTGTTCATGATGAGAAAAGCTAGAGATTCACAAGCCCATTTTAAGCTAAAACAGCAAAGAATAGATTTTGCTTACAATAAGTTTGTTGGCTGCCTCTTTAATCTTGTCCACTTTGGCTTCTGAGAGTCCTTTGACATTGCATAGGGCTTTTCTTGTTGTCATTTGTATCCCTTTGATGGTACAGATTCCTACTGACTTCAGTTTCTTAATGTCAGCCACGTTCTGTGAATAAAAGAATGAAATGGGCACAGCAGATTGAGAAAATGCCAGCCTGAAAGGCTCCCATACTATGTCATGTGCTTTTGTGTCCATCTCCTTCCACCATGATGCCAATTTTATACTAGCAGCCAGGTGGAACCCACCCACCATGTAGCCAAATGTTCTGGAAATATCTGAGTAGAACATACTCAGCAGGCTGCCAAATGTTCTGACTGTGCCCTGATTTCCCAAGAATGTTAGTGAGACTATGGCAATATAATAAGGAATTCAAAAGAAAAGTCTGTTGGTGGAAAAGCTAACACTTTTATCACACATTCACCCTCCTCAGTTCAGCTCCTTCCTTCGACAAAACTTTACCACCAATATGTTCTTTTAAAATGTTAAAAGATTTTTCTCCTCTACCCCTGGAGAATGCAAATAACTATATCATCAAAGGACCAGGATTTTCTTTTGCTTCTATTTTCTAAAACCATCTGGAAGAGATTTAATGTGAGGGTTATAAAAGATAATGTCAGTGGAGTTTTACTATCAACCGATTGCTGATGAAATCCATCTAGTTTGTTACTCAGTTTGGATTTCTGTCAACAACATTTACTCTGCTTACCTGACATACAGAACTAAATTTTCTGTTAATGAAGGCAGTAGATGTAGATAGATAAAGAGATGAGAAATGGATTCAGAGGGACCCTGGAACACTTCCAATTGGATCAATTGTTCTCAACAGGGGCCAGTTTGCCCCCAGGTATACTTGACAATGTCTGGAGACATTTTTGGTTGTCACAGCTGAGGGGTGCTACTGGCATGTAGTGAGTGGGTAGAGACCAGAGATGTTGCTAAGTATCCTACAAAACACAGGACAGCCCTTCACCACAAAGAATTACTCAGCCTCAAAAGTCAATAAGGCTGATGCTGAAGAACTCTTGAGTTGAACAATTTTATGCAACATAGAAAAATGACTTACAATTCCATGTTTTTGTAACAGGTCAATGTCTTGAAACAAAGATTCCTAAAGAAGATGGAACAGAAAAAAAGGATTGGATTGTTTATATCCAACTATTTCACATCTTTTAAAGAGTTAATTCAGTACTATTGACCCACTCCCAAATGTCTCAAATTCCACTTCTCTAGACAAATTGGGGTGGGATCAATAATGTTTTTTCAAACACATTGCTGCATACCTACAAGAAGCACCTGCATTAAAAGGGCTGGGAAGCCAAGTCCCTTTGTCATGTCCTTCATAACTTTTAAAAATCTTTATCCAAAGAAATGAAATAACATTTGACCTATTTTAAATGTTTTCTTAACCTTTTATGACCAGCCTGCTATTTAGTCCCAGTGTGTGTAGGTACCAGTATAGCCATACCAGTTGTTAAATTGTTAAAATACTTTCATACCAGCTGCTAAGTAGCTTATCTTAGCAACCCTTGCCAAACAAGTTGTTACATATTTGCAATCTATATCTTATTTCTACTTTTGGTTTCTAAAAATAGTAACTAGCAGAGAAGGAACTTGATTTTTGTGGAATGACTGGATATCTACATATCTTTCAACACTCTAGTCATACCTCTTCATCTTGGAGTCCTTGTTCTTCCTGCACTACCTGATCTTCCTTCATATTGAAAGCAAGCAGCAGAAAAACAATCAACTCTGCAAATATAAAAAATACCACTTAAGAAGTAGTTGTAGAGGGTGGCACCTGTGATTCAAAGGAGTAGGACACCTGCCCCATACGCCGGAGGTGGTGAGTTCAAACCCAGCCCCAGCCAAAAAAAAAAGAAGTAGTTGTAGAGTCTCCAAGGACCAGAAGGACAGTAAGAAAACCATTTAGTCTGGAAAGACTGGCTGACCTATCTCTCTTCTGCTGGGCATCAGGCGGGGGTAGGGGGGCGAGAGGGTTGCTGAGCTGATGGCATGATTTGCTCTGTGGGTGTGTATGAGAGTTGGGGAAACTTACTAGGTTTCCTCTCTCCTTCCTCAACACTGCTCATCCCTTATCTTCAGTTTTTGCTGCACAGTTAATCATGACTTTATGATAATGTCTTAATTCTTTCCTTGGAATGTTATATAGAATTAGCATGTTGCTGCTGGTGCCTGTGGTTCAGTGGGTATGGCACTGGCCCCATATATTAAGAGTGGCGGGTTCAAACCCGGCCCCAGACAAACTGCAACAAAAAAATAGCCAGGCGTTGTGGAGGGCGCCTGTAGTCTCAGCTACTTGGGAGGCTGAGGTAAGAGAATCACTTAAGCCCATAAGTTCGATGTTGCTGTGAGCTGTGATAATGCCCCTGCCCTCTACCAAGAGTGACATAGTGAGACTCTGTCTCAAAAAATAAATAAATAAATAAAATTTTAATTCTTAGGAATCCACAAGGCAGGCTTGGTGCCTGTGGCTCAAGTGGCTAAGGCGCCAGCCCCATACACCTAAGCTGGTGGGTTCCAGTCCAGCCTGGGCCAGTCAAACAACAATGACGGCTGCAACCAAAAAATAGCCAGGTGTTGTGGCAGGCCCCTGTGGTCCCAGCTACTTGGGAGGCTGAGGCAGGAGACTCGCTTGAGCCCAGGAGTTGGAGGTTGAGCTGTGATGCCACAGCACTCTACCCAGGGAGACAGCTTGAGGCTCTGTCTAAAAAAAATATAATAATAATAATAAAGGAATTCACAAGGCATGACTATGTTCATTACAATAAAATATGGTCCGAATAATTATTTTTTCAGCCTATCCCATTTCCTCATTTAATATCAAAGTCAGAGGTTGGACCCCACCTCTCAGGGACCCAACTGCGGAGCAGAGGTGGATCCCACAACCTCGCACCTCCAAACTGCCGAGTAGGGAGGTGAGAGAAACTGTCGGCTAGGCCCCTCTGGGACGGTCCCTCAGATAGCTGGCTACACACGCGATCACCCCGAATTCCACGCCGACTGTCCCCACGAACAACAAAAGCCACCACCCATTTCTTCTCCCCGTGATAAAACGAAAAGCTCGCGCTCCATCTTTCTCAAGTAGTAGTTGATGCGTTGAACAGATGGACCTAAAGTGGGGTTTCCAGACGCCGCCTCGAGCCGAAGCTGTCCCCTGGGGGCGTGGACAGGTCGCCCTCGGTGCGTGCTCCCTCAGCCAGAGGCCAGGCCAGCAGGGCCGCGGCCACTTCCCTGACACCCGATTCCCTCGTGAGCAGGCTGACGAGGCCTCTCCAAGACTTAGGTCCGATTAGAATCGGGAAGCGGGAAATCCCTCGAGATCACTGAGATTCCTTCCCGGGGCCCAGCAACGACCACCAAGTAATACCAGAAAAAGGGGCGAGATAGCGGAGCACGCGATCCCGAAACCTATTTTCGCCTCAGATTCTTCACACGCTTTCCCTTTCTGCCACTCACCCCCCCTTATACCCACAGTGTCCCCGAGATTTTCAAGATGAATCCCTTCTGCCCCCAGCCCGGGCTTTCCACTCCTCAGAATTCCAGCTCAGGCTCAGTCCCAGAACGTCGAGTCTGGAGACTCGCAAGTAGCTGACAGCAGGGTTTGGCGCCAAGCGAGGGGGGCGGGGCGAGGCTACCAGCAAGGGGGCGGGGCGGGGACTGAGGGGCGGGTCTAAAGAGAGCTCGGGCGAGGGAAACCGGGCGTTTCGCAAAGATGGGCGTGGTGGAGAATGAGAGGCGGGGCGAGGGACTGGAGGAAGTGTATGGATTGTAGGGGTCCTCAGGAGAGGAAGAGAGCTGAGGACCCCTCCTGCTGAGCCGGGGGAGGACTGAGGGGGGAACTGGGGTGGAGACCTTCAGGCGGGGGTGGGGGGACGAGAGGGTTGCTGAGCCGAGGTGGCAGATGTGCACGAGAGGTGAGGTGCTGATGCTTATCATGATCAGGAACCCCGGGTTAGGAATGGAACAAGGGTATCCTTTCCCTCTAGCCCAAGGCTTTTCCCTTCGTGTTTTTCATACCTCGCTTCATGATCTGTCCCTACAACCTCAGTGCTGTTGATTTCTCTCTCTTTCTTGATGCCTCTCTTAACATTTGCCACTCTTGTCTGTGATTGAGACGTCCAGGGCCCATTCAGGATAGAAAGGAATTTTTCTTTGTTTTAGCTTGCAGTTTAAAATAGACCATAGCAGCCAAACATATTTTGGTTCAGCTTTTAAATAGAAGTTTCAGGCCAGTCTTCATGCCAGCAGAGACATCTCTGGCAGCGTCATCTTCCTCCCCTTAAATGGAAACTGACTGATGAGGAGAGGCATGAAACATTTGAAAGAGCATCTGTTGAGGTGGAGGCTGTGATGCATCTTGGATGAATTATCTGTGCAAACAGTTCTTTGGGTTCAAGACCTAGTACAGGGCGACCCTTTTTCTTCTGTCTGAATCATTTTGCTGGAATAAATAGCAAAAAAAATCCCACAATGCCAGTTGGCATTTTGGAGGACTTTCCCCACCCCCAGGTGGATTGTTTAAAAAGCCAACAAATAACTGCTGTTGTGCCTCAAAATCTGTTATTTTCCAGAAACATAGTCTGTCCTTCTTGTTAAATGGAAATTAATGCCCATTTGGGGGAGGAACTGGATAGGGGTGATAGGCTTTCACGCCAAGGCCTCACCTAAAATAATTATAGTAACTTTTGAGCAACTCGTTAGATGAAGACATCAACAGTGTACAGAGGAGCTGCAAAGAGCACAGCAAGATGATTTAGGGAAATATAACATATGTAGTTTGGTGTAGTGACAGCTGGGAGACAGAAATGTTCATAATATTTGAAGGTTGTGTGCAGTACACTTAAGGAAAGAAACTGAAATGAGCTGGATAATGACAAATTCATGAAGTGAGGATAAAAGTCTTGTTTGGATATCATGTTGATGGTTACATACAACTTAAGCATATTTTAAAACAACAGCAACGGCAAACGCTGGGGTCATTAAAAAGTATACATGAAGACCTTTGCACTTAAATCAGGACACACAAAAAAGATTAGTCTGCCTTCTTAATATTATAAAAAAATTCTAAATGTGATAAGGTGGGATTTCAAATCAGTGGGGAAACGGAGAATTCAGTGATTGGTATTGAAACAACTAGGTAACCACCTGGAAGAAAAATAAAATTGGAACCAAATACCAAAATAAATTATACCTTACACCAAAATAAATTCCAGATGGATAAAAAAATTAAATCTGAGCAATAAAATAATAAAAATACTAGAAGAAAATATGGGACATTTCAAATTATCTTATAATAAGAAAACTATTTTTGGGGGTGGTGCCTATGGCTCAAAGGAATAGGGTGCTGGCCCCATTCGCCAGAGGCAGCAGGTTCAAACCCAACCCTGGCCAAAAACTGCAAAAAAAAAAAGAAAACTATTTTTAAGCACACAAAACTCAGAAGCCATAAAAGACAAATACATACAGCTATATTAAAAATATATCCTACATGGCAAAATACCACTTTCCTATCCACAATATAGGCTAGCTATAGGCAAGCCAGAAGTTTTCTATCAATTATTAACTGGATAATATAGCTTGTTCAATTTTTCAAATCCTAGGAGTCCACAACTTCTTTATAAAAGTTAAAAATTTTGTGTCATTTTTATGATAGTGTAAGAAATAAACAGGCAATCAGGCAGTGGGATTAGTCAATACCTAAATTTTAAACCATTACACTTTACTGCCCCTCTGTGGACGATCACCTTATAACCAAACAGAGGCACATGATTTCAGTGCATACAGATGGGCTTCCTCAAACTAGTTCCTGGATATATAAGAGCTCAAATTTGAGAAATGCTTTAGTGGAGAACTAAAGAATGAAGGTTTGTCTCACACACACACAAAGAATTTCACTGAGTAGACATCTCCTTAAACATTTTAATTCATTCAGAAGATATTTTATTAATTGCTAATAATTTTTATCAGTCACTGTGCTACTGTAGCCACATCAGCCCAATCTGGTTCTCTTTTTATATAACAAAGTTGCAAGTTGTTTTTCATTTGCTATAACTGTAATCTGGGCATGCCATGGGTGAACCAAGCATCCAACCACAGGTAAAATCTAAGAGTTTAGACCCAGTGGGGACTGAATTAAGAAACCACACCTCATGGCAGGATCCAAGATCCAATCAGATCAAACCCTGGCATCACCCATGGCATGATCCAGTCAGATCACTCCTGGACTCAAGTGATCCTCCTTCCTATGCCTCCAGAGTAGCTGAGGTATGTACAACAATGTTCTACTAATTTTTCTATTTTTTGTAGAGACAGTCTTACTCTTGCTCAGGCTGGTCTTAAAACTCCTGGCCCAAGGCAATTCTCCCACCTCAGCCTCCCAGAGTACTAGGATTACAGCTGTGAGCTACCACAATAGCCAACTATTTGTTTTTGAACATAAAATTCACCTTCAACTCTTAAACGATTCAAAATCAGGACTAGAGGATTTTAATTTTATCTCTTCTAGTTTAACATCTGAGTTTCTTCTCTTTCATGCTGAGAATATTGCTTCCCCGCAACACTGGGAATGACAGAATGAGAATATCACACAATTACTCATTTGCTTTGTTCCACATTACAGTAAATGCTTTTTAAATGTTAATTCTCTTTGATGCTTTACCTCCCTCCCCTTATAAAGGGCAAAGAATTCTTCCCCATAATTTTCCCTTGTGATATTTACAAAGAAAAGAGGAATGCCTTTTCATTTAACTTCTTGAGAGCCCTGTGGTTATGAGTCCTCAGTAATTTCTGGAAGAGGTCCATGCAAGGATGATCTTGGCCCCAAGTTGTGCAAAGAGTGTTCCTGAGAGATGACAGTGCAGTTTTGTCTTGGGTCCAGAAAACCAAGACACCTTCTTTCTCCAGGGCTAATGGTAGAGGTGGATAAGGAACTGGCAATTACAACCTATTACAGGGAATGCAAAATGACTGCTGGAAAACACAGGAGGCACTTGTGCTAATCTCACTGCTGGGGTACAGGGGGAAGGCTTCCAAGAGGAGGGGACTTCTAATTAGGGTCTTGAAGGAGAAACAGAAATTAGTGATGTTGGCAGTTAAAAGTGAGGTGGGAGGAGAAAGGATTTTCAGGTATAGAAGGAGTATCAGGCAAAGGTTCCAGGAATAGGAGAGTCTGGTTCCCAGGGGAACAGCAGATACAGAGCTGCCTGCTAGGTAGTACAGGGAAGGTCAGAGAGTGCGCTGATTATCTGTGCTATACGGTGCCCAGGACTTGGCAGGTGCTCAACTATCCAATTTCAGGAGAAGAGTATACTTTCTAAGGACAACTATAATAACAACAATGATAACAAGCTCATTGGAATTACTAAGTGAAAGATACTGTGCCAAGAACTTTACATAAATTATCTAACCATTACAACCATCCTCCCCATAGGCATTCCCTTCTGCATTCAAGAAAGCAAGTTCAGGCCCTGTGCTGCCTGCAATCCCAGCACTATAGGAGGCCGAGGCAGGAGGATTGCTTACTTCAGGAGTTCCAAACCACACTGAGCAAGAGTGAGACTCCATCTCTACTAAAAATAGAAAAACTAGCCAGAGGCCAGGCTCATGCCTGTAATCCCAGCACTCTAGGAGGCCAAGGCAGGTGGATTGCTTAGCTCAGGAATTCAAGACCAGACTGAGCAAAGGCAAGACCCTGTCTCTACTAAAAATAGAAATATTTTAGCTGGGCGTTGTGGCAGGTGCCTGTAGTCCCAGCTACTAAGGAAGCTGAGGAAGAGGATCTATAGCCCAGGCAACAAAGTGAGAATTGGTCTCAAAAGAAAAACAAGTTCAGAAAGATCAAGTTGCACTGTTTCTAAGCAGAAAGTCAAACATCCTTTATGACGCAGGGCATTTATTTGTTTACACATCTGTCTCCCTCTTCCAGATTGTGAGCCTTGTAATGTCAGGGACTGCATCTTATCTCTGTATCCATGGGCCTGAGAGCAGGGATAGTACAAAGTAGACAACAAATACTTACTAAACTTCTCCAAACCCCAGTTTTCCTCCTAGGAGAAATGGAGGTAACATTATCCATCTCATGGGGCCACCAAGAGGGTTAACGGAGATAATGTCTAAAATGGGCTTAGCAGAGCACTCAGCACATAATACTCCACAAATAATATCTCCTAATGATCATCACTATTATGTTATACAACAATATCATTAAAGAATTAGCATGAATGATGTAAATTAATTTAAGTAGTGACTTTGGCCCATGGTAGGAGTGAACTTTAATATTCTTTGTCCCATGGACTGGGGATAACTAAATGCATCTCTATTTATTGTATTATTTTTTGTATTTTGTTATTTCTGTTTCATTCATTTTATTTTAGTTTTCCTATTTATTTATTTAGAGACAGAATCTTGCTCTATCCCCCTGGCTAGAGTGCAGTGGCATCATCATAGCTCACTGCAACCTCAAACTTCTGGGCTCAAGTGATCTTCCTGCCTCAGCCTCCCAGGTAGCTGGGACTACAGGTGTGTGTTATCACATCTAGCTAAGTTTTCTACTTTTTGGTGGAGATGGGGTCTGGCTTTTGCTCAGATTGGTGTCGAACTCCTGACCTCAAGCAATCGTTCTGCCTTGGCCTCCCAGAGTACTAGAATTATAGACGTGAGCCACTGCACCCGGCCCTGTTTCTGTTTTAGATTAAATTAGACACAACTCCAAGCTTCACCCATAAAGTATCTCTTGATTCTCGGACAAAAATTCACTCAAGTGAGCTGGAAGGTGAAAGGCGCAGGATGAATGCCTCCTTTTTCTGTGCTGCTTTTGGCTTCTTGGTGATCTCTCCCTCTCTGTGGAGAAACCATAAAGACACAAACAGAAAGATATTAAAAAAAATTGTGAGCAAGAAAATGAAGAGAGGAATCCCTAGGATTTTGTAAACAGCCTAGAAATCAAACCACCCCAGGGAAGCACTTCAGAAGGCTGGGAAATGGCATACAGGACACAACTACAAGAGGGACTCTACCTAACAAATGCAAACATTCTCACCTAATTGTTTATATGCCACATGAATCTAAAATAAAAAATAAATAAAAAGAAGGCTAGGAAATGAAATTGATAAGACTATGTAAATTGTCCAAATGTACCAGATGGAGATTTATACAACCAATGAAGAATTTGGAGATGAATTATGATAAGTACATTTGACAAAAATAAAATAAATAGACTTTGTTCCAGGGATAGTGAAAGTTTTGCAAGAAAAGAAAAATAACCATAGTACACTCCACGGCTCAGCAGCAGTAGTAGTTGATGGTATCATCATGCTGGTTTTGGGTTTTGTTTTTTTTTTTTTTTTTTTT
>NW_003852402.1:9435503-9438841 GCF_000181295.1 Otolemur garnettii | reverse complement strand
CGCCTCCCAAGTAGCTGGGACCACAGGCGCCCGCCACAACGCCTGGCTATTTTTTAGTTGCAGCCGTCATTGTTGTTTGGCGGGTCCGGGCCGGGGATTCGAACCCGCCACCTTAGGTGTACGTGGCTGGCGCCTTAGCCGGTTGAGCTATAGGCGCTGAGCCGGTTTTGTTTTTTTTTTTGAGACAGAGTCTTACTATGTCGCTCTGGGTAGAGTGCCGTGGTGTCACAGCTCACAGCAACCTCAAACTCTTGGACTTAAGCAATTCTTTTGCCTCAGCCTCCCACGTAGCTGGGACTACAGGCACCCTCCACAGCACCCAGCTAATTTTGGTTGTAGTTGTCGTTGTTGTTTGGCAGGCCTGCGCTGGATTCAAACCTGCCAGCTCTGGTGTACATGGCCCACCTTCTGCCTAGCAAACACCTTCTCATCTTTTCTAAACTCAGGGTCAGGGCCACCAGTTTTATAAAGTGTGTCTGTGTGGCTCCAGGCCTCTGTCTTTGTGCCTGATGGATCAGATGTACCTGCCCAAATAAACTTGCCCTGCCCAGGAAGGGTCAGGTTCATGGCTCACCCAGAGAGGGTCAGACTCCTTTCCCTCCCAGGAAATAGGAATGCCACCAGTCCTGACTGCCCTAACCCTTTAAATCCCTGTCCACTATAGCCCACATGTGGATTTCTCCCTGGTCAGGAATCTCACCCCAGCTGTATTCTAGGTAGAATAAAGGCCACTTTAACTGCATGAATTGGATCTCCGTTTTCCTTTCGTCTCATGTCTTGGAATGATTTTATCCTTGGGTCTGGAAACTTTCAGTGCCCCTGTGTCCAACAGCGTTTCTAGCACACAGGGCATGTAATTTGTTTTACATCTGCCTTCCTTCTACCAGGCTGGGATCCCATGACCATAGGGACCGTGTCTTAACCACTGTTAAGTACTCAGAATCTACTGTAGGGAACTTCTGAAGCCTCTCTGAGCCTGGGCTAGCTGCCATGTAATGTGCCATGGACAACCTCTACCTCACATGGCTGGTGTGAAAGTTTTACAAATGAGGTCACGTTTGTAATTGCTTACAGACATGCTTAATAAAACACTGAGTAAAAGAGTAAATGGATGAATACATGTAGTGGCCCAAGCATACTCAGCCCAGGAATAATGATAATAAGATCTTCCCTTGGGTCAGTGCCTATAGCGCAGAGGCTAGGGCACCAGCCACATACACCAGAGCTGGCAGATTCGTATCCAGACCAGACCTGCCAAACAACAATGACAATTACAAAAAAAAAAAAAAATAGCTGGGCATTGTGGCAGATGCCTGTAGTCCCAGCTACTTGGGAGGCTCAGGCAAGAGAATCGCTTAAGCCCAAGAGTTTCAGGTTGCTGTGAGCTGTGACACCACAGCACTCTACCGAGGGTGACACAGTGAGACTCTGTCTCTTAAAACAAACAAATAAAAAAAAAAAGATCTTTCTCGTATGATAGAAAAGTGATTTCTAGGGTGGCACCTGTGGCTCAGTGAGTAGGGCACCAAACCCGGCCCAGGCCAAACTGCAACAAAAAAATAGCCAGGTGTTGTGGCAGGTGCCTGTAGTCCCAGCTACTCGGGAGGCTGAGGCAAGAGAATAGCCTACACCCAGAAGTTGGAGGTTGCTGTGAGCTGTGACACTATGGCACTCTATCAGGGGCAATAAAGTGAGACTCTGTAAAAAAAAAAAAAGAAAGAAAGAAAAAAGAAAAGTGATTTCTATTTTTCAGTCTTTGGCCACGATTTTCCATTTTTCTTGTTGCTCCAGCTCACCTGCTAGTAGAAAGAGCACTGATTCTGTAGGGGTTTCTTAAGTCCAGGTTATAGCAGAATTTGCAGTCTGGATATGGGAGGGGAGAAATTAACTTCTGTTTCTCTTCTCTTTCCCTCTCCAACTTTTCCTTCCTGTGGGAAAAACAAGAAGACATCAACAAAACAGTTCAAAAATTCAGTGTGTGGGGTGGGGCAGTGCCTGTGGCTCGAAAGGGTAGGGCACTGGCCCCATATGCTGGAGGTGGTGGGTTCAAACCCAGCCCCGGTGAAAAACTGCAAAAAAAAAAAAAAAAAAAAAGTGATCAAACTGTTCATGCTTCTAATATTTCCATGGATTTTATCTGAACGAACCTTAAAATAAACTGGATCTCTCTCTGGTAGCTTCCCTTCAGTTTCTTTTCAAGAAATTCCTCATTGACGCCCAATGCCGATGGTCCGGGGAGGAACATCTGGTTTTCCTTTTGCATTTCTGCTTCTCTTTGATCAATATTCTTCACCTCCCTGGGAGGAAAACCACAAAAAGACATATATAGAAAAAGACTGAAGAATCAGTGTGATCTTTTCATTTTTATGTTCATATGTTCAGGCAGGCAAACATTTACATAGTACAGTGGTTACGGCACCAGCCATATACAAAGGTGGCGGGTTCAAACCTGGCCAAGGACAGCTAACCCACAATGACAACTGCAACAAAAAATAGCCGAGCGTTGTGGCGGGCACCTGTGGTCCCAGCTACTTAGGAGACTGAAGAAGGAGAATCGCTTGAGCCCAAGATTTTGAGGTTGCTGTGAGCTGTGTCCACATGGCCCTCTACCGAGGGCCACATAATGAGAATCTGTCTCAAAAAAAAAAAAAAAAATTAGGATGGTGCCTGTGGCTCAGTGGATAGGGCAGCGGCCCCATATGCCGGAGGTGGTGGGTTCAAACCCAGCCCTGGCCAAAAACTGCAAAAAAAAAAAAAAAAAATTAGCACTGAGGCTAGGAGTTACACCAGTAATCCTAGCACTCTGGGAGGCAGAGGAGGGTGGATGGCCTGAGCTCCTGAGTTCAAGACCATCCTGAGCCAGAGGGAGACTTCATCTCTAAAAATAGCTAAACATTGTGGTGGACACCTGTAGTCCCAGTACTTGGGAAGCTGAGACAAGAGAATTGCTTGAGCCCAACAGTTTGAGGTTGCTGTGAGCTGTGACACCAGGACACTCTACTGGGGCAACAAAGGGCAACTCTGTCTGGGGAAGTGGGGAATTAGGATTGACTTGGCCTAAACAAGTAGTTATTCCAACTATGGAGATCTTTTCTCAAGTCAAAAAGAGATATGTTGACAAAACATTCTTACCCTTAAGATTTTCTTGGCTCTGCACCACCTGTGGCTCAAGTGGCTAAGGCGCCAGCCACATATACCTGAGCTGGTGGGTTCGAATCCAGCCTGGGCCCACCAAACAACAATGATGGCTGCAACCAAAAAATAGCCAGACGTTGTGGCAGGCACCTGTAGTCCAAGCTACTTGGGAGGCAGAGGCAGGAGACTCGCTTGAGCCCAGG
>NW_003852402.1:9431281-9435445 GCF_000181295.1 Otolemur garnettii | reverse complement strand
TCAAAAAAAAAAAAAAAAAAAAAGATTTTCTGAAACAATGTTCTTTTGTTTGTTTTTGTTTTGAGAAAGAGTCTCACTCTTTCACCCTGGGTAGAGTGCCATGGGGTCACAGCTCACAGCAACCTCAAACTCTTGGGCTCAAGGATCCTCTTGCTTCAGCCTCCCAAGTAGCTGGGATTACAGGTGCCCACCACAGGCAGGCACAGGAAAATATTCATAATATGCTGCCAAGTTGGGGCAAAAAAGGTCTAGAAAACAGATTGGAGGTATGACTCTACCAATTTTGTTTAGTAATACAGATAAATGTACCTGGAAGAATTGATAGAAAAATGTTAGCAATATATACTTTCAGATGCTTTTACGTGATTTTCCAGGGTTTTTGTTTGCTTCTGTTGAGCATGTAATATTTTTGTAGTTAGAAAAAAATAACTTTTTTTTGTCTGCAGCCATACCACCCTGATGACACCCAGTCTCCTTCGATCTCCAAAGCTAAACAGAGTTGGGCCTGGTTAGTACTTAGATGGGAGAAAAAAATAACTATTAAAAAAGGATCTGGTCTCTGTTATTGAGTTTACATTCTGACCACAAGAAATCTCACTGTGGTCAAAATAGTTATGGGGTAGCAGCCCCCATTTAAAATTATGATAATGTGCTACAGTAGACCAGTGACACTTTCCAAAGCCCCTCAGATACCTGAAGAAGTTGTTTTGTACTTTCTTTAGGTAGTCATCAAAGTAAGTCCATTCATTCCAGTGAAGCTGGTACAATTTATTAAACTTGTTCCTTCGATTCCTCATGCTGCTCAGGGTTAGGCTGATGACGTTATCAAATGTCAGGGTGGACTCAGTGGCTTTATTGTCAAGGAAAATCCCATATTGTCCAACTGTGTTCAGGGCATTGTTAGTGGCATGAGCCCATGGCATGGGGTAGGGGTGGAATGCAGACAGGGTAAATGCCTGAATTTGGAGTTGACAGTGACCCTCTTGCTCATTGACCACGACCTGCTTTGGAGGGAAGATGCTATCCTGTCTGTGGCCAGGCAGTTCCCTGCCTTGTAACAAAGCCCTTTTCTGCCCCTGCAGAGGGAAGGCAGGGCTACGAAACACTTTTCCAGACTGTCACCTGAATTCTCACTCTGGTATCGCAGCAGTGAGCAGGGAGGGGCTCCAACTTTGCTTTTCTTTCAGGTCCAGGCCTCATTTGCCATCTCCTGTTTGTATGTTGAGAAGCCTCTCTCTGCTCTGCCCTCCCCTTCACCTTTCATTAGGGTAGAGGGAGGGCAGAGCAGAGAGAGGCTACATTGTCACAGCTGAGGGATCTCAGACTACCTATAATTCATCCTCTATGTCTCCATTTCCTTACCTATTAAGTAGGGACAATAATACCTACTTTGTGATGATGCCAGTAACAATAATAATTTTTTCTTTTTGTTTCTTTTGAGACAGTCTCACTTTGTCGCCCTTGGTAGAGTGCTGTGGCATCATAGCTCACAGCAATCTCAAACTCTTGGGCTCAAGTGATCCTCTTGCCTCAGCTTCCTGAGTAGCTGGGACTACAGGCACCACTATAACACCTGGCTACTTTTAGAGATGACATCTTGCTTTTGCTTAGGCTGGTTTTGAACTGCTGAGCTCAAATGCTCCACCTGCCTAGGCCTCCCAGAGTGTTAGGATTACAAGTGTGAGCCACCGTGCCTGGCCAAAAATAATAATATTTACTGGCTCAGTGCCTGTGGCTCAAGCAGCTAAGGCGCCAGCCACATACACCTGAGCTGGCAGATTTGAATCCAGCCTGGGCCCACCAAACAACCATGGCTGCCACCAAAAAATAGCCAGGCATTGTGGTGGGTTCCTGTAGTCCCACCTACTTAGGGGGCAGAGGCAGGAGAATTGCTTGAGCCCAGGAGTTGGAGGTTGCTGTGAGCTGTGATGCCATGGCAATCTACTCAGGGCGACAGCTTGAGGCTCTGTCTTAAAATAATAATAATAATAATATTTACTTAGTAGCGGCTGTATATCACTTGATCGTCTTCACATCACTATTAGTTTGGTAATAATTCTAGGAGTAAGTAGATACAGACATTAAGCTTCGAGGTTGGCTCGGTGCCTATAGCTCAACCAGCTAAGGCGCCAGCCACGTACACCTAAGGTGGCGGGTTTGAATCCCCAGCCCGGACCCGCCAAAGCAACAATGACGGCTGCAACCAAAAAAAATAGCCGGGCGTTGTGGCGGGCGCCTGTGGTCCCAGCTACTTGGGAGGCGGAGGCAGGAGACTCACTTGAGCCCAGGAGTTGGAGGTTGCTGTGAGCTATAATGCCATGGCACTCTACCCAGGGGGACAGCTTGAGGCTCTGTCTCAAAAAAAAAAGAAAAAAAGCTTTGAGGTTAAGCTAAGCCCATGAGGTCTCAAGGCCAGTGGTTGCTAAGCTGGGACTCATATCTAGGGCTGTGTAGTCCCAAACTTGGTTCCTTTACAGAACACTAAACTGTCTTTACAGAACAATGGCTGATATTTGAGAAAACATTTTACAAACAATAGAGCGCTATAGAAGATGAGTTGCTGATATTACTCTCTCCCTGTAGATATAGATGCAAAGTTGCCCAGTTCATTATCAAAGCTCCTCCTGATAGGGAGCTAGGTGCAAATGTGCCACCCCAGCCCTTGTTATTGGCCTGCCACCATGCTATGCCTTTACCCAACTGTATAATAGCCCTACAAGACAGGCACTCTTATCCGTATTTTACAGACTTAAAAAACAAGTCCCAGAAATGAACTCATCTAAAATCACTCAGCTAGTTAGTGGTAGAGCTAGTTCCTAAGTTTGGGGCTACTTGAACCAATTAACCAATTTGATTTCAATTAGAACCCATGTTTTGACCACTATGGTAAACTCTGAAGACTCAGGACATTAACACACACTACATCTGTTTTCTGGGGCTCTAAGCTGTTAACCAGATCTTTAGGATAAATGGCAACAAGGCGAGGGATTTGTCAATGGGTCTGGGGGAGGAGTGTGTATGAAGAAGGTCTTAGATGAAGGGACACCAAAATTCCTGATCAGTACATACTCGGGGCGGGGATGAGCACCTAGGAAGCATTATGTAGTTTTAAAGTATGCTAGGGCAGTGGTCCCCAGCCTTTTTGGCAACAGGCTTCAAGGAAGACAATTTTTTTTCAGATTAGGGTTGGTGGAGAGATGGAGCTCAGGTGGTGATGGGGGAAAGGCTGTAAATACAGATGAAGCTTGACTGGCTCCCCTGCTGTTCACCTCCTGCTGTGAGGCCCAGTGCCTAACAGGTCACGTATAGTACTGGTCTGCCACCCAGGAGCTGGGACCACAGTCCTAGAATACCTGGTTAGTCCATTCATTCTGGTACATGGAAGAAAGGAGATTTTTGCACACAAGGAAAATCAACATTCCCAGGGGCTCCCAGCCAGTTCATGAGGCTGGCTCTAGGTTTGGAACTAAAATGAGATTCTGACCCTGCAGCTCTTATTAATGGCCACCCCTAATAAGCACCCATGATGTGCCAGGGACTGCTCTAAGGCCTGAATGGTGCATCCTGGGTGTATGTCATGTGTGATCTGCAGTGACAAGGATATGGGATGCTCTTGGTCTGTTCCCTCCTGATTACCAACATGTCCTCACCAGACAGCTGCAGATGGGAATAGTTTTGAAGAAAATACACAATCAAAGGGCTCTTCCCATAAACATTGAATAAGTTCGTAGTCAGCGGAGGGATCTTACAGGCAGGGCAAGACTGTGAAAGGGGGAAAAATAAAGGATGTTGTCATTTTTATAGCATATATTAAAAAATGGAAAGGCACTCATGTCCTCTGATCCTGTAATTCCAGTTTTAGGATGCATCCTAAGGAAATAACTCAAAATAAAAAGATTTAGGCATGAAGATATCTACCACAGAGATATTTATTATACATAGCAGAAGGTTAATATAATGTAACCAAGGAAAAGATACTGATATCTTTACCCAAAGGAATGGTTATAATCACACTATTAAAATACTTAAGAATTGATAACCTGGCTTGGCACCTATAGCTCAACAGGCTAAGGCGCCAGCCACGTACACCTAAGGTGGCGGGTTCGAATCCCCAGCCTGGACCCGCCAAACAACAATGACGGCTGCAACCAAAAAAATAGCTGG
>NW_003852402.1:9406744-9431076 GCF_000181295.1 Otolemur garnettii | reverse complement strand
GCATAATTGTAAATTTTTTAAAAATGAGATGAAAATTAGGTAGACAGTAGTATATATATTATATTCAATAAATCAGTTAAAAATGATGGATGAGAGACCGGTTGTTACCAAAATGTTAATTCATCCAGCAAATATTTCTTGAGTGACTACTCTGTATTCGTACTGTTTTAGGTGCTGGAGATTTAGCAGAGAGCAAGACAAATTCTAGCTCTCATGGAGCCTGCATTACAGTTGAGAGAAAAATAATAAATCTCAAATCAGGCTTAGCACCCGTAGCACAGTGGTTACAGTGCCAGCCACATTCACCAAGGCTGGCAGGTTCAAACCTGGTCTGGGCCAGCTAAAATAACAATGACAATTGCAACCAAAAAATAGCCAAGAGTTGTGGCGGGCACCTGTAATCCCAGGTACTTGGGGAGGCTAAGGCAAGAGAATCACTTGAGCCCAAGAGTTGGAGGTTGCAGTGAGCTGTGATGCCCTGGCACTCTACCGAGGGCAACAAAGTAAGACTGTGTTTCAAATAAATCAATAAATAAACATCTCAAATCAACAAATAAAAGAATAATATGATATTATGGAGATTAATAAGAATCTGGTAGCAAAGGGGGGCCGAGTGTGGTAGGGATGATGGGACTATGTTCCTGGGGGTGGTCAGGGAAGGCTGCCTGGGGAGGTGGGATCCTAGAGATTCTGAATGATGTGAGGGGAGGGAGCCATGGGAAGATCTGTCTGGGAATTCCAGGTAAGGGGACAGTAAGTGTAATAGACCTGGAGTAGACATGATCTCAGTGTGGCCAAGGAGCAGAAACACGGCCAGGTGGCTCTTGTGGGACAGGGGAAGTTTCAGAGGGAGCAAGGATGGCGGTCTCAGTAAGGATCTGGGATCTTTGTTCTCAGTGTGATGGAAGCCCCTGGCAGATTTTAAGTGGGGGTATCATACAATCTGAGTAGTTTGTTAAGATTTCTTCTACTGATGAAAGATTTGGTTGTGATGGGAAGGAGAGGGGCAGAAGGGCTGCTGACACCCCTGCAGTTGCTGGGAAGAGCAGAAGGACCCAGACTGGGAGACTGCAGACAATAGTGAGAAAGGATGGAATTTACAATGTATGGTGAAGGCAGAACTGACAGGATTTGCAGATGGACTAGATGTGGGTGTGAGAAAGAGAAGCTTTGAGGATGGCTCTAAGAGGTTAGGAGCCAGGTGCGTAGGTGGGAAGATCTAGGGAGGAACAGCTTGGGGTAGGGTGCGAAAGCCAAAAGTTCTGTTTTGGACGTGCTAAATTTGAAAGGTAACAGACAGTCAAGAGGAAACAGATCAGGAAAAGAACTGGCTGGGGCTGAGGGTGATTTATTTTCCTCTACCTTTTCCTAAAATTGCTTTTTTTTTTTTTGAGACAGAGCCTCAAGGTGTCCCCCTGGGTAGAGTGCTGTGGCATCACAGCTCACAGCAACCTCCAACTCCTGGGCTCAAGCGAGTCTCCTGCCTCAGCCTCCCAAGTAGCTGGGACCACAGGCGCCCGCCACAATGCCTGGCTATTTTTTGGTTGCAGCCATCATTGTTGTTTTTTGGCGGGCCCGGGCTGGATTCTAACCCGCCACCTTAGGTGGCCACAGGCGCCGAGCCAAAACTCTGTCTTTAAAAAAAGATTTGAACCCATGTCTGCCTGGCTTTTCTACAATGCCCAGTTACTTTTCAAAAGTGTCATTGCCAAATGTTAAGGGGAAATAGGCCATGGTAATACATATGGAGAAATGTAGAAGGTTGATGAAATCTACAACCCTCACTGTACTTGCCCCAGATTCTGTGGCTTAACTCCCTTGCTAGCCCCAGGGCCTCTGCCCACTTAACAGGACTGAAGATTCCAGTGATACAAATTACTATCCACTGAGTTTTGTAGGAAGAAGTTAGGGGAGGCAAGAAGAAGAGGAGAGAGCATGAATCTAGTGCCCTCCTGGTGCTGGGTACTGTGGTGGAGGCAAAGCTCAGTGGTTAAGAAGTCAGCCTCATTCTTATGTGCTATACAAATAGTTGAAGGTTAATTAGCATTACTATGAATAGTAATGCTGCCAGTCTCCTTCAGACAAGAAACTTTATAGAAAGTGGTTAAATGTATTAGGTAAATAACAGGTCTTTATCTACAGAAGATGTGACCATTTAGGTATTTTGTTTTGGGAAACTAGATTTTAAAAGATATGTTTGAGGGGTAGTATAATCCACGTATGATGGTTCACAGAAGACTTTGGAGTTGATAGCCAGGAATTCTAATTCTAATTCCAGCTTCAGCAATGCTCTGATTCTCTGAGCTTCAGTTTTTTTCTTGGAATAAAATGGGCATGAATTCTGCTTGCCATGACCATCATGACACTGCCTATAAAAAGTATTAAGTAGGGGCGGTGTCTGTGGCTGAGTAGGACACCGGCCCCATATACCAAATGTGGCGAGTTTGAACCCAGCTTGGCCAAACTGCAATAAAAAAAAATAGCTGGGTGTTGTGGCAGGCACCTGTAGTCCCAGCTCCTTGGGAGACTGGGACAAGAAAATCAGCTAAGCCCAAGAGTTGGAGGTTGCTGTGAGCTGTGATGCCATGGCACTCTACCGAGGGTGACAAAGTAAGACTCTGTCTCTAAAAAAAAAAAAAAAAAAAAGTGCTAAGTAAATAGTAGCTATTATTAACCCTGTGTTTAAAAAAAAAAAAAAAAAGTTAGGCTCAGAGCCAGACAGATCTGTATGCAAGGCTTGGCTTTATCACTTATTTATTTCTTGACCCTGGACTTAGTAATTACCTGTTCTCAGCATCACTTTCCTCAGTAATAAACTGGAGAATGACTGTAGGAATTATCTCAGAGGACTGTGACAGTAAAATAAAATATGGTGCCTGTAGAAGGCTGAATTCTAGTGCCTGACAATAGAATGAGTGATTGTTAAAAGTTAATTATCACCACAGTCTCAGGTAAACCTCGTAACACCACCATGACCTGGGAATTACATTCCCATTTTGTAGAGTAGTAGGCTAGTTCTCTCTTTCCATTATACCCTGGCTCCCAAGTTTTAAGCAGGTGATCTAAATCCCTGGAGAAATATAGAAAAAATGCTCTCTCTCGAGTGGTGCCTGTGGCTCACAGGAGTAGGGCGCTGGCCCCATATGCCGGAGGTGGGGGGTTCAAACCCAGCCCAGGCCAAAAACTGCAAAAAAAAAAAAAAAAAAAAATTCTCTCTCTCAACTAACTTGTGTCTACTCACCCAGGAAATTTCCTAAATGTATCACCTGAGTCTATAATCAGACATACCCCCCACCTCAGTCTGACATCTTCCCAGAGCTAGATTCCTAGCCACATCTCCTGCTCCCTTTTAAATCACCTCTCCACGAAATTTCCAATAATGTACTCACACTTTTATGAAACATCTCATATTCTCTTGCTGCTGATATCCTCTTGACTTGTTGTGTAGCTTTTCTCAAGACCAGGGTAGGCTCTGTCAATGTGATATTAGCAAAAAGAAAAAAAAAATCACTGGAGCTTGCCAGCTATGATGAGAAAGAGCATGTTAGAGCTCAGTTGCATTTTAGCCAGATATACACCTGAAAACCATGCATTCGTCCATTTACTTATGTGTCTCTCCATTTATCCATCCAACAAATATATGGGTCATTACAAAAGTTTTGAGATACACAAAAATCAGGAAATGTAAAATCTGAGAAGGAAACAAATGAAGCCCTCCCAGCAACACTGAGCTGAGCAAGTTAAAACTTGAATGGATGAATCAGAAAGGATACTGTGGACTATGTTTCTTGAAAATAATGGGCCAAAACACTGTCTATCTCAAAACTTTTGTAGTGGACCCATAAATTTACTGCATCTATTATGTACCAGGCCTATGCTAGATGCTAAAAAGAGACTATCTTTGTGGAACTCACAGTATAATGAGAAAGAAAGACATGTAATTAATAAGTATAGTACTTATTATCTGCAGGTGCCATGATAGAATTATCTACGGGATATAGAAGGTCACAGAATGAGGAAGGAAAGGTCTAAAATCTTTTAAAATGCTAAGCAGCGTTAGGAAGGGTTTTGTGATTAAGAGACAACAAATGATCCCCCTCTTGCACAAAACTATGGTTTTTCTATAGGAGAAGATCTTTTTTTTTTTTTTTTAAAAAACCCTCAAGCTGTAGCCCTGGGTAAAGTGCTATTGCATCACAGCTCACAGCAACCTCCAATGCCTGAGCTTAAGTGATTCTCTTGTCTCAGCCTCCCAAGTAGCTGGGACTACAAGCACCCACCACAGTGCCTGACTATATTTTGGTTGTAGTTGTCATTGTTGTTTGGCAGGCCCGGGCTGGATTCGAACCCGTCAGTTCTGGTGTATGTGGCTGGTGCCTTAGCTGCTTGAGCTACAGGCACTGAGCCAACAGAGAATATCTTAAAGATGAACAGAGCCTGTTGTCCCAGTTACTTGGGAGGCTAAGGTGAGGATTGCTTGAGCCCAGGAGTTTGAGCTGCAATGAACTATGATCACCCCACTGGACTCTTGTCTGAGCAACAGAGCAAGACTTCATCTGTAGGGAAGAAAAAGACAGTCGTACAATGCATGGATTTATGGCACACTCCCTGGTTTAGGACACAATTACAATTCTGATATTCACCCATCATATGTAAATTATATAACCTAATGGTTTGTACCCTCATATTAATCTGAAATATAAAAAAAGACAGAAAAGTAAGACAGGCAGAAAGAAACAACAGATTACCTGTAAACAGATAATAATTAGAATGACTACAGATTTCTCAACAATAACAATGGAATGTGGAAAACAGTAGGATAAAATCACCAAAGCATTGAGAGAGAATAACTGTTAAATTAGACTTGTGTACCCAGCAAAACTATCCTTCAATAATAAAGATAACACAAGGACATTTACAGAAAAAAAAAAAAAAGGGAACTTACCAAGAAACCTGTGATACAGAAACTAGGAAAAAAGATTATAGTGTGTGTGTGTGTGTGTGTTATTTCCTGCCCCACCTCCCAGGAAGAAGACAAATGATCTCAGAAAGATGATCTGAGCTTCAATAAGTAGGCAAACCAAATAATAACTTAAGATAAAATTTCTACAATAATATAAATATTATTATATCTAATTTGTGACGTTTTATTTATTTATTTTTTTGAGACAGAGTCTCACTATGTCACCCTCAGTAGAGTGATGTGACGTCACAACTCACAGCAACGTCACACTCTTGGGCTTAAGTGATTCTCTTGTCTCAGCCTCCCAAGAATCTGGGACTACAGGTGCCCACCACAATGCCTGGGTATTTTTTTGTTGCAATTGTCATTGTTGTTTAGCTGGCCTGGGCTGGGTTCGAACCCACAGCCAACACCATAACCACTGTGCTACGGGCGCAGAGTCTGATTTGTGAGGTTTTAAAATAGGATATAAGTAATAACACTGAACAGAATAGAATTTAAGTCTGGAGGAAAGAGATTGGAATTAAACTGTTCTAAGGTTCTTGTTTTGTTCAGAAAAGGGAGTGAGTTAGGACGTTATTTAACTTTAGATAAGGTCAAATATGCATGATAGAATTTCAAAGGCATACAACAAAGTAGGGTTTCTCAACCTCAGCACTGTTGACATTTCAGACCTGATGGCTCTTTGCTATGGGGAGATGTCTTGTGCGTTGTGGGATATTTAGGAGCATCCTTGACCTCTACCTATTACTATACATGCCAGGAGCAACCTTTCCCCAAGTTGTAACAGGCCAAAATGTCTCCAGATATTGCTAAATGTCCCTTGGGGTAGGGGGATTGCCCCTCACTAAAAACCACTGCAACAAAGCATATAAACACAATGTATAACTTCCCCTCAAGTGGAATAAAATGCAGTAAGAAAAAAAAAAAAGCCATTTAGGGTTCTAGTACCAGTTGAGATGGAGTAAAGACACTCTACCCTGTTTCCCAGTGAACGTAACTAAAAACCCCAGACAGAATTCAGAGGGAAGCCATCTGATGACTCTGAAAAGGCAGTGGTAATAGGTGAACTGGAGAAGGTAACCAGAACTCAAAGTAGGAACCATAGGACAGTACATTTTCTGTGATTTATTTGTTCTCCTGTATCTACTAGCTCAAAGGCAACATGAGGCCCTGAACTAAGTACTAAGCAAAGACAGAACAAGATCCAACAGAAGCTCTCTGTTTGTGCTCCAAGGAGTGGGAAGCAAGAGTAGGGCAAGAGTAGGGGGAATTCTGTTTTGCTTTCGCTCCCACTCATGCCCCTAGACAAGCCCCCTTCCTGAAACTGCGTCCCTGTGATGATAGTGGCAGCAGCAGAAGTGGCAGCTGGACAGCACGTGTGAAAGAGTGGAATCCAATCTTGGACCAGAGGACCTGTAGTCACTTCCCAGTCATAGGAAGAGTATGAGGGGAATCCCTGTTGCTTTTCTCTTTCTCTGTCCAACCCCCAGTTGGCCAGACCCAGTCATAGGAAGTGTGCAGCAGAGTTCAGAGTGTAGAAACTCAAGTCGCCACTTTCTGGCCAGAAGACCAGGAAAGGGACCTTTGGAGCCAGAGTATGGGGAAGATTGCAGAGAATCAAAAGAGGAATCCCATAAAATTGTGTATGAATACCCACGCTCACCCTTGAGCTGCGCCGATGTGTATCTCACCCTAAACAACATACCAACGGCTTTGAGTACTGAACTATCAGGTAGATCATTGCCCAGGTCTCAAATGGTCCCTGAGTATCGCATGCGGGAGAGCTCCAAACAGCACTCAAGAGATTTTAAATCTGAACTGACTTTGAGACTACAACCTACAGGAAAAAGGTTAGAACTTGTGGTCTGAACTAACTTGGTGAATTATTCGTTAAAACAAAACAAAACAACTTTCTCTCTTCATTTAAACAAGACTCAGAGTCTCAAAATATTAAAAACGTCCAAAATACAATCCAAAGTTACCTGATAGGGAACCAGGAAAGTCTGATAAATTCTCAAGGGGAAAAGACAATCAGTATCACCAACCCTGAGATAACTCAGATGTTGGAATTATCAGACAAAGACTTTCAATATCTATTATAACAATGCTGTAAAAAATGTCAAATGGCTAACTCATAGAAAGGAGTGCTTTATTGGCAATATCAGTTGGCAAACCTGGAAGAAATAGTTTCCAGTGTGAATTAAAGGTGTTCTCTTTTCAAGTAGGGAAAGGGCAGGTTGGGTTTTATGCCTGGCAGGGTCTGTAATAGACAATAGTCATACATATTCATCAGGTGTGTGCCTGTGTGTGGGGAGCTATACATATTTATAAGGGGAGCCCCGGAACATGTGCAATGAATAAACATAAGTAACACACATCCCATGTTCACTTTGGGGCAGGGTTTTAGTATTAAAATGAGATGAAATTTGGGCTCAGTGCCTATAGCTCAGTGAATAGGGCACTGGCCACATACACAGAAGCTGGCGGGTTCGAGCCCCCAGCCTGGACCTGCTAAACAACAATGACAACTGCAACCAAAAAAAATAGCCAGGCATTGTGATGGGTGCCTGTGGTCCTAGCTTTGCAGCAGGCTGAGGCAAGAGAATCGCTTAAGCCCAAGAGTTTGAGGTTGCTGTGAGCTATGATGCCACAGCACCCTACCAAGGGTGGCATAGTGAAACTCTTGTCTCAAAAAAAAAAAAAAAAAAGGCTGAAATTTGGCTGTTTATGTCAAAAGGCAAACAACAGGACACAAGACAGTTTTTATGCAGTTTCTACTATAAACTGGCTGAAACTGGCTTAAGGTCTACAGCTCCTTATCAAAAAAGAATGTTTGTAAGGCTGGTTCTTTGTTCAATCAGAATCGTAGTAGTTTGGGTCAGAGTTAGGAAGGGTCTGATAAGTTGCCTGATAGCTCTCACTGTTAGGGAGTTTAGCAAGAGCATTGGGTTTTTTGTTTGTTTACTTGTTTTGTTTTTGTTTTTGCAGCCACAGGCATTTAGGGAGTTGCCATGCCAGCCTAACCCTGAACCCTAGATACCTTTTGTTTCTTTAATCTTAGGGTCCATGTTAGGGATATCTATGCTGGTTTCTCATGTCATTGAAGTAAGGGTGAACGTGTTGGAAACAATTAAAAAGTATAAAGGTTCAGTAGATAAGGGTTTCAAAAAAATCAAATGGAAATTTTATAACTAAAAAACAAACAACTGGAGAGGCTGAACTCAGGATCTGACGAGATGGCCAGGCTGCCCTGCAGGATTATCAAGGAAACCCAGCGTTTGCTGGTGGAACCAGTTCCTGGCATTAAAGCAGATGAGAGCAATGCTCGTTATTTTCATGTGGTCATTGCTGGTCCCCAAAGGCGTCCCCCTTTGAGGGAGGGACTTTTAAACTCAAACCATTCCTTCCAGAAGAAAACCCAATGGAAGCTCCTAAAGTATGTTTCATGACCAAAATTCATCATCCTAATGTAGACAAGTTAGGAAGAATATGTTTAGATATTTTGAAAGATAAATGGTCCCCAGCATTGCAGATCCACACAGTTCTGCTATCGATGCAGGCTTTGTTAAGTGCTCCCAATCCAGATGATCCATTAGTGAATGATGTAGCGGAGCAGTGGAAGACCAACGAAACCCAAGCCATAGAAACAGCTAGAGCATGGACTAGGCTATATGCCATGAATAATATTTAAATCGATCCGATCATCAAGTGTGCATCACTTCTCCTGTTCTGCCAAGATTCTTCCTTTTTTTGTTTGCATTTAAAGGACACAGTCTTAGAAACATTACAGAAGAAAAGCCCAGACATCTTCAATCTCCTTTGGTGATTAAATGCACATTAGCAAATCTATGTCTTGTCCTGATTCACTGTTGTAAAGCATGAGCAGAGGCTAGAAGTATCATCTGGCCCCTCTGCTTTAAAAGCAGTGGTCCCTCTGCTTTTATTCATTTCCCCCATCATGGTTTAAGTATAAAGCACTGTGAATGAAGGTAGTTGTCAGGGTTAGCTGCAGGGGTGTGGGTGTTTTTATTTTATTTTACCTTTTATTTTTGTGGGGGGAAGTAGTTTTATTTTAATTTTATGGGCACATTTCCCCCTTTATATGGTGATCTAATTGCAGCTAACCAGTTCTTTAGAATATCCTCTCTAGCCAAGTCTAACTTTATTTAGACATCATAGATGGACAAGCTTGATTGTTTGAACCAAAATGGGAACATTAAACAAATATCACAGACCTCACTGATAATATCATGACTTTGATGTCATGTCAAGTGTAGATTTTTTTCCCCACCTTCAAAAAAAAAGCTTGTGACCATTTTGTATGGCTTGTCTGGAAACTTCTATAAATCTTATGTTTTAGTAAAATATTTTTTGTTATTCTAAAAAAACAAACAATTGAAATTTTTAAAAAGTACACCAAATATGGTGGCTCTTGTCTGTAATCCCAGAAACTCAGGAGGCTGAGGCAGGAGGATTGCTTGAGATTAGACGTTCAAAACCAGCCTGAGCAACATATCCAGGCCTTCTGGCACACACCTATGTCCAGTTACTCCCAAAGCTGAGGCAGGAGAATCACTTGAGCCCAGGAATTCAAGGATGCAGTGAGCTATAATTGTAACACTGCACTAAACCCTGGGTAACAGAGTGAGACTCTGTCTGTAGAAAATATGACTAAAACAAAAGAAGTTTAAAAATGCATTGGATGGGATCAATAGCAGAATTGTAAAAGAGGAACAGCCTGAAAAAGGGTAAAAATGTTTTCTATCTCTTTAAAACCTGTTCACCCTTTCTGAGATTTAAAGCAGCATCCTTGTCTCACACCTATTGTTGGGAGGGTAAGGGAATGCCCTTTGTTTTTTGTACCATAGGAGATGGTTCAACCAGAATTGTCCAGGGCAGAGGTCCAGGAGGTCAGAGAAGTCTAGACAGGCAGAGATCATGAGATTGTCTCTTTTGGAGATGGTGTTGATCAGGACCATCAAGTATAGTTAAAACAGCCTGAAGCTGAAAACTTCCCTTTTTAGCTCTGTACTTCTCTTTATGGCTAGGACAATGATACTTTAAGATAGGAGGGCAGTGCCTGTGGCTCAGTGGGTAGGGCACCTGGCCTATATACCAAGAGTGGCAGGTTCGAACCTGGCCCTGGCCAAACTTCAACAACAACAACAAAATAGCCAGGTGTTGTGACAGGCACCTGTAGTCCCAGCTACTCTGGAGGCTGGGACAAGAGAATCGCCTAAGCCCAGGAGTAGGAGGTTGCTGTGAGCTGTGATGCTGCTAAGGTACTCTACCCAGGGCAGCTTGAGACTGTCTCAAAAGCAAACAAACAAACAAACAAACAAAAAAACTTCTAGTGTGGTTGAAAGAGGCTCATGATGAATAACAAAAGATACCCTTTCCACTCAGGAAATTCCAAGGGTTTTTTAGGAGCTCTGTACCAGGAACTAAGGACAGCAACCAAATATATTTTTTATTATACCACATAATCTGAATAATATAGAGAAAAAAATTAGAAAATATTGAACAGAAATGTAGAGATCTATGGGACAATGTCAAAAGGTCTAACATTTGTGTCTTTAAGATCCCAAAATAGGGCAGTGCCTGTGGCTCTAAAGGGCAGGGCACTGGCCCCAAATGCCGCAGGTGGCAGGTTCAAACCCAGCCCCGGCCAGAAAAAAAAGAAATCCCAAAATAAAAGGAGGAAGAGAAGAGCATAGTACCAAAAAAATTATTTGAAAAGATAATGGCAAGGGCCAGGCACAGTGGCAGATGCCTGTAATCCCAGCACTCTGGGAGCCTGGGGCAGGTAGACAGCCTTAGCTCAGGAGTTTGAGACCAGCCTGAACAAAAGCGAGACCCTGTCTCTAAAAATAGCCAGGTGTTGTGGTCGGCACCTGTAGTTCTAGCTACTCAGGAGGCTGAGGCAAGAGGATCATTTGAGCTCAAGAGTTTGAGGTTGCTGTGAGCTATGATGCTATGGTGCTTTACCAAGGGTGACAAAATGAGACCCTGTCTTAAAAAAAATAGCTAAAAATTTCCCTTATTGATTGAAGCTCAGTTATTGCAGGAAAATGAGGTCCGTAGGAGAGAAACACCCGTGGCTCAAGGAGTAGGGTGCTGGCCCCATATACTGGTGGTGGCGGGTTCAAGCCCAGGCCTGGTCAAAACTGCAAAAAAAAAAAAAAAAAAAGGAAGGGCTGCCAGGAGCAGTGCCTCATGCCTACAATCCCAGAACTATGGGAGGCTGAGGTGGGAGGATTGCTTGAGCTCAGGAGTTTGAGACTTGCCTGAACGAGAGTAAGACCCCAACTCATTAAAAAAATGAAAAACCCAGCCAGGTGCCTGGGCAAGTGCCTGTAATCCCAGTGGCTTTGGGAAGCTGAGGCAGCAGGATGCCTACAGCCAGAGTCTGAGGTTGCAGTGAGCTATGATGCCACAGCACTCTGCTCAGGGCATAGGGTGGGACTTTGTCTCAATACCAACAACAACAAAGGAGGAAGGGCTTTATGTCAGTGGGTAGAGTCACGGCAGACTAAAGTTCAGAAAATGGCAGAGCTCCCTGACTGGCTTTGTCCTTTCCCTTTTATCTCCTTGTTCATGGGTACCCTTCCGATCTGAATTGAGCTGGAAAAAGCAGGCGTGGGTTTTTACAGAAGCAGAAGCAAGTGTTAGTTTCAAGGTCCTAGGAAGTTAAGTTTCTACAAATTCCTAAGAGCTGAGTCATCACAGGGAAGACTTTGCAGTAGTGTCCTTGGGCTCCTGTGACAAGACTTTTGTTCTTTCAGACCTTACTTTTCCCAGGTATCCTCTCTTACAGTAACCCCAAACAAGTTAAATTCAAGGAAACCCATGCATATATACATCAAAATCAAATTGTTGAAAGGTAGACCAGGAAAATATCTTGAGGGCAGACAGGGAAAAATGCAACAGAAATAGATGAAGGGAATGGCAATTTAAATGACTGGATTTCTCCTCAGAAGCTGCTGAGACCAGAAGGCTGTGAAACAACATATTTAAGTACTGAAGGAAAAAAACTGTCAACCCAGAATCCTATATCCAGAAAAAAAATCCCTCAAGAAGGAAAGTAGGGCAGCGCCTGTGGCTCAGTGAGTAGGACACTGGCCCCATATACTGAGGGTGGTGGGTTCGAACCCAGACTCGGCCAAACTGCAACAAAAAAATAGCTGGGTGTTTGTGGTGGGTGCCTGTAGTCCCAGCTACTTGGGAGGCTAAGGCAAGAGAATCACCTAAGCCCAAGAGCTGGAGGTTGCTATGAGCTGGGATGCCACAGCAGTCTACTGAGGGTGATAAAGTGAGACTCTGTCTCTGGGAAAAAAAAAAAAGAAGGAAAGTAAAATATGGGGTGCCCATAGCTCAGTGGTTAGGGCACCAGCCACGTGCACCAGGGCTCGTGGGTTCGAACCTGGCTCAGTCTTGCTAAACAAAAAATTGCCGGGCATTGGGGTGGGTGCCTGCAATCCCAGTTACTAGGGAGGCTGAGGTAAGAGAATTGCTTGAATCCAAGAGTTTGAGGCTGTTGTGAGTTATGACGCCATGGTGATCTACAGAAGTCGACAAAGTGAGACTGTCTCAATTAAAAAAAAAAAAAGAATGAAAGTAAAATAAAGACATTCTCGGCTCGGTGCCTTCAACCGGCTAAGGCGCCAGCCACGTACACCTAAGGTGGCGGGTTCGAATCCCCAGCCCGGACCCGCCAAACAACAATGACGGCTGCAACCAAAAAATAGCCGGGCGTTGTGGCGGGCGCCTGTGGTCCCAGCTACTTGGGAGGCGGAGGCAGGAGACTCGCTTGAGTCCAGGAGTTGGAGGTTGCTGTGAGCTGTAATGCCATGGCACTCTACCCAGGGGGACAGCTTGAGGCTCTGTCTCAAAAAAAAAAAAAAAAAATAAGACATTCTCAAATGAAAGCAAACTAAGAGAATTCACTACCAGAAGGCATATTTTTATATGAAATACCATAGGTTTTGTTTCCAGGTAAAAGGAAAATGATACCAGAGGGAAACTTGGCACTTCAGGAATGAAGGCAAAGCAATAGAAATTGTAAATATCTAGTTACATCCAGGGTGGATGTAAAGTTCATATAATAAATATAATTGACTATTTTCCTCCTAATTCTTTGAAATATGTATGATGGTCTGGAATATAGTTTGGCAGTTCCTCAAGATGTCAAACATATAACCCACTAATTCTATCCCTAGGTATACAAACACAAGAAATAAAAACATTATCTCCATAGAAAAACTGGAATATGAATGTCCGTAGCAGCATTATTCATAATGCCACAAAGTAGAAACAACCTGAGCTAAGTGAGAATGAAAAGACAACAGTTCAAACATTTACACGTCGCAGCTACAGCAATCTTATTTTTTTTGGCCAGGACTGGGTTTGAACCTGCTACCTCCGGCATATAGGGCCAGCACCCTACTCCTTTGAGCCACAGACGCCACCCGCTACAGCAATCTCTTCAGGGAGACCTATAGCATTAAATAAATGCTCATATTATAGAAAAGAAGGTCTCATTTTCTTTTCTTTTCTTTTTTTTTTTTTTTGAGACAGAGCCTCAAGCTGTCCCCCTGGGTAGAATGCTGTGGCATCACAGCTGACAGCAACCTCCAACTCCTGGGCTCAAGCGAGTCTCCTGCCTCAGCCTCCCAAGTAGCTGGGACCACAAGCACCTGCCACAACGCCCAGCTATTTTTTGGTTACAACCATCATTGTTGTTTGGCGGGCCTGTGCTGGATTTGAACCCACCACCTCAGGTGTATGTGGCAGGCACCTTAGCCACTTGAGCCACAGGTACCGAGCCCTCATTTTCATTCAGTTTAAGTATTTTGTTCCTTGTCGGTTAGAGTGAGTATTCCTACCTGTCACATGGGAGACTGGGGTTCAATCAAAAACTAAAAACATAATTTTCTGTGAAGCACGTTTAGAAAACTAAATAAATAAAATATTTTCTGATTTCCTTCCATATTTCCCATTTGACTCATGGGTCTTTATGAAATATATATGTATGTATATATGTGTATATATATATATATGACTTACAAACTCTCTATTTGGAATCCTGGCTCAGTGGTCCTTGAGCTTTTTTTTTTTAAATAGCTTTATTGTGATATAATTCACATATTAACTTCTCTGGGCCTCCATTTCTCCCTTGTTAGGATAAAGTTTTTAGAATAATGATGACATGTGAAATTACCTTACTTAAGTACTTAAGAGTTCTGTTTTGGGCCCAGTCTGATGGCTTAAGCCTATAATTCTAGCACTCTGGGAGGCGGAGGTCAGTGGATTGCTTGACTCAGAATTTCCAGACCAGCCTGAGCAAAATCAAGACCCTATCTCTAAAAATAGCCAGGCATTGTGGTGGGTGCCTATACTCCCAGCTGCTTGAGATAGTGAGGCAAGAGAATGGCTTGAGCCCAAGAGTTTGAGGTTGCTGTGAGCTATGACACCAGGGCACTCTACCCAGAATAACAAAGTGAGAGTCTGTCTCAAAAAAAAAGAAAGAAAGAAAGAGAAGAGTTCTGGCTCGGCGCCTGTGGCTCAAGTGGCTAAGGCGCCAACCACATATACCTAAGGTGGCGGGTTCAAATCCAGCCCGGGCCCGCCAAGTAACAATGACGGCTGCAACCAAAAAATAGCCAGGCATTGTGGTGAGCGCCTATGGTCCCAGCTACTTGGGAGGCTGAGGTAGGAGACTCACTTGAGGCCAGGAGTTGGAGGTTGCTGTGAGCTGTGATGCCATGGCACTCTACCTAAGGGGATAGCTTGAGGCTCTGTCTCAAAAAAAAAAAAAAGAGTTCTACTGTTCTGTGTTTTCTTTCTTTCCTTCCTTTTTTTTTTTTTTTAAGACAAGATCTCACCCTGTCACCCAGGCTGGAGTTCAGTGGCAGGATCATACTTCACTGTAACCTTGAACTCCTGGGCTCAAGCAGTTCTGTCACTTCAGCCTCCTGAGTAGCTAGGACTAGATGTTTGGCTAATTCTTTAATTTTTTGTAGATATAGGGGGGGTCTATATCTATTTTTTGTAAATATAGGGTATGGCCCAGTGTGGTCTCAAACTCCCAGCCTCAAGCAATCCTCTTACCTTACCTTTCCAGAGTGCTGAGACTACCATCCGAGCCACCGTACCCAGGAAATAGTTTTCTCAGATTCTATATTTATCTATTTGGCATCCACGAATTAGAGGGCAAAACTAATGACCAAAGTTACTCATACTTCTCGTGAAATCAAGATGCCAGGTTGTGGACCAACCCCTTTACCTAACTCTCACGCACCAAGCTCATATTTCCCCTGCCCTGAATCAACCCAGGGCCAGGCACCAGAGGTCTAGAAACAATGTCTGTGCCCCAGAACCGCTGGAATTATTCAAACTAGCCACTCCTAAGATGTTCACCCTGCCTTGCTTTACTTTTCTGTCTGAAACTCCAATAAAGGCCCTGACCATGCCTTCCCCTAGCTCACTCTGCCTCCTGACCCACCCTAGTGTCTCCTATGTGGCCTGCTTAGTACACTGTGCTCCAGTTTCTCAGGGGACTGTTAGTAACCCTGAACTTTTCTTTCAATGGCGTCGACCTCTCCATGTTTTCACCTTTTAAAATTAAAACCTGCATCCAAATGGTGAGGGAGAGAAGCAGTGATCACATCTTAAATTTATTTCTCCCACAGTGTCACCAACCTCTTCCTCATGGATGTCAGCACTACTGTGTTTCCCTGAAAATCAGACACTGTCTTATATTTATTTTTTCTCAAGAAGACACACTAGGGCTTATTTTCAGGGGATGTCTTCCTCTCTGCACGGTAATGCATGGCGTGGCTATGCAGATACGCTGCATAGCTATGCCCATCGCTAGGTCTTATTATTGAGGTAGGGCTTATATTTAACAAATGCGTAGAAATCCTTCTAGGGCTTATTTTTTGGGTAGTTCTTATTTCCAGGGAAACACAGTATGCTGAGCTAATCAGCACAAAAGGGGAGCTTACTTATGCTCATTGAGCTGAAAAGACAATTACATCCTTTCATAAAATATTACTTGGTGCCAAGGTTTGGGATAGGACCCCCAAAGTAAAGTAGGGTAGAAAATTATGTTCAAACAAACCCAAGAAACCAGAGTTTTGGACATAGTGAGTCACGAGCCTACATTTCCCTTTTTGGTGGTCAATATACCTTTTGTGATAGTGTGTCTCAGGAAGCTTCCTTCTGATCTCCACTTAGCTGAAGGGCCTTTTTCATAGAATATATTTATATTAGAAGACTCCATGGGACCAAAAAAAAAAAAAAAAAAGAGAGAGAGAGAGAAGAACAAAGTTAGCAGCAAAACTGGAAAAGTGGTAGTGAGAGAAATATAAAGAAGTCATACATGCAATTTCTTAGGTCTTTCTCATTGTTCTCGGGAGAGGCAGTCCCCACAGGCACAGCCCGACAACCCCAGGAGCGTGAGAGAGAGAAGTGGCTGATGTGGAAAGCACACAGGCTGGCGGCTAAGGCTGACTGGGGTTCTGATCCCAATCTCATTCTACAGCTGGTGATCTTGGGCAAGTCACTGAATCTCCCCACAGCCTCAGTCTCCTTGTGGGATTAAGTCAGCTCATGGATGCCAAGTTAGTCTCTCTAACCCAGACTGCTCCTCCAAAGTCCCGTGCAGAGTGTCTCCTGATAACACTGCTGTCATTGTTTATACCATCACTCATCACATCTCCCTTAGTAAACATCTCACTGGACAGCTACTAATGTGTCTGACACTGGGCTGACATTAAAACCTAGTCCCTGCCTTGAGGAACTCTCAGTCTAGCAGGGGGGATGACAATAAATAGTTACAACAAGGTGCAGAAAGTGTCACATGTCTGTTAGAGTGGTAATGTAAGTTAGACTTGCATTTGCATGTGATTTACAGAGACTCAAAATAACAGTGGCTTAAACTAGGCAGAAACTTCTCTCTCACATCAAGACTGGTGGGCGATCTGGAGCTCACAGGTGTCCTGCTGTTGTGCTAAGTCCTCAGGGTCTCTGACTTTTTTCAGCTCAATGTGCAACCTTTCCTGAGACAGAACCCTTGTTCTTAGGGTCCACTGATGGCAGTGGGAGCTCTAGCCATCATATTCACATTCGAGGCAGCAGGCAGGAGGAAAGGACAAGGAGAGGAAGGGTTTACACTGCTGTTTTTAAGAAAGGTTCCCAGAAATGCCACATGACACATCCACTTATATTTCATTACCCAGATCTTAATCACATAGCTACAAACACAGGGTGTCCCAAAAGTCATGCCATGCACATGGAAACTGGGAAATTGTAGCTAAGTGCACCTTTATTTACAAAAGATTCATTACAAAATTTTAGAGGGGGCCAACACGTACAGAATATTTTTTAAATATTTTGTAAAATTTTGTAATGAGTGTTTTGTAAATAAAGGTGCATTTAGCTACAATTTCCCATTTTTCCTCTCTATGGAGACTTTAGGGGTGACTTTTGGGACATGCTATAGATGGAGGGGAGGCTAGGAGATACAATCTTTATTCTGGTCATGGATGTGCCCAGGTAAAAATCAGAGGTTCTGGCTCAGCGCCTATGGCTCAAGCGGCTAAGGCGCCAGCCACATACACCTGAGCTGGCAGGTTCAAATCCAGCCCAGGCCCGCCAAAGAATAACAGCTGCAACGAAAAAATAGCCAGGTGTTGTGGTGGGTACCTGTGGTCCCAGCTATTTGGGAGGCTGAGGCAGGAGAATTGCTTAAGCCCAGGAGTTGGAGGTTGCTGTGAGCTGTGATGCCACAGCACTCTACCCAGGATGACGGCTTACGGCTCTGTCTTGGAAAAAAAAATCAGAGGTTCTCTTTTCATAGATGATATCAGGATGCTGTCATTCCCGGCTCCTTCTGTGTCAGGATGCTGTCTCTCCAGCATCATAGAACAGATATGGAGGGAAACTCATAGTTGGCCATCAGCAGTATAAGGAGAGTATTATGGGAAATCAGAGTGGGGAATGCTCCACTCTGTCTGAGGCTGGAGGGCTGCCAAGGAGAGAAGATGCTTCCATTCTGTCTTTAAGGATGAGTAGGAGTTCGACAAATTTAAACAGATGGCCCACCACGTGGCAGACAAGCAGTCCACCAGCCCCAACAACCGCCACTTTGCTTTTATATAAATGTGGTATTTGAATGGGCAGGAGAAAGCTGAAAGGACTTCACGCAGTTGCTGTCCAACAGCTACTGATTCTTACAGTGCTGGAGTGGTTACTGGGAAGATACTCCTAGGGCTCAGGGAAACACCAGTGCTCTTTCTGAACAGGCCTTGGAGAGACCTGTGGTAGAGCAGGGAGCAGGGCAAGGAGAGTAGCATGGCTTGTGATGAGGTCCTTCTCCTTGCTGGAGAGGCAGCATCCTGACACAGAAGGAGCCGGGAATGACAGCATCCTGATGATATCTGCCGAGGGAGCTGTGTGACCTGGGGCCAGACACTCCCCTCTCTGAGTCTATTGCCGCCTTTGTCCAATAAAGATAACAAGTAATCTTTGTAGGGCTGCTCTAAGGACTCAGTTGATATATACAAAGAAAACTTGCACGTAGTGGACTCTCCATGGAGACCCTGCCCCTTCATGTGCAGAGCACTTTCCTTCCATTCCCCCATGCTGTGACCAGCCACACACCACCTCACTCCTAACCGTGTGAGGCTAGGTGATGATCACGATCACTGGGCAAAGCAAGACTGCTCTGGGACTCTCTGCCCTACCACACCACTGAGAAGATGGGACTGTTCCACTGTACCTGGTCACCTTGCTGCTCAGATTTGGCACACCAGGCTCAGGTATAATGGAGCCAGAGTCTGTTTTTGAGCTGCTGGGTGACACAATCTGGGGATGCCCAGAAATATTTGGGAGGGGAACAGGCTATGTAGATCTGGTATAAGCAAGTATGGGCATGAGCCAGAGGAATCTGGGTCATTACTGTTAAAGACCATGACTATACTCACACTCTGAAACTTGAAGAAATTCTGGTTTAAATTAGTAGAGATTTTGACAAGATAGGACTAGACAACAATTTATGGGACATCACCTACCCCTATATTGAAAATGTAAGATTTGATACCGGTTGTGATGCCAATTTTCCCAATAAGAACATGGAGTCTCAGATCTGCAAAGAGGTGGCATTATCTAGAAGGAAATTTAGGTCTTCCAGCAGCATGCCTGGTGTTTTTTCTGCCTTTGCCTTTGGCTATGTGATGGTCATGCACTCCTAGTTCCCGTATTTTGGCTTGGGTAGAAACTGTTCTAACCCAGACTGATCCTCCAAAGTCCCATCTTGTATTTTCCACACACTTGACATCTCCATCTGCACTTCTCACAGGCATCTTAAAGTTAGTAAGTTCAAAACCAAACTCTTGATGGCTTTCCTCTACCTTTTCCATCTCAGTAAATGGCACCATCCAGCTGCCTAAGCCACACACCTGGAGAGCATTCTTAAGCTCTGTCCTTTCTTCCCTACTTCTCTTCACTCCCAAAGTCAAACCATTAACAAGTATGGGAGATCTTTCTCTAGAACACATTTCAGGTCTGCTTCTTGCCACCTGTCTCTTAGACAACCACAGAAGTCTCCTGGCTGGGCTTCTGTGTCCCTCCAATACATTCTCCATATTCTGAAGGCAGTGCAATGTTTTAAGAAAGTAAGATTGTGTTGTCCCCTTAATGAATTCTCATACACTTAAATTACATCCCTATTCCTTCCTATGACCCTCCCAATGCTGCAGCATCCAGCTCCTGCCCACGTCCCCAGCTTTGACTCCTGCCTCCCTTCCCCTCACTCCCTAGTTGTCACTGGCCTTCTTTCTGTTCCCTAAATACTCAAACTCTTTTTTTGCCTACGAGTTTTTGCATATGCTGTTCTTTCTTCCCGAAAAGTTCTTCCCGTACTCGTCCTATGGCTGACTCCTCATTCTTTGGTTCTCAGTCAAATGGCACCTTCTGGGGGTACTAGTTGTTACAGGTGTACCCTTCTCTGGCCACACATATATGAGACTCATCCTCCAGGGAAAAAGACTAAACTGCTTTCCCAGCTTCCTTGGTGGTGGGATTCAGACCTTTCTCCTAGGCTCCACCTTCACTTGTACCTGCCTGAAACTTCAAGATGAAATCAAGCAATGTGAGGAAACAGGCACCCATGGGAATCCCAGTTTTTGGAGAGACTTTTGACAGGGGCAGCTAGTTTTTCAAGGGAAGCAGAACAGAGCTTTCAGCTTGCAGTCCCTGGTAACATCAATGCACAGCAGTGTCCCTTTATAGGGCAGTACGGCTTGGGCATATTCTTGGCAGCATGGCCTCTGCTGCCAACACAGTGGCTTCTAGGGGAGCAGTGCACCACTAATAGCCTTTCACACATTTCTTTCTGCTCAAAGCAGCTGGAGTGGATTCTGTTGTTTGCAACTAAGAACTCTGCTGATTCCTCCTTATAGAAGCCTTCTTTAACTACCTTTTGGTTTTGTAGAGATGGGGACTGGTCTCCCAACTCTTAGCCTCAAGTGATCTTCTCCCCTCAGCCTCCCAAAGTGCTGGGATTACAGGCTCACGCCCAGGCCTACATTTCACTATCTTTAAAAATATTTATAAAATGAATAAATGACTCAGTCTCTAATGGGTAGGAGCCCTAATTTATAGCTGTGTCTCACAGCAAAAGCCAGATATGTCGTTAGATACTTTTTCATTCCTACTGTGCAAATCCCCAACACTTCAACAAGAAAAGGGCATATGGCAAGTCAGAGACTTGAAGTAATTGCAACTCATTCCTCTGAATTGTAGATGCTTAGACAGACTTTCGCCATTGAAAAGCATATTTTGAACATAGCCAGTTACTGCACTGAGCAGATGGGAAAATGTGTCTGTGCACGACAAGAGAGGCTCTGTTCCTACCACAGAATCTAATTACTCTCTCTATCCTGGTTTTCCCATTAACACTTCAGCTGCTTTCAAGGTTCCAGAGTTTGTGATTATTTCTATTTTGGGGGAAGAACATGAAATCTCTTAGCTGGGTTCCTGAAATAACTGTCAAGAGGATTTTATGTATTTCAGTACAAAGAAAATACATTTGTCTCACGCTGTTGTGACAGGCAGTATCAAAACATTAAATAACATATTGATCTTGGTCTCTGAGTGACAGCTGTCCCTCCGCAGCACCTGTTCCGTCTATACTTTGTGGGAGCTGACATTGATAGAGCACCATTAAATATGCTAAGCACTGGGCCGAGAGTTTATAGAGGCGATCTCATTCATGAAGTGGGGAAGTATTTGCTGAGTGCCTTCCTTGTGCTGTGTCTATTCTAGGAGATAAAAGAGATAGAACAGCCAAGGGAAAAGAGCTCCTGTTCTCATGGAGTTTACATCCTAATAGAGGGAGAGGAACTCAAAACCATACGTAAGCCCCACAGGAAGAAGAGCAGATGGTGATAGGCCCCGTACAGTGAATGAAAGCAGCTGATGTGGTGACAGACTGCCTGAGGGGGTCAGAGGCAGTGCCTCTGGGGCAGTAGCAGTAAAGTTAAGGACCAGAAGGAACCAGCCACACACTCAGGAACCCAGAAGAAAGCACATTCCAGGCCAAGGTGACAGCTAGTGCAAGGGCCCAACTAGGCGCGGACCTGGAGTGTCCAAGAGGCAAAAGGAATTCCCGTGGGTTGATGCCTCGTTCTGAGGGAGGGAATGGATGGGAGGCGGCTGGAGAGAGAGGCAGGGGCTGGTTTCTGTAGGGCATCACAAGTCTAGTGAAGGAGACTGGATTTTATTCCAAGTGGACTTTCTTTTTTTTTTTTTTTTGAGATAAGAGTCTTGCTCTATCACCCTAGCTCACAATAACCTCAAGCTCCTGGGCTCAAGGAGTTATTCTGGCTGGGCATGGTGATGGGCACATATAGTCCCAGCTACTCGGGAGGCTGAGGCAGGAGGATTGCTTAAGCCCAAGAGTTTGGGGCTTCTGTGAGCAAGGCTAATACCACAACACTCTAGCCTCGGTGACAGAGTAAGATTGTCTCAAGAGATAAAAGGGAGGTTTTGTTTTTAAAGATAGGAGGTTGTTCAAGGTAGAGAATGATTCTCCAGAGGAGAAAATGAGGGTGAAAGAGAGAGGTGGTAAGATCATCTCACCTTGGGAAGCCAGAGGGATAAGGCCAGAGCATAGGTGGGGGCCAGCTGGAGACAGGAGCAGGGCCCTCCACAGGTGCAGAGGGATGGAGGCTGGTGAGGCTGCAGATGGGGAAAGCTGTGTCCGCAGTGGGAAGGCCAGGGCTTTCCTGCTGACTGCTTCTAATTTCTCACTGAGGACAGTCCCCGGGAGGTCACAGGGTGGAAGGTCCCAGTGAGAGAGGACTGGCAGAATGCAAGGCAGGCAGAATGCAAGTGTTTCGGGGAGGAGGGCCCTGGACATGCTAGGGGAGTGTGTGGGGCTGAGCCAGGCAATGCTGAATGCCTGTTAAGGGGTGCGGCTACGCAAGTCTTCCTAATGTTAGCAAGAAGGTACCATGGTTGCTGTACTCATTTTATACCTGTGGAAACAAAGTCTTAGGGAAGTTAAGTAACTTGCGTAAGGCCATAAGAATAGAATCTGAACGCAGGAGGACAGGCTCTTAACCAGAGATCTTCAAACCCTGTGGAGACATGGACACCTTCCAAGGACTAATGGGACTGACAGTTCTAAGAGCATCTATTTCCAGATCCTCAAATTTCCTTTCAACTATTTTCTAAAATAATTGTCTTTTATTTTTTTTGGAGACAGAGCCTTAAGCTTTAGCCCTGGGTAAAGCGCCATGGTGTCACAGCTCACAGCAACCTCCAACTCCTGGACTTAGGTGATTCTCTTGCCTCAGCCTCCCAAGTACTGGGACCACAGGTGCCCGCCACAATGCCCAGCTATTTTTTGTTTGTAGTTGTCACTGCTGTTTGGAATGCCCGGGTTGGATTCGAACCCTCCAGCTCTGGTGTATGTGGCTGTTGCCTTAGCTGCTTGAGCTACAGGGACTGAGCCTAAAATAATTGTGGGACTGAGCCTAAAATAATTGTCTTGAGGATGCTCGCAGGTGTCCACAAGAGCCCTTATCTCACTTTACAAAAGAAAGGCACACCCTTCACCAGCCCCACACCTCCCTTTGGTGAATGTTGCAAGGTGGAAACACTGTCAAGCCTCACCAAACAAAGCGGGAAAGGCTGTTCTGACAATGAATCCAGCCTTATACATGCTGTCGGTTAAAAATGAACATGGCATCAGGAATGGGGCATTCAGGTAGTAGAAGTGAGAATGTTGTCTTAGAATTTAATCAGAATAATGACAGAATACATGAGCACTCTGAAGGGAAGGGATATTGGCACATCCAACAAGAACTTCATTCACAGGGTCAGAAAGCATGAGAGTGAAGGGGATCAGAATGGGCCACCCCTAAATATGCCACTTTTGCATTAGAATTATTTTAAACTGAAGGCAATTGAGAAAAAGCAGATTAGAGGAAAAGTTCCAGATCCTCCTCTCTCCATCCAAAAGCAGGGCATCAATTCCCCTTTGTGAAGGTGTCTCCCCCTCCTCTCTCCTGTATCAGGAAAAAGCAACAAATGGAGACCTGACAACCTGAATCTGCATAAATGAACCTCACTACCTCACTGAAATAGCCCCTATCTCCCATTAGCTTCCCCCGTATATTTGTCTTTCCATAATTTACCATCCCTCAAAGTCTAGACCCCTTTTTCTTTGCCTTGTCCACAATTTATTGCTTTGTTAAAATGGCTTAGTGAGTAGGGCGCTGGCCACATACACCACGGCTGGAGGGTTGGAGCCCAGCCTGGGCCTGCTAAACAATGACAACTGCAACCAAAAATAGCCAGCCGTTGTGGCGGGTGCCTGCACTCCCAGCTACTCAGGAGGCCAAGGCAAGAGAATCACTTAAGCCTAAGAATTTGAGTTTGCTGTGAACTATGATGCCACAGCACTCTACTGAGGGCAACATAGTGAGACTCTGTCTCAAAAAAAAAAAAAGCCTTATAAGCTACAGGCCTAACTGCTTCCTTGGGGTTTCCACTTCTTTCCCATGAAGCCCCCTCCTATATCACATAAAAATATGAACATCAAGGGCGGTTCCTGTGGCTCAGTGAGTAGGCTCAGTGAGTAGGGCCCCATATACCGAGAGTGGTGGATTCAAACCCAGCCCCGGCCAAACAGCACCAAAAAAATAGCTGGATGTTGTGGTGGGCACCTGTAGTCCCAGCTACTAGGGAGGCTGAGGCCAGAGAATCGCCTAAGCCCAGGAGTTGGAGGTTGCTGTGAGCTGTGTGACGCCACAGCACTTGACCAAGGGCAGTAAAGTGAGACTCTGTCTCTACA
>NW_003852402.1:9399979-9406713 GCF_000181295.1 Otolemur garnettii | reverse complement strand
TATATGAACATCAAATAAAATTTGAATGCCTTTTCTCCTGTTAGTGTCTTTCAACAATTTAATTTGAGGGGCTCCATACACTTTCCCTAAGAGGGTTGAGGAAAGAGTTTTCCTTCCCTATAGGAAATTGAATTGAGATAGAAGGATGAGTATGTACATCCCAGATCAGGGGCTGCCAAATTTTTCTGCAAAGAGCCAGATCAGTTCTGGAGGTCATAAAGTCTTAATTCCAAGCACTCAACTCTGCTGTTTCAGTGCAAAGTTAGCCATAGACAATAAACAAATGGCCATGGCTGTATGCCAATAAAAGCTTTATTTATTGAAAGGCCTCATTTGTAGTTTGCCAACCCCTTTCTGGACTTTTACTTTTCTCCAGCTCTTCAGAAGAAAGTAGGCCATTTTCTGGTATTTGGTTGATTGCAGGCTACCAAGGTGACCTCTCTGGAGTTAAAGTTGGGAGGAAATGCTGACAATGACAAGGGCAGTGGTGATGGGAGCTTACCTGGGACAAGAGGAACAGCAGGTAAAGAGGCCACATATATGGTGTTGAGTGTGGTGTATACAAGAAACTGAAAGAGGGCCCCTGTGGCTGGAACCCCAAGAGCCCAAAGGATAGAGAAGGGTTTGGTCCAGAAGAAGCAAGGCCCTGCAGGTCAGTCTACACCAAAGGCCAGAGGATGCCTACTGCCTGGAAGGTGTTTTCTATTGCAGCTGGACAGAGGATTTTAGGGTGGGGGGATAGGGTCAGGTAGAGAGGGGATGAGGTAATTGGAATTTTGGAAGGATTCCCTGAGGGGAAGCTGAGAGCTTGCAGGGAGACCAGTTAGGAGCCCAGCTGGTCGTCATGGGAGCTGGAAAGGCATGAGTGGATGATGCTGAGAGGTGTCAACAGAAACCTCAGGGCAGAGGAGGAAGTGGGTGTTACTGCCAGATTTCAAGCTTGCCATCAGAATTCATAGAGAAAAAAAGATCTGAAAGCACCTCCTGCAGCAGCTCCCACTGAGGGGCTGGCTCCTCCCCTGTCTCCTCTGAATTGCTGCATTTCTGGGGTTGGCTTTTAGTGCTCCACTCACCCGCTGGGGGCCTGGGGGCTTCTGAGGGCCAGGATGAGAAGATGGGGTAGAATGAGGGTGGGCAGACAGAGATGTACTGTGACAGGAGGTCACCCGAGCTCTGAAAGAACCCCAGCGTTCTGAAGCTTATGGGGCTCCAAGGGGTCCGGGTCTGTGCCATCCCACTTACCCGAAAGTAGCCGGACTTCCTGCTGTGCAGCTTCTGGTGGGAAAAACTCTTAGAAGTGAGGAAAGAAAAGTCTTTTCCTGGGGAAGGAGAAAGTTGTTCTTTAGTTCCTTTTTGCCACAGGGCATGAAAGCCACCCAAGCACACACTCCAACCTCTGTTAATTCTACCTGCTGGGCAAGTTACCTAACCGCTCTCATCTTGTTAGAAACTGTGAATAAATACTATCTACCTCTAGGACTGATGAGCTAACTGAGAGCAATAACATGTGCTGGAGCCCTGTACACAGGGCAAGGACTAAGCCTGCAGGAAAAAAATATTGGCTTCGGGGCCAGCATGTGGTTCACAGTTGTAATCCTAGCACTCTGGGAAGCTGAGGTGGGATGATCGCTTGAGCTCAGGAGTTCAAGACCTTCTTGAGCAAGAGCAAGACCTTGTATCTACTAAAAGTAGAAAAACTAGCGGGGCATTGTGACCACTGCCTGTAATCCTAGCTACTCAGGAGTCTGAGGCAGGAGGATTACTTGAACCCAGGAGTCTGAGGTTGCTGTGATGTAGCTAAAGTGTATACTTCAGCAGGTTGTCCTTGGGGACTGAATAGAATGGACAGAGAACCCAGGACAGTGCCTGGCACATAGTAGACACCCGTTAACTGGCATGTTCTACTTGAATATAAAATTCTATACCCTGCATCCCAATAATCATGCGTGCTGACCTTGACTGCTGTTCATAGACATTAACATTCTAGCCATTTTGGGGGCTATTTGGAGATACCTGAGAGAGAACCTGGCTTGAGGACATCAATGCTATTGCCCTTTCCTGCCTCAATTAAATGATGGTTGGTCTCGTGAGGGGGCTGGAAACCATAACTGGTATCTTACTCTTCATCATTTTTTTCCTCTGTAACAGTAACTCTTCTGTCCGGAATCGCTCTGGATCTAGTTCTGAGTAGTCCCAATTGTTATAGCTCTGTAGGCAAGGACATATACCTAAGAGGGAGTTGAGAATGAGAATAGACAAGTCTTTGAAAGAGAACAGGAGGTAGGAAGTGAGAACCCAGGAAGACAGAGGCCTCGGGACCCTCTACAGCTCTAGAGAGTCTGGCCTTCGGGTATTAGTACCACCCCATACTGTCCTTACAGCCTTGGGAGAGGCACTTCTTTTCTAAAGGGCTTTGGTTTCTCCTGGAAAATGGGGAGGATGAGGCCTGCCCTGCATAAGGGATGGCTGGGTGTGAGGGTCAGATCACACAAGCATATGAATCCATGATGTGCTATAATGTGAAGGCTTATAGGTATTTGTTTTCCTGTCTATCTCCTCTGTTCTTGCTATACCCTGAGTTCTCTGAGGGCAGGGGTTGGGTCTTATTCATCTTTGTACTTCTAGGACTTACTTCTAGACCTGGCACCTAATTACAAAAATACAGTAAGAACTTAGTAAATAAAGGTTTGTTCAACATATTATCACCCTTAGCTAAGTGCTAGGAATGGGTTTTCCATACATATGTGATGCAAGGATTACGTGAGACACGTAATTATTTGAGTCACTATGCAAAGCTGCTGGCTCCGCTGGATAAAGTAAGTGAGTAAGTAGTTTATGACTGGGGATGAGTTTGAGGAAGGAGGCACAGCCTTGGGTGAAAGGGGGATAGGAAAGTGGAACAGCAAGAAGAGAAGAGAGTCGGAAAACCCAGCTTTGGAGTGTGCAGGTTCTGAGTGCCTGCCCCCTCATTTGTTTACTGTTGGACTTCTTTGATCCTGGATGTTTAGAGGATTAAATGAGTGTGCAGAAGAAAGAGGTAACACAGCAGGCCTGAGACTACTATCCTCAGAAAAGACTGTTTTGGCCAGGCAGCCTGACTCATGCCTGTAATCCTAGCACTCTGGGAGGCTGAGGTGGGAGGAACACTTGAGTTTAGGAGTTTGAGAGCAACCTGAGCAAGAGCAAGACCCCGTCTCTACTAAAAATAGAAAAATTAGCCGGTCCTGCTGGTGAGTGCCTCTAGTCCCAGCTACTCAAAAGGCTGAGGCAGGAGGATCACTTGAGCCCAGGAGTTTGAGGTTGCAGCGAGCTAGACTGACACCAGGGGACTCTAGCCTGGCTAGCATCAGGAACTTTGGCTAGGAAGTAGTTTCTAACACTGACATAAAACTTTCCCTAACTGACAAAGAGTGGCTCCTTGTGCCTACACTGTGCAAACAATAGAGCTTGTGCTGAACACCTGCTTTGCTGGAACTGTGGTGACAGAGGTGTCTATGTCACTATCCCAGTGAAAACCCGGGGTGCTGGGGTCCTGATGGGCTTCCCTGGGTAGAGGCACCACACATGCACTGCTATATTTTCAGGACAGGGTGATGAGTGCTTGGTGTGACTCCCTGTGGGAGGGAGAGAGCATAAGGGAGCCTGCATAGGGACCCTCCACGCTTGAGTCTTCCCCTGTGACCCAGATGTGCATGCTCACTACACCACTATAACAAAAGGTAGCCATGACTACAGTTACACGCAGAGACATGTGAGTTATATGCAAATCTCCTAATATGTGGGTGATCTTGGGAGCCCCAGCTCAATAGGAAATGGAAAAGGCGCTTACATAGCACAGTACCTAATACACAGGAACCTCTCAATAAATAGTCATGTTTAATGGCCTTTGGAAATGTCTAGGTTGGGCGGGGGGACTGAATGATAGTTGAAAAAGATAGTGTCAAGTTGCCACCTGGGGTCCTGAGTCCTGGGTCCATCATGGTATGTTCTGAAACTGGTATCTCTATTGGAAAGGGCCCCTTGCTCCCTGCAGAGCTCATTGAGTATAAATGCGGATTAGGAAGAGATGTCTCAGCTATTTTGAGGAGGCAGAAAAATTCCCACACTTCCCTTTCTTTGTTAAGGATAGAAAAGGAAGACTGCCTTGATGAAGGAGTGCTGTGACAAACAATTACATAGCTAGGCTGTAGGGAAAACGTTTTTCTACAACTGTGTTCCACAGTAGTAAAGACAGCCCTCTCACCTGCAATCCACAGGCTCATGGTGCTACAAATGGCAAACTTGAATTCATGTGTGTTGAACCAGGACTGCGGGAAGCAGCAGCAGAAGCTGGTGTACAGGCCTTTGCTCAGAAGTGACGGCAGGCTCTGGGGGATAAGCAGAGCCCAGAAGCATTCTCAGTACTTGCACAGGAGACTTCAGAAAGGCTCTGTGCTAAAATGCTTTACCCAGCAACACGCTGATGTCTGTTCACAAGGGAGCAAGTTCTGCCTTTGGCAGCCTCTGCATCTCAGCTGACTCTACCCAAGGATCACTCCTAATGATCCTGCCACGCTTAGCCAGCAACCTTCTCCTTCTCCTAGGACTTTTCCATGTGGTCTGCTGCTCAGCCTCTTCTGCAGCTTGGCCCAAGAATAGCCAAGAAGATAACAAGATACATTCAACCTCATCATATATATTTTATTTTTTTGGCGAGACAGTCTTATTATGTCGCCCTCGGTAGAGTGCCATGGTGTCACAGCTCACAGCAACTTCAAACTCCTGGGCTTAAGTGATTCTCTTGCCTCAGCCTCCCAAGTAGCTGGGAGTACAGGCGCCTACCACAATGCCTGGCTATTTTTTGTTGTAGTTGACATTTTTGTTTTGCTGGCCCAGGCAGGGTTCGAACCTGCCAACCTTGGTGTATGTGGCTGGCACTGTAACCAATGTGCGATGGGCACCAAGCCTTGACCTCCTCATATTATTATCTCCCAAAGCTAACAGTAGATACTACTTACTGGATGTTGTTGGGTTTTTTGTTGCACAAAAAAACCATGGACAGCTGTTATTATTGTTGCTTCTTAACTATGGTTGAGCTCAAATCATACATTTATACCTGGCATTATGCATGTAACATTATAATACAAGCACTTCTCCAAGTTATTAAACTCTTTGGGCATATTTTTTCCAATAGTAATCTTCATAATATTGCACTGAGTGGCCATATCAAAATTTATTTAAACAGGCCCAGGCACAGTGCCTCATGCCTATAATGTCAGCACTCTGAGAGGCTGAGGCAGGTGGATTGTTTAAGGAGTTCAAGGCCAGCCTGAATAAGAGCAAGACTCCATCTCTACTCAAAATATAAAAACTAGCCAGATGTGGTGGTGCACGCCTGTAACCCCAGCTACTTGGGAAGCTAAGGCAAGAGGATCGCCTGAACCTAGGAGTTGGAGGTTGCTGTGAGCTATGATGACACCATAGCACCCTACCCAGGGCAAGAGAGTAAGACTCTGTTTCCAGAAAAAAAATTTATTTAAATATCTCCCTTCTCTGGATGTTGTTTCTAAGACTTTGTATTATAAATTATGCGGAATAGTTATTTTCATTTATTAAGCTATGTCAATGCCTCACACATAGTAGGCAGTCAAAACTTTGTTGAATGAATGAATGAATGAATACATAAATGAAAGCAACTCCTCCCCAGAGGAGGGCATAATCATAGTGATTATAGGAGCTATGATATACTGGGGCTTAGTGTGTGCTGGGCAATATGTCAGGTACCTTATAAACATCCTGTCATTTAATTCTTAGAACAGCTCAAAGAGGTTGTATTATCCCCATCTTGTGGATGATGCAACTGAGGCATAAAAAGCCTAGATGACTTGTTTAGGAATCATTTAACTCCTAAACATGGCATGATTATATCAATTTACTTCCCACCCAGATTGTGAGAAGGCTATTTCTTTTCATTCTTTTTTTTTTTTGAGACAGAGTCTCATTTTATCACTCTTGGTAGAGTGCCCTGGTGTCATAGCTCACAGCAACCTTAAACTCTTGGGCTCAAGCAATCCTCTTGCCTTAGTCTCCCCACTAGCTGGGACTAGTTAGCCACAACGCCTGGCTAGTTAAGAGATGGATCCTGCTCTAGTTCAGGCTGGTCTGGAACTCCTGAGCTCAGGCAATCCACTCGCCTTGGCCTTCCAGAGTGCTAGGATTACAGGCATGAGCCACCATACCCAGCCTCTATTTCTTTTCATTCTTAACTACCCTGGGAATTATATTTTTTTGATTTTTTAAAAAATTTATTTATTTTTCTAAGAGACAGAGTCTCGAGTCTCACTTTATCACCCTTAGTAGAGTGAGATGGTGTCACAGCTCACAGCAACCTCCAACTCCTGGGCTTAGGCGATTCTCCTGCTTCAGCATCCTGAGTAGCTGGACTTTTTTTTTGATTTTTTTAAAAGATTGGGTCTTGTTATGAAAGGAACTCCTGGGCTCAAGCCATCCTCCCAACTCAGCCTCCCAAAAGCTGGGACTACAGGTGTGTGCTACTTTGTCCAGATACACTTTTTAAACCATATACTCCAATAAGTGAAGAGAGGTATCAAATTATTATTGTTTTAATTTGCATTTTTGATTATTGTTAAGGATGAACTTTTTTTCTACCCGTACTTCTTCCTTGGTGAATTTCTAGTTTACGTACTTGTCCAATAGCCTGTGGAGTGTTTAATTTTTTCTTTCTTTTTTTTTTT
>NW_003852402.1:9394822-9397879 GCF_000181295.1 Otolemur garnettii | reverse complement strand
AAAAAAAAAAAAAGAAAGAAAAAAGAAATATTATTGCTACGTATCAAGTATTACAATTTAAATGCAGTCTTTTCTTTTTTAAAAATGTGTATACACTTTTTGGTACGTGTGTGTATAAAACACAAAGTTGTATACGTTGCTTCTAATACATTACATCTTTCCCAATCAGTATATAGAGCTCTACTGTATTTTTTTGTAACTGCTGCCTTACAATTCAGTGGGGGGGTATCATAAAACTTAATAATTATTATTTTGGGTGGCGCCTGTGGCTCAGTGGGTAGGGCACTGGCCCCATATACCGAGGGTGGCGGGTTCAAACCCAGCCTTGGCCAAACTGCAACAAAAAATAGCCGGGTGTTGTGGTGGGCGCCTATAGTCCCAGCTACTCGGGAGGCTGAGGCAAAAGAATCGCCTAAATAGCCGGGTGTTGTGGTGGGCGCCTATAGTCCCAGCTACTCGGGAGGCTGAGGCAAAAGAATCGCCTAAGCCCAGGAGTTGGGAGGTTTCTGTGAGCTGTGAGGCCGTGGCACCCTACTGAGGGTGATAAAGTGAGACTCTGTCTCAAAAAAACATAATAATTGTTATTCTTTTATGAAAATAATGTTTAGGGCACTCTCTTTGCATCAGAAGTGAATAGAGATCTAATGAGTTTTTTTTTCTGAATAGTGGCTACTCACTTTTAAGAGGGCCTCTTCATAGTGGGACCTCTGAGTATTAAGTAAAAGGCAGGCGTATCCCTGAGCTATCCGGTCAAACAGCTCATCCTGGACCTCCTTGTTTGGCTGCCAGCATTAGAAATGAAGAAGGAATTACTGTAGTCCCTTGTTGAAATAGCCAAGGGGCTGAGTACTTAACCTCTATGAAATAATATGCTTTTTTTAGTACGGGATTCACAAAGCATATACATAGAGGCAGAATATTGTTGAAGAAAGCACCCTAACTCTGGTCCAGCAAGTCCCAAGTTCTGCTTTTGACCCTGCCCTTGACCAGACACGTGACATGGATGAGTTCCCAAAGCTTGGGGGGACCCCACAGGACACTGTGCAGTGGCTAAAGCACAGAATGTGTGGGTAAAGAGTGGATGGGGAGGAGACACAGTGACAGATGAGGCTGCAGGGTACCCCACAGGATCAGAGGGACTTGTAGCCCATGTTAAAAAGGTTGGACTTTGTTCCAGAGAAATACATGTATAACTTAAGCAAGGGAGAGAAACAATCAGGATTGCACTTACCTGGTACCGTTCGTGGAATATCCACCAAAAGCTATCCAGCCACATGGCTCTTGGAGCAGGAGAAGAAAGAAACTTCCCTAATTCTTTCTCCGAACAGAAAGACTTGAAAAGAAACAAAATTTACATTATTATTGTTGTTACTGTTCTTTTTAAAACGCAGGTACCCCTCCTTTATTCTCAGGAAGCACAAGGAGAGTGCATTCTCACCATCCTCCTGGGGCAAAGGTGAGGGTTCCTTGGCACTCCCTTGGCCTACAGCTGACAGCGCCCTGCATGGATAAGCCACTAGGAATTGTGGATAAGCAGGTGTTCTCTGCACCCTGCTCTTGGCTCTCTCCAGCACTCCTCATGTTTCTTTGGACAGGCAGTCTAGAGGCACCTTAAGAGTAGAGACTTCGTACCAGATTGTCTAGATCAAATCCAGCTCTTTCATTTATTGGCTGTGTGACCTTGAACAAAGTTATTGAACCTCTCTGTGCTCAGTTTCTTCATAAAGTAAATGGAGATGATAACAGCCCCCTAGTGATGCCTATGAAGTGCTTAGCACAATGCCAGGCACTCAGGAAACGCTCCTAGAAGTATGGTAGTTACTGATTCTTCACTTATAGTCCTGCTCCCTTTCAGGGAGGATTTCATGTCAGCTTTTCCACAAATATTTCTTTTTTTCTTTTTTTTTTTTTCTTGAGACAGAATCTCACTATGTCACCCTCAGCAGAGTGCCGTGGGGTCACAGCTCACAGCAACCTCAAACTCTTGGGCTCTATCGATTCTCTTGCCTAGCCTCCCAAGTAGCTGGGACTACAGGTGCCTGCCACAGCACCTGGCTATTTTTTTGGTTGCAGTTGTCATTGTTGTTTGGCAGGCTGGGCTGGGTTTGAACCCACCAGCTCCAGTGCATGTGGTTAGCGTCCTAGCTGCTGAGCTACAGGCACCAGGCCCCACAAATATTTCTTGAGCACCTACTAGGCATAGTGAGATGCTAGGTCCCAGGAATGGTAGAATGACTAGTTAGGAGTTGAGGAGGCAATGACCAGAGCTGCTTGGATCATTGGGGGTGTGCGAAGGTGGAGGCCGATGAAGCACAGCTACATAGCTGCTAGACCATTTCCTGGCCTCCTCCCTTCTCCACCTCTGAGCAGCCAGATTCCATCTCGCATCCAACTTGTCTATGCTCACAGGTTCTTCTTGGCCTTGGGACACTCCCCCCATCTTCCTGAGGAACCTAGTATGCTGTAGTACACAGATCTCCAAGGGGGTATACTCACCCCAAGAGGTGTGGGAAGAAAATGTTCTAACTAATGTCTAATTAAGAGAGAAAAGAAATTAAGCTGACTAATATGCAATGTAGTGACTGATGACCAAACAAGTATGTAGTTTACAAACAGGTATATATCTATGATGATGGCTCGGCGCCTGTGGCTCAAGTGGCTAAAGGTGCCAACCACATACACCTAAGGTGGCGGGTTCAAATCTAGCCTGGGCCCGCCAAACAACAATGACGGTTGCAACCAAAAAATAGCCAGGGGTTGTGGCAGGCACGTGTGGTCCCAGCTACTTGGGAGGTGGGGGCAGGAGACTCAGGCAGGAGCCCAGGAGTTGGAGGCTGCTGTGAGCTGTGATGCCACGGTACTCTACCCAGGGGGACAGCTTGAGGCTCTGTCTCAAAAAAAAAGGTATCTATGATGATGTGTGCTCACAAGTTTTTGCTAGTAGGATACATGATCAAAACAGTCTGGCTCGGCGCCTGTGGCTCAAGCGGCTAAGGCGCCAGCCACATACACCTAAGGTGGCGGGTTCGAATCCCCAGCCCGGGCCCGCCAAACAAC
>NW_003852402.1:9387573-9394066 GCF_000181295.1 Otolemur garnettii | reverse complement strand
CAGCTACTTGGGAGGCTGAGGCAGGAGACTCGCTTGAGCCCAGGAGTTGGAGGTTGCTGTGAGTGTGATGCCATGGCACTCTGCCCAGGGGGATAGCTTGAGGCTCCGTCTCAAAAAAAAAAAAAAAAATAAAATAAAATAATAAGATATCGTCCCCCTTTTGTTATGAAGACAATATTGTAACCTTGTAGAATGTTGAGAAAGTGAAGGGCACTCATGACCCCAGGACTTCATCGCAAACACCTATGTACATTATATCTATTTTCCCCCTTATAGGCATTGAGGAAATGTAAATAAAAATAAATATATATGACTTCATCATAATACACATAATGTATGTGTCTGATTTTTACATCTTATTTTATCCACTTTAGATTTTTCACATAGCTATAGGGTCTTCAAAATTATCAATTTGAATGATGTATCCTGTTAAGATGTGCTATAATATGATTATCTATTCTGATTACTTTCAGTTAATATTTCCGTCTTTAATAATTTGGAGCATATAGTTTTTGTTTGTTGGTTTTATTTTGTTTTTTTGGACACAGAGTCTTGCTCTGTTGCCCTGGGTGGAGTGCCATTGCCTCATCATAGCTCACAGCAACCTTAAATTCCTGGGTTCAAGCAATCCTCCTCCTTCAGCCTCCTGAATAGCTGGGACTACAGATGTCCACCATAATGCCTGGTTAGTTTTTCTACTTTTAGTAGAAATGGCATGTCACTCTTGTTCACTAACTGCAAGCAATCCTCCTGCCTCAGCCTCCCAGAGTACCAGCATTACAGGCATAACCAAGCCTGGCCCTGGAACATACAGTTTTATCCCACTTAGGGGTTATTTATATAGTATGAATTTTTTATTTTTTTTCTTTTTTGTAGAGACAGAGTTTCACTTGTATCACCTATGGTAGAGTGCTGTGGTGTCACACAGCTCACAACAACCTCTAGCTCTTGGGCTTAGGAGATTCTCTTGCCTCAGCCTCCCGAGTAGCTGGGACTACAGGTGCCTGCCACAACGCCTGGCTATTTTTTAGTTGCAGTTTGGCCAGGGCCGGGTTTGAACCCGCTGCCCTTGGTATATGGGGCTGGGGCCCTACCCACTGAGCCATGGGCGCCACCCATAGTATCAATTTCTTAAAATTGTAATACTGGGCTTGGCGCCTATAGCTCAACTGGCTAAGGCGCCAGCCACGTACACCTAAGGTGGCGGGTTCGAATCCCCAGCCCGGACCTGCCAAACAACAATGACGGCTGCAACCAAAAAATAGCCAGGTGTTGTGGCGGGTGCCTGTGGTCCCAGCTACTTTGGAGGCGGAGGCAAGAGACTCGCTTGAGCCCAGGAGTTGGAGGTTGCTGTGAGCTGTAATGCCACGGCACTCTACCCAGGGGGACAGCTTGAGGCTCTGTCTCAAAAAAAAAAAAAAAAAATTGTAATACTGAACCAAAGTTTATGACTGTCTTTATGGTTTTTAGTATATGTTATTAAACTGATTTTTAGAATAAAATTTAAAAATTATGACTATAAAAAACATAAAAATACAGAAAAGTATAAAGAGGAAACCAATTCCTGTCACTTCAAGACACCTACTGAAACATCAGTGGAGAGCAAGACCACAGTTTCTTTTTTTTTTCTGGAGACGGAGCCTCAAGTTGTCCCCCTGGGTAGAGTGTCGTGGCATCACAGCTCACAGCAACCTCCAACTCCTGGGCTCAAGTGAGTCTCCTGCCTCAGCCTCCCAAGTAGCTGGGACTATAGGTGCCCACCACAATGCCCAGCCATTTTTTGGTTGCAGTCATTGTTGTTTGGCGGGTTCGGGCTGGATTTGAACCTGCCACCTTAGGTGCATGTGGCTGGCGCCTTAGCCACTTAAGCCACAGGTGCCGAGCCCAGCAAGACAGTTTCAATGTAGACTTTCAATCACATTGAAAGGCATTATGCTGTTTTGGAATTTCCTAGGTGCAAAAAGGATAACAATAACATATGGTTTCATACTCTTCAGCATTTAATGGTTATATATAGATGACCTATGTGGTTAAAAGAACAAGTTTGGGAGGGTCTTAACTGAGGCCACTATGAGGTGTGGCCAGATTGCTATAGGAGAGGCAGTGGAAAGAGCCTGGCCTCAAGTCAAAGGACTCAGAGAGAAGTCAGATGTCATCAGCAAGCTGTATGACCTGGGTGAGTCATCTGATTGCTCCCCAATTTCAGCTTCCTGGGGCAGCTGCCCTGATGGCACAACTGGCAAGAGGTGGGACAGAGCAGCCACACAGGAACTGTGTGGCTAGCCCCTTGGAGTTGTGTGGCATAGCAGCTCTGAGCTGGACCTGAATTTATTGTCCCCAAGGGGATCCACCTTCTAAGTTCTACATATAAACAGACACATGACCTCTGTGTGGGGAAGAAATCCTTACCACCCTGACAAGAGCACAGCCATTTGGCAGGACGCTGAGTGATAGAAAGCGGGTCAGAGATCAAATGGCATGGTTACTATAACCTCCTCCCACACTCTTGGAATGCTTTAAGGCCAATGGGAAACATCAGCATCTCCTACCCTGGTCCTGGCTAACACTAGAGATAAGGCTCTGCTATAAGATTAACACTTGGATGGAACAGAGTAATTTCTTTTTTTTTTTTTTTTTTGAGTCTCACTTAGTTGCTCTGGGTAGAGTGCTGTGGCATCATAGCTCACAACAACCTCAAACTCTTGGTCTCAAGCAATCCTCTTGCCTCAGCCTCCCAAGTAGCTGGGACTACAGGTACCTGCCACAATGTCTGGGTAGTTTTTTATTTTTAGTACAGCCAGGGTCTCACTTTACTCAGACTGGTCTCTAACTCCTGAGCTCAGGTAATCCACTTGCCTCAGCCTCCCAGAGTACTAGGATTACAGGCATGAGTCACTGCGCCTGGCCTGGAAAGGAGTATTCTAAGATCTGTTCCTGACACAGTATCATTCACTCTTAGGAAAAAAGATGACTTCCCTCTGGCATTCCAACTGCTGACGAAGAAAAGCTTCTTAAAACTGTGAGAATGAGCTGACTCCTGGTCAGACTCCACTGTGTTTTCTCCCTTCTAATAAAGCCTTTCCAATCCCTGAACTGGCCTCCTCTCCTTTTTATGGACCCTTCCCACACCCCACTCTATTCTGATACTTCTTACTCTGCAAGACCCCCTTGGAGGGTGTCATGAGAAATTCTAGAGTTATCAAATTATGTTAAGATCCTCTTTAAAAGGGAAGACTGATTTCCTTCATGATCACCACCCCGCCCTGCACATTCCCTCCCCAGGAATAAAATCTGTCTCATGCTCAGCAGAAACCATTCAGAAACAGACTCAGCAATGCATCCCTTACCCGTTTTATAATGTGAGATCTGGCGATCTTGAATTCTGAGAGTTGGCAGTAATGCTGTGATTTTGGGACTGTAGGAAAATGAAGAGAAAGAAATGAGAAACCACAGGGGCTGCCCCTGGCTGTGTAGTAATTGTAAGTGTGATTTTTCATCCAACCTGAGCTGCCAGATGACATTCATACTGGTAGTCTCACCGACCCCAACTGTGTCAGCTTCTATCTGATAGAAGAAGACTGTGATTCCTTTCCTGATCTGAGTAGACCACTTGATCCAGAGCACTGGCAAGTAGGAGCGGACAAACTGTGGCTTTAGGTAAGTTACTCTCCTCCCCACAAGCCTTTTTCCTCATCTGCAAAGTAAATTCGAAGGGACCTAACCCCCTGTAGAGGTGTTATAAAAATGTAACAAGGGAATTTGATGAAAAGATCTGATGCGATCTGTCATTTAGTAAGTGGACTCTTAATGGTACTATCCCTCCCTCCTTCAGATTTAAGCCTCCTTTAGAAGAAGATAAAAATATCCTTCTCTGAAACTCTGGATTCCTACTCAATTGCATTTTCGATATTTAAAAAAAAAGTCAAACCCCATGAAAACACCATCAAGGCCAAAAAAAGGATGCTTGCCTCTGTCTCCTGGGCTGCCATAATTTTTCTTTCTTAACGCCTTCTTCTCCAACTCAAATTTCTCAATTGCCTTCAAAAACCAGAAAAAAAAAAAGGAGTATTAGTAATTAATGTGAATCCTGGAGGAAGGTGGGGGGAAGGTCAGGGATTAGGTCTTTACTCTTGTTGGTGCACAAAAGGCCTAAACCAAGTTTGTGGCCTTGTTGTCTTTCCCCAAGGTGGCAGAACACAGTGGTCATCTGTGTCACTGACATCAACCCTAGTGTCACCACCAACACATCCCCCACACCCTGTCCCTACCGTTTCATACTGCCCTTCCTGCTGACCAGTACAGGACTTGGGAACAGGTTTCCAATCACAACCCCTGGGGAGTTACAACCTATTGTTTAAACTCTCTGTAAAAGGGAGAAAAATAATACCTACCTTCCAGGGTCTTTATAAGGATCAGAGACAAAGTATCTAATATATTTAAAAACACCAGCACAGAGGTTATCAGATAGAAGCTGCTCAACAAGGGGTAGCTATTAACATTAATTATTATGTCCTTGACCTCTCCAGAGACTCTGCTGTTGATCTCTGACTCCTTTCTCCCCTCTCCAACCCTTCAATCCCTTGAAAAGGAAACAAAGGTGCTTATCAGTGACCAGAAGTTGTATTGATTCTCAACCAAAAGTCTGGTGAAGTGTTTGGATAACAAAAGTTAACAAAGAAGTATTTTGTGTTCTTGCCCTTAAGAGATTTACAATCTATTTAGAGACCCAAATCAATACATTGTGGCACAATTAAGTACTAACCTGCTGCATTTAAGATTCCAACATGTGAGATCAGTGTGAGCTATTGGAGCAGTCCCAGAGGACTGCCTGGAAGAGATGAGTATATAAGTGTTGTGGGTTTGTGATGAGGCTTCAGCTTCCTCAACCTGATAAACTGTGAAATGCCTCCCTAGGCTTCCCCTACCTTTCTCTTGACAGTACTACCCAGTCCACTTGAGTTGAAGGTACTGGACACGTGAACAGGGGTGTATGTATGTATGTGTGTAGGGTCACATTGGTAAATCTATGTACATGTATTAAGATTGTTGCTCCAATTAAGTCAGTGAGATAAGGCATAGTGAATGAATTGGATGGGTGTGTGTCAATGGACAAATATACAAATGTCTTTGACCCATAGAGGTGCCTCTGTAGCAGATGCTGTCTGGCAGGAAAAATGGATAAGATATGCACAGAAAGAGAGGAGAAAGGATTGTTGAATGTTGAAAGAAGAGCAAGTTTTAGGGGAAAGATGATGAGACCAACACAGGGCTGAGTTTGTGTTAGAGATGACAGCAGGACCCATGAGCAGGGCTGATCCCTGGGAAGGCAACTCCGGAGTCTTGGCTAGTGAATCAGCATCATTTGGGAATTATTCAAATATATGGATTCCTGGGCCCTCAAATCAGAGATGCTTATGCCTTAGATCTGCATTGGGTGCTAAATGGCTTATGTATTTATCGTGGCTCCTAAATAATTCTCCAATTTAAAATCCAATAAAAAAATTACATGGTATAAAATCAAATAGTAGAGTTAAAAGTCTCCCTCCCACCCCCTGCCCAATTCCCATCCCCACAGGCAACCAAGCTAGTTTCTTGCACAGCCTTCCATAGATATTCTAACTGTTCTGCATCTTGCTCTTTTTTTCCAGTTACTATCAGAGAGCTCTTCTAGTTTTTAAAAAGTGCCCAGGACAGTGGTACCTCTAGTTACCTTATATAAAACACTTAAACAGTCTCATCAATATTCCATCATTGTTTAACACTCCCAGGATATTTTCTTTTTCTTTTTTGGTCGGGGCTGGGTTTGAACCCACCACCTCCAGCATATGGGGCTGGCGCCCTATCCTTTTGAGCCGCCCACCAGTATATTTTCTTAATGTCTGTTTACTTAAAATTGTATGGAATGACATAAGCAATAAAGTCTGAATTACGGCTCGGCGCCTGTGGCTCAAGCGGCTAAGGCACCAGCCACATACACCTAAGGTGGCGGGTTCGAATCCCCAGCCCGGGCCCGCCAAACAACAATAACGGCTGCAACCAAAAAATGGCCGGGCGTTGTGGTGGGCGCCTGTAGTCCCAGCTACTTGGGAGGCAGAGGCAGGAGACTCGCTTGAGCCCAGAAGTTGAAGGTTGCTGTGAGCTGTGATGCCATGGCACTTTACCCAGGGGGATAGCTTGAGGCTCTGTCTCAAAAATAAAAAAAATAAAGTCTGAATTACACACACACAAAAGTACTCAGGATAGTCTGATGATTAGCTAGGTATAAGTAAGTATACTACTGCTCTAGGTAGCCAGAAATAGGATACTGAAATACAGGTGAGAAATGAGAATTTATGAACGTATTATACATTCCACAAATATTTCTTTTTTTTTTTTTAAGACAGAGCCTCAAGCTGTCACCCTGGGTAGAGTCCTGTGGCATCACAGCTCACAGCAACCTCCAACTCCTGGGCTCAAGCGATTCTCCTGCCTCCACCTCCCAAGTAGCTGGGAC
>NW_003852402.1:9376352-9387257 GCF_000181295.1 Otolemur garnettii | reverse complement strand
GCAACCTCCAACTCCTGGGCTCAAGCGAGTCTCCTGCCTCCGCCTCCCAAGTAGCTGGGACCATAGGCGCCCGCCACAACGCCTGGCTATTTTTTGGTTGCAGCTGTCATTGTTGTTTTGGCGGGTCCGGGCTGGGGATTCAAACCCGCCACCTTAGGTGTACATGGCTGGCGCCTTAGCCGGTTGAGCTATAGGTGCTGAGCCAGGAGGGAGACTTTTGACCCTACTATTTGATGTTATACCAGGCAAATTTTTTATTGGTTTTTAAAATAAAATATCACTGAAATACTTGTTAATAGGGAATATTTACATGCACTATGTCGTAACCAAACTATAGAATATTATACGGCCACCAAAAGAATGGGGGCAGGTCAATAGTTCTGACTTTGAAAAATCTCTAAAAGTGGGGTGGCGCCTGTGGCTCAAATGACTAGGGCAAGTGCATTAATGTACATAGTTACCATTCAATAAAAAAAAAAAATGACTAGGGCGCTGGCCCCATATACTGGAGGTGGCAGGTTCAAACCCAGCTCCGGCCAAAAACTGCAAAAAAAAATCTGTAAGAGGTATTTATGCTAGAAAATAAACTAAGGAATCAATTAATAAATAAGAGAAAACAAAAGCAGGTTACAAATGGTATTTATGATATGATCCTGCTTATGTTAAAAGAGAGAAACCAATATACCTAAAGGTATGTGTTATATACATATATATATATGTATATGTGTATATATATACATATATATACACACACACAAATGTATTTTGTAAAGTTCTGGAAGGATACATGCCATACAATTAGCTATGGTTGCTTTTAGGGAGAGAAATGGGGCTTGGGAAAGGTGATGCCCACTTTTTACTTATGTACTCATAGATTGAATATTTTAGAATAAGCGTGGATTACCTTGCTATTTAAATTTTAAAAAAGAAAAGAAAAAGATGGACTCAAGAGCTGAACTGATCCCCAAAGCTGGTATTATTTAATAAAAAAGTTGGGATGAGGGTTAAGCTAAAAACCATAGAGGCAGATCATGAGGTCCAGGCCCTGTGGGGAGAGGAACTTGGAAGGAAACAAAATGCTAGGTGGGAAGGGGTGAGAAGGTTTAGGTGGAGTGAACTGGCAGGAAGTAAAAGAACAGGTTGAGACAAACGCAAAGAAGCAGAGGGAAGTGATGGGAGGAGGGAGGAGATGTGATTGGAGGAAAGGAGTGAGCTATTAAGCCAAGAAAAGACCTGGAGGAAACTTAAATCCACATCACTAAGTGAAAGCAGTCAGCCTGAAAAGACTACACATGGTATGATTCCAACCATGACATTCTGGAAAAGGAAAAATCATGGAGACAGTAAAAAGTTCAGTGTTTGCAGGAGTTGGGGGTAGGAAGAGACGAATAGGCAGGGCCAGGAGGATTTTCAGGGCAGTGAAACTATTCTATATGATACTATAGTGGTAGATACATGTCATTATGTATTTGTCCAAAATTATACAATGTCCAACACCAGGAGTGAGCCCTAATGTAAACTATGGATTTGGGGTGATTATGATGTGTCTGTAATCACCCAAAGGTGCCACTGTGGTGCAGAATGTTGACGTCGGGAAGCTGGGCAGAGGAGGGGACAGGACATACACAGGAAAATGTTGGACTTTCCATTCACTTTGGCTGTGAACTTAAAACTGCTCTTAAAAAAATAAAGTTTAATAATTTTTTGAAAGATTAACTTTGAGTCCTCAATAAAGGACTCAGTAAAGCTGATTTTAGATACATTAAGTCCCCAGGGCACTGAAACACCTTGATGATCCCAGAGCCCTTCCTCCCGGAAAGCCATGCCTTGGGGTCCATACTTCTAACTCACCAGGCTATTGGCCATGGGGTTGAAAGTCAGGTCTATTTCCCCAATCTTTTGGTTCACCTGGTGAATGGAGCCAATAATGCATGCTGGAAGATGAATCTGCTAAGGAAACTCCAGGAAACATGATGGGGCTTGCCTGGTGAGAATGGCAGCCCTTTCTGCGCCACCTCACCACTTCTTTTCTTTGCAAACTTTCCCACTTGTTTATGCCACTACCTTAACAACTCTGCTAGGACTAGGGGAGATTTCCTCCTGGTATTTTTTTCATACATACTTTTTCACATAATTATAATCTCAGTGTATGCTTGTTTTACTACTGACGTCTCTTCCACTCCTTATTAAGAGCTTTTTCCACGTGGAGAAACAATCTTCATAATAAGCATTTTAAATGACATTATGCTATCCCATTTTCAGGATACACCTTAACAAACTGTTCCTGGCTATGGAATATTTCAACTGCTCGTATTTTTGTGCAAGTATAAATAATGCTGTGATGCACGTGGTCACAGAGAGCTGTTTCCACATTTTAGAACATTGCTTTAAAAGATATTTTCAGGTGAGGGCTAAGTGGGTCAAAGGGTATCTTGACCTTATTTATTGCTGTTGAAATCTCCTCCGTTCTGGTGGCCTTTCTAGTTACCCTCTCAACTTCTGCATTTCTTTCTGTCTTACCATCACTTGATCTATGCGCTATCTTTTGTAAAAACCCCATAATCCTATCCCCTCTCATTCCTTTCCCACGAAGCAAGTTTCACTCTTACTTCCATTACCCTTAAGTGTTCTTACAAATTGGAGGATACTTGAGAAATGAAGATGCCAGGATGGGACATGACAAATCATAGAAAGTGAAATGGATCTGTTAGGTGGAGATGAGTGTGGGATTAAGAAGAAAGAGGGGCATTAGAAAAAGGCCCAGCAAAGCGAGACCCTGAAGCAGATTCTGATGGGATCACATCTTGGCTCAGCTTAAGAAGGGCTTCTGAGAGGCATGGAAGATGAGGGTGCAGAGTGATCCGTGTGGATCAGCTGGTGGCAGCATTACTTGAAGGCAAATGATCTCTAGATGAAGTGGAAAGCCCTGGGCTTAGTTATCACCCAAGAGGGTCATTTGTGAGACAAGCTCTAAAGTCCTCCAGAGATGAGGTTCTGTAACCCTGGGCTGCAATTTAGGGTCAGAAGTGAAATGAGGATGAATGAAGACAGGGCCAGGGGAGTAAGATGCTGGTAGAGCCTCGTTGATGCTCAGAGAGGCAAACTTGGGGCCCAGGTAGAAGGGCTGGCAGGTGAGAAAAGGCAAGAATAAAGTCAACTGGATTTAAAAAAAGAAAAGCTGCATCTTATGTTCAACTGTCTGAGGGAAGAGGGCTGGACTATGACTTCTTAGCTGCTGTCAATAACATCTATAACTATAATTCTTTGGGAGGTAGAAGGGAAAGAAAGTCTTCCCTACTCTTTCCACAAATACTTCCAGTATATCTTCCTTTTGGGCTCTTTCAGATTACATCAGTTAAAAAACAAAACCAAAAAAACAGTGGGAGGCTGAGGCAAGAGAATCACTTAAGCCCAAGAGTTTGAGGTTGCTGTGAGCTGTGATACCACAGCACTCTACCCAGGGTGGCAGCTTGAGACTCTGTCTCAAAAAACATACAAAAAAAAAAACAACCAACAACAATAACAAAACTCACGTCAAGCAATCCTTCACATTCTCAAATTCTTTTAGAAGACAGGTGGGCTTAAGTAATGGAAAAAAACCAAAGAATGTAGAAAGGATAAGCAGGGCAGCGCCTGTGGCTCAGTGAGTAGGGCACTGGCCCCATATATCGAGGGTGGCGGGTTCAAACCCGGCCCCGGCCAAACTTCAACAAATAAAATAGCCAAGTGTTGTGGTGGGTGTCTGTAGTCCCGGCTACTTGGAAGGCTGAAGCAAGAGAATTGCCTAAGCCCAAAAGCTGGAGGTTGCTATGAGCTGTGATGTCACAGCATTCTACCGAGGGCCAGGTAAGACTCTGTCTCTTAAAAAAAAAAAAAAAGGATAAGCTAATAAGTGATGTGTATTACAGACTTGAGCACTGATTACACCTCAGCAACATGATTCAGATTAGGCATATTTGGTCTGATTGTCAGCAACACTACCAGAAGGATACAGGGTGGATTGTCCTCTAAGCTCTTCCTCACAGCTCCCCCCTTTGTCTTCCGCGCAATACAAGAGATGGTCAGCGGGTCATCCAAGGGTATAATTGGTAAGGCATTGACATTGATGATCTCCATCTTCCTGAAATAATTCACCATCCAATTTCTTGAAAATGGACAAACAAAAAGCTTCCACTTTTACAAGCCTCTCATTTTCCACGCCAATCCTGTTCTTTGTTCAGTCAGCCTCCTGGAAATCACAAATAGCATAAAACTATCTTAGAAAACACAAGAGGAAAAGACTAAGCTGGCTCACTTGCTAAGGAGGGCGGATGGCGAGACACATGTGCCATGCTCACATGGGGAATAAAGGCTTTGTCTGAGAAGCTCATTCTTTTCTGTTTAACTTCAGAATATTACAGAGGTATACACCTTTTGGTTATATAATTTGTTTTTTACATTTTAGGTCAAAGTTATAAGTGTGCCCTTCATCCAGAATGTGAGCATTATACCCAATAAGTGAGAATTAACCCAACCTCTGAGAGATGCCTATTCTTAGGACTTGTTCTTTCAACCTGCTGATGCCTGCCTTGGCCCCTCTCCCATGATGACAATTGTTCTTGTTTTAAAAATAAGGAGACTAGGCAGGGCACAGTGGCTCACGCCTATAATCCCAGCATTCTGGGAGGCCAAGGTGCAAGGATGGCTGAAGGTTGGGAGTTTGAGACCAGTCTGAGCAGGAGCAAGACTCCATCTCTACAATAAATAGAGTTGTATCACAGTGGCACACACCTAGTCTCCAGCTACTCGGGAGGCTAAGGCAGGATGATCATTTGAGACCAAGAGTGTGAGGTTGCAGTGAGCTATGATGAGGCCACTACACTCCATCTTGGTCAGTAGAATGAGACCCTGTCTCAGAAAAAAAAGAAAGAAAGAAAGAAAAGGCAGGACTCCAGACCACCCAGCAAGTCAGTTCCCAAACTAGAAATGCTGCATGAGCCTCAATTGTAAAATTAAGAGATTTGGATTAGATGACCCTAAGACCATTTCCAGCTTGTAGATGCTACAATCCCTGGATCCACAGATCTAGGTCCATCTCTTTAGCACAGGGCTCCTACCTGAGGTTTTCTGTTCCCTCTCAGAAAATAGGCCCCAATGTTACTCTCCTTTCAGGCTCTAGAACACTGGCCTGACTGCTTTCCTGGGTCCTTGCTCTAACTAGCCAGAAGCCCAGCACTCCATTTAGGAGCCCTCATGTCCAGAGTCTAGGCCTGGTTATAGTAAAGTAAAAGACTTAGACCCTGCCCTCAAGAAGCTCATACTCAATGGAAGGAGAGAGAAACAGTTGAGTTTGGTGGAAAAATTGATCACCATACTCTTGTTTCTCTCCTCTGGTTCAAGCCTTTGCTCCCCCCAGCCAGGTGTCCTATATGTCTGACCCACTAAACTTCTTTCTGGTTCCCGACTCTGCTATGCTCCTTGTGCCTCTATGCCTTTGTACATGCTGTTCTCTCTATTCAGCTAAATCCCAGTGATACATCTTCTGGAAGATCTCAGATTATTCCAGGCCATTAGCACCATGCCTGCTCTGAGCAGCCCACGGTTCTGCTTCTGTGTTTCTACTGTTTCCCGGGTCAGTACTCTTTCTTCCCCAAGGCTCCCAGCCCTTAGCCATACAGACAAAGAGGAGGGAGGAAAGAGGTGGCAGGTACATTTTAGGGTTTCCCACTTTCCTCCTCCCACCCACTCCCTAGCATATGGAAAACTACAACACGTTATCTGAGAAACTAGGCTTAGGGTGACTATCAAAAAGCTTCTTGCAGCTCGGCGCCTGTAGCTCAGTTGGCTAAGGTGCCAGCCACATACACCTAAGGTGGCAGGTTTGAATCCAGCCCAGGCTCACCAAACAACAATGCCGGCTACAACCAAAAAAAAAAAAAAAAAGCCAGGTGTTGTGGCAGGTGCCTGTAGTCCCAGCTACTTGGGAGGCTGAGGCAGGAGAGTCGCTTGAGCCCAGGAATTGGAGGTTGCTGTCAGCTGTAATGCCAAGGCACTCTACCCAGGGCAACAGCTTGAGGTTCTGTTTCAAAAAAAAAAAAAAAGAAACCTCTTGCTTTGGTTTAATGCCCCTGCTCATGCCTAACAGGTAATGGGAGAATTGACTCTTTGGGTTCTTAAGAAAAATGGTTAAAATACACATCCTGTTTCCCTTTAAATTTTTCAACACACTATTTTAGGATAAGTATTCTCTGAAACAAATCAAGTTTTTACTGCCATTACTTGGTGAAGAAAAAAGGAGCTGGGAAGTGGAAGAATAAGAAACCTTCTGCCCTTACGGAGCACACATTCTGGCAATTGAGATTTGAATGTCCCCTGTTCAAAGCTAACTAACATACTGGAGCATGGAAAAACAAGGCTGACTTTGGAGTCCCACAAACTTCTGTTTAGTTTAACTTTTAGTCATTCAATGAGTATTTACGGAGTATCTACCTCAAGCCAGCAGCATCCTGGGGGCAGGACGATGAGCTAAATTGGTTGATTACTGCTCTAACTGGATTCCTTCTACTGGTGGAGACAGGCAGTGATCAAACAATGCCATAAAGAATTATGAATTATTGGGCGGCACCTGTGTGGCTCAAGGAGTAAGGGGCCGGCCCCATATACCAGAGGTGGTGGGTTCAAGCCCGGCCCTGGCCAAAACTGAAAAAAACAAAGAATTATGAATTATAATTGTGAATTTTAACTGTCACCACTGTTTCAAAGGGAGGCACACAGCACTGAGATGATAATAGTGTGTGTTGACCTAGTCAAGGAGGCTTAGGCGCTGAAGGACGGAGCAAAAGTTAATTATACAAAGGAGAGGAAACTACTGTACCATCCAAGCAGAGGGAAGTAAAGCTGGAAAGGTAGGAAAAGGCTACACTTGTGTTGTCCCTTGCAGTGGCCTCTAGCCACATGTGATGAGTGAGCCCTTGGAATTTGGTTAGTGTGACTGACCAACTAAAATTTCATTTAATTAATTTTATTTATTTATTTATTTTGAGACAGAGTCTCTGGCAGCCTGAGTAGTGTGCTGTTGAGTCATAGCTCACAGAAACCGCAAGCTCTTGGGCTCAAGCAATCGTCTTGCCTCAGTTTTTCTATTTTTAGTAAAGAATGGGTCTCACTACTGCTCAGGCTGTTCTTGAACCTGTGAGCTCAGGCAATCCACTCACCTCGGCCTCCCAGAGTGCTAGGATTACAGACATGAGCCACAATGCCCGGCCAGAAGTAAAATTTTAATTTGAATTAATTTAAATTAAAAAACTGAAGCAGACTCAGCGCCTGTAGCACAGTGTTTACGGAGCTAGCCACATAAACTGAGACTGGTGGGTTCAAATCCGGCCAGGGCATGCTAGACAACAATGACAACTGCAACAAAAAATAGCTGGGCATTGTGGTGGGTGTCTGTAGTCCCAGCTCCTTGGGAGGCTGAGGCAAGAGAATCGCTTACACCCAAGAGTTTGAGAATGTTGTGAGCTATGATATCACAGCACTCTACCGAGGACGACATAGTGCAACTCTGTCTCTAAATAAATAAATAAATAACTGAAGCAATGTATGTTTTAAAATATAAATTATATTTTGAAATAATATTTTGGACATATAGAATTAAAACATTATTCAAAGTAATCTCGCTTTCTTTGGGTTTTGTTTTTACTCTTAAAAACACGACTACTAGAAAGTTCTAAATTACACACGTGGCCTGTTTTGTGTTTCTACTGGACAGCCACACCGCACAGATGTATTTCTAGGACACGGAGCTCTCCTCTCTCTAAAGAATAGTGTAGTTGGAAGAGAACTGCGCCTGCAGCTTGAGACCCTGAGGTCCTGTCCCTAATGGGATGGCGAAGCCGGTGCACTCACCAGGCCAGGGGTGGAGGGGGGAAGGTCTGCCCTGAGCCTGAGCTGCTGGAAGCGGGTCAGCGTCCGTCCGTCCGCCTGTCTTACCTGAAAGCATCGGAGGAACTTGACGAACCTGAGGCTAGTTTCATCACCGGTCTCTCAGGGAACCCCGCAATGTTCTGGACCGGCACCCGACTCCCGTTGCCCCCCACATCCACCTGGAAGAGGGGCCCTTTGCTTTGTGGTCGGGAAGGAGAAAAAAGAGAAGGGGAACTGGGCAGAGGCCCATTTTGCCACTGTGAGTCGAGGAGTTCTCCAGGCAACGCTGGGTGCGATCACCATTTTCCCTTTTCCCATAACAATGGAACGGTCTAAAGCCACCCAGGTGTCCCTGAGACGCCGTTACCACGGTGACCGCCACAGTGGGCCTAGGGAACCAGACCAATGTGTTCATGGGGAGGCTGAGTTTAGTTCCTCGGCTTAGCCTGTAATTTGCGGCACGTGAATGACCCCAGTAGAAGTTTCCGCTGTTCAGGGAACTTAATATGCTGAGGAGTGTTAGCCGCAGGTCCTGGGGCTCTGCGCAGGCTCGCGTTGGGGACCCCGCCGCGCCGACGCCCCCTCCGTCCCAGGTGGCAGAGGCCGGGGCGGAGCTGCGCGTGCGCGCGGCGGGCGGGTGTCGGGGGCCTGCGAATCTCTGTTGCGGCGGGTGACTGGTGCCCCTAGCAGGCTCTTTGCGCGGGGCTCTCGAGTGCGTTTGGACCCCAGCTTCTGGGACATATCAGGTACGTCTCTGAAGATAGCATCGCCGGGCAGCGAGGCCTGGGTTCCCCTGTGTCTCCCGGGCCTCCCCCAGAGAGGGGCTGTTGGAGCCCCCAGGGACGCTGGCGCAGGCCAGGCTTAGGCCAGGCAGGTAGGTCTCCTTCCTCCTCTAAGTGTGTCTCCGCTATTGTACACAGGAACCGTAATTCCTCCCTGTAAGTCGATCGATCCTGACGGTGACTAAATGACATCGTGAGTGTGAACGTCTGTTCACAACCGTTATACGAGTCCAGCCGCCCTGGTGATCGTGTACCTGGAAGATCAGTACTTGGCTGGGCTCTTAATTCTTTGGGGGACACGTGTCCCTTTGCGAATGCGATGACAGCCATCGATCCCTCCCTTACCTTATTTTTAATATTAAAATAAGGTAATGTATTTTATGTCCTGTTGCAAACTGAAAGACTTAGTGATATGTGATCTGTAGATGGGGACACAGGATCTACTTTCCAGGGTCGTGTGAGGATCAAATGCCACAGCTTATAAACACGAAAGCACTATGACATCTGGTGAGCCGTGGACCATAATTATTCCCGATTACAAATAAGAAGCCAAGGCCCAGGAGAATACATGCTGGGGTCCCACTGCGGGTGAGCACAGAGTGATGGTTGGAAACCGGTCCCTTGCCTTTCATTTCCTTTGTGTTGGGCTCTCTCTCCCAAGGAGTTTCTCTAGAAAGAAGGCTGCCTTAGGCCAAAGGGACAGCTTGTACCTGAGGACCACTCTGATACCCCAGAACCCGGGGATCTCACCCAGAGTTGTTTGTGGGTTGTTAGATCTGACTTAAAGGCATCTAGTCCAGACCCTTCTTAATATGTGGATGACAGTTCTTGGCTTAAGAGTTATGAGAATTATTGAGATCAGCAGTGACATGTCTTTGTTAAAACCAGGGGAAATAAGCACCTTGGTCAAAGACTAACAAGCCACTGAGGGGCAGAGCCAGGCCTGGAACCTGGTCTGCTGCATTCAGGTTATGTTCTGAGGCATAGAGCTGTTAGTATAGGTGGGGGCGTGGCAGGAACAACTCGGCTTATTTTTACTTCTTCAAATGTCTCCAGATGGTTGGCATGACAGGGGCTGTTTAACTGTTCTTTTGCTCATAAATAATACATGAATATATTCTCATTGTGATAATTCATTAAATCCAGAGTATATTTCTTTAATATAATCTTCTATACTATCATATGAAATTTGCCATTAGTGAATACTTTTAGTTATAAAATGGTAATTTCATTGAGTTCAATCATCCTACTCCTTTTTCCAGGTTTATACACTATGAGCAGTTTGTTGTATCCTTCCAGATCTTTTTTCTGTTTTTCATTTCATTTTATTTATTTATTTGTTTTTTGAGACAGAGTCTCACTCTGTTGCCCTAGGCTAGAGGGCTGTGGTCTTAGCTCAGCTCACAGCACATTCAAACTCCTGGGCTTAAGCCATCCTCCTGCCTCCGCCTCCCACATAGATGGGACTATAGAGGCCCGCCACAACACCCAGCTAATTTTTCTATTTTTAGGAGAGACAGACCTTGCTCTTGCCCAGGCTGTTCTCAAATGCCTGAGCCCAAGCGATCCTCCCACCTTGGCCTCCCAGAGTGCTAAGATTATAGGTGTGAGTCACTTCTCCCGGCCCTATCATTAATTCTAGTGGAATTAATTTCTCCATTGATGAAAGCAGCACAGAAGTTTTCATGTTCTCATTGGATGCACAGCTTGATGGTTGTAATGATTCCTACTATGAATTATCTTTTATTTTATCTTATTTATTTTTTTAGAGACAGAGTCTCACTTTGTCACCCTCGGTAGAGTGCTGTGGCATCACAGCTCACAGCAAACTTTAGCTCTTGGGCTTTGGTGATTCTCTTGTCTCAGCCTCCTGAGTAGCTGGGACTATAGGTGCCTGCCATAATGCCCAGCTATTTTTTTTTTTGTTGTTGTTGTTGCAGTTCGGCCGGGGCTGGGTTCGAACCTACCACCCTTGGTATATGGGGCCAGCGCCCTACTCACTGAGCCACAGGTGCCGCCCCAGTTTCTTTATTTTTAATCTCACAATGTGGTGAAAGAAGACTTTATACTTAGGAGTAGGGAAAGTGAGAATTCTGCTATTTTTTTTTTTTCGGTTCACTGTGCTTTTATTGTTATCATGCATGTACAGTTTCTTAGAAGGAATATTTTTTTTTTTTTTTTTTTTGAGACAGAGCCTCAAGCTGTCCCCCTGGGTAGAGTG
>NW_003852402.1:9360468-9375438 GCF_000181295.1 Otolemur garnettii | reverse complement strand
GAGGCAGGAGACTCGCTTGAGCCCAGGAGTTGGAGGTTGCTGTGAGCTGTGATGCTATAGCACTCTACCCAGGGGGATAGCTTGAGGCTCTGTCTCAAAAAGAAAAAAATAAGTCAGGTGTAAAAGAGGCCATGCTAGCCAGACGTGGTGGTTCACGCCTGTAATTATAGCATTCTAGGAGGCCAGGAGTTCGAGACTGGCCTAAGCAAGAGTGAGATCCCCATCTCTACTAAAAAAAGAAAGAGAGAGAAAAAAACAACAGATGAGTATTGTGCCAGATGCTTGTAGTCCCAGCTACTCAGAAGGTTGAGGCAGGAGGATCACTCAAGCCCAGGAGTTTGAGGTCGCTGTGAGCTATGATGCCATGGCATTCTACCCAGGTTGTAGAGACTATCTTTTTTTTTTGTTTTTGGCCAGGGCCAGGTTTGAACCCCGCCACCTCTGGTATATGGGGCTGGCACCCTACTCTTTGAGCCACAGATGCAGCTCTGAGACTATGTCTTAAAAAGAAAAAAAAAAGAGGCCATGCTGTACAAATCTGTGTATTAATATATCAAGGTGTCAGATGAGGCTTATGGGGTGCTGACATGGTCTGTATCCTGATCTGGAGGGTGGTTATGTGTGTTTGTGTAGTTAAAACTCATGAAGATGTATGATTTGTAGACTTTTCTATATTTTCATTATATTTAAATAAAACGTTTACCCCTCCCTGCCTTTCTTCTCCCCCAAATCAGGGTGATATCAGGAAATCTGTTTAACTAGGCCTATGTCTATTACAACAACTTACAAAGTGCTGAATGCAAATGTACAGGGTCAAGGTGCCATTGTCATTTCTGCCATGTTATGAGTCTACCCTTACTTAAGACACCTTACCTCCCATACAGGACAGGTAATCTTTTGACATATGGACTAAGTGAGGGGTACTTATTATCAGTCTGGAAGTGAACTATAAGTATAGCTTAATTTCTTTAAAATGGAGTATATGCAGAGGTTATTGTGCCAAGTGTGATTCTTACCCCACTGTACAGGAGTAAGTAGAGACTGCATGCCTTACCATAGACTGTAAAGCTGGTGATGCCAACTTGTGACAAACTTACCTGTGGTTAACATAAACCGTAGAGCCACACAGACCTGGATTCAAATACTAGCTCCCACTCAAGACCTTAGTCTTTCTAAACCTCATCTGTCAAATGGGGAGAATGAAAGGACTAATCAAAGGGGAGATATAAGTTAAATGAGTTATTGCATGTACAGACCTAGTGTATAGTGAGCATTCAATATGTGGAGGTATTTGCCAGGTCTCTTAATCCATTTTCTGATGCTGTAACAAAATACCACAGTTTGGGTAATTTATAAAGAAGCAATTTAATTGGCTCTCAGTTCTGGATGCTGGGAGGTCCAAGAGCATAGTATTTGATGAGGGTCATCCTGTGGCAGAAGGCATCACATGGTGAGTGTATATGCAAGACAGAAAGAGAATGGCTGCCAAACATATCCTTTTATCAAGAGCCCACTCCCAAGTGACTAACCTATTCTCACGATAATGGCATTAATCTATTTATGAGGGTAGAGCTCTCATGGCCCAGTTACCCCTTAAAGGTCCCACCCTTAAAAGCCATTTTTAAAGGCAATTAAATTCCAACATGAGTTTTGGTGGGCACATACAAACCATAGCACCAGGATTGTTGATAGCAATGTGATAAAATATGTTTTCATGATTTGAGGACAATAGTATAAGGTCACTGATCCAACTATTTGTACCCCTGACTTTTCCTGACCCTAGGAGAAGGGCGCACTGGCTTTTCCTTTATCAGGCCAAAGATGCCTCTCTTTGGGAACACATTTAGTCCGAAAAAGACACCTCCTCGGAAGTCTGCTTCTCTCTCCAACCTGCATTCTGTGAGTGTCATTATTGGGGTCACCTGGTGTATAGTACGACTAGAGTGCCAAGTGTGGTCTCTAAGTGGAAAGCGTGTTCCTAAGAGGGCATCCTTCCAATTCATGTCATTGCCATTGATAAAAGCATTTTGGAACTCCTGTATAGAAATTCTCAGAGTTTATTCAACAACCTAATGTGACAGTCAATCTTTTTATGATTTTTGGCTGCAAAGAATATTATCCAATTTGATGTCCACTTTATTTCCAAGACTTGGCAAAGAATTGATTTGAATCATTTTTAAGAATCAAACTCATTCTCAAAGAATGATGGTTTTGGGTGGTGCCTGTGGCTCAAAGGAGTGGGGCATCAGCCCCATATGCCAGAGGTGGCAGGTTCAAACCCAGCCCCGGCCAAAAACTGCAAAAAAAAAAAAAAAAGGTACATTTCCTGGGGCAGACGTGGGGCAAATAAGGGGAAGGCCCCACTTGCCCCCAGGGCTACTGCTGTCATAGGAAATTGTATCTTAAGCCACAAAGAATGATGGTTTGCCACTATTAATGGTATTCAAATGGATACATCCCAGCTCCTAAAATAGTTTCAAAAGAGCTGCTCCAAAAACTTTGAGACCAATGACAATAGCATTAGAATAAATGATAACTTTCCAAATAACTTACTACCCACTTGAACATATAAGCTCTGGAATTTAAAAAGTTATATAATGTAGGCTCGGTGCCCATAGCACAGTGGTTAGGGCGCCAGCCACATACACCGAGGGTGGCAGGTTTGAACCCGACCCAAGCCAGCTAATAAACTGCAACAAAAAAATAGCTGGGCATTGTGGTGGGCGCCTGTAATCCCAGCTACTTGGGAAGCCGAGGCAAGAAAATTGCTTAAGCCTGGGAGTTGGATGTTGCTATGAGCTATAACACCACAGCACTCTACTGAGGGCAGCAGTGAAACTCTGTCTCATAAGAAAAAAAAATTATATAATGTAAAGGCATACCACATGGAAATCACTTTCTATTCCCAGCTATCAGATGCCTGCCCTCCATCCTTGGCAGATCCCATATATACAATCACCCTCATTTTTTCGGAAGTCTTCTGAGCATCTGTGACCAAATGCTGGGTTCTTAATCTCTACCATAATCCTATCTGCCATTCTTGGCTGTCACACACCAACAAATAGCTATCCTGGCAGTGCCTGTGGCTCAAAGGAGTAGGGCGCCAGCCCCATATGCTGGAGGTGACAGGTTCAAACCCAGCCCCAGTCAAAAACTGCCAAAAAAAAAAAAGACATAGCTATCCTGGTTTCTCTGACCTTTTCCTGCAGAGCTAGTTCTCCACAGGTAAGTAGGGTAGAGCAGCCAGGCTGTTAGGGCTGAGCATTAACTCCAGCTTTCAGGTCATGGGGTCCATTGTCTCTAGTCCCCAGCTAAACCCATGGTGGGGGGCAGGCCCACTGTGCCGGGGCTTGGCATGCTGTGAAGCAGGCCAGGCAGAAGCCTAGGGTCTCAGTTTCTAGTGCCCACAGACCTTGAGGCACCCTTTCCTCCCTGCCGTGTGTCAGATGAATGAACAATATTTGAGGCGGAAACTTGAACTAAGGAGTTCAAGACCAGCCTGAGTAAGAGCAAAGTCTTTTGTTCTTACTCTGTCTCTACTAAAAACAGAAAAATTGACCAGGCCTGGTGGCTCATGCCTATAATCCTAATGCTCTGGGAGGCCAAGGCAGGTGATTGCTTGAGCTCAGGGGTTTGAGACCAGTGTGAGCAAAAGCGAGACCCAATCTCTAAAAATAGCTGGGCGTGTGGCAGGCGTCTGTAGTCTCAGCTACTTAGGAGGCTGAGGGAAGAGGATTGCTTGAGCCCAAAAGTTTGAGGTTGCCAGGGGCTATGATGCTATATCACCGAGGGCAACAAAGTAAGACTCTGTCTCTAAATAAATAGATAAATGATAGATACATAAATAAATAAAATAGAAAAATTAGCCAGCCATTGTCCCAGGCACCTGTATACAGAAGTGGATTAAGGAAAGGAAAGGAAAAATCAAATCCTTGCTTTCATGGAGCAAATATTTTAATGGAGACATGTACAGAAAATCAGGAAGTTTATATTCGATGGTGATAAGTGCTGTGGAAAAAAAATGAGGCAAGGCTTCAGGTAGGGAGTGGCCAGGCAGTAGAAATGGTGGTGTCATTTTAAATAGAAAGGTCAAGGAAGACCTAACCAAGAAAGGGACACTTAAGCATATACCTGAGGGACTCTTCCTCTTGAGTTGCTCTTGAGGCAGGGATGGTCACATTCATTGCCGAATACCCAGCACCTACCTAGTCCTGACACAGCGTGGGTGCTCAGCAAGTTGAATAAATGAACACATAAATTGCACTGTCACACATCAAAAAGCAACTACTTACTACTGCTGATTCAGTGTTAGGTATTATGCCTTTTCTATGACACAGGTAGCTCCATATGTTTTAAGCAGATGGTACCTAGGTAGGGGCTTATGACATTTAAAAAGGATTTTTAAGTTTATTAAAAATTTAGGGGTGGGGCTCGGCACCTGTGGCTCAAGCAGCTGGCGGGTTTGAATCCAACCTGGGCCTGTCAGACAACAATGACAGCTGCAACCAAAAAATGGCTGGGTGTTGTGGTAGGTGCCTGTAATCCCAACTACTAGGGAGGCAGAGGCAGGAGAATCGCTTGAGCCTAGGAGTTGGAGGTTGCTGTGAGCTGTGATGCCACGGCACTCTACCAAGGGTGACAGCTTGAGTCTCTGTCTCAAAAAAAAAAATTTAGGGTTGGATTCCTTTTTTTTTTTTTTTTTTGAGATGGAGCCTCAAGCTATCCCCCTGGGTAGAGTGCCGTAGGATCACAGCTCACAGCAACCTCCAACTCCTGGGCTCAAGCAAGTCTCCTGCCTCTGCCTCCCAAGTAGCTGGGACTACAGGCGCCCGCCACAACGTCTGGCCATTTTTTTTGGTTGCAGCCATCATTGTTGTTTGGCGGGCCCGGGCTGGGGATTTGAACCCGCCACCTTAGGTGTAGGTGGCTGGCGCCTTAGCCGATTGAGCCACAGGCGCCGAGCCTAGGGTTGGATTCCTTAAACTATTAAGGGTGTAGTAGATATAAAATAATCCAGCTTACATATTTCAGTACACATATCTTCTCTCTAATAATTTAAAAATTTTTTGTATATTATTTGATTTTCTGGCCCTTTTTTATGTTTGAGACAGAGCCTTAAGCTATCGCCCTGGGTAGTGTGCCATGGTATCACAGCTCACAGCAAACTCCAATTCCTGGGCTTAAGTGATTCTCTTGCCACAGCCTCCCAAATAGCTGGGACTACAGGCACCTGCCTATTTGGGGGGGGGGGTTGTAGTTGTCATTGTTGTTTGGCAGGCCCTGGCTGGATTCGAACCTGCCAGCTCTGGTGTATGTGGCTGACTCCTTAGCCGCTTGAGCTACACAGGTGCTGGGTCAATTTTCTGACCCTTTAAAAAATCATTAAAGGTGTCTGGCAATGATTAGAAAAAAGAAATGAGTTGTTGGGGGTCACAGAGTTAGTGGAAGAGGAGCTGGGTCCAGGGCCCACCTTCTGTGGCCTGCTGAAGCTGTTACATGGTGTCTCATCCTCAGCTGGATCGGTCAACTCGGGAGGTGGAGCTGGGCCTTGACTATGGAACCCCCACTATGAACCTGGCTGGGCAAAGCCTGAAGTTTGAAAATGGCCAATGGATAGCAGGTAGGCTACATTTCCTGCCATTTTGTTAAACAAGATTGTAGAAGGAAACCCCTTCTGACTCGTTTGACCACTGGTTTTGTCCTTCCTCCAGAGACAGGGATTAGTGGAGGTGTGGACCGGAGGGAGGCTCAGCGCCTTCGCAGGCGGAACCAGCAACTTGAAGAAGAGAACAATCTCTTGCGGCTGAAAGTGGACATCCTACTAGACATGGTGAGGCAGGTCACAGGGAAGGGAGGACTGGATTCCTTTTGGGAAGGCTCCTCTTTGGGTCATTTAAATAGCTGTCTCCCTAGTGCCAGTTGGCCCAGGTATGTCACCTTGTGTGCAAAGATGCACACACAAAAATGAGACACAGTCCCTACTCTCAAGGGCTGACGGTCTAGAGGAGATGGACAGCAACATAATTACAGTGTCTGTGACAAGGGCAGAAGTTAGGGTCTGGTGTAGGACACAAGATTAATCTTGTCAAATCAGGATTGCTTTACAGAGGAAGGGATATTTAAACTGAAGATATAAGGGGCTGGACTGGGGGCTGGGATGAAGGCCTTCCAGGAAAAGGGAACAGCCTGCTCATTGCTTGGAGGTGTCATGTGCCAAGTAGGCCTCGATCAGTAGCCAGCACAGATCTGCTGAGGGGCCCATACTATGTTAGCATAGGTTGTCTGTGGCTGTTGGAAACCCAGCAGCCTGGTGAGAGGAGCATGTGAGGAACACTTGAGAGGGGAGCACACGCTGGTGGTTAAGAACAGAATGGCCTGGGTTTCTTGCTCAGCTCCACCTCTGGCTAACTGCTCTGCAACTCAGCTTTTTCAGCAATGAGATGGGAATAACAGTCTCCACCTCCCTGTGAGTTGGTATGTGGAGAGCACCCAGCAGAGTGCATTGCTCAGCAAGTGTGGCCCTTAGTTCATAGAAAGCTGACCTGTTTTTTACAGAGTTGATGTCTCTCTGTCCCTATCTTGAGTGTGGCCCACTTTCTAAAGTCCGGATGAGGAACATGGCATTCTTTTTCAAGAATTTCCCCCCTAAATTGTCATTATGTGAACTACAGAAGCAATTTAATCTCTAATCCCTTAGCCTTAGAATCACCAGTATCTATCTTTTTCATCCTATGAGGCCTGCTGTCCTTCACACAGAGTGTGCCATATCATCATAGGTGACAAATTGCTGACAGAGTGGACTGTGGTCCTGAGTTGTGATTACAGAGGGTTCCCACTGTGGAGGACAGCGGTGTCAGAGAAATGGCAGGCAGGGGCTTTTCTCTCCTCAGCGCTTAGGGACAGCTCAGACATGTCCTTTATAACAGCTGCTGCTGTCCTTTCAGCTTTCAGAGACCACTGCTGAGTCCCATTTAATGGAGAAGGAATTGGATGAACTGAAGAGTGTCAGCCGGAGGAGAAAATGAAGACCTCAGAGACTGTCGTTAGGAGAGCAGGGACAAAAAGGGACAAAGTCACTAATTGGGGAAGTCTAGGATGTGGCTGAGCAAGGGTTTTTTTGTTGTTTTTTTTTAAAGCCAAACTAGTGTATTAGGTCCTGTGAGAGAGCGTCACCTCACCCTGGGTTGCCAGTAGGAAGGTGCGTGTGATGAAGGAGACCAAGATTCCAGGCCAGGCCAGAGTGGTGACTAGCAAGGTGCTCCAGGCGCATAGCCTCAGGATGCCAGGCTGTAAACCAGACCTCGGGGAGCCTTTGGGTGCTCTCTACATACATAAGCAGACAAGTGCACATGTTCCAGGATCACTCCACTGGACACTGTTTGGGATGGGCAGCTGAGTTCATCATCTTATGCCTTTACCTGGTGTTTGGGGTAAGGCACCAGTTCTACAGAGCCCTGTTTGAGGGGTTCTCAGGTGAGTGGCTCTTTTGGTTCTCTGGCTCTCAGGCCACTCTCCCTGCCTTGAAAGAATATTTATTTCCCAAATCCACGACCCTCTTTGACTTCAGCTTCCCACCAGCAAACACCAGCCTTCCGTGGCAACAAGGTATTTTTGTGCTCCTTTTCTATGTACACTACTATTTTATTAAATGATGTTAAATAATCTGTGGCTAAAATGACTGAAAAAGAAACATGAGTTCCTCAAGCAGTAAATGGAGTTTAAGTTTACATTGCTTTATTAGAAGACAACGTCACCCTCATGGGAAGGTACTCCAGCTTCTCTGGAATACTGGCAAAAGCCCACCTGAAATGGAACAGCGCCTGTCTGCTCAAATTCCCCTACCCTCCTGCTCCAAGGAGTTGGGACCAACCAAGACCTATTAGGGACCTATAGCTGGTTTGGGAATTTGTGCCTGAGCCAGTGTGAGCTGGACTTCCTCTGCTGGAGGAGAGAATCCAGCATCCTAAATCAAGCAGGACACTGGGGACGGATCTGGATGTCACAATGATACAGATCTCCCCACCACAACTGGCACATTAAGGAGCCAGACCCAGGGACCCTAAACCCTGTCCTGTGGTGGATGGGACAATTCCGCAGTGAAAAAGGATTTTGGGTGTGCAAGGAAGCAAGGCATTGTGGACTCTAAACAGGATGCTGTGATCCAACTGGCTTTTGAAAAGGATCCTATGGGTGCTGTGTGGTGACAGTTGACTGAAGGAGGCAAGTAGAACCCAAGGAGGGGACAGTACAGGAAGTAGAGTGGACAGATTCTGGATGGGACTTGAACAGGGAACCCACCAGTGTTGGCCGATGGTTTCAGGGTGTGAGACAATTAAGGATAATCCTATTAAGGCCTCTAGGAGGAAAGGGGAAAACCTCACCTATATTTCACCTCCCTAACCCCAGTTGTCTCAGGGCCTTTTGTTTTGTTTTGTTTTGTTTTTCTTTTGAGATACTACAGGTATACTTTCAAGATCTTATCTATTTAGTAAGATATATCCTTCACATTCTGTCTAAAATTCTTCCTCCTCAGAGACTTTATTAACCACATGTACCACTTAGGGGCACCTAGGAAATAGTGCTGCTTCCTTGACATCATCTCTTGAGGGGCACCCAAGTAAATAATGCTGTTTCCTTGACATCTTCTCTTGTAATCACTATAACAATTTTGTGAATTTTTGTGCTAAGCATCAGATCAGAAAAGGACTGTTGGGCGGCGCCTGTGACTCAGTGAGTAGGAAGCTGGCCCCATATACCGAGGGTGGTGGGTTCGAACCCAGCCCCGGCCAAACTGCAACAAAAAAATAGCCTGTAGTCCCAGCTACTCGGGAGGCTAAGGCAAGAGAATTGCCTAAGCCCAGGAGTTAGAGGTTGCTGTGAGCTGTGACGCCACAACACTCTACCGAGGGCGATAAAATGAAAACTCTGTCTCTTAAAAAAAAGAAGAAAAGGAGTGTCACTGCAGAGCAGAAATAGAAAGCTGTAAGGGAGTGAGTGCAGATTAGAGACAATAATCAGAAAATCTTTAGGTTTGGGTCCTAGCAAGTGGGTCTGTACATAATACCATGGTACAGGTATGGGCGAAGTTGCATCTTTTTAATGGAAGGGGCTTGAATCTTTTATAAGATTCTCAGAGGGATCTATCCTCCCTCTCTCAATTAAGAACTACTGCAGTACCAGTTTCATATTCTGCCAGGACTGAAATAGGAAGGTGGAAATCTTGGACTTGAGTGGCAGGGAATGGAGGAGCAAGGAACCCAGGGATCTAGGATACCCTTCCCCCATCTAATAGTGGAGTTAATATGACTTCTGGCCTGGAGCATCACCACTCACTTGGTAGCACCCTAATTTGTCCCCTTGTCCATTGACATGACCTTTGGCCTGGCATCAGTCTCAGCATGTCATCTTTGCTGTTGAGTCTTTCTCCTTGAAACTTTAGTGATGCCACACTTCTCTGGTTTTTAACCTCCTCCCCCAACCTTTCAATGTCTGATTTAACAGGGCTGTGCCCTGTGTCTTCTGTTCTCTCTCTGCCTTTTCTAGCTTATCTCACCTACTCCCAAGGTTTTTTTTCTTGTTGTTGTTGAGACAGAGTCCCACTTTATTCCCTGAGCAGAGTGCAATAGTGTCATAGCTCATTGCAATCTCAGACTCCGGCTGTGGGCATCCAGCTGCCTCAGTCTCCAGAAGCCACTGGAATTACAGGCGCTTGCCATGGCGCCTGGATGGGTTTTTTTCATTTTCTTAGGAGTCAGGGTCTCACTCTCACTTAAGCAAGTCTCCAACTCTTGAGCTCAAGCAATTCTCCCTCCACAGCCTCCCAAAGTGCTACTCCCAAGGTTTTGAATACTCTGCAAAGGCCAGGCACGGTGGCTCACACCTGTAATCCTAGCACTAGTGCTCTGGGAGGCCAAGGTGGGTGGATTGCCCTGAGCTCAGAGGTTAGAGACCAGCCTGAGCCAGAGTGAGACGCCATCTCTACAAAAGAAAAAAACTGGGCATTGTGGCGGGTGCATGTAGTCCCAGCTACTTGGGAGGCTGAGGCAAGAGAATCACTTAAGCCCTAGAGTTGGAGGTTGCTGTGAGCTATGATGCCACAGCACTCTACCGAGGGCCACAAAGTGAGACTCTGTCTCAATAAAAAAAGTAAATAAGTGAATACTCGCATGGCATGAGTCCCAAGATTTTCTCTTATCTTATCCCCTGGTAACTTTGTTATTATTGAAAGAATTCTTTAGCCTTAAACATAGTTTTTGTAAAAAAAAAAAAAAAAAAAAAGTCATGTATTGCTCGAATAAGCGAAATTGGTTTTCCTAAAACTTTTTTGCATTAGCAGCATTGTGAACTACTTTCCACTTGGATTCATCAGTGTCTGAGCTAACAATGTAAGACCTTCCCCCTCCATCTTCAATGCTGTTAGTCTTTTTTAGAGAAACCACAAAAGAACTAAAAGCCGTTGTTACTGGGCCATAAAGCTTCCCTCAAATTTATACAGATCTAGCATACTTTAAAAAATAAACCTTTTTTTGGAGACATACTTTGTTGCCCCTGGTAGAGTGCTGTGGCATCACAGCTCACAGCAACCTTAGACTCTTGGGCTCAATCAGTTCTCTTACCTCAGCCTTCCAAGTAGCTGGGAGTACAGGTGTGAGCCACCAAACCTAGCCCCCAAAACAAACTTTTTAATGCATGTAAAAAACATAATTCATAAGTGTACACCTTTATGAAATAGTCAAAATGAATGTGCCTGTAGCAACTGGGTCAAGAAATACACGTAGAACCTTAACAGCATCCAGAAGCCACTTTTCTGCCCCTTTGCAAAAATTACTTGCCCTTTCTCCTCAAAGGGAATCACTATCCTGGCTTTTCAGATTGCTTTTGCCTGTTTTTTAACTTTATATATTGGAATCATGCTGTAGGTAACCTTTTGTGACAGGAAAACTTTCTTATAGAGCTTCTCTGTGCAAAGATGGAAAGGCCTGAGACACTATCAGGAGAAACTGTGAGTTCCTGTGCCACAACGAAGTATGTAAAGCATGGGACAAAGACATGTTACTACCGTGTCACACATCAGATAGGGATTTGGACTGTAATCGTGGGAGTCTCAGCCTCCACAATCAGTTGGTTAAAGGTGTTTATGAAATTACTCTGTGTTAATAACTTGTGGGGCACATTATAAAAAGCATTTATATCCACCATATAGGCAAAAAATGAAAATATGGGTAATAATGCTGGGGAGAATGGGGGGAATACTTCCATTTACTATACTATTGTTTTGTTTGTTTAGAGACAGAGTCTCACTTTATTGCCCTCGGTAGAGTGCTGTCTTGTCACAGCTCATAGCAACCTCCAACTCCTGGGCTTAGGCGATTCTCTTGCCTCAGCCTCCCAAGTAGCTGGGACTACAGTCGCCCGCCACAATGCCTGGCTATTTTTTTTGTTGCAGTTTGGCCGGGGCAGGTTTGAACCCGCCACCCTCAGTATATGGGGTCTGCACCCTACTCATTGAGCCACAGGCGCCGCCCTTACTATACTACTGTGAAAGTGTCTAATTCTTTGCAGGGCAGTTAGCTAGCTAATACCTAACAAAATTTTACAGGTACATACTTTCGGACCTGCACACCCACTTACCTAGCCTCTAGAGATGCTTGCAAGCAGTCTTGCACGGTGTCTGTTTCCTCACGTCTAAAAGGGGGATAGTAGTGGCTACCTCAACAGTTGTCATCAAGATTGAACGAGTAGGCTCGGCGCCTATAGCTCAACCGGCTAAGGCGCCAGCCACGTACACCTAAGGTGGCGGGTTCAAATCCCCGGCCCGGACCCGCCAAACAACAATGACGGCTGCAACCAAAAAATAGCCGGGCGTTGTGGCAGGCGCCTGTGGTCTCAGCTACTTGGGAGGTGGAGGCAGGAGACTCGCTTGAGCCCAGGAGTTGGAGGTTGCTGTGGGCTGTAACGCCACGGTATTCTACCCAGGGGGAGAGCTTGAGGCTCTGTCTCAAAAAAAAAAAAAAAAAAGATTGAACGAGTACACACCACACACGACCGCACACCCTCACACCAGCGTTAACTCTTACTGTTGTTTTAGTACACTGGAATGGTTTACTTGATGTTTTCCCAAACCAATCACTAATTTATTCCTAGCAAATAATGCACTCCTCAGGAAAAGGAAACTGCGTTCGCGTTTCTAAAAGTATGACCCTAGGGAGGCCTGTTAAAATGCAGCTTTCTGAGCCTGCCCTAAGTCCCCAGAAGTCTCGCGGAAGCACCCCTCTACCCTAGCGACTTCCCCAGTTGTTTCTTAAGTCCCCTAATGAAGATGTCTCAGAAGCCTAGGGTAAGACGACTGAAGTCCGGGCAGGAATGCCGCCGCAGCCTGACAGGTTGCACAGACTTGGAGGACCTGCAGGCCACAGGGCGCCGCTCTCTCCAGCTCCTGCGTCTCGTCTCCCGGAAGGGCGGCTCTGTCCGTCCATCTGCAGCCCTCACCTGCTCTTTTCCGCTTCCGGTGTCTCCTACAACCATGGCTGCTGCCGCTGTTCCCTCGGGCGCTGGGGAGCCCTCGTCTCCGGACGAATTGCTCCCAAAAGGTGACGTAGAGAAGACTGAAGAAGAGCTGGAAGAGGACGACGACGACGAGGTGCCAGGGCCCTGCAGGGTGCAAGGCGGGGAGCGGACCTGCGGGTCGGGTTCCGCGTGCTGCGAGATCGGGGCAAAGGCGGCTTTTCGGGAGGCGGGGTTGGAGCCCCGCTGGGCCCGGGTGTGCTGTAGGTCAGGGGTGGGGGTGGCGGTAGACGTCTCCCGGTGCCGAAGCGGGGCCAAGAGTTCATGCCGCTGCTTCTGCCAAGACCCGCTCCTCTTCCGCTACAGCTAGATGAGACCCTGTCGGAGAGACTATGGGGTCTGACAGAGATGTTCCCGGAGAGGGTCCGTTCCGCGGCCGGAGCCACTTTTGATCTCTCCCTCTTTGTGGCTCAAAAAATGTACAGGTAAGGAACGAGGGCACAGACACTGGGAGTGTCTATGAAGGTGCATTAGTGCTGTGAAAGAAAACAGGTTTTGGAACAGCAGACTTGAGTTCGAGTGACCTTGGGCTAGTTGTATCCTAAGTCTGATTTTCCTCTTCTGTAAATGGGGATTCTTATCTGGCAGTATCGTTGTGGGAACCATTTCGGATTATTTGAGTTTATTAACGTATTAACTTCTTTGTAAGAACTCAGGAGAATGTTGAGTTCTTCTATCAATAATACTGCTGCCAAAACTGCTCCACCTATTTTAGGAGTTTGATGCAAGGAATGTGTAGAATATATTTATCAAACTTTGGAGTATGAAGATTTGGTTACTGGTTTGTTCTTGCCTGTTTTTTTTTTTTTTTTGGCATCTCTCTGTGCTCACTCTCCCTTTGCAGGTTTTCCAGGGCAGCCTTATGGATTGGGACCACTTCCTTTATGATCCTGGTTCTTCCTGTTGTCTTTGAGACTGAGAAGTTGCAAATGGAGCAACAGCAACAACTGCAGCAGCGGCAGGTAAGCCCAGGCCCTGTGTTTTTTGCCAGTGGTGGTGAAAGGACACCTACAAGATAGGTGTTATTTCTCTGACACCTAACAAAACCAGCAGCTAAGTAAGTTGTGGGTAAGGATTGGGATCCAGCCCATACACTTTTAGGTGCCCAATTGGTATTCTCAACATTGTTTTGGAGACCTTGTCTGCCCCATCAGGTATGATGAAAATGAGATCTCTGGGCCTGTACGAAGCCTTATATTCCTCCTTTTCTTTTCCAGATACTTCTAGGGCCTAACACAGGGCTGTCTGGAGGAATGCCAGGGGCTCTACCTTCACTTCCTGGGAAGATCTAGATTATTACTACTATGTTGGTGGGAGAAGTTCATAATTCAATAGTATTTGAACTGCTGATTATTTGGATTTTTTTTTTAAACTTTGGTACATTGATCTATCTAAACCTGGGGGTGGGGAAATTCTCCCCACATTGTCTCATGGATAGACTGTCAACTTGCAACCGTACCCTCCACGATATCCTGACTTATATTTTCTGTCCTCACTCTGATAGCAGAGTGCAGCCATTCAGATGGTTATTCCAACTCTGGCCACCTCACCCTTTGACTAAATTGCTTCTAACTGGAAGATCTCACTATCCCATTGTGGGGTAGGAACTGATGCCAGTGGGAGGGATGTATCCCTGACCATTAATGACTTTTTTTAAAAAAAGAATGGTGATGTCTGGGAGGGACATGCACACAATATTAAACAGGCAAAACCGCATTACAACTGTCGTGTAAAGCGGCCACTATGAATCCCTGTATGTGTTGGAGAGGAGAAAGGCCGGCTGCAGCTTCAGCCACAACATGGGGACTGTGGAGGACAAAGCAGAAGCTCTGCACATTTCGACAATTAGACCTGTGTGTGTTTAAAAAAAAAAAAAAAAAGCACTCACTTTTTGTATTTAAACATTAAAAATGATTCCAATGAAAAATGTCATTCACATGCTTGTGATAAGTACCTCAAAATTACTTAGACCATTTTAGAAAGACATATGGGGTGCCTGTGGCTCAGTGAGTAGGGTACAGCCCCATATACCAAGGGTAACAGGTTTGAACCCAGCCCCGGCCAAATTGCAACAACAAAATAGCAGAGTGTTGTGGCAAGCGCCTATAGTCCCAGCTACTTGGGGGGCTGAGGCAAGAGAATCGCCTAAGCCCAGGATTTGGAGGTTACTGTGAGCTGTAATGCCACAGCACTCTACGGAGGGTGACAAAAAGACAGACTCTTAAAAAAAAAAAAAGCCAGACACATGTACTGCCCCACGCATTTTCTGTCTGAATCAGCACCTCCATCTTAACATTGATTTGGTGCCATAGGCCCGAGTTTCAAAAATCAAAAAAGATTCTTTTGCCCAACTACTTTTTTTTTTTTTTTTTGAGAAAGTCTTAATTTGGCTCGGCGCCTGTGGCT
>NW_003852402.1:9355718-9360361 GCF_000181295.1 Otolemur garnettii | reverse complement strand
GCGCCTGTAGTCCCAGCTACTTGGGAGGCTGAGGCAGGAGACTCGCTTGAGCCCAGGAGTTGGAGGTTGCTATGAGCGTGATGCCATGGCACTCCCGCCAGGGGGATAGCTTGAGGCTCCGTCTCAAAAAAAAAAAGAAAGTCTTATTTTGTCACCCTTGGTAGAGTGCCCTGGCATCCGCAATCTCAAACTCCTGGGCTCACATGATCTTCTTGCTTCAGCTCCCTAGTAGCTGAGATTGCAGCTCCTGCTCTGTGCTACAATGCCCAGCTGTTTTTAGAGACAGGGTCTAACTCTTGCTCAGGCTGTTTTCCGCCTCTGACTACCTCTCAGTAGAAGTCTTTGCCTTGAATTCAGGCAATCACTTTCACATCCATCAGCTGGAACAAAGGGGATTCTGTGGTTACAAAGCATTTGTAGGAAGTAACAGTGTTGACTAACTTTTAGTCTAGGGGCTAGGGAAAGAGTTGCAAATTAGAAAATTGTTTTATGACTGAGGCTTAGGCTTTTTTTCTTAAGGGATTGCTGAGGTGAGCCACTGACACATCTTTGTGAACTCTGCGATTTGGGGTGGGGTGGGGGTCTTACAGGAGCACATTGCTACAATTATTGCTCACTGTAACTGCAAACTCCTGGGCTCAAGTGATCCTCCTTCCTCAGCTTCCAAGTAGCTGGGACTATAGATATGTACCACTATGCCCAGCTAATTTTCTCTTTTGTAAAAATGGTCTTACTATTGTAGCCTGGCTCAGTTTTTCCATTTAACACACATTTTTACTGAGCATTGTGCTAATAATGGCACTAAGCCTTATAGAGGAGACACCCACAGAAAATTGCACAATGTCACACAGTAAGTGCTGGGCCTGGATTCAAATTAAGGCAGTCTGACAGAACATGGCTACGTACTCTGTATGCTCAGGCCCTCTGTTCAGAGGCATGATCCTTCAGTTAACTAGGAAAAAAATACCAGTCGCCAGTGTGGTAAAAACTTATACTTAGGTGTGGGTTCAAAATGGTAAGGCTAGTTTTGTAAATTAAGATGAAAGGGAAAAATAAAAACATAATACAGCGCTATCTAAAAGATGACAGGATGGTGATTTTTTTTTTTCTTTTTTGAGACAGTCACTTTGTTGCCCTTGGTTGAATGCCATGGTTCACAGCAACCTCAAACTTGGGCTCAAGCAATTCTCTTGCTTCAGCCTCCTAAGTAGCTGAGACTACAGATCCCTGCTGCACCAGGCTTTTTTTTTTGCAGCTTTTGGCTGGGGCCGGGTTTGAACCCGCCACCTCTGTTATATGGAGCCAGTGCCCTATACCTGTTTGAGCCACAGGCACCGCCTAAACACCAGGCTATTTTTATTTTTATTTTTATTTTTTTTTGAGACAGAGCCTCAAGCTGTCCCCCTGGGCAGAGTACCGTGGCATTACAGCTCACAGCAACCTCCAACTCCTGGGCTCAAGCGAGTCTCCTGCCTCCGCCTCCCAAGTAGCTGGGACCACAGGCGCCCGCCACAACGCCTGGCTATTTTTTGGTTGCAGCCGTCATTGTTGTTTGGCGGGTCCGGGCTGGGGATTCGAACCCGCCACCTTAGGTGTACGTGGCTGGTGCCTTAGCCGGTTGAGCTATAGGCGCCGAGCCACCAGGCTATTTTTAGAGACAGAGTCTCTTGTCCCTGAGCTCAGGCAATCCACTGGCCTCAGCCTCCCAGAGTGCTAGGATTGATTACAGGGATGAGGCATTGCGCCCAGCTGGTGAAATTTCTTTAAAAGCAGCATCGCATCAAGGTGTTTTTCTTTTTTATGTAACCAAAGTTCAGGCAGGCAGACAAGATTTATATACGGAGTTTTCCATTTTTAATTCTGGTTAAACAAAATACATCTTTTGTAAACAAACCCAGCACAAGGCCAACAAAAAAAGGGAATAAAAGCAAGAAAAACAAAAAGCCTAGGGTTGCCCCTTATTGGGCATCAGGGTCAGGTGTGCTCCCTTCCTAAAGAAAGTGAGGCTTTCTGCCCTTGGGCATCAGCATGGGTCCCTGCTCCTAAGCACCGGAATTGGATATGAACAGAGAAACCAGCCCTGAAATGTTTAAGCGTCTTTGCATATCCCATTGGCTCATGGACTCCAAGTGCACAGGAACTCCTTTTGAAGTACCATTTGCACAGGCCCAAGCAGGTATGTGGAGAGGAGTTTCCTTCCCTTCCCAGGAAATGGCTTGCTACCAGACAGTGCCAATGGACCCAAGGTCCTGCTGTACCAATCAGCAAGGTTGGCTGTAACTTTTGGCTGGTGGTGGTTGGAATGTCACTTTGCAGGGTTAAAGAGCTCCCTGTGGTGCCAAGCAGGTCTGGTGTAGAAAATGGTGCAGAAGAGACTGCGGCCAGTTGCTGAGGGAATAATGCAGTAGCCGCTTGGTGGCTTCTGTTACTCAGCATAAAAAATGGCCTTGTTGGATTGAAGATACATGTGCAGAAAGTGCTGGTGTAAACATGCACTCCAGTCACAGTGGGGAGAAAGCCTCAGCTTCACCCCGTTAAGCTTGCTCAGGACTGACATGCAAGCCCCGGGCTGGCTTTGCTGCTGGAGATATGTCTAGCCAACGGGGCAGCTCTCAGACCTGCCAAGACCACTGACCTCTAAGGGCTAGTGGGTCTTCCCTGCCTGCCCACCTGTTGAGGCAAACACAACCACATTGGTGACACATGTGTGGTATGATACTTTCCCTCCTTTTCTCCCATTTTCCGAAGTTACAGGAGAAAGTGGCCTACAACTATTTCAAGAGGTAGGGGCAGGTCAATCCCCAACAGATTTGTAAAGGAAACGACACGAAGATGACAAACCTAGTTCCTATAACAATGCATGTAACCACCCAATTTGAGGGCTCTGCTTGTCACTATAGTGAACTGGACTGCTCTTAAACTCTGCGCTTATCTTCACAATACTTTCCTCACCCAACTCTACCTCAAACTAGTAGAGTTTCGTGTCAAAGGTGGACTTGGGTCAACTGGAACAACTACTTCTTTTGCCCAGAACCTCCCAAAATCAACATAGTGAAATGGCAGAGACAAAACTAGAGTGAAGGAACTGCCCCAGGCCTGTCTCAATTTGGCTTTAGCCCACATCCTTTTAGATGTCCATTTCACTTGTCACACTAGAACGTTGTAGGATTCAACCATATGGCTTCGAATATGAAAGAACTTTTCATTAAAACTCCCAGGCTGGCCATAAACCACCCTTAAAACTGGGGTAAAAGGAGATGGCATGTGCCGTTACTAGTTTTGGAGACGGCTTCCTGAGAGACCCTTTTTACTCTGGGTCCTTCAAACCAGCCACATGGGGTTTGTGTGTACTATATGTCTTAAGACTCCTGATGTGACAGGAATGAAAATGGAGGCAGCATCTCCAGGTGAGTCTGGAGCAGCAGTGACGTTACAGCAGAATCAGACAAGCTAGGACTCCTCCGCCTTGCTTTTTCTCTCTCTCAAATAAAACAGGGCTTTGTGATCATTGACCTAGAGTATACAGAGCTCCTCCTTCCTTTCCCAGGAAGAAAACACTGGGTAGTTCATGTGACAGTCCATGTATCTGTCCTATTGCACTGTCAAATCTGAAGAGGAAAAACCCGATGAGATGTTTGGGGAAATGGCAAGGACAGACCCACGGTAGAGGCCACAGCACATCACAGAGGACTGAAGGGGCTGAGGCAAGGGCAAGGTTGGGCAGAACCATGTTACACATCAGTCCTCCAACTCTGATGGGCCTCCACTGTTTCTGGTACCACCAGCAGGAGTTCACAGTTCTTTCCTCGCAAATGATGTTTTAGAAATTTCCTATGGAAAAAGGAAGAGGAGAGAGAAAAGAAATGCTAGTGAAATGCAAATTCTAGTCTCGGGGCCACATGGTCACCAGAACCCTCACTATTTATACTCCTGGCAGTCCTAAAAACATACTAGTGAATTAATTGTTCTTAAAATTTTCCAAAACTGATTAGCTCTCAGTCTGTCAAGTTAACACATCAACTGCTATGTGAGCTATATTTCTATATTTAACATATGCTAGTTACATCTCTTGTACACTATCACATTAGAAGAAACATTTTTTTTCCTTTGGAGACACAGTGTTTTACTGAGTTAAGAGATTTGCTGAGTTATAAATGCTTCATGAGATCATCGGCCCAAACTAGCATGAGTTAAATACAACTCACATGGCAGTTACTGTGCTTAATCTAATACTGTGATTTTCTTTTTTGAGACAGAGCATCAAGTTGTCACCCTGAGTAGGTGCCATGGCATCACAGCTCACAGCAACCTCCAAGTCCTGGGCTTAAGCAATTCTCTTGCCTCAGCCTCCCAAGTAGCTGGGACTACAGGCGCCTGCCACAACGCATGGCTATTTTTTAGTTGAAGTTGTCGTTGTTTGGCAGGGCGGGGCTGGATTCAAACCTACCAGCTCTGGTGTATGTGGCTGGCACCTTAGCCGCTGAGCTATAGGTACCAAGCCTAATACAGTGATTTTCAACTGGTGTGTCATGAGAGGATCTTAGGTGTGCCTCAAAACCTTTAAAGATCATTACTTATTTTTGAAAGCAGTTCTAAGCACAGTAAATATATTCTTTTTTTTTACTCTTTTTTTTTTTTTTTTT
>NW_003852402.1:9340987-9355528 GCF_000181295.1 Otolemur garnettii | reverse complement strand
ACCCGCCACCTTAGGTGTATGTGGCTGGAGCCTTAGCCACTTGAGCCACAGGTGCCGAGCCATTTTTACTCTTTTTTTTGATCAACAGAATTTAAGTGTACCATGGAAGTTTATAGGTTCAAGTGTGCTATGAGATTTTTAAAAAGGTTGAAAAACACTGGTCTAATAAAATACCATAGCCCTAAGGAAATTTTTTTTTCTAGTGTGGCAGTTAATGTGTTAAAATTCCATCTGGGACGGGGTGGGGTGCCTCACACCTATAATCCCAGCACTATGGAAGGCTGAGGTGGGTAGAATGCCTGAACTCAAGAGTTCAAAACCAGCCTGAGCAAGAGTGAGAACCATGTCTCTAAAAATAGCCAAGTGTTATATTCCGTGAGACTGTAGTCTCAGCTACTTGGAGGCTGAGGCAAGCAGATCACTTGAGCCCAGGAAGTTTGAGGTCGCTGTTGTGCTATGACACCAGGGTACTCTACCCAGGGTAATATAGTGAGACTCCTCTCAAATCTCAAGTTACCATCAAACTTAGCTGGTTCTAGGAGGAACAGAATCCAACCTACCCTAAAGGACTTCACATTGTTTAAAAAAAGAAAAGTTCTTTTTTGGTCCCAGGAAGCTTCTCCTTAAAGAGACAGTCTTGGTTGGGCACCCATAGTTCAGTGGTTAGGGTGATGGCCACATGCTCCAGGGCTGGAAGGTTCGAACCTGGCCCAGGCCTGCTAAACAACAACAAAATAGCCACGCATGTGGCGGGTATCTGTAGTCCCAGCTATTAGTGAGGCTGAGGCAAGAGAACTACGTGAGCCCAAGAGTTTGAGGTGGTTGTGAGGTATCACACCATGGCACTCTACCAAGGGTGACAAAAAAGTGTCTTGCTTTGTCACCTATTGACAATCATACAGTGGCATAGTACAGTGGCATAGTCATAGCTTACTGTGGCCTTGAACTCCTGGGCTCAAGCAATCCTCCTGCCTCAGTTTCCTGAGTAGCTAGGACTAACAAGCATGTGCCACCATCCCTGATTTTTCTTACTTTTAAGCAAGACAGGGTCTTGCTACTTTTTTTTGACAGTCTCATTCTGTCGCCCTAGGTAGAGGACCCTGGTGTCACAGCAACCTCAAACTTGGGCTCAAATGATCCTCCTGCCTCAGCCTCCTGAGTAGCTATAGGCACCCACTACAATACCTAGCTAGTTTTTCTATTTTTAGTAGAGAAGGGGTCCTGCTCTTGCCCAGGCTGTTCTCAAACTCCTGGGTTACCTAGTATAAAGATAATTTTAGATAAGGTTAGTGGTATGGTTATGGGTTAACGAGTAGACATTTAGACACCAGGTGGCTAGAGGTTTGTGTTACAGGATTTTTGATTAATAGTGTGTACATGCAGAGTACCCTAGATATTGAGGTAAAAATAAAGAAAATTGCTACATGCCTAAGAGAGTAGTAACCTCCCTTATTTCTCTGACATTTCAGATGCAAGCTTATACTCTGTGATGCCCACCACATGACACATACTTCACACAACACTGGGCTCATGTGATCCTCCTGCCTTGGCCTCCCAAAGTGCTAGGATTATAGGTCTCAGCTACCAGTCCAAGGGAAATTTAGCCTTCTCTGGCCTGAATGTCTTCCTTTCTCTGAACTGGCAACTCTACTGTCAGTAGACTAGGAATAGAATATTATAATACCAGCCCCCACCAGAAGAGAAGGCTGGTATCCCAGGATGTGGTATTTCCCTACCAAAGGGACTTTAAAGTCCAGATGGACCAAACATTGACACCAAACATTGAGGTCTTCCCTCTTTTTTTTTTTGAGACAGAGTTTCACTTTGTTGCCCTTGGTAGAGTGCCATGGCATCACAGCTCACAGCAACCTCCAGCTCTTGGGCTTAGGCGATTCTCTTGCCTCAGCCTCCCGAGTAGCTGGGACTACAGGCGCCCGCCACAATGCCCAGCTATTTTTTGGTTGCAGTTTGGCCAGGGCTGGGTTTGAACCCACTACCCTCTGTATATGGGGCTGGTGCCCTACTCACTGAGCCAGAGGCACCACCCCACATTAAGGTCTTTCAAATGTAGAACCCTCTGATTCAAAGTAAGGCAGGGAGAGGATCCAATACTACAGGGATTTCACTTCCTTTGTCAAGTAACCAGTGAAGAACTGAATTTTCACAACATACCAAATGAAGGAGCCCAGTACTTAATCCATCACAGGTGGTGATTACCTGAGCTCGCTCTCGCCTCCAATCCACTCGGGCATCTTGAGTTTGGAGTCGAGGTTATAGTAGGCCCCTCCTACCTCTCGAACACAGATCCAGTGCTGCCTTTTGAGAGGTAACTTCAGTGGACCCCAGCATAGGCTGGAGGGCAGATTCATGATAAAGCCCATGACGTTAGTGAGAGCAATGACACTGACATCCCTGCAGAAGAGAAATGGTGTTGGGCTCTAAGGCAGCCAACTTCCTAAGGTTCCTTGGCCATAATATCACAACCTGCCCACTCATGCCATGAGCCCCCATACTAAAGGCTTACACCACAATCATCCTGTTCTCCACCAAGTCAAGCCTGATTCAGATTACCTGCGCTTGTCCCACCAAACAGCTTCGTAGCCTTTGGTTTGAAGTGCTGCCATAATGACATTCACATCATAGTTTCCATTTCCCAGCATGCTCTTTTTGTGAGGTGTCACCATGGTGTTTGGAGACAGCCTACAAATGTGAAAAGAGAAAGCTGAGATTTTTGAGTCAGCCTAACCCATGCTGGCCCTCTACCACCAGGCACAGGGCAGCACTTTCCATCATTGCTCTTGGAAGCTAGTTTCCTCCCATTCAAATGCAATTTCATCAGTTTCTATGCAAGTATTTTGTAAATGTTCCAGGAAGGCATTCCACTTATGAAATCCTCAGTCTACTGCAGGCTTCTTTTTATTGCTGATCTTCCTGCTTTGATAACAAGCCTTTCCCCCTTTTTTTCCACACTGTCCCTAGAGCAAGAAGAGCCTTAAACACTGGAAAATAGTATTTGATATTTTCATAAAGGCTGCACACCTGGTAATCATTAAACGCTCAAAGGCATAAAGGGGACCAGGGTGGGGCTGGATGTAAGGCAACAAAAAGTCGTAAGAATGTGTGACCCACCTGAAGGCATTCCATGTGTGTGTAGGTACTTGAATACAATTTTTAAAAAGTTAAAACATACACAATAAACCAAATACACAGAGAATTTCTGTGCCAGACAGACAACATTAAGTTGCAGTCCCAATTTGCCTACCTGGCTTTAAGCCATTTTTTTTGCCAGGTCTCTTTAGCCACTCTATTTCAAGAAAAAGTCCATGCTGAAGGCACTTCCAATCCTATTGTTTTCATAGGCTTATCAGGCTAGGAGCTGAGGAACAGCCATTTGAAAGGAAGGGTCAGCATGCCTTTGACTTCAGATGAAAGGGAAGAAGGGAAATATGGTCAATTCCTTGAGGCAAAAAGCTATGTACAGGAGGCTGCTAAATGCCACCTCTAGAAGAGAATCAAAACTTCAGGGTAGGCATGCCTGTAATTCCAGTACTCTGGGAGGCCAAAGTGGGTAGAGGTAGGTAGATGGCTTGAGCTCACAAGTTCAAGACCAGCAAGAGTGAGACCAGGTCTATAAAAAACTAGCCAGACGTTGTGGCAGGTGCCTGTAGTCTCAGCTACTCCAAAGGCTGAGGCAAGAGGATCACCTGAGCCCAAGAGTTTGAGGTTGCTGTAAGCTATGATACCTCGGCACTTCCAACGGGGTCACACAGTGAGACGCTGTCTCAATTTAAAAAAAAAAAAAAAAGACTTTAGCACAAGATGTGAATTCTAAAAGCTTAAAGTAATCTTACTAAGTTTTGCTTATCTATACACAGCAACCATACTCCTATTTTTCTTCTTTTTGGGGGGACAGAGTCTCAAGCTGTCACCCTGGGTAGAGGGCCGTGGCCTCACAGCAACCTCAACTCTTGGGCTTCAGCGATTCTCTTGCCTCAGCCTCTGCAGTAGCTGGGACTACAGGTGCCCACCACAAAGCCTGGCTTTTTTTGGCTGCAGTTGTCATTGTTGTTTGGCAGGCCCAGGCTGGATTCGAACCTACCAGCTCTGATATATGTGGCTGGCACCCTAGCCGCTGAGCTACAGACACTGAGCCGCAATACTCCTATTTTTCATACATAAACATACTCCACCCACTACTTAAAACCCTCTAATCTCTCCCTAAGCACTTAAATACACTCTCAACTACTTCCTCTGGCCTGCTGTCTGGAATATTCTTCTGTATATCTTCATTTGGTTTATTCCTTATTATTTGGATTTCAAATGTTATTGCCAGAGGCCTTTTTTGACTACCCAACATTAAGTTTCTTCTAGTCACTTCCTCTTGTATCAAAACCTGCTTTCACTAATTATAGCCCCTTGTCACTACCAGGCATGATTTCTCAGTCTGTTTTCTCCATTAGACTGACAGCAGAGGCCTTAACTACCCTGTTAACACTACATTGCTGGGGTCCTGAAGAGTGCCTAGCACTTGACAACTGGTCAAGGAAATGTTTGCTGAAATGTTTCCATGTTTATTTTTGTTATCCTGTCTCTTTATCTATAAATATTAGTAGCAATTTCTTAAATTAAAAAGGCTTACATTATTATCTCTGGGGCCAGCAAAGAAATCTACCAAATTTTATAATAACTACCATTTATTGAAAACCACTGTATGATGGATGCTTTAATAAGTATTTCATTTAATTCTCATAATAAACCTGTGAGAATATAAATTATTTTTACTTTATAGGTCAAAAAAACTTGAGGTTTCGTGATTTTTTGGCTGGAGCTGGGTTTGAACCCGCCACCTCCGGCATATGGGGCCGGGGCCCTACTCCTTTGAGCCACAGGCGCCGCCTGAGGTTTAGTGATTTTAACTGACCTGCCCTTGAGCACTTACAAATGACAGAAGTAGGATTCAAACTTAGGTTCATTTGAATCCAGTTATATTGTCTTATAGGGAGGATCTAAGAATCAGAGTGGAAGCTGGTGGCAGGGAAAGAAGAAGAAAGAACAGCTGAATCCGGCTCGGCGCCTGTGGCTCAAGCGGCTAAGGCGCCAGCCACATACTGTGAGCATGATGCCATGGCACTCTACCCAGGGCGATAGCTTGAGGCTCCGTCTCAAAAAAAAAAAAAAAAGAACAGCTGAATCCCCAAAGCCTAGGGTTCAAACATAACAGGGCAAAGGCTCTCCATGGGTCCCTGGGTACTTGGATTAAATAAGCACATGAAAGAAGGCATATATAGTTGATTCCTTTCCCTTCACCAATTTGTCAGTAGCCTCTCGTTATTTTCAGAAGTCTCTGACCAGTATTAAGAATGAAGGCTTCAACAAAGAAAATACTGAGCCTTCCACCTTTGTCACCATCTAACTCCTGCCAGGCTGAAACCTTAGAGTGGCACTTTTCCAAGGGTGTTCCTGGAGATACCAGTCCATGCTCACTGACAGCACCTTGAAAGGCATCCATCACAGTATTGGCTGAACGAACCAAGTAGGTAAGGACTTCACTGTAATCTCCAGAAAAGGGGGGTTATACACTATGCTTCAGTCTCCAAATACATCTGACCACACATTTGTTTCAAGGGGCTTCTTTCATGATTAGTGTTCCAAAGATCTCTCTTCCTTGCCCTTCATCTTCTCAGATTCAAATCCTTTCCTGTCTATTCTTACCACCTTTCCCCTCATTGGAGGCCCCTCACCTAACACTTGGACTTTTGAAACAGGTTCCTAAATTGATCTTCTTGCTTCCAAATTCTCCTTCTAACATTTCAGCCTTTAAGTTCCTGCTGTATTCACCAAGGCATTACTTTACTCATCTTCATATAGGAACTGAAAATAGAGCCAACTGCCTAGCTGGCCAACTCTTAAACCTTCCAGCTCAATGGTATGTTAGGTATCAGGACCATGTGGAGTCTATTCTTTCATCCTATTTCCTGTTGCAACCCAAATCCTACAGCTTTCTTGAGCTCAATCTCATACCCTATCTCTTTCATGAAATATTTCCTGGCTCCTCTGTGAGAAAGGCGATTACTGGGGAGATCACACATATCTGGATTCATATCCAAGCACCATCAACACTAATTGTAAGACTTAAATTTCCTTGCCTGTTACTTTATCTTAAAAATGGGAAAGATTCTTATTTTATAGGACCCTTGAAGAACTGTTATTTTGTACATGTCCAATGAAACAGTAAGTCCCTAACGCAAAGGAGAGATGGCTCATGTACGGTGTCCCTCACATGTAGGCACTGGCAACTCAACAAACGTGTGTTGGCCAAGCCAATCAAGATACGAAACACTCAGAATGGCTTCCATCAATCCTAGGATGGTCTTTTGAATAAGTGGGGCTCATTCAGTATGCCCACCACACCAGTACTTGCTTACTTAAACAAGAACAAAGTGCCCACTGTATTAGCTGCTTTCATGGGCTTTATCACTAAATCCGTCCACCAATCTTGAGATATCATAAATAAGGAAGCTTAGGAGCAAAGGTTACAGTGACTTGCAGTCAGGTACAGCAGGGGTGTGGCAAAGCTAGGATTCAACCTCTAAAGCTAAGACAATCCCGAATAGTTCTCTGGCTATTTCGGCACACTGGTCCCACTGAGCTCCAAGGTCCTGTTCCAAATCCAAAGGAGAGATGTCCTGAGACCCCTTGGCAAACTCCTGCTCAGGACTGTCTTAATGATTTCCACAGATATTCTGGGCTCTAAAGTGACCTTCTCATTACAGCCAGAGGTCAGACCCATGAGATATGAAGTGATAATGAATGTGAAATGATGGGCTCTATTTCAGGTCTCCACTATTATCTATGCCTTCATCTAAGTCCCTGGTCCTCTCTCAGTTACCCCTGGATCTGACTATGGTGATGGTTTTGAATTTTAAAGAAGAGGGAGATATTTCATCAAGTTTCTCTTTCTCCCCTAATTATTTTTCCTTTTTATGGAGTCTGAAGAGATGTGACATTAGAAAATATGGTTCAGAACTTCCTATTTCTACATAAAGAATGAATTGGCTTGGCACCCGTAGTTTAGTGGTTAGGGTACCAGCCACATACATCAAGACTGGGGGGGCTCGGCACCTATAGCTCAACCGGCTAAGGCGCCAGCCACGTACACCTAGAGTGGCGGGTTCGAATCCCCAGCCCGAACCCGCCAAACAACAATGACGGCTGCAACCAAAAAATAGCCAGGCGTTGTGGCGGGCGCCTGTGGTCCCAGCTACTTGGGAGGCTGAGGCAGGAGACTCGCTTGAGCCCAGGAGTTGGAGGTTGCTGTGAGCTGTAACGCCATGGCACTCTACCCAGGGGGACAGCTTGAGGCTCTGTCTCAAAAAAAAAAAAAAAAAAAGACTGGGGGGTTTGAACCCAGCCTGGGGCTGCTAAACAACAATGACAACTGCAACAACAATAATAGCTGGACATTGTGGTGGCTGCCTTAGGAGGCCAAGGCAAGAGAATCGAATAAGCCCAAGAGTTTGAGGTTGCTGTGAGCTGTGATGCCGTAGCCCTCGTTAGAGGGCTACAAAGTGAGCCTCTGTCTCAAAAAAAAAGTGATCACAGGGCCAGGCACAGAGAAGTACTCTGTAGGTGTTAGCTATTATTATGTGCTTGCCTGGCCCTTGGACAAGATAATTCAATGCTCTAGAGCAGTGTTTTTCAACCTTTTTTATCTCATGGCACACTTGAACCTTTAAGTTAAACTTCCATGGCACACTTAATTATGTTGATCAACAAAACAGAATATACTTACTGTGCTTTGAACTTCTTTCGAAAGTAATTTAGCTAATGATCTTTAAAATTTTTTGCAGCACACCTAAGATCCTCTCATGGTACAAAAGGGAGCTATAGCACTTTGGTTGAAAATCAATACTCTAAGGTTAATACTCAACACCTTTTCTCAATTTATAATCACCGTCTTTTAAATGTGGCCCCTTCCAGAAGCTCAGGGACCATACCATGGAAGAGGGTAGAATATTTATCCTCTGATAAGAGAATGCTGGTTGTTCACCAATATCTCTAATCTTTTTGTCTCTTCCAACTTTCATTTTTTTCCCTGGTTAAAAAGCTAGTTTTCATCTAGTTAGATTTTAATAGCTATTCTATTTGGGATAGGAATGCATAGCAAGAATATCTGATCAGGCGTGGCGCCTGTGGCTCAAGCGGCTAAGGTACCAGCCACAGACAACTAAGCTGGCAGGTTCGAATCCAGTCCTGGCCCACCAAACAACAACAATGGCTGCAACCAAAAAATAGCCAGGCGTTATGACGGGTGCCTGTAGTCCCAGCTACTTGGGAGGCTGAGGCAGGAGACTCGCTTGAGTTAGAGGTTGCTGTGAATTGTGATGCCACGGCACTCTGTCCAGGGCGATAGCTTGAAGCCCTGTCTCAAAATAAAAAAAAGAATATCTGATCACTGCAAAATTGGCCATCAGTCTAGTTAAAAGGTTTCAGGTGTCAACATATTCAAAACAATCTAGGAAAGCTGTTACTGTATCATTTGACTTCCACCTCCCTTTTTACCAAAGCTTAAACATATGATAAAATGTATGAGGTCAAATATCCACATCTACATACATAAACACTAGTGACACTTATCCAATTTCTCTAACCATTTCTCCACAGTTTCATAGACTGAAATGGATCCTTTTCAAACACATGACCTTTTTGCAGATGTTACCACTATATTTTAATTCTGGACCCAGCCTCTGTCCCAACTGACTCCTCTCTTCCTGTCCTTGCTGCTGAATTGTTAGCTTAGCTCTTTCTAAATTCCTATTCATTTCCATTGCACACATGAATCATCTCATATCCATAACTCTACTAAAGCTCCACCCTGCTTCTGTATTTCTCTTATCTGGCTAACATTCAACTGTTAGGACAAACTTCCTCTCAAACAGCACTTACCAACATTTCTATCTCATTTCTACCATTCCTTAGCCATATCTTCAAAACAGTATAAAACTCTTTCCACTAAGATCAAATCATCCTCTTCACTTTTATTTATTTTTCAGACAGAGTCTCACTCTGCCCTGGCATCAAAGCTCACAAAAACCTTAAACTCTTGGGCTCAGGAGATCCTATTGCCTCAGTCTCCCAAGTGAACTGGGACTACAGGAACTGGCCACAATACCTGGATATTTTTAGAAAGGAGGTCTCGCTCTTGCTCAGACTGGTCTTGAACTCCTGAGCTCAAGCAATCCACCTGCCTCAGCCTCCCAGAGTATTGGGATTATAGGCATGAGTCACCATGCCTGGGCATCTGTTCACTTTTAAACTGCTCTGAATGCCATGGTTTAACCTCACTTAAATCTGTTCTCAAGGACTATGTTAAACTACAGCTCTGAGCTGTGCTGTTCAGGGGCTGTGGCCTGTTCAACTTGTTTTCTCTATGGTGCCTGGCAATGCCTGGCACTCTGCAGGAAGCTAGTCAATGTTTGTTTAAAAAATTCCATCTTCTCTCCCTTTGCTTTTTTCCTCTGGATTCCTTTCAATCTTTTTTTTTTTTTGGTTGCAGCCATCATTGTTGTTTGGCGGGCCCAGGCTGGATTCGAACCCACCAGCTCAGGTGTATGTGGCTGGTGCTTTAGCCGCTTAAGCCACAGGCGCCGAGCCTTTTTTTTTTTAAACGAGTCTCACTTTGTCACCCACGGTACAGTGCCCTGGTATCAGAGCTCACAACAACCTTCATCTCTTGGGTTCAAGCGATTCCCTTGCCTCAGCCCTCCAAGGAGCTGGGACTACAAGGGCTGGCCACAACGCCCAGCTATTTTTTAAAGATGGGGTCTCGCTCTTGCTCAGTTTGCTCTCGAACCTGTGAGCTCAGGGCAATCCACCTGCCTCGGCCTCCCATCTTTTTTTGTTCTGCATAAGATATACTATAGGATTCCATTTGTAGAGTGGAGACAGAGTACATTTTCTTATCAGTTTGCTTTTACTTTGAAATTGATCTTTATGGTGGGCTGATAGGGAACTGAAGAGTGCACTACAATTTGCTAAAGCTCTAAAAGGAATAGGACCTTGGTTCCATGTGGGTGTTTAGCAAATATTTAGCATTCTTTCATTTGGGAAAACACAGCTGAAAGATTCCTGCTACTATCCACAAACACTTGATGATCACAGGCCAGATCTTCAGTCCTGGCCCAACTTACTAGCAGGGGAACAGCTGCTGATGACCCAACAGCTCCAGTGAGCCTTCCCATCACTCAGGAAGCAGCAGAGCAGTTGGACAGGCAGGCCCTTGAGTCACAAAGCTAGGGGCTCTGTGAACTCTCTGTGCCGTGATTTCCTCATCTGGAAGAATGAGAAACAACAGAAGCTTCCCCATAAGATCCATGTGAGAACTAAATTAATACAAGGAAAGTACTGAGAACAGTGTTTGGCACAAAGTGTTCGTGTGTGTTAGTGATCTCATCATGATTATGCCCAGGGGCCAGATTTATTTAAGTGAAAACTTTTCTGAGTGTGACTGGATACACAGAATCTTCCATCAACATTTACTAGTGGGTGAAACTGGGCAAATAGCTTAAGAGGAATTCTATTTTCTTTAGATCATCATTGACAGGGTTGTTACAAGATTGTAAGTACATATTATAGAGAAGTAAGGACATTGGGTACTCACTATGTCCTTTCCTTCTCCCTAGTCTTAGATTAGGAAATGATTTGCAAATAAGAAATATTAATGGCTGGCCAAAATGAAGAGGTCTTCTGGACAGGGTACTTCTTTCCTTTCAGTCACATAACTTGATTTAAGACAAATTTCCTGAAAAGTCAACTGTATTTGCTGTCAGATAATGAGCATGGTCACAATGCAAATGACACATTTGCCCTGATAAAACATTACTCTGGTTACTACTGGGACTGGAAAATAATTACTCTCATTATAGTTTTGTTGGCATATTGGGATTAACATTCTTTTACAAGAAGGCCTATGGTTCTTTCAGGATAAATGATCCACACCTACATTTCACAAATCACCCAAATAGGTCGTTTCTAGCTAGAATTCAGATCCTGATGTGGCAATAATTTCATCTTCAAATGCAGGGAGTCAGAAAAAGGTCTTCTAGAACTACCAGTAGACACCACAGAAGCATTCTTGACCTTTCTCTTCACATGAGAGCTGAGCAAGCCTAACCCTTTCCAGTTGGGGTGCTCAAACAGACTCACTGCCTAAAATACTATGGACTAGAGATGTCCTGATGTGTCTATGTAGACACTGCAGAACACTCAAAACCTTTGATAAGAACAATCTTAGAAAATCAAAGCAAAGAGAAAAAAGCTGAACTACCAATGGGAAGGTGCCCTTTGTTTTAAGTAGATAAGGCCATCTTGAATAAAGCAGAAAGGAGAGACCTGCAGTTAGCTTCAAATCAGAGCTTTGTCATTGAGAAGCCATTTGGACATATTACCTGACCCTCTGCCTGTTTCTTCATCAGTAAAACAGTGAAATGAATGTTGACAAAGCAATGTGTAAAAAAGCACCAACGCGGGCGGCGCCTGTGGCTCAAAGGAGTAGGGCGCCAGCCCCATATACTGGAGGTGGCGGGTTCAAATTTGGCCTCAGCCAAAAACTGCAAAAAAAACCAAAAAAACCCACCAAGGCCAGCACATGGCTTCATAGAAAAGCCGAGCACTATGTATGAGCACTAGGTGACCACTAACAATTTTTCTTGTGGTACCCACCACATTCTACCTTAGATCACAGGTGACTGAATGTGTATATATCTTATCCCCATTCTAGACTGTAAACTCTGTGGTAGCAGAACTTGAGAGGCATTACAGCTTTGTGGTCAATGGCAAAGATACAAATAAGAATTCAACCCTGATTCCAACTCTTGTTTTGTCACCTTGGGCAAATTACTGAACTTAAGTCCTGTCTTTATCTGCAAAACGAAAATGACATGTATAACATGTATTCCATGGGGTTGTTGAGGTACCACAACTGAGGCTATTAGCATTGTGCTTAATCCACAGTAAGTACCCAATAAATGATAGTGATTCTTTTTCATTCCCGTGTGCCTTGGACCTGCTAACAGCATCTAGCTAATACCTGCAAGTTTGAAGGGTTTTTTTTAGCTAGACATTGCTGCCACTCCCCACCCCAATAGCATGAAGTACCAAAATACTAAGAAGTCCCCTACCTCTGAAAAATCTCTTGAAGTGCTTCCCGGGTGAAGGCATTGCTGTCCTGGAAGACGTTATTGAGGGCATGGAGGGCACAAAGCTCTCTGCGCTGTTTCTCATGGTAGATTTGTGGGGGTGCCGCCTGGGGCAGCTCCAACGATTCTGATTTGGCCTTGTCTCCTTTCCATGGCACGCAACTCATGTTTTTCGTTTTAGGTTCCAAAGAGGGCTAAAAAAAACACCCTACTCTTCCCTCCTGAGGAAGAATGTAAGCTTCTCAGTCTTTCAAAAATTCCTGAGGTCCACCTTATTCTCTGGTGTCCATAATATATGCTTTGTCACTGGGAGAAAAGGTTGGAATCAAAAGGGGGAAACATCCACCTCTTCTCTCTTCTCAATAGAAAAATAACCTTTAGCTTCGTTTACCGATATTTTGCCCACCACTAAGTGCAAAATTTCAAAAAAATCATAAAATGTAAGACCTCGTTTCCCTTTCCCCGCCCTCCCCTCCCACCCCCCTCCCAAAAAACACTATTCTCTTTACAAATGCCAACCAGGCCTCAACGCAGGGGTACTGAACGGAATCGGTCACATCGCTCCTTTTCTTCCATTTCTTTCGAACCACGACGCCACTGACTTAGGAGACAAGGCCTAGGATGGTGGTGGATACAACGCACGATCCGAGCAGCTAGCGAGGGCCAGCCAGGGTGGGATCGCGGGCGGCGCCAGGGCGTCGGGGGCAGCGCTCCATCCCCTCCGGTGCGGTAAGGCCCCACAGGGCGCGGTTCCCTCGATGGCTCGGACTCTCGCCCTCTCGCCACCGCCCTGCGGAGGAGACAACTCCCGTCAGGAGCGGCCGGGGGGCCGCGGCGGGGCGGGCCCGCGAGGAATGGGGCAGGACAATTCACCTCGCCCTCGGGGCCTGGGCCCACGCGGCCGGTCGCCCCCACCCCAACCTCCTCACCCGTCACGTGAGTGCAAGCCCAGGCGCCTGCGTGCCGCTCCCCCTACCCCAGCTCCCAGCGCCGCCGAGACGGCCTGACGACGCGCCGCTGGTCGCCCCTTACCGCCACCGGCCTCCACCAGGAGCCGAGGCCGCCACCTGGGCCGCTCTAGGGCGGGCAGGCGCGCGCGCACCTGAGCCCGACGTCAGCAGCTCTCGCCCGGCGCGTGCTCCGGAAACGCCCTCCCGCGCCGTCCCGACTCCTCCCCGTCGTGTCGTCACCCCTGACGTCAGCGGCGCCAGCTTTAGAGAGGCGCCAGTAGTGCGTCTGCTGGTAGGCGTGAGCTACCTGGGGCTGCGGAGGCTAGCTGGCCGGTGAGGAGCCGGCGTCTGGCTGCTCGCCCTTCTCCTGGGCGTTGGTGCCATTCTGGGGCGGCGACCAGGCTAGCGGCTGCCCTTCGCGGCACTCCCATCCGCTGCTTTCCCCTCCCTGGGCTCGGCTTCTGGGCTGAGCGTTGCCGCCGCTTCTACTCTGACCGTTTTGTGTTTGCTAGCGCGCCTATGGCCAGGTGATTTCAAAACCCGTTGGGCGGTCGGGCGCAAGTGCTCTTGGTTAGTGGGCCCGACCGCCCTGGACTCTGAGTTACGGGGGTGTCTCTCCCAGAGTCACATTTCAACGAAAGGAGAGTCCTGTTTCAGTTTCTTGGTGTCATACTTCAGTTCACTACGCACAAACCACTCCGTTACCCTAAAGTTCCCCACGGTGGCTTTCACAGAGCTTTCTCTGAATTTTCTCAAGATCTAAGTGTGTTGTGTGTTTCGGAAGAAGGCAAACTACTCGCAATCTCACGAGGATTTAATTTTTTCCCGTTTTAGGGCGTCTGGGTACCTTAGCTGCCCTCCTTTTAGGTTTTTGTTCGTAAAATTGGAAAAATAGAAGAAATAGTCAATTTAGTCATTTCTTTGATCCTGTTTCTCTTGACACGATTACATGCGACAGTGTTACCATTTAACAGGCCTGAATGCTTACCGCCATAGTAAGAAGTCCTGCGTCTCAGGCCAGACTTCTAAATCATTAGTATCAATCTGGCTAGCCATCCAGGTTGTGTTTTTCATATTCTCCATTTTCAATGCAACACAAAACTCAGGTAACCAAAATGTTTATATTTCTCCCCACCAGCAACCAATCAATTCTGCAGCAATCTCCTGGGTATTCTCTAAATCAATTAAATTCTGACACTTTCCACCTGGAGGTAGCATCAGCTCTTGCAGATTAAGAGCTTAGTCCACAAAACTGTGCCAACCCCCCCACTCTTGTTTCAGAAGCCAGTTGCAAGTCCTGGCATCCCAGACCAGCTATAAGTTGGGATTCTCATGAACCTCCCGCCCCTCCTTGGTTTGATTAATTTTCTTTTCTTTTCTTTTCTTTTTTTTTT
>NW_003852402.1:9339219-9340475 GCF_000181295.1 Otolemur garnettii | reverse complement strand
GTCCCAGCTACTTGGGAGGCGGAGGCAGGAGACTCGCTTGAGCCCAGGAGTTGGAGGTTGCTGTGAGCTGTAATGCCACGGCACGCTACCCAGGGGGAGAGCTTGAGGCTCTGTCTCAAAAAAAAAAGAAAAAAAGAAAAAGAAAAAAAAACACATCAGAGAACATTATCAAGACCATTAGCGTCAATGACTTCTTGTCCAAGATTTCCAACTGTGTTTGTACAAATAGGAGTTGACAGAAGTTGAAAATAGGAACAAGGAGACTGTCTCTTTCAGGTAGATCCCTGAAACTGAAAGTCATTTTAAACCCTGCCTCTTGCTTACTAAATCCTATGATCCAAACCCTGTATCTCAGGTACCCTACCCTCTGGAACAGCTTTTTGTTTTCTTTCTTTCTTTTCTTTTTTTTTTTTTTTTTGAGACAGTATCACTCTGTTGCCCCAAGCTAGAGCAACCTCAAATCCTGGGTTCAGGCAGTCTTCCTGCCTCAGCGTCTGAGTAGTTGTGTCTACGGCTGCTCACCATCACACTCAGTTGATTTTTTTGTTGTTGTTTGTTTTAATCTTGAGACAGAATCTCACTTTGTCGCCCTCAGTAGAGAGAGCTGTGGCATCATAGCTCACAGTAACCTCAAACTCTTGGGCTCAAGAGATTCTCTTGCCTCAGCCTGCTGCATAGCTGGGACTACAGACACCCACCACAAGGCCCAGCTATTTTTATATTTATTTTTTCTTATTTTTATTTGCTTATTTATTTATTTTTGCAGTTTTTGGCCTGGGCTGGGTTTGAACCCGCCACCTTGGGTATATGGGGCCGGGGCCCTACCCCTTTGAGCCACCCCCAGTTATTTTTCGAGGTGGGGGTCTCACTCTTGCTCAGGCTGGTATGGAACCTGTGAGCTCAGGCAATCCCCCCACCTCGGCCTCCCAGAGTGCTAGGATTATAGGCATGAGCCACCGCACCAGCCTCACTCAGCTAATTTTTAAATTTTTATTAGAGACTAGATCTTGATCTTGCTTAGGGTGGGCTTGGAATTCCTGCACTCAAGCAATCCTCCTGACTTGCCCCTCTAAAGTGCAAGGATTACAAGGGTGAGCCACTGTGCACAGCCTCAAACAGCTCTTCTTTCTTATTTACTGCCTGGGCCTACTGGCTGAGGCTAACCCTATTGGACGTTTATTAATCCCTTAATTTCACCTAGCAGGGAAGGTCTAAGCTTTTCAGACTTTTTCTTTCTTTCTTCCTTTTTTTTTTTT
>NW_003852402.1:9308599-9338988 GCF_000181295.1 Otolemur garnettii | reverse complement strand
GCCACCTTCAGTGTATGTGGCTGGTGCCTTAGCCACTTGAGCCACAGGCGCCGATCCCGCCCCCCCCTTTTTTTTTCAGACAGAGTCTCAAGCTGTTGCCCTAGATAGAGTGCGGTGGCGTTATAGCTTACAACAATCTCCAACTTTTGGGCTCAAGCAATCCTCTTGCCTCAGTTTTTCTATTTTTAGTAGAGACAGGGTCTCACTCTTGCTTGGGCTGGTCTCAAACTCGTGAGCTCAAGCAGTCCACCGCCTCGGCTTCCCAGAGTGCTAATTATAGGCGTGAGCCACCGCACCCAGCCACTTTTCAGACTTTTGAAACAGGAATTCGAGAGACGAAAACTGTGCTAATGTTGGTTTTGTGGTGGGGCTTTCCACAGCTGATACACAGGAAAAATAATCAATAGGAAACTTCCTTAACAGACCCCTAGATCGAGGCTTGGCTGTTCACTACAATTTAGCCAAGTCTTTGGCTTTTATTTTAGCTGCTTACTTCTGTTTTTTGTTGGTATAATTGCTCTCTCTGCAAAAGCAATGAATCGAGAATTCTCCCTAAGGTCAGCATTTAATTTTTGCCTCGCTCTGGCTGCTATAGTATTACAATTCTTGAAATAATACAGCATCGATCCTACTATTAAGTTTGCCTGGAGCATGCCAGCACGTCGGACACCGGTGTTCCAGCGACTGCCTCAGTCACTCAATCAAGCAGGAGGCTCATTTGGCAATTTACTATCTTTGTGGGCGGTGGCCGAGGCGTGGAACCTATCCGATGCCTAGATTGGGTCCTACCCGCGTCCGTCATTGGAAGGCTCTTGGCACTCGCGGTAGGATTTGGAAAATGAGCAATGCCTCTGGAAAAGAGCAGAGTGGGCGGTGAGGAGAGACATCGTGTGCATTTCGCTCCTCATTGGATAGCTGCTCTGTCACTCATACTCTGCTCCGGTAGGTGGAAAAGCTCCAGGGCGGGTATCGTGGACTCCGTACTGCCCTCCTCCAAGATAGGATCCAGACGCGTGACGTCTCAGACATTTGTTGTTGGGGTTTGGGCCTCATTAATTATTCATTAAGTTCTTGAGAGGGTTACAGCGATTGGTGGCTGAGGGACCTAGTCGATTGTTTCTTAGCTAAAAATACGTGTCGCATCGTACGCGCCTGGAGAAGCTCCGCATAAATTATTCTGATAGGGAGGGGCGGGGCCACGCATATATTAGTCAAATGAGCCAGGGAGGGAGGGAAGCCGGCTGCGAATTAGCCTAAGTTATTAAAGATGGCGGCAGAGCGGAGTCGCTCTCCGATGGACTCGCCGGTTCCGGCCTCAATGTTCGCCCCCGAGCCCAGCTCCCCGGGGGCAGCCAGGGCCGCGGCGGCCGCCGCCCGACTCCACGGCGGCTTCGATTCGGACTGCAGCGAAGACGGCGAGGCGCTCAATGGCGAGCCGGAGCTGGACCTCACCAGCAAGGTAGGCCCTGGCGGCGGCGGCGGGCGCTGAGGGGAGGCGGGCGGCGGGCCGAGCCTTCTCCTGGGCTACGGCGGGGCCAGCTGGTGGCCGGTCCTCGAGAGAGGGCGGGGCAGGGGGTAACTGGGCCGAGTTCGCCCACCTGCCGGTCTCCGGGATGAACTGGGGCTTGCTGCGCTAGGGGCGCCCCCAGAGTCCTCCGCTGCCGCCTAGTTCCCCGGCGGCCCCAACACAGCCTCCTGCCCCCCACGGAGATCGCAGCCCCTCGGCTCCGCCACGTGGAACGGGGGCGCCCGACGCCGGCAGCGCTCTGCGAGGTCCTAGTCCCCGCGCCGAGCCCCTCCCGCTTCCTCCGGTTTCCCCTGGTAAGGAACCCGGAGATAGAGAGCGGTCCTCTCCCTGGGCCGCGCGGGACAGCTGAAGATCCAAGTAGCTTGGGCAGCGGGCGGGATGCTCGGGAAGACAGGTAGTGGGAGGTCATGGGAAGGGTGGCAGCCGCGCCTCTTCCTAGACTCAGGAAAGGAAACAAAGTAGTCGCTCAGCTGGGGACAAGGATGTCAGGGAATGTCTGCTTTGTGAGTCCACCCAAAACAAAAAGGAAAGTGGACAGGACCCATAACTCCCATTCTGGGAGCGGAACCTAATCTTGTATGAATGGAATAATAAAGGAAATTTTAAATCGTGTCTTCTGAGCTGTCGACAAGGTAGGCAAGAATGAAGAAGGGCTCACCATCTGTTTGGCATTGTGGCGAATAAAAACAATAAGTATAAGATATGACTGGTGTTTTGAGGGCGCTTAACGTTGACATCGCTTGAAGAAGAATGCCAACTTGGGAGTCAGACAGGGCTGGGTTCCGTTTCCTGCCCTGCCATTAAAAGGCTCTGTGACCTTGGGAAAGTTTCTTAACCTCTCAGTTCTCAAATAACCTCATTTTAAGGAAGTGCAGATGCATTGTCAAAATGTAAATACTGGAAGTGAACTGGATAGCTGATAATTCCCAGTGCAGATTAAATAGCAGCAGATGTAAGGTGGAACGTTGATACCACCTCCTCCTACCTGTTGCAGGGTAGCTCCCATAGAGAGTTTATCCAAACTCTCTAAATGTTTATGACATATCTCAAAAATGTTTATGGCTTTTCATAGTTTATGGTGGCAAAATTCATGAAACTTGGAATTAAAGTGGAGAGAACTTTCTTTGCAACTTAAGCAAACTACACTCTTTTCAGCTGCTCATTTTCCCTGTACTCTTAGCTATGGATGTAGAAGCCAGCCAGCTCCTCCTTGTCACAGTGGTCCTGTCTGGTGCCTCTGATGCTATTATGAGGTTGGCCAAGCTCAAAGAGAGGGCCAGCAGGTCAGGGAAAATGTGAAAGGCAATGTGATGTAATATAAAAGACCCAGGCAGCATCCAAGTTACAATTACAAGCCTTGATGGAGGTGATAAGATTATGCACTTGACTTAAAAGCACAGGAGCTGGGTGTCAGTACCTGGTCAAGGTGCTGAAGAAATGCAGTAGGAAATTGCAGGGCAGAGTTGCAAAGAGGGTAGTACCTTCATTTCCTGACTGACTTATTTAGTGTTCCTGGATTGGGAAGTATTACTTCATCACATAGCTGGGGAAGTCCTCACAATGTTGAAATTGAGAATATGTATAAAAACACTGATGGTATTGAAAGGAAGAACTGATGTTGTGGAGGGAGAGAAGGGATGGGTTGAATAGATTGATTACTGAGGAAAAGATTAGAAGCTAGAAGTTTATTTACTTACTACAATTAAATGTGAGGACCTAAGGCTCCAGGAGCTTCCAAAGGGAGAAACAGTGAACAGTGTGGCTAATTTCATCCAAGGACCTTTTTCTAGAAATGATTGGATGAAGAAAACTTTGTAGTTACCATTTTGAGGTGTGGACTGGATGCATTTTGAGGTGTGGCCATAGGATAGAGGTAGTTCTGATTGAAAAACTGAGACTCAGAGGTTAAGTTCTTTGTCCAAGGTCACACAGGAGTGGTTTAGAGAACGGGGTCTGACGTGCCTATTGGTAAATGGCTATCTCTGTTAGTGACGGATACTTGAATGTTATTAGCAGAGGTTTGCAAAGTGTTGGTGCTGATATTCACCTTAGTGGTAATGATGTTTGTTGATGAAAATGAGTTGTGCAGGGGCAGCGCCTGTGGCTCAAGAAGTAGGGCGCGGGTCCCATATACTGGAGGTGGTGGGTTCAAACCCCGCCCCGGCCAAAAACTGCAATAAATAAATAAATACATGAACTGTTTAAAAAAAAAAAAGTTAAAAAAAAAAAGAAAATGAGTTGTGCAGACAATTTTCTTTTTTTTTTTCTTGAGACAGAGTCTCACTATGTCACCCTTAGTAGAGTGCTGTAGCATCACAGCTCACAGTAACCTCCAAATCTTGGGCTTAAGTGATTCTCTTGCCTCAGCCTCCCAAGTAGCTGGGACTACAGGCACCCACCACAATGCCCGGATATTTTTTGTTGCAGTTGTCATTGTTGTTTAGCAGGCCCAGGCCGGACTCAAACCTACCACCCTTGGTGTATGTCGCTGGCACCCTTACTGAGCCATGTGCAGTGGCATCACTGCTCACAACAACCTCCAACTCCTGGGCTTAAGCGATTCTCATGCCTCAGCCTCCCAAGTAAGCTGGGACCACAGGTGCCCCACAACACCCAGCTATTTTTTGGTTGCCGCTGTCGTTGTTTGGCAGGCCTGGGCTGGATTCCAACCCACCAGATCAGGTGTATGTGGCTGGCGCCTTGGCTGCTTGAGCCACAGGTGCCAAGCCAGAATAGATTTCTTTCGTTATTCAAAAGAGCCATTGGCCTGTGGGTGGAGGGCATGGTGCCAGGAGATCTCGGTCCTTTGAGCTTCCACATGCCAACTGCAGGTAGACTTTGGCATGTAAAGTGTAAAGCACTGCTCTTCAGTTTTTACCCTCAATGCTAGTTTCTCAGTTTGGATCCTGCCCCTCCTGTTAAGCAGCAGGAGGTGGTTGCTCATACCCTCTTTATTGTGGGTTGTGGCCGAGACATGTGCATTTTAATATATCATATAGCTCATCAGGCTTTAGGCTCAAAGGCTATTAAAAGAGAGGTGGAAAGGGTATGAGGAGGCTACAAAGCTATTTTAGATTAGGGTGCTGTGGGGTTCTGTCAGGGTCTTTGGTCAGGTTATCGATCAGCTTTGGCTGTGGGGCAATTTTAGTAAGTGTGGTCCTAAGGCTGTTGGTTTCTTTTCTAGCTGGTTCTAGTGAGCCCTACATCAGAGCAGTATGACAGCCTACTTCGGCAGATGTGGGAGAGGATGGACGAGGGATGCGGAGAGACCATATATGTCATTGGGCAGGGATCAGGTGAGCATAGTTTTCCTTTCACTTTATTTTAAAAAATTAATTAGAGTGTGTTTTCTCTTTTTCAACTTTTTACTCATATATCTCAGTTGCAATGATTCTTTAGTATCTGTACAACTGTTTGGAGAATATCAAAATAACAGAGTGAATGTTAATTCCCACCTTAGTGGTTGTAATATACTTGACTTAAAGATTCACTTTCCTAGCAGTTTTACAGATGCTTCCCTTCTATCTCCCATACTCTGTTTGCAAAAAAGGAAATGATGCACAAAGCAGAGGAACTTCTTGTCTAAGGTAGTAGGGCAAATAAGTTAGGTCTAGAAGTAAGCCTGCCCTAGGCAGCTCCAGATCTTCCCTTCCATGCCCCATTCACAGTTCCCATTGCTACTTATTTTCTGCTTTACAGAGACCTCCATGATTCTTCTCAATATCATCAAAGAAAAAATGCTTAAAATTCTTCTCTTTAGTCAGGCTCCTTGTCCTAGACGATACTGGTCATTTAATCTAGATAACTGTGATGACAGAGGTCCTCTTCTCTTCCCACTGGATCCTGACAGGCACATAGACTTGTATCTATTCTGGAAGGGACTGGTTGTTGTTCTCCAACCTGTTTATTAAAATGTGTTTTGAGGAAGACAACCCCAGACAGAATCTCAGATTTAATTATAGGCTTTTCTTTTCTCTTTTCTGGTCACTTCTAGTTTACACCCTCAATATAAGGCCTAATTTTCTTCATCTTTATTATGACATTATCTTTGCTGAAATAACAGCTGGGATTGTTAATGGTCATGAATTTAGCCCATGCTAGCACATCTTTGTAGGGAGCCCAGGGTGTGCCTAGATGCATCATTAAAGGAACTGTTTTCTTTGCTGAATGTAGGCTTTGTAAAGACAGGTAATAATTCTTTGTAGTTGTAGTTGAGGAAATCTCAACATCATTTTTTAACTATTTGACACTTATACATTACATTATCTTCTCTTTTCTCTTTCTTCTTGTTTTTCTTTCTTTTTTTTTTTTTTAAACATTAAGTATCTTCTAAGGCTTGATACTGTTGCAGAACTCTTTTGGATACTTGAAATGTGGTCCCTGCCCCAAGGAAGAAAGATGGCATATATACAAATAACCTCAGTTACAAGTATTTGGAAATACTAACAAGAGTGATGGAAGAAGGGTTTGATCTCCTGATACAACTATGCCTTCCTTACACGTCTATCCTTAAATTATAGGCCTTACATATCTTTCATACCTATCCTTTTCATCCCATCCGTGCTGCCACCTCCCTAGTTGTAGGTTTTATCTCCTAAAAGAAAGCATGCATGGTCAGAGAGATAGGCAAACCAAGAGGTTACATATCAAGAAAAGGAGTTGATTAGCATTGTCAAGTGCTACAGAAGCAGCAAGGAGTGTCAGGTTTAGAAAAAGCCATTCCATTTTGGTGACTAGGAAATCATTGGTAGTCTTTTGAAAGCTTTCATGTCTGGTGCGCATCTGGCCTGCTGGAATAAGACAAACCACTTGAGAAACTTGTCAGTTTTGACAAGTGTTGTGACTACTCTTTAAAGATCCAGATTTTTAAGACTCCCTTTTCCCCTTAGCCTTTATTGTGGATGCAGTGAATTTTACCTTGTCTTGGTACTTACAACTAATTAACCATGGCAAAGCATAAGAAGATGTCAGACATTCATTAACACATCTACACACCCAAGCATTATCCTTGCATCTACCAATTGGATGCTATTAGATTTCATAATGACTCCTTCTTGCTGAAATTCTTTAGAAGTAGAAAAGAGATTGTAACTAGTTAAACGAGTTGAACATCAAACAGAGGACTAACACAGATGCAAGGCCTCCAAGGGTCAGTTTCATCAGTGACTTCCTTGGGGCTTTACCTCTGTTTGTCATGTCCTTCCCTGTAAAATGGGAACAATGACACCTTCCCCATACTACTTTAGAGAAATTTTGTACTGATAAATGAAATACTGAAAAAATCTAAGCATTGCAGAAGAATGTGCTTTTAAGTATATATGCTTAATTTAAGGTTGATATTTTATTATTTATTTATTTATTTTTGAGACAGAGTCTCAATATGTCACCCTGGGTAGAGTGCTGTGGTGTCACAACTTGCAGCAACCTCAAACTCTCGGGCTTAAGTGATTCTCTTGCCTCAGCCTCCCAATTAGCTGGGACTATAGGCACCTGCCACAACACCTGGCTATTTTTTGATTGTAGTTGTCATTGTTGTTCAGTAGGCCCAGGCTGGATTTGAACCTGCCAACTCTAGTGTATGTGGCTGGTGCCCTAGTTGCTGTGCTACAGGTATGGCCAGGCAGGCCTGAATTTACCTACTAACCTTTTTCCTTGTCTTCCATTAGAGATAATAATAGAATTTATCCCTTGGTGTAATAAGTGAAGATTAAGTGAGAATTCAAGAAAATCACTTGGCTGGGCCTAGTGGCTCACACCACTAGACACTAATCCTAGCACTTGGGAGGCCAAGGCAGGTGGATTACCAGAGCTCACTGTTTCGACATCAGCCTGAGCCAGAGCTAGAGCGAGACTTTGTCTCTAAAAATAGCTAGGCATGGTGGAAAGCACCTGTAGTTCCAGCTAATTGGGAGGCTGAGACAAGAGAATCAATGGCTTAAGCCCAAGAGTTTGAGGTTGCTGTGAGCTATGATGCCACGCCCCCTTACCAAGGGTGACAAAGTGAGACTCTGTCTCAAAAAAAAACAAAAGAAAACCACTTGGTATATAGCAAGCACTATATAAACGTTAACTAGTATTGGTACTTGCCATAGTTGTTTTTTAAGGGTCTCAGGTTATAGTTGATAGACTGTGCTATTTCTTTCAAAGAGAACCTTGTTCATTCCTCAAATTCTAAATCATGACTTTTTTTTTTTTGAGACAGAGTCTTAGTCACCCTAGGGTTGAATACCATGGAATCATAGCTCACAGCAACCTCGAACTCTTGGGCTTAAACTATTCTCTTGCCTCAGCCTCCCGAGTAGCTGGAGCTACAGGTGCCTGCCACAACACCTGGCTATTTTTTAGAGATAGGGTCTCTCTCTAGCTCAGACTGCTCTCGAACTCCTGAGCTCAAGTAATCCTGCCTCAGCCTCCCAGAATGTTGGGATTACAGGCGTGAGCCACCTCGCCTGGCCAAAGTCATGACTTTCTAAGAATTGGGTACTATATTAGAAGCTCAGGAAACTTAGGTAGAATGTTAAGTCTTGTGGGGGAGTCAGGAAAGGCTTCACAGGGCACCTTCCCCTTGGATTGATTCCAAAGAATGAGCAGGAATTTTCCAGGTAAAGGAAAGCAGTAGTGAGTAGGCAGAGAGAACTGTATGCATAAAATCATTGAAGCAGTGGAGTCTGGAATATTTGGTGGGCCAGAAGTAGTCTAGTAAGAGGGGAATGGAGAATGTGAGGTTGAGAGTAGCAGAATGGGAAGCTGGACAGGGAGATAGGCCCTAGATCATGAGGGTCCTTGAATGCCATGCCAAAAAGGTTAAACTTTTGTCCTAGAAGTCTGGGGAGCCTTTGCAGCACATTGAGCAGGAGAACACATATAGGAAAGGTAAGTGAGCTGGCAGGACAGAAATCTGATTAGGGTCAGGCATGGCAGAGTATGTGGCCTTTAGTAATTGGACCTCTGCTGCTTTTCTCCTCAGCCTTTGTCTTCACTCCTACAGAGTGAGGAATGCAATGCATGCTGGAGAAGGGTAATATGACTGACCAAGAGCCCTGACGGACAAGGTGACATTGACGATGGCCCCCTGGTGTGGAGCAGAACCTGAAAGCACAGAAGCAGGGGAGGTTGGATAGAACTGGGGAGCAGTCAGGCAAGAACGGCAAAGTTAGCCAGCCTTCTCAGGAGCAATTCCAACAGCCCTTCTCTAACCCAAAAGCTTTTCAGAGCTCAGTTGACCATGCATTTAGAAACTCCCCAGCCCTGCCACTCCCTCTTTGATAAATTGTTTTACATTTTACAAACATTTGAGGACTTGATATAGGAAAGGCACCCCTCATGGGGCATCAAGGAATTGTTGAGATATAGTCTGTGTCCTGAAGATGCTTATGTATGGTAGGAAGGAGGACATGTATCCGAGGCACTCTACGCTGGGTAGTACATGGCAAATGGTGTAAGGGAGATGCACGCATGTGTAGGGCTGAATAGTAGGATTTTGTCAGCAGGAGGTACACTGGAGGGCTTTCTAGGACAGGAAATTTATGAGCAAAGGTGTAGAGCTAGGACTGTGCAGGGAATCCCAGGGGTGAGGGGGGATATGTGTGACCCAGCCACTTATACTGGGACAAGTTTACAAGGGAAGAACAGGGAGGCAGTGTGGAATAAGTGGGGGAGGCTGTTGGGGCTGGGAAGGAACACTGCTGGGTCTGAGAAGCCATTTGGAGGCTTTGACTTGGACGTACACCATCAGAGAGGTACTTTATATAGGCTTTTACCTGTGGGAGAGTCCATGTAGGATGGTTGGAGAGAATAGAGACTGGATTTGCTAAGTCAGTTAAGAGTCTATTGTGGCAATTAGGGTAGAATAAGGGCCTGAATCAGGCTGATGGCTTTGGTTTGGCACAAAGGGTAAACAGCAGAGAAAAAGGGCAAGATAGAATGCTAGAATCTGTAGGATTAGACTGAAGAGCCTGGAAGGATGGTATTGTTGTTGTCAGAAATAGGGGCAGTAAGAGGAGGAACTGGTCAGGCAGTAGAAGGAACCTTGCTAGAGGAGAGGTGCTAGGTTTGGAATACAAAGACTTTTGTCCACATGGCCCCTCAGCTCCCTCCCAAGCTTCCCGGGGTTCCATTTATCCTTCTATTAGAAGGGAACAGTAATACCTATCTCATAGGGTTATAGTGAGGACGAAAATGCTTGCTTTCTTTCTTTTTTTTTTTTTTTTTTTTGAGGCAGTCTCTCTGTTGCCCTGTGTAGAATGCCGTGTGTCATCACAGCTCACAGCAACCTCAAACTTTTGATCTCAAGAGATCCTCTTGCCTCAGTCTCCCAGGTAGCTGGGACTATAGGTGCCTGCCACAGTGCCCAGCTATTGTTTTGTTGTAGTGTCGTTGTTTAGCAGGCCTGGGCCAGGTTCAAACCCATATGTGGCTAGTGCTCTAGCCACTGAGCTACAGGCACCGAACCTATTTTATTATTTTTAAGAGACAGGGTCTTGGGCAGCGCCTGTGGCTCAAGGAGTAGGGCGCCAGCCCCATATACCGGGGGTGGCAGATTCAAGCCCAGCCCTGGCCCAAACTGAAAAAACAAACAAACAAACAAAAAAAGATGGGGTCTTGCTGTTGCTCAGACTGGTCTCAAACTACTGAGCTCAAGCAATCTACCTGCCTCAGCCTCCCAGAGTGCTGGGATTACAAGTGTGAGCCGCAGTGCCTGACTTTAAAATACTTTCTTTCTGGCTCAGTGCCTGTGGCTCAAGCAGATAAGGTGCCAGCCACATACACCTAAGGTGGCGGGTTCAAATCCCGCCCAGGCCTGCCAGACAATGATGGCTGCAACCAAAAAATAGCCAGGCGTTGTGGCGGGTGCCTGTGGTCCCAGCTACTTGGGAGGCTGAGGCAGTAGACTCGCTTGAGCCCAGGAGTTGGAGGTTGCTGTGAGCTTCGATGCCACGGCACTCTACCCAAGGGGATAGCTTGAGGCTCTGTCTCAAAAAAAAAACAACTTTCTTTCTTTTTTTTTTTGAGACAGAATCTGAAGCTGTTGCCCTGGGTAGAGTTCCATGGCGTCATAGCTCACAGCAACCTCCAACTCCTAGGCTCAAGCCATCTCTTGCCTCAGTTTTTCTTTTTCTTTTTCTTTTTTTTTTTGCAGTTTTTGGCCGGGGCTGGGTTGGAACCGGCCACCTCCGGCATATGGGGCCGGTGCCCTACTCCTTTGAGCCATGTGTACCGCCTTGCCTCAGTTTTTCTATTTTAGTAAAGATGGGGTCTCACTTTTACTCAGGCTGATCTTGAACTATTGAGCTCAAGCAATCCACCTGCCTCGGCCTCCCAGAGTGCTAGGATTATAGGTGTAAGCCACTGTGCCCGGCCTAAAATGCTTTCTTTCTTTTTCGTTTTTTTTTTGGTAGAGACAGAGTCTCACTCTATCACCCTTGGTAGAATGCTGTGGCATCACACAGCTCACAGCAACCTCCAACTTCTGGGCTTAGGCGATTCTCTTGCCTCAGCCTCCGGAGTAGCTGGGACTACAGGCACCCACCTGGCTTTTTTTTGTTGTAGTTTGGCCGGGGCCAGGTTTGAACCTGCCACCTTAGGTGTATGTGGCTGGCGCCTTAGCCGCTTGAGCCACAGGCGCCAAGCCTAAAATGCTTTCTTAATGTTAGGTTTTATGCTGTTGTTTAAAGGATGAGGTGGTGTTTAGGCTTGGATATTAGATTTGTAGGAGTTATCTAAGCAATTGGAAATTAAGTCTGGTGCTCTGGGAATGGGGTGATTCTAGAAATGATTGAAGCCATAGAAAGAGAAGAGAGTCACTGACAGACTACTGGAGAAGATTGGTATTCAAGGACAGAAGGGAGATAGAGGAGGGGAGGCACCAGCAGTGGTCAGGTGATGGCTGAGCAGAGTGGGAGGGAGGTACCTCGGAAGGAAAGGCAGCAGGGTGGCCAGCAGTGTGGAATACTGTTGAGGTCAAGCAAAGAGTGGTTAGAAGGCCACTTGTAACTTGTGAAAACTGCGGTCTTTCCTGGAATTGTCACATTCTCATGGGGTAGGTGGTGGGGAAATGATGTGCCGATTGTGCCTCAGATATTTGGTGGCAAAAAGAGGAGATGGCAGCTCTGCAGATATTAAGAGCCAAGGCAGTGGGTGGTTTTTCTTTCCATAGTTTAGGAGCTTCAGCTTATTTGGAGGGTCAGAAAGAGAAGAGAAGAATACTTGGTGCTGTGAGATCTTTGGAGTTGGTGAAAGAGAAGATGGTTACTTAGATTAACCTAGGAAAGGAACAGGGTGCTCTTGGAGACAGGACAGCAGGGGGAATGGCTGAGGCAGTGATGTGGGGATTAAATTTGAAAACTTAGAAAGCACCTGATCGGGTTGTTACACAGTCGGTACTCAATAACTGATTGGTTGATCCTTTCTTCCATCTGACTGCTTTCCTCATCCTGAGCTCAAAGTCATTCTTCCAGCTGCTTGTTGGACATTCCACCTGAACCACCTCAATTAAAAATCTGTCTCTAAAATAATTCTTAAATTCTTCCCTATTTTCCTACATCTTTCTGTCCTCATTATCTCTTGACTAGATTATTAGTTACTTCCAACTGGGCTCCCCCTTCTTGATCCCTCGCTGGCCAATGTACCCTCTCTACGGCTACCCAGATCTATCTAACCCACAGTGGTCTGATCTTGTTGCTTCCCTCCCTAACCCTTCAGATTTCTCACGGCCACAAAAGGTGTCTTGCTGCTGTCTATTATCAATCTGCCATACCCACTTTCACCTCTTGTCTGCCCCCCCACCCTTGCCCATTCTATTCCCCAACGTTCTGAGCTGCTTCCTGGTCTTCGAACTTGCCACAGTCTGCCATGCTCCATGCTTTGCCCTCTGGCTAGGACGTCCTTCCTCCATCCTCTGCAGGCTCATTTCTCACACCTGGAGACCCAGCTTAGCCTTGGCACTAGGCACAGCTGTCCTCAGCTTCCCTAGGCAGTGCTTTATGTTCTCTGTGCATATTTCTATAGCACATACTTGAGCTGTATTGCAATTAATTAATTTCCTGTCTTTCTTCTCCTGCTGAGCTGTGAGCTTGCTAGGGGCACCTGTAGTCCCAGTACCCAGCATGAGGCTTGGCATAATACCTAGGAGAGCCTCAGTGATTGTTGTTGAATGAATTAATGAATGCCCTGCTTGATGGATAAGGTTGTGGCACTATCATGCTTTAATTCTATGTGTATCCGAGTTTTTTTTCAGCTAGAAAGCATTGTGTTTCTCTCTAGTGCCCAACAGGGCCTTTGTTAGGAAGGGTTGACTGGGTGGCTTATTGGTCAGGACCACCTCTCCTGCTGATGTCTGGGCTCTTAATCACCAGATGGGACTGAGTATGGGCTGAGCGAAGCTGACATGGAGGCCTCCTATGCCACAGTGAAGAGCATGGCAGAACAGATAGAAGCTGATGTCATCCTCCTGCGGGAACGTCAAGAAGCTGGGGGCCGGGTTCGTGATTACCTGGTCCGGAAACGAGTCGGAGACAATGACTTCCTGGAGGTCAGGTGCGGAGGCTTCAGATCGGTTCAGGAATCCCCATTCTTCACAGAGCAAGTGATTGAGCCTATGACACTTGGAGTGTCAGTACCACCCCTTCCTTTCCTTTCCCTTCCCTTCCTAAGGCATCCAGGGACGTGATAGCTCCATTCTCTATTTCTACACTTTCCTGTCCCTAAGTATTTCCCTTTGGGAGGAGCGGGAGAGGGGCCAGTCATCTGTTCTGTGGGCTGCATTTACTTTCCTGTCAGCCTGTGAAGCTGGAAACCAGGGTAAAGGCAGAGGCCTTTTGTGCTTCTTGTAGCTCTGGGGCTCTTCTGGCAGTGTGGGGAAGGTAGTGGGAGTTAAGAGAGATAGTCATTACGGGAGCCCAGTTCCTCCTGAATAACTCTACTCCCTGGATACAGTTCCAAGAACTTTCCCAATGTGCTCATCCGTGGGTAGGAGGGGCTTAGGGTGAGCCTGGACTCATGAATCCCATTATAGGGTTCTGAGTTGTCTCTTCTCTCACTAACTCTCACTTGGATGTATGGGTTCATGTACATGCAGGGTGGCAGTAGTGGGCAACGTGGATGCCGGCAAAAGCACGCTTCTGGGGGTCCTGACACATGGGGAGCTGGACAATGGCCGAGGCTTTGCCCGTCAAAAACTCTTCCGCCATAAACATGAGATTGAATCTGGGCGCACCAGCAGTGTGGGTAACGACATTCTGGGCTTTGACAGCCAAGGCAATGTGGTGAACAAGCCTGACAGCCATGGTGGCAGCCTAGAGTGGACAAAGATCTGTGAGAAGTCCACTAAGGTTATTACTTTCATCGATTTGGCTGGCCATGAGAAGTACTTGAAGACCACTGTCTTTGGCATGACTGGCCATTTGCCTGACTTCTGCATGCTTATGGTAAGTGTGAGGCCCTCCTAGGAGGGGAGGCTTCAGCAGGGTTGGGGGCTGGTTATGTGCAGTGGTTTGAAATTGTTCTAAGGGCTAGGCGCAGTGGCTCATGCCTATAACCCTAGCACTCTGGAGGCCAAGACAGGTGGGTTGCTTGAGCTCAGGAGTTCAAGACCATCCTGAGCAAGAGTAAGATCCTGTCTCTACTAAAAATAGAAAAACAAGCTGGGCATTGTGGTGGATGCCTGTAGTCCCAGCTACTTGGGAGGCTGAAGCAAGAGGATCACTTGGGCCCAAAGAGTTTGAGGTTGCTGTGAGCTATACCACCACGTTCTATTGAGGGCAACAAAATGAGATGCTGTCTCAATAAATAAATAAATAAATAAAAGAAATTGTTCTAAGACTAAGGCCTCGGTTTGGGGCTTTGATGCTGTATAAGGATGACACATTTTGCAGGGGTACCCAGTCCTTTAAGTTTGTAATCCCTTCTGGGTGTGAGCCTTGATCTCTCCCCTATGTTACATCAAGAAGGGAGCCCCGTGGTAAAAACTGGGTACCATTGCAGACCTTGCTGGTTTTTTGCAGAGGCATAGAGGGTTTCTCCTGGGACTTCCTTATTACCTTCAGGAATGCTTTCTCCAGGGGGTTGGCCTACTCTGAAGAGGTGGCACCCTTCTTAGAGAAGGGAAGTTTGGTGAGGAAGTGGAAGTGCGCACCATAGAAGGTATAGGCAGCCGTCAGAAGGGCCTGGGAGGTGGCCTCTTCCAGATGCAGGGAGAAGTACCAGCCAGTGCACAGCCCTTGTCAACAGGCTGCTGGTGCCTGGGACTGTGCTAGGCCTGGTATATAGCAGTGAACAAGGCTGTGGGGGCATCTTGAGGAGCTTGTAGTGTAGTGGGGTGAAAGTTTTAAGCCAGGCGTCCTCAAACTGCGGCCCGCCTAGGACATTTATTCAGCCCGCCGGGCATTTTAGCCACCACTGCCTGTCTTGCTTAGCAGCCGACTAGTCCCGGGACCCACAGTCCAGCCCTCCAGTGGTCTGAGGGACAGTGAACTGGCCCCCTGTTTAAAAAGTTTGAGGACTCCTGTTTAAGCAGTTCATTGTGTAGATTAACTGAAAGGACAGGAAGCAGAGGGCTCTGCTTTGGATCATGTTGCTAAGCTTGCCTTTGTGTTTCTGGAAGGAGAGTGGGAGTGGTGAGGCCCACAACCTGTGCACAAGTCCATGGCTTTCATGGAGGATGGGAGGAGGAGGGAAGAAGGGAAGGGAGAGAGCAAGAGTGCACTTAGGCAACTAAACAAGTTTTCCCTTGGCAAGTCCTTCCTAAAGCCTTTCCCCATTTCCTGATTCCTTCAGCTGCCTGGATTCGTAAGTGTAGTAAACATAAGCATCTGTTTGTAGCTAACTTGATCAAGTTGCCCCACAAACACAGGTTCTCAAGAATTCTTCCCAAGGTAGAGTGTAGTAAAGAGAGGCAGGACATATGGTAAGAATACTCATGTCTGCTCTTGAACTACAGTGAGCAAGACCAGTTGATGGACTTGTGTTCACCCCAGATAAAACATTATATTCACATTATCTGACTTTTGGGCTGTGATCCAAATACTTAAATTTCTGCATAAAATAACATAAAAAAAAGTTTCGTTATTTTTTATGACATTGGATTTTCAGGAAAAAATATTTAATATATATAAATGGCATAGATAGAGCACTGTCTTATCCAAGTTGGGTAGAGCAATAGGAAGTCTGGGTTGGATTAGAAAGGTGGTTGAAGGGAATGGGAAGAATTAGGAGGAAGATTGAAGTGTCCTGATGTGGGAAGAGGGAACATAGTAGTCACAGGTCAGCTATGTCAGCAGGATGGTGACTCATCTTTGAGCTGTGATGATCAAATGAGCATCTCAATACAGACACTGAAGAATGGATAAAGCACTATAGAAATATGTCATGGCATTTTGTCTTTATAATTTTGTTTTGTCTTAGTAAATAATACATTTACATGGTACTATTTCTTTATAATTTTGTTTTGTCTTAGTAAATAATACATTTACATGGTACTAAAATAAAAAGGTGCCAAAAGCTTATAGTGAAAAGTGTCCCTTCTTCTTTTGTCCAGTTTCTTCCTGGAGGCAACTGGTATTTCCAGTTTTTTTGTGTACCTGCCGGAGATAGGCAATATACCACCAAGTCTGTATGTTGTCTCCAGTTCCTCCAATTTCAAATGTTCAGAAAAATTAAAAGAATAATATGATGAATACATAAACCCACCACTTAGATTCAACGCCATTAACACTTTATCATAATTATATGTATATGTGATGGGTACATATGTATATATATGTACACATAGTTTTTTTAGGGTTTTTTTTTTAAATCGTTTGAAAGTAGATTGTAGACACTGTGACTCTTTGCCACATATTTCAGCACATAGCTCTTAAAAGTAAGGATTGTGTCCTACTGTTACTATAACCAAGAAAATGAACAATAATTTCCTGATATCTTCCACTAGCTAGTCTATCTTTATATTATCTCAGATGTCCCCAAGTGTCTTACAGCTGCTTTTTTCAAGCTACGCTACAATCACCACTTACTTCTTTCCATAGTAGCATAACATGTATACCTTGTCCTTTTCCCGTTGAAGATATATCTTGGTTATTAGCCCATATTAGTAGATAAGAGTTTCTTCTTTCTTTTGTATGACACTTTTATACATGTGCTTTAATTTCTTTAACTAGTCTTTATGATGCTATTTAAAAATATTCACTGTGGTTCAGCGACCATAGCTCAGTGAGTAGGTCTCCAGCCACATGCACTGGAGCTGGTGGGTTTGAGCCCGGCCCAGGCCAGCTAAACAACAGTGACAACTGCAACCAAAAACATGGCCAGGCATTGTGGTGGGCATCTGTAGTCCCAGCTACTAGGGAGGCTGAGGCAGGAACATCGCTTGAGCCCAGGAGTTTGAGGTTGCTGTGAGCTGTGACTCCATGGCACTCTACCAAAGGTGACATAGTGAGACTCTGTCTCAAAAATAAAAAATAAAAACATTCGTTGTTACTAGAACGAATAGTAACAGTAGTAATAGCTGTCATAGTTTGAACACCTAGTTCATGCTGGTTCTTTGCTGGACCTTTCATATATGTTATGACATTTAAACCTCAACCTTCCAAAGTGGGTATTGTGGCTTGGCGCCTGTAGCTCAGTGGCTAGGGTGCTGGCCACATATATCGGGGCTGGAGGGTTTGAATTGGCCTGCGCCTGCTAAACAACAGTGACAACTACAATAATAATAACAAAAATGACTGGGTATTTGTGGCAGGTGCCTGTAGTCCCAGCTACTTGGGAGGCTAAGGCAAGAGAATCGCTTAAGCCCAAGAGTTTGAGGTTGCTATGAGCTATGACGCCACGGCACTCTACCAAGGGCAACATAGTAAGACTCTGTCTCCCCAAAATAAATAAATAAATAAATAAAATATAGTGGGTATTATCTCCCCATTTTACAGATGGGGAGACTGAGGGCCAAGGATAAATCAGTTGTTTTCCCAGACTGTCTGGGTTTATCTTTTTTATTGTTCACAAATCACCTCAGATTTTAATAGCCTGCATCACTGAGTCAGGGGCTAAAGTGATCTGTGCCCACCTCGCAGCAGTCTCTGCCTCCCTTTCCCTGACAGTTCCTTTCTGTGTTGGGGTAGGTGGGCAGCAATGCTGGCATCGTTGGGATGACCAAGGAGCACTTGGGCTTGGCACTGGCACTCAATGTACCTGTCTTTGTGGTAGTCACCAAGATTGACATGTGTCCTGCCAACATCCTGCAAGGTAAGTGAAGCCTCCAGCTAGCAGCAGCCACTCTGACTGGGGCTGTCACCTGCCATGTTAAGGTTTTAGCCCAGAATCATCTTCTTCCTTCCCTGTTTAAGCTTGGTCTGAACATAGGCTGGAATTATCCTCTGTTGTTTGTTCCTTCTGGTTCCAAACACAGGATCCTTAAGATCCCTGATCTAGCCCCTCTTTTCAGATGACCCCAGGCAGAAGAAGTTGGGTTCCACCAGCTAAGCTGGATATATATGGAGAAGTTTGAGCAGAGATCTGACACCTTTTGCCACCAAAGCTTCAACACAGGTGCCTCTCTCCCTCACTGTTGAGGATGGTAGAAGAGAATGGGGAGGTGAACGTTTGGAAGACCTCCTGATAAGGGTCTCTGCAGACTTCAAAATGTACAAGAGAGCCTTTTTTTTTTTTCTTTTTGAGACAGTCTCACTTTGTTGCTTTTGGTAGAGTGCCATGGTGTCATAGCTCACAGCAACCTCAAACTCTTGGGCTCAAGAGATCCTCTTGCCTCAGCCTCCTAAGTAGCTGGAACTACTATAGGCACTTGCCACAATGCCCAGTTATTTTTAGAGACAGAGGTCTCACTCTGGCTCAGGCTGGTCTCGAAATTGTGAGCTCAGACAGTCCACTTGCCTCAGCTTCTCAGAATGCTGGGATTACAGGCATGAGCCACTGCACCCTGTCTTCTTTTTAGACAGAGTCTCAGTTTGTTGCCCTCAGTAGAGTGCCATGGCATCATAGCTCATAGCAACTTCAAACTCTTGGGCTCAAGTGATTCTCTTGCCTCAGCCTCCCAAGTAGCTGGGACTACAGGCGCCCAGTACAATGCCCAGCTATTTTTTACAGATGAGGTCTCACTCTGGCTCAGGCTGGTCTCCAACCTCTGAGCTCAGGCAATCCACCCCGCCTTGGCCTCCCAGAGCAGTAGGTTTACAGGTGTGAGCCACCATGCCTGGCCCTAGTTTTTCTATTTTCTTTCTTTTTTTTTTTTTTTTTACATGTGTTTATTAGGTTTCCACTTACATGTATTCAACTTTGATATAAGGACAAATAATGACAATTAATAACATGATGGAGCATGGGGAAAGGGGAGACCAGACAGAGAAGGAGGAGGGGGTGAGGGAAAGGAAAAGAAGAAAAAAAAAAAGAAAAGAAAATAGAAACTAATTCTTACATAAATTGGATTTAATTTTGACCAAAGTACATTACTTAAACATTAATTTTTATTTCAACTTGTTAATATGTTGTTTAGGATATTGCATTCTCCTTTATAAATGTAATATGTTTATCATTTCTCCTTTATAATAATATATTTTCTCCAATTTTAATATCAGGTGTATCCAGATTAAGTAGAATGATTTTGAAGTATTTCTTCTTCTTCTGTTGTCTATAAGATTTGGCATGATCTGTTCTTTTGAAATTATCTTTTACTTTTATTTATAAATATTAGTTGTCTATTTTTGAGACTTTGGGAAAAAAAAAGAAGTTAACTGATGACTGCATACTGAACCTCAGAGTCAGAGCATTCTATAATAGACATGCTCTCATTTGACAATGTGAATGTTACTTTCTTTGCATTATTATTATTATTGCTTAATATTTCAATGCAGCAATAGTCTGATTTCTTTTCTGAATGTATTTATCTTTGTTTGTTCTTTATGAGGTTTTCGTTTCTAGTCCTTATCTTAAACATTGTTATTGTTATTAAATTTTAATCCTTTTTAATTTTGTGAAGGTAAAAAGTGAAAACCTAATAAACACATGTATATGCTTTTCTATTTTTATTTTTATTTTTATTTATTTATTTATTTATTTTGAGAGAGTCTCACTGTGTCACCCTTGGTAGAGTGCCATGGCATCACAGCTCATAGCAACCTCAAACTCTTGGGCTTAAGTGATTCTCTTGCCTCAGCCTCCCAAGTAGCTGGGACTATTAGGGGCCCGGCACAACCCCTGGCTATTTTGTTGTTGTTGTTGTTGTTGTAGTTGTCATTGTTGTTTAGCTAGCTCAGGCCAGGCTCGAATCCACCAGCCTCAGTGCATGTGGCTGGCACCATAACCACTGTGCTATGGGTGCTGAGCCTAGTTTTTCTATTTTTAATAGAGATGGATCTCACTCTTGCTTAGGCTGGTCTCGATCTCCTGAGCACAAGTAATCCATCTGCCTCAGCCTCCTAGAGTGTTAGGATTATAGGTGTGAACCGCCACATCTGGCCTCTTAAGAGAGCCTTTTTGTCAGGTGAAATTTTTCCAAGAAGCAATACATTCTGGGAATAACATCAGTTTTCTCAGGGATCCCCTTGTCCCCTGAGAGTTACTTGCTTACAGGATGTGGGGTTTTTTAGAGACTGGAGAAATCTGTTAGGTTTCAGACTCAGAGCCTTAGAAAGCAGATCGTGTGCTCTCTAGCAATATGTACCCACCCAAAGTTTTGATCCTCCTTTTTGCTTCTCCAGGCATTGTGGCATTTAACACTGGTCCGTCTGTCTATCTTCTGCTTGCATCAGTAATGAGTGGACCCATCTTGCCCTGGAAGCCTGGCCAAAGAGAAGGCTGTGTCCCCTAATTCTGTTCCATTTCACCCTTTAAGAAACCCTGAAGCTGTTACAACGCTTGCTGAAGTCACCAGGCTGCCGGAAGATTCCCGTGCTGGTACAGAGCAAGGATGATGTGATCGTTACAGCCTCCAACTTCAGCTCTGAGAGGTAACCGGTAGGGACATATACTTCCAGGCAGGCTCCCTTGCTAGCAGAGCTGCAGCAAGTAATGGGCCCAATGTGGCTGTTTGGGCATGAGGTCTCATGAAAACACTATATCAGAATGCCTCTTATTTTCAGAGTTGGGAGAAATAGAAATTTCTGGTCTTAGCACAAGGTCTCCCAGGCTGGCATTTGTTGCCCAGGGGCTGTAGCAGGTGACCTAGATTCTGAGATGCTGGCTTTTTGAGATTAGAATCCCAGCTAAGGCTTCAGTGTCCTTATCTATGAAATGGAAGTAATAATACATTCCTCAGAGGGCTCTCATGGTGCTGGAAATGATGTATATAAAGCACTTAGAACTGGACACAGTTATATTCTGTAACTGTTATTAATTCTTTAGACTATTGTTCCTGAAAAGCTCTTTAATCACAGATCAGTTTTGGCATCTACTTATTAATGTATCTTTTCATTCCTTAAATATTTAGTGGATGTTGTTCTGCCAGGCTCTTCATCTAGAGATTGAGGATTCAGAGTTGACTTGAGCACAGCCTTGTCCTTGAAATGTTAAGCTCCTTGGTCAGAGATACTCTCTTGATAACGGTGAACTTCATTAACTCTGCCTCTTTGCCCAGAGCCTGGGGGCTCCTCAGCAGTGATCTGCCTCCTGACTTGGTCTGCAGTGCAGAGCCCAGAACAGTCCGGCTTCCTTCAGTGCCTCTTCTCTGATGCCTCTAGGTGGCCAACAGAGGGGCACGTTCCAGACAGCCCCATTTCAGCTCGCTTGTGTTGTGTGGCTCTTCTATGCAGGAACTATCCTCAGAGCTGTGGGGAATGTATAATTCCTGATCTCTAGAATTTAGTTCACCCTGAATAGGTGAAATTGAGCCTATTTAGATGACTCTGATGGAAAATCAGATGTAGTCATGTGTAACAGAGATACAAAAGCTCTCCAGGAACTCAGAGGAGTTGAGTATGTCCATCCAGCAAAGGTTTCATGGAAGGAGTAGTATTTGAGATAAGCTCTAAAGGATGAGAAGAGTCTGGCAGTTGGATAAGAGGGAAGGAGTGGAGGAAGGAAGGTCCAAGTGAGCAAATCCACGTGGGGAGGAAAATGCCAAGCTGTGAAGAGGAGGGAGTTTTCTGATGTGGCTGGACTGTGAGACTTTGTGAGAAACACATCTGCAGAGATGATAGAAGCCTGAGTGTGAAGGGCTAGGAATGTTGGGAAAAGGGATTCATGTTATCAGTGGTGGAGAGGCCATTAAGGATTTTAAGGAAGCATGTGTAGAAAGACATGCTACTGCTTCAGGAAGAAGAAGCAGTCTTGAGGTTCCAAAGTAGGGTAGTGGTGGAGGAACAGGAAGGAGATAGGTTTCAGAGACAAAACTAAGTAAGATAAGAAGGCCTTGGAGCAAGGCTAGGTAGAAGTTGGTAGCCAGGCAGAAGGGTCAAGCCCTTGGAGGTGGGTAAGGGAGAGGTGGAGTCGTCGTGAGCAGCAGCATCTGCTCCTGGAGCCCTGCTGCCGCTCTACCCTGTGTCAAGGCAGGAGTGGACTACCTGAGCTCTTCTCTCCTCCCTTTCTCTGTCCCCTCCATTTAGGATGTGCCCAATATTCCAGATCTCCAACGTTACAGGCGAGAACCTAGATCTGCTGAAGATGTTCCTCAACCTCCTCTCCCCCCGTACCAGCTATAGGGAGGAAGAGCCTGCTGAGTTTCAGATTGATGACACTTACTCTGTGCCTGTGAGTGGCTCTGGGGTGTGGCTGGGTGGGCCTACTACAGGGGCATCAAGGGGTGGGTCTGTGGTAAGGATGGACTTACCAAGCCAGGGTCTTCTTCTTGGCAGGGTGTGGGGACAGTGGTGTCGGGGACAACACTGAGAGGCCTGATCAAGCTGAATGACACGCTGCTACTGGGCCCAGACCCCCTGGGTAATTTCCTGTCCATTGCTGTCAAATCCATCCATCGCAAACGCATGCCTGTCAAGGAGGTTCGTGGGGGCCAGACGGCATCCTTTGCGCTGAAGAAGGTGAGTGGTAATGACATGAAAACCTCCCCTCGGGCTCCATTATGCAAGGCTCTGGGCCAGATGCTTGACTCACCGTCTCCAGCTGGTCTGCAAGGTAGGGATTACTGACCTCATTTTGACAGATGAGGCCCAGGGAATTGTCCAAAACACACAGCTTATAAGTGCTAGAGGTAGGACTTGAACCCAGGACTGCCTCCTAAGCTTTCTTCGTTTGATGCCTGAGCAGGGTGCTCCTAGCTCAGTGGGGAGATCAGATAGGATGATTCTTCTGCATAGGGCCATTGGGGTCTACGCCAGGTCCCTTCCCATTCATCCTTCTATCTCTTGGGCTTTGGAGTGAGTGCTAGCCCTGGGTTCATCTGCCTTTTTTGCCAACCAAATTAACCAGGAAAAGTGGGACTCTCTCTTCTCTCTTCAATGGATAGATTGTGATCAACTGTCCCTTCCCTCTAATTGCTTGCCTGCCTTTCCTTCTCTCCCATCATTCAAGGCCCAGGAACTGAAATGCCAGTTCTTGCATGAAATCTTTTCTGACCCCCAGAAGCAGTGTCTGAGCTTCCCGCGTAACACTAAGTCTGTTTGTGCTGGCCACCCTCCAAGGCCAGTGGTCCAGTATGATGAGGGGCCAGGCTCAGCTGGGGAAGTCTTTAGGACCAGGGGATAAAACCAGAAGGCATCATTGTCCCTGAGGACTGGGGTTCCCTCTGTCTTTCAGATTAAGCGATCGTCCATCCGGAAGGGCATGGTGATGGTTTCCCCACGCTTGAATCCCCAAGCCTCCTGGGAGTTTGAGGCTGAGATTCTCGTCCTCCACCATCCCACCACGATTAGCCCGCGCTACCAGGCCATGGGTACGAGGCCAGGCCATGGGTGGGAGGACCCTGTGCTAGTTCCCTTAAGAAAGTGCTCCAAGTGACCCAAGCCCCATAGTTGTAGCTCCAGCCAAGCAGCAAGTCTTCTTCATTGTGTCTAGTGATGTCATTCTCTGCTCCAGCCGGGGACTGCAGCATTTATTCAGTCCTGTAGACACTATGCTGAAGGATCTCACCTGCATCCTTCAGCCAATGTCTGCTAAATACCGCTGTATATGTTGACATGTGGTGTTGCCAAGGGCCTTAGGGACAAAGATGAGGTAGATGGGCAAGGGCTTTGTCCTCCGGAGCTCAGTACTGTGAGGGGGCACATGTGCAAACAGAGTACTCCTTAAGCCCAGGAACTAGGACCCCTGTCTGTGTTGGGCTGAGTAGGGTGTGAAGGGATGGGGTCTAACTGAGGAAAAGGAGGGAGAGCTTGAAGCCTGATCAGAGCCAAGAACAGGCCCTAGAGATAAGCCCCGCCCTGCCACAGCTTGAGTGTATTTCGTACTTTCACTTGCTGCTACCCTTTACCCTGAGGTTACAGGGTAGCTCAAGCCTGTCTTGATCTCTGGTTCCCTTGGCAGTGCACTGTGGGAGCATCAGGCAGACGGCCACCATTCTGAGCATGGACAAGGACTGTCTGCGTACCGGGGACAAGGCCACTGTACACTTTCGCTTCATCAAGACCCCAGAGTACCTGCACATAGACCAGCGGCTGGTGTTCCGGGAAGGCCGCACCAAGGCAGTTGGCACCATCACTAAGGTATGGCTGAGGCAATCTTTCTTACTGGCCCCCAGGGAGCACTAGGGCTGCTCCTCTTCTAGTGACCTTGAACAGGCTCTTCTTGAGGAACCCTGAGGAGTTTCCCTAACTTCTAGGGGTAGAGGCACAGTCCCTGATTTGGGAAAGCTGGACCATCACTGAGGTGTGTGGCCTTAGTGCCACCTTCTCTGCACATCTAGAGAGGTGCCCCTTGGCCTCCCATTGTGGGTGTTGGTGGTGACCATGGAAGAAAGAAGGTGGGGTTGGGGCATGGCTTCCCTCCTAGGAAACTGGTGGCAGAGTGTCTGGGCCTAACCAATGTCAGCCTCCATTCGAGATACCAGCACAGGCTCCTGTGGCTTGGTTAGGGCTAAACCAAGGTCTATCCCTCAGAGCAGGGGTCTGGTTGGAGTGAGTGCTAGATAGCACAGGGGGTTGTGAGCCTGAGTTCCCTTGGGGTTTAAGCTGTTTGTATATTCTGGAGCCCACATTTGCCCTCTGCAGACCTGATTTGTGACCTTTTGTAGGGGAATTTGATAGAGTAGTTTGATACCTGCTCCATCTAGAGAAGGAAGTGCCCCAGCCTGTCTGAGATCTTAGAATCAGCCATTAGCTGATGTTTCTTCCAGAATGACTTTCCTTGGGCCTTGGGCCCATCCATAGTGACCCTGTGACTGTGTATGTTGGGGAGGTGGGGGTCATATCCTTGGAGGCATTTGCCTCTGTGACTGGCTGGGAGTTTGGCAGAGGCCATAGCACACACTGAGGTACCCCCTACAGATGCACTGGGCCTCCTCCCTGATTTGTTTGAGTTTGAACTTGGGCCACAAGGGAAGATTTTGAGACAGTTGCTCCTGACTGATGGTAGCTTTTTAGATTTTTTTTTTTTTTCTTTTCAGTTTTTGGCCAGGGCTGGGTTTGAACCCGCCACCACCTCCGGCATATGGGGCTGGCTCCCTATTCCTTTGAGCCACAGGTGCCGCCCCAGCTTTTTAGATTTCTGATAGCCAGACCCTGAATGTTTACAGCAAATGAGACATTCACTTGGTTTCTTTGGGAGGCCTGAAGTTAAAACTTGCCCTAGACCCTTGTCACAGGGGCAGCAGTAGGATTCTGGGCTAGAGATATAGCTGATGCTTTGAGGAGTCATGGCCACCTTATCAGTCAAGAGAGCCTCAAGCTTGACTCATCAGGCTCTGGGCAAGCTGGACCCTGGTCTGGGAGCTGAGCTGAGTGGGAGGTAGCAGAGAGGTTCACAGATTACTCTGTGAGGACAGCAGCTGCAGCAGAGAACAAGATGGAGCCTTTCTGGACTGACCAGAGGCAGGAAGTGAGTGAGCCCATGGCCATCATGGCTCATCCCGAGCCACTGACTAGGGTTGAGAACTCTTCTGTTATCACTGCCTTCTGTCATAGCCCTGCTGCCATCTTCCTCGCTAGACTATGAAGTCCAGGGAATGGAGCCAGGTGCAGTGGCTCACACCTGTAATCCTAGCACTCTGGGAGGTCAAAGCAGGCAGATTACCTGAGCTCAGGAGTTTGAGACCAGCCTAAGCAAGAGCCAGTCTCTAAAAATAGCCGGGCACTGTGGCGGATACCTGTAGTCCCAGCTAATTGGGAGGCTGATGCAAGAGAATCACTTGAGCCTAGGAGTTTGAGGTTGCTGTGAGCTGTGATGCCATGGCACTCTACCGAGGGTGACAAAGATTTTGTCTCAGAAAAAAAAAAAAACAACAGGGAATGGGAAGCCCCTGAGAAAAGGAGTGGGAACATGGGGTGGGTAGCCAAGTTGATGCCACTGCCCTGCAGCTCCAGCCCCATCCTCACCCCCTGGTTCCCACAGCTCCTACAGACTACCAACAACTCCCCGATGAACTCCAAGCCCCAGCAGATTAAAATGCAGTCAACAAAAAAGGGCCCTCTGACCAAACGAGAAGAGGGGGGCCCATCCAGCGGGCCAGCAGTAGGAGCACCCCCACCTGGGGATGAAGCTTCCTCTCTAGGGGCTGCACAGCCAGCTGTATCCAGCAGTCTCCAGCCACAGGTGAGCATGGGTCCCTTGCATCTTTGGGCAGGATAGCAGGGGCTTTGGCTCTTCCCCTGAGTTGGTGAAGGGGACACATAGAAGCACCTCAGGCATAGATAGGTGTTTTCAGCAACTTATGGCACTTGAGCAGCATCCAAGTGAGAGCTATTTGCCTCTGTAAGTCACAAGGCAAGTGTTTTCCAAAGCATGGGGTGTGTCCTACCTAAAATGAATTTAACTGGTCCTGATTAGCATTTGGTTTTAATGAAAAAGAATTGGAAAATGTCAAGATTTCCCCTTCATAGCAGGAGTGAATAGTTGTGTAAGAGTGTGATGTATGATGTGTGTACAGCAGTCCAACAGGTTTGAGAGACACTATCTTAGAGGACCCTCCTGTGTTTCCTTCCTGACATGCCAGCACATACATATCCTGAAGGAGAGCTGGCCTTGGGCTGTGTCACTATGTTCTTACTCAGCATGTCCTGCTGGCTGTCCCCCAGGAGCTCTCTCCGGGCCTGATGAAGGCCTGGCACCCCCTTGCACTCCTCTCCCAAGGGTCTTTCTCCACCTTCCGCTCTTTAGAGAAGAAAGTTCTGTCTTGGTCCACCTTGTCCCTTCTGTCTCCTGTTGAGCTTTCCCCGGCTTGTTCATTTCCTTTCTCTTGTCACCGTCAATAGTGCTAAGTGATGATCTCTGCTCTACTTTGTGCTTCTCTGAACAGCTCCCCTCCCACCATTATCACATGTGTCCGACTGTCCTTTGAGGGAGGCAGGCTGGGCACTGCTCCACTGTATAGACAGAGGGAAGGGTTGCTTGCAAGGTCACCAAGTAGACTGAGTCAAGTGAAGGCTACAGGAGTAGGATTACACTGTCATCTGACCCATCTCCTGTCACACTCTCCCTCTGCCTGGCCCCTCTGTTGCTTGTCCTATTCCCAGTGGGCTAGTGCTTCTCAAGCTTTTTTTTCTCTTTCAGCCTAAGCCCAGCAGCGGTGGCCGGCGACGAGGGGGCCAGCGCCATAAGGTGAAGTCCCAGGGGGCTTGTGTGACTCCTGCCAGTGGATGCTGAATCTTACCTGGTTCACCCCCACCACCCAAGGGGTCCTCACACTCTGGCCACTGCTCTACCAAAATGACAGAGCAGCTCTGACCGCCACTCGCCCGCCCACCCAGGCCACAGCCAGAGCCTCCGCATAGCCCCACCCCTATTTTCCAGGGGGGTTGTAATTTATGAGCTGAGGAAGATGGCCAGACTTCCAGAGGACTGACCATCTCCCACCCTCTTTCCTCCCTGCCTTCTTCCTCACTCACACTTTTTTTGTACATCTGGGCCCTGCGTTTTTATTCTGTTTATTATATGTCTCTGTCTATATTTGTGTGTGTGTGTGTGTGTGTGTGTGTGTGTGGCATTTGGCTACCACTAGGGCCCTGTCAGTCTCTGTCCTTTTTTCCTCCCTGACTGCCCGCCCACCTGCCTGCCTGTGTGTCTCTGTGAGAATCCTCAGGGCTGTGAGGGGATGTCATGAGCTAAAAAAGCCCACCTTCCCTGTCTCACGGCTCCTCTCAGCACTCAGAAGCCCCTTCCATTGAGCCAGACTGGGCAGAGGGGCTTCTGAGATTCAGTGTCTGCTGCTGCCAGAGCAGGGAGTCCCCAGTCTAGGACTTGGGGATTTTAATAGGGAGAAATTGATGGCTTCCCTTTTTCTCTCTCTCCCTCTTTTCCCTTTGAGTCTCCAAACAGGTAATGCCAAAAGCTCTCCTGTGTGACCAATAGATGTGTGGAGGGCAGTGGCAATGGGATTAGAGGACTCTTCCTGCCCCAGACTCTGACCCTTGCCACTGACCCAAAGATATCTGATGGGTTTTTCCCATGGAGACAATCCTGCTCACCTGGCTGGCCCTCTGCTCCTGCCTTTGCCAATGTACTCAGCCTGGAAGTGCTCACCTTGGCCTAGAGCTGCTCCTTGCCTGGACTTTGGCTTTTTGTTGGGCTTTAGGCACTGGTTACTAGATTGCCATCTGGGTCTGCTCAGGGTTATGTTTTCTAGCGCCTCTTGTTGCTAAGGGTGGAGGTTGCTCCTCTGAGCTGGGCTGGGACTGGAATCCCCTTCCCTGCCCCATGGCCCTAGCGCCATTGCTACAGAGCACAGCCGTGAAGGGCCTGAGGCCCAGGTTTGGAAGCCCCAATTGGGGCATCAGGTTAGGCAGGTAGAGGGGAGTGAAAGAGATTCTTCTATGCTTAGCACAGAGCATTCAGCCCTCTAGAAGTATCCCTGCCTGGAGTGGCAGCTGGGGTCATATAGGCCATAGGTGGTGACATAGGCCCCAGCCAGGCAGGACTCAGCTCTGAACTAAAGCCCTCCTTGTAGGGTGGGCTGATGAGCAGGGGTTGTTCCTTCTCTAGCTGGGGCAGACACCCAGCTGGCTGGGTCTTTCCTCAGCCTTACCTCCTTCCTGTCCCCAACTTTCTCCTTTCCTTCTGGTTCCTGACTGCTGGTCCCTGCTCCTCCTCACCTTCCAGCTCTTTCTACTTACCACTGACCCATGGCCATGGACTGATCAGACCAGCATCAAAATAAAAGTTTGTTCCAAGTTGACAGTGTCGTGTTCCCTGCCCAGCCCCTCCAGGTGGAGGTGCTGCCATGGGAGCTCATTGTTCTGCCTGCCTTCAAGCCCCTGGCACCAGCTGGGAGTAGGAGCAAGCCCAAGTTAGGGCTCCTTCACCAGCTGTGTGACACAGGGCACATTACCACTTCTCTGAACCTCAGTTTACGCACCTACAGCAAGAGGCAGATCCCACCAGGGTTGTACACATTCAGTGAGAATGTAGGTGAGACCTTGGTTTGCCCTGAACGTGCAATGTGCTAGCTCAGTGAGTGGGTCACCATGCTGTTAACCATCCACACCACCTCTGTGCCCTGTGCAAGCTTAGAAGAGGAGACGTGGCACTGACATGTTTGCTGCAGCTGGGACTGCCAGGGGGTCTTATGCTCCATGTTCTTTGATGTTCATAGCTGCCATATCTGAGGTACATGTAGAAGTCATTTGTTCTGTTTTTCTAGTTAAGGAAACTGAAGCTCAGAGAGAAACATCACATGTCACCAGCAGGTGTTAACTCCAGTACCAGCCTTATCCCCACACTTTTCCCATTCAGCTGCTCCAGCTTGTCCTCTGGCCCTTGCTGATCCCTTGTCAGGTGGCTGTTGCCCTCTTGCTCTGCCTTGGCTCTGCTTCCAGGGGCTGCTGCCCACTGAGGCCTCCAGCATCCAATGCCCTGGCATGGCAGGGGCCATGGAATGTGTGTGTCCGCAGGACTTAGCTGTGACAGAACCTCATTTAGTCTGAGCTCTTTTGTCCCAAGAGCGGCTATGGTTGCCAAAACCATTCTTTGTATTTGGGAGGCCTGACCACCGCCCTTGCCTCTGCCCTCAGACACTAAGGAGGGTGGGTGTGGATCTGTGTAGTCACCAGGCGCACACCAGGCCAGCAGGGGGCTGACCATATCAAGTGTTTTACTGTTCACAGGGACAACAAAAGCCCCTAGAGATCTCAGCCCTCCCAACTATCTATTTGGAACAAAACACCAGCCCTTTTGTAGTTGATGAAGAATAAAGTGAATCCAGTTTATCTCGAATGGCAAGGCCTGACCTTTCTGTCTATGCAGCAGGTGTTTGTGGCATCTTTACCAGGAGTAAGGACTGTGGTGGTGGGACGAGGACAGAAGTGGCCAGATCCTCTGCTTCACAGTCAGGATCACTGTGCCACCTTATTGGCCACTCTGGCACAGAGATGAGGTAATGGGACTATGCCTGGTGCAGGGGCTGCACAGGTCTGATGGGGCTGGGGGAGGTGCTGCCAGATCTTCGTGTGGGCAGACAGCAGGTGCTCAAGCCCAGGCGGGCATGCAAAGAGGCATAGAGCTCTGATGGCTTCGGAGACTTACTCATGGGTGCCTCTTAGGGTTATCTTCTTTGTTGAAAATGGCACTAGAGGCAGAGCAGGTGTTTAGTGAAGTGGGGTAGGTGACATGGAACCTAAAGACTCTAGGCTGGATCTGTGCTCCACCTAGCCCCTCTCCTGTGTCTGTCCCCACAATCCTCCATATTGACTGGTCCCTGCCTCTTTTTCTTTTTTTTGAGACAGAATCTCACTTTGTTACCCTTGGTAGAGTGCTGTGGCATCATAGCTCACAGCAACCTCAAACTCTTGGGCTCAAGCAATTCTCTTTTTTTTTTTTTTTT
>NW_003852402.1:9274858-9308295 GCF_000181295.1 Otolemur garnettii | reverse complement strand
CAAGTAGCTGGGACTACAGGCGCTTGCCACAATGTCCGGCTATTTTCAGAGGCTGTCTCCAACCTGTGCACTCAGGCAGTCCACCCACCCTGACCTCCCAGAGTGCTGGCCTGCCTCTCTTCTCAGACATGAGGGACACCAGCCCCAGGCCAGGTGCCATGGTCAGTACGAGAGGCTTCGGGTACACGAGGGAATCACCTCTAGACTGAATGTCTCTTCCCCCACCCCCCGCCCCATACACACTGAGCTGGCATTCTAGCTATTCAGAGCAGTGAATGTCTAACTCCTGTTAGTAAGTGGATAGCTTTTACTATCTCTGCTCAATGGCACTGATGGACAGGGAAGCTGCCCCTGTAGTATGGGGTATTAGGGACAGCTAATACAGCCACCATACTTCCTCCTGCCAAGTCCTAACACGGAGTAGACCTCCTTGGGTCTTTAGCTGAAAGTCCTGGGTTTCTAGACGTTAGGAATCTGTGGGACATCAGTTTGGCCAAGACTATTCCCTGGTTTTCCCAAGAGCGGGTACCCTGTGTGATGACCACATAAAAACCACATTCCCTTGATCCTGGGCATTGTTTATTTTTTGCATAGGCATAAATTAGAATCTGGAGATAAAAAACTTAAAAACCAGTAGTGCAGCATTTGTGACAGGAGAGCGCAAAAAACCACCTGGCTGTTGTGGGATGGGGTAAGGGCCAGCACTGGAGGGATGGGGACAGCTGCTACATAGCCACCACCTGCTCTAGAGCCACTTCGGGGCCCAGCCCTATAACAAAGGGCATGTGTCCACACAGCCCTCCTGCCTGTTCCGTGCAGGCCCAAGCCCTCTGGGGCCAGAAACAAAGGAACTGAGTGTCACCCAGTGCCCCACAGAACGGGGCTAGGAATCAAGCCCTTAGCTTTTCAGTTAAAAAAACAGACCTTGAAAAATATATACATAATACAGCAGGGCCTCCTCATCCTCCTACTCAGGGCAACTTCTACCAGCCTCTTCCTCCAGCCCCAACTAACTGTCCCCATAGAGAACAAGCCAGAAAGGAGACAATCTGAGCAAGAGCTGGAAGAGCCTCTGAGGGTAGGGCCCTGACATCAGGGCCTGACTGGATGGGGGTGCACAAGTGCAGACAGCCCTCCCAATACCCTGGACGACACCATCAGCATTGCCACTGGACCACCACGAGAGCCCAGAGAGTCCCCTGCTACCCCACCAGCTAATCCCAGATGTAAGTGGGATACCTGGGGCTCTCTACACACTTTCCACAGAATGTGGAAAGTGTGCTCTGAGGCACAGCAGTCCTTAGCAGGAGTGGAGAGCAGAATGGGCTTTAGCTCCAACATCAGCAGAGAAAAAAGCAACTCCTCCTACTGCGGAGCAGGGCTGGCCCTGGCCCCAAGAGCCACACAGGCAGCCAGGCCCCCCATCCCCCTTAATACCTGGGACAGATACAGGTTTCTATGGAAGCTCCTCAGGGACCCTGTGGTTCATGTGTCCCTAGGTTGATGGCATTAGTCTTTTGGAAAAGCCCAGAAGCGTGACACCAGGTGCTTCCTCTGTGCTGAGTGCCTTCCTCCCAGGACCTCAGTTCACTGCCAGGGGAGGGGGCAGCTCATGTTGCCCACAGCCTTGGCGCCTGCTTCCTTCACATGCCTCCCCACTGTAGGCAACGGCCTTCAGGCTCACCTCTCACCCTCCCTGTGCCCCACATGCTATATATGTAACTGCGCCAGTGCCTGAGGGGCAGGAAGAGTGAGAGGAGCTGCTGGTGCTGTCTCTCCATGTAGCTGGAGCTCCTGGCTCTTATTCCCAGAAGTCAGGGCGCTGATGAAGCGTGTGGAGGAAGTGGTGGGTGTTGACCCACTCTAGGCGCTGCAGCTGGCAGGAGAAAGCAGGGCTAGTGGGCGGGTTCCCCGTGCACCCTGAAGCGGTAGATGCAGGTGTACTCAGGGTGGCCCCAGTTAGTCAGGATCCTCAGTTCCACCACCTGGTATGTGGCCATCTTAGGGGGCTAGGTAGAGAAAAAAGGGTTAAGAGCACCACAGAGTCTCAAGAGACCTTCCTGACAGAGAAGATATGAGGAGGAGACAGTCTCACCTTGGGCAGAGAGATCCCCACTCCTCCTGGCTCAAGAGAACTGGGCTTCACGGCCCCCTGTTCAGTCTCTGGAGCAGTTTCCAGTGCTCCTACAGGGCCACTGACCCACCTGAGCCTGCACTAGGCCTGCTACTGAGGACAAGCACAGTTTACCCAAAACTGAAATGAATTCATTCATATCGCTGTTTCATCATTACTGATGGACAGAATGACCTTCAGAAGAGTTTGATGGGTGTTGACATAGCAGTTTCCTCTTTTCTTTCTCAAGTGTCCATCAGGCCTCTGTCCCTTATGTTTAAACACCAGTTTTGTTTTGTTTTGTTTTCCTAATACCAGTGTTTGAGCCAGGGGTTCAGCAACTCTCACCTCAGCAGATGCCAGAGGCCCAGTAAGCTCCTGCTCGTCCGCTGTCCTCCAGGCTTTTCTGACACAGCCTCCTGTCCTCTAACCTCCAGGCTCAGTAATCACCTCAGAGTTGACAACTCAGTCTTTATATCTAGTCTCCAACAGTTCTGCTGAGCTGTCCCCCAGGTACCTCAAACTCAGCCTGACATCGCCAACACCCCCTCTTTTTTTTTTTTTTTTTTGAGACAGAGCCTCAAGCTATCCCCCTAGGTAGAGAGTGCTGTGGCATCACAGCTCACAGCAACCTCCAACTCTTGGGCTCAAGCAAGTCTCCTGCCTCAGCTTCCCAAGTAGCTGGGACCACAGGCACCTGCCACAGTGCCTGGGTATTTTTTGGTTGCAGCCATCGTTGTTTCGGCAGGCCCGGGCTGGATTTGAACCCGCCACCTTAGGTGTATGCGGCTTGGTGTATGTGGCCACAGGCGCCAAGCCCCAACACCCCCTCTTGACCTATCTATTCTGCTAGCTTCCCTGCCACCACTTCCTGATAATTCCCCTGGCTTCAGGTTTGCTTCCTTCCATCAACCATTTATACATGGCCAGTGACCTTACTAAAATGGACATCATGTTGTCACCTAAAGCAGAGCAGTGTCACCTCCCACAGCCTGGAGGGCTGAAATTCCTGCCATTATCCTTTGGGCTATTCTCAAGATGCCCTCAGCTCCACCCAATTCCTCACACCAAGACTTCCCTAGAGTAGGGCCTGGCTGCCTGCCTGGGACCCATCTGGATGGTTTGTTCAAATGCAGGCTCCTGGGTCCCATCAGCTCTAAGGAATCAGACACTTCTGGGTTAGAGACAGCCCTAAGGAATCAGATGCTTCTGGGATGGGAATCTGCCTTTCCAAAGTGGGCCCAGGAGATCCAATACTCACTTAAGTTTTAGCCCCACACACTGCCTAAGGCCCTGGCTGGCCCAACTGGAGTGCCTGTGCTCCAGCACACACTGGTGGCTCCTTCTAGAACGCCCCTCACAACCTTCCTTTCCTAGTAACCCCAACCCTTCTCTCATAAATCTTGCCTTTGTGGGGGCTTTGTCCTGAAGCTTCCCTGATGCTGCGCTTCTGGAAAGTGCCCTCCCCTGTGCTCACATATGCAGGGTGCATCTACACCTCATTTGGTTGTCATCTCTGGTTCTATATCTTGCTTTGTGGGAGGGGAGTGGAGGGCAGTGGCTGAGTCTTCCCTCTCTGAACCCTATGGCTGGCAGAGTAAGTGCTGGGGAAACGTCTGTTGCCCAAATGGGAGGTGAGTGTGCTGGTACTAGAATCCTGTACCTGAAAGTAAAATGTCTGAATGGGCTCGCCATCCTGATCATAGGTGAACTTGCCAAGAAGTGTCCCCTCCTGCTGCAGATCTTCATCAAACCCCTGCAAAAGAGAGTGGAGGGATAGAAGGGAGGTGCAGTGCCAAGCAGGGAGAGAAACACTCTCCACCCAGTGGTTGAGGTAGCAGGTGGCCTGTGGAAAGTCACTTAACTCTCATGTTTCAGTTTCTTCCTCCAAAGCCTGAAGTGCCCTCTTCCACCCTGGTTCCACCTCTTCCTAATCCCCTCTCTCCCTCCCAGCCAAGGAGGGACCCCCAACTAGACCCTCAGTTGAGACCCCCAGGGTCTTCCTGCACTCCCTCTTGGCCCCCATGAGGTGGATACTCACAAAGATGGCAAAGTCCTTAGGGGCACTGGAGATGGTACTGTTGGGTGACAAGGCCTTGGGGACGTGCTCTAAGGTGACAGCTGTGAGGCGGATACGGGCAGAAAGGCGCACCACTGCAAAGCCCTGGGGCCCTTGGAAGGCCCAGCAGTTGCCTGGGTGCACATCTGGCTGGAGGAGCAAAAAATCTTGTCAAGGCAGGGCCCGCATCCAGCTTTCCCGGTTCCAGGGCAGGATAGTCCTCAGTGTGCCCAGAGCCCTGCTGTAGTCCCTACTGGGTGCCCACCTGGAGGATGACCCGGGGTGACTGGGAGTGGTACCACAGCGGGATGCCAAACAGGCTGAGGAGTGCTGTCTTGGTCTCGTAGGTCTCGGAGCATCGGGTGCTGATAACACTGGCTCCTGGGACAGGAAGGCAGGGTGGGCTCCCGCATGGGATGAGAACCCAGACAACCCACTCAGGTTTTACCTGTCTCCTCGTGAGGATGGAGGGCAGATACCCCAGGCCTCCTCTCTAGCTTTAACCCAGACCCCTGAGCAGCTGTCATTGTCAGCTGCTCCCCTGCACCACTATATGCCTATGTTGCAAGTTCCGGGTTGGGGGTTTCTGCTGACCCCAAATCCTGCTTGCTTAGTACCTCAGCTGCCCTGGCACATGCCAGGGAACCAGCACACACACCTCCTGATTCCAGGGCATAGTCCACCATGCCAATGCGGTCCTCACTATAGCGCTGTAGGGCCTGCTTCACGATGCGGTGCACCTGCTGAAACACGGCACAGAGCCTGGTTGTGGCAGGAAGAAGACTTGTCCGTCTGTACCCCACATTGACTCTCCTATACTCTCACTGTGCTGGTGCCTGGGCAGATATGGGTATTGTCCACCCACCATACTGGCCTCAAATATAGAGCCTGCTGCATGGCACTTCTGTCCTGGGGCATACCAAGGAGCTGGCAGTATGGGACTGGCCAGGTCTGTAGCTTCCAGGGAAGACAGCCATGTGCGGGCATGTGTGTGTTTGTTTGGGGAGGGGTGGCACGTGGTCCTCACCTCCTCTGTCACCCCGATCACACCTTCTTTCTGCAGCGTCAGTCCCAGTGAGGCTGCAGCCTCCGTGGCTGACTTGCCCTGCATCTCTGCCATGTGGGCGAGGATCCTGTTTTCTAGCTCTTGCAGCTGAGCTTGCATCTCCTCTTTCTGAAGGAATCCAGTGCGGGTTCCTCCACCTCGCAGAAGGAACTGATTGATCCAGGCAGGGAACTGAGATTCCACCTAGAGACCAAAAAAGTGTCACCCTGGGAGGCTTGCAAATACAGCAGAAGGTGTTATGGCAGGGCCAGGGCCCAAAACACGCAGTGCTTAGCTTGGCAGCAGGATTAGGGAAGGAGGAAACCACCAGAAGAAAGAGTTATGAGCAACTCCCTATGATTATTGACAGAAAAACAGGAAGAACATCCTCAAAGAAGAGCCAACCCATGGGGCTAGAGGCACCTGCTGTGCAGACGCCCAGGGAGAAAAGTCTCAGAGGAAAGGGTGTTCGCACTCACATCATCCCGTACAGCCTGGATCTGCTGAGGTAGCAGGCCCACTTCATCTGCCACTGAGCTCTGCTTCAGGGTCAGGGCTGCCAGCTCCTGCCGCAAGCCCGCCAGCTGGTCCTCCAGCCGCCCCAGCTCCTTCACAAAGTGCTCCTGGAAGGACTCTTGGGTCATCCTAGACCCGAGAGAGAAGATTAAGCCCTGGATCTCTTTAGTTGGAGGAAAGGCCATGCTGAGGAAGAAAAAAGACCCCCTAGCTGGCCCCTGTTAGGAGGGTGTGTGTCCACCACCCATCATAAACTTGAGAGGGACAAGGCCTCTGCTGGAGATCCTGGCTGTAGAACACGGCATAGGTGTCTAGGAACTGGCTCACCTGCCCCAAGGAGCTAATTCTGCTCCTGTTCCTTTTCTCAGCCCAGAGTTGGTATCTCCCCTGCCTCAGCTCTCATGTCCTTGACAAGTATGACATCTGGAGCATAAGACAGCCACATGAGGCTGTAAGAACAGATGCTATCTCTATAAATGAGTCCCAGTCCTACCACTGTGCCTGCCTCCTGCCATCAGTGACTCCCTGCTAACCTCCACAGCACCTCAAAGACAAAGAGCAGAGGTCCTGAGCTAGGTTTCAACCATCCCCTCTCTGCTTGGCCACAGGATCAGAGCTTTGCTCTGGGGCTCTGCTCCCCAATCCTACCTGGGGAGTGAGGTAGGGAAGGGTGGGGAGCAGGCCTAGGCCAGTGGCGGCATCCATTACCTTTGCCACTCTGACTTCAGCTGATGGATACGAGCCTCGGACTCCTGTCAGTAGGAAGAGGGACAAATACAAAAAACACCAAGCTCAGAAATCCATCTCCCAGAGTAGGATCTGCTTTACTAGGTCTTTGCTTAACCGCATCCCGGCCCCAGGGTCTCCTGTTCCCTACAGCAAATGCCCCCCTGGTCAAAGTCCTTACAAGAGGCTTGCTCTGTGTCTGACACACTTGGACATTTGTCCATCATCCATTCATCTAGCACATGCCACGTGGCACAATGGGCTGCTTTGTCCCCAACACATCCTAGGGCATCTCTGTAGGGCATTCCAGCCGAGAAGTCAGGGACTGCATACCCCCACCCTACTCAGCATCAAAGTAGGCCCTTCTGCAGGGCTAAGCAATTGAAGGTATTTCTCTCTGACCAAGAACACCCTGAACTGGGTCAGGATCCCATCGCAGCTCCCGAGTGTCCCCAAGCTTGCCCACCTGGGAGGCTTGGACGATCTTCTTGAAGAGGTCTTCTGAGTCTTGCTGGTGCTCTGCTCTCAGGGCGGCCAGTTCTTCCTGTCAGACATGAAGAGTGGACTGGAGATCAGGCACAGTCCAAGTGTGGAGGGGCCCTTATGACTAGGAAATGGCATAATTAGAACCGGAACCAAGTCTGTTTGCTTCCAAAGCTTCAGTTCTGGACCTTTTTGCTATAGTGCATTCCTGAAACACATATGACCCCCACTCCATCTCCTCCACGCACTTACATGTGGCGGGGGCTGTGCCAGGGCCCTGTGATCAGGCATCTCACGATGGAGGGTGGGGGTAGGGAGACATGAGAATCTCCATTTTAAAGAGGAGGAAACTGAGGTTTAGAGATGGAAGTAGCTGCCAAATGGCGGAGCTGTCCGATCCCAAATGATATCTGCTTTCTCTCTCCTGTGTGCTCCACCCCACCTGCTGACTGTCCTGCACTCCCGTGGGTGTCACCCACACGACACTCAGCTCCCATCCTGAGGCACTCGGCCCCACCTGGATGCGGGCAGTGGTGTCCCTGCGCAGGTCATCCTTCAGGGCAGCCTCGCGGCGGCTCACTAGCCCCTCCAGCAGTGCCAGGGTGTCTTCATGGCTCAGGTCACCACCACCTCCCTGGCCAGCGGCCCCCTGCCGCAGCTCCAGGCGTTCGAGGCGCAGGGCCTCCTTCTGCCAGTTGGAGGAAAATTCAGCAGCAAGAGCTTCCAGACGCCGCTCCAGAGAGTGCACCCGGGACAGAACACGCTGCTCAGCCTGACAGGGTATGGAGAGACAGCCACAGGGATGAGAGACCCTTAGATGACAGCACTTCTCAGACACCACTCTGACATAGCCAACAGGGAAAAGGAAAGGATCCCAGGGGCACCTGGTGAGCACATGCCGGGCTAGGCAGCTGCAGCAGGTGGGCAGGGGACGGCTGATCTGAGCTGGGTGTGCTGTGTGCAGGGTGGAGGCAGAGGAGTGTCTCTGAGGACATGGTATGGGAGTCTGATCTCCCAGGAGGAGTGAAGGCAGGCCACAGAGAAGGTCTGAGTGCAAGGACAGTCCAAGAAGACACAAAGGCTGGGGATGTTGCAGGGTAGCCACAAGGGGCTGGGTGACCTGCTGGGCTGAAGCCACCCCCTCCCTTCCTCCTACAGGTGCGACAGAGCAACTCCCAACAGCTTACTCCCTTCTTGTAGGTAACTACAGCTAAAAGACAAAATAATTTGAAAACACTTTCTTTTTCCTCTTGAACTGGATGTTACACAGAGAAGACAGAATAAAAGACATTAGGACTTGAGGGTGGCATTTGACAGTATGTCATAAATTTTGAGAACTTTGTGGCTTAACAACAAAATCTTTGTCAAGAAAAATTATAAAATATAGTCTGTCAACTGTCAATTAAAGGGCAGGCAGCTGGTGAGTGGCAAAGGTTCTGATTTTTAGAATTTCCACTTTTTAAAATTTAATTCTTAATTTTTTTATATTATAGGTGGCATGGTGGAGGCGGCTAGTGTCAGACGAACCCAGATTTGGGATGACCGAAGAAAGTTGTACCTTTGCCTCCTCCGAGCTGAAAGCCAAAAGCAAGAATTTCCATTTTTTAAATAGGCAATACATTTGTTGACTCAAAAACCACACAAACACAGCAAAAAGTTAGGCTCCTAACCTCTGCCCCATCCAACCAGTGTCCTTACCACTGCCTCTCCCAGACCAGGCAACTATCTTTACTGGTGTCTTTAGGTAAACATAAGCAAATACAAGATGTATTCATTTTTTGCTTCCCACTTTTTACAGAGAAAGTGGCTCTGAAATTGAATTGGATTTAATGTCTTTAATGATTAAAAACAGAAGTCATAGATGACAGGCATCATTAGTTTATGCAATATAGAATCTCCAGAGCTGACCAACCCTACATTGACCATCTCCTTAAATTGACCTAATTTTCATAGACCAGACTAGACATATGCCAAATGTACATATCAGTACAGTAGTCCTAGTTCCTCATGTTGGCCACCTGCAGATATTGACCAGTTTGTTATAGTCCCTTGGGTCTGTCAACTTACACAGATGCTTCTGTGTAAGATCACGGTCAGGAAAGTGATATCCACAAAAAGAGATGGTTAAAAATGTGAAAGCAAATTAATTTCAGTGAGATGCAAGCACAGTTCAAGTAACTATAATTAGAGGATAAAGAGTTTTAAATTTTTGTCAACACCAAGACCTGTGCTCATATACCTTCTGGTTGTGCTGACTGCAGGCTCCTTGAGAACACAGCCTGGGCCTGATCATCTTTAGACTCCAGCAGATCAAAAAAATGGCCACTGTCTGTCTTTTCTCCCTGTGTCCACACCCTCTGCAACATCACCTTCCCCACTGAGAGGTGGAGTCTATTTCCCCACCCGGCATCTGGACTAGCTCTTAGATATGCTCCAGCTAGTAGGATGTGGTAGAAGGTACAGCACACTGGTTCCTAATGAAGACCTCCAGAGATCTGGCCTGCCCTGGTTCTCTCTTGGAACCCTGTCCAGGGACAAGGGCACAAGCCCAGGCTAGCCTGCTGAGTGACAAAAGTGCACATGGAGAACAGCTGTCCCAAGCAGGGGCCTACATCAGCCAGCCCTCAACTGACTCACCAGTCAATTGCATGCGGACACACACACACACACACACACACACACATATATAATCTGTGTCATACTCACACATACCAGGGAGCCTGGCCAAGATCACTGGTCCTTCCTTGTTCAGACCAGAAGTGCCACCCAGATGACCCACAAATTCATAAGCTAATCAAATGCTTTGTACTTTTAATCCACTGTCCAGGATATTACCTTACTCACAGGACGTGCTCAGTAAATGTTTGTGAAATTGTATTAAAAAGGAACAGGGCAGCACCTGTGGCTCAGCGGGTAGGGTGCCGGCCCCATATACCAAGGGTGGTGGGTTCAAACCTGACCCCAGCCAAACTGCAACAACAAAAAGAATAGCTGAGCATTGTGGTGGGTGCCTGTAGTCCCAGCTATACGGGAGGCTGAGGCAAGAGAATCGCCTAAGCCCAAGAGTTGGAGGTTGCTGTGAGCTATGTGATGCCATGGCACTCTACTGAGGGTGATAGAGTGAAACTCTACAAAAAGAAAAAAGAAAAGAAAAGGAATAAAGTAGACAAGATGATTTGTCATATTCCTTTTCCTTTTGTTTTCTGTGCTTCTTGGGATGTCAACTAATTTTTGGATAGTTTTGAGTCATATTTAAGTGCAGGCAACACCCCCCCCACACACACATAACCTGCACCCCAAATAGTAACAAAGGGACATCCTAGCTAGGACAGCATCCCTCAGCTTTGTGTGTAAGGTTTCAGGCAGGCTGAGGGAGTGCCTGCCACATTCACTGTCATCTGTCTGTAAACCCTTGGGAGCCTCCCACCCTGCGACACTCACCTGGAAATGTGGTGAGTCTCTGGAGTCCCATCCCTCCTGCTGCGTTCTGCTGTCCTTTGCGGCCCACCAGGAAACCACAGCAGGGTGGAATGTCTGCAGTCCATAGGGGTAGAAATACCAAGCACCTGCACACAGGAAGAGGCTGGTTACCCAGGCCAGGGGCTCGCAGGAGGCACATGCCCAGGAGAGTGGCAGCCTCCTCTCTGCTGGGTACCCGGGTCTGGTTCACCCACCAGAGGCTGGGGTCTGCTGGGGGCATACAGGGATGCAGGGTCCCACTATTCTCTGAGGTGGTAACTTCCACCTGACAATCTCAGAGCACATTCATTCTCACACACCCCCAGCCCCTCAGAATCCTTCATCTCGGTCAATGGCAAAACTTGGAGAAAACATCTTTAAGGAGTTAGGGATGACCAGGCTGTCCATCAGCATCACCTGCAGAGCTTTCAAACCACCAGTCTCTGGAACTCCAGAGGGCAGTTAATTGCCCTGGCCTGGGGCCCCTGCATGGAGGGTTTTAAAAGTGCCCCAGGTGGCCCTAATGTGGTACAGGGCTGAGGATCTCTGGAACAGAAGGCACCTCCCTTCTAAGTGAGACCACGTGCAGCCCCACAACAAGAGCACCAAGCTGTATCCACACAGGGACACTTAGATCTCACTATAGGGGCCATCTGTTTGTGACCTGCTTACTCTTGAGCTCCATGTGATGGGGGAAAGGGAGAAAACCTAAAAAAGACACTGACTGAGGGTTCTCTATCCTGGTGAGACTCCACGATGGCTGCTTAAGCATCAACTATTGGCAGGTGCAAGGAGATGCATAGGCTTCACTGGGCTTGGAGTCTGATGCGGACACAGGCTTCACTCAGGCTCTCCCTGTGCAGATCACTCTCCACACACATCTCCACATGACATGATCATGACCCTGGTTCTACCAACCCCACCAGGCCATGGTGAAGCACAAATTAAACTTGTAACACATGAGAAAGTGCTTTCTGGATAAAATGCTATAGTTATAAAGGACCATTTCAATTTTCAAGACAAAGCCTCACTCTTTTGCCCAGGCTAGAGTGCCACGGCATCAGCCTAAGCTCACAGCAACCACTAACTCCTGGGCTCAGGCAATCCTCCTGTCTCAGCCTCCCTGGTAGCTGGGACTACAGGTCATTGCCACAATGGCCTAATTTTTCTATAGTAGAGATAGGGTCTTGCTCTCACTTAGGCTGGTGTCAAACTCCTGAGCTTAAGTGATCCTCCTGTCTTGGCCTCCCTGAGGGCTAGGATTATAGGCATGAGCCATCACACCTGGTCAAGTATTATTATTGTTTTACGGGTGATGCCCAGTTTCCACTGGATCGAACAAGCTGTTCTTACAACAGGAAACATAAAAAGGAAACCAACATTTGGAAAAACATTCTGCCCTATTAATAATAGCAGATATTCAAGTTGAATAGATGTTAAACTTATAAAACCAACTCTCTAAAAAGAAAAGCAAGCACAGTCTTTATAGTCTTTAACTATAAACTGGTACAATCATAAAAACTGAACCAGGAGCCAGCTCTCATGGAATTACAAAATTGACCAAGTTGTTGAATGAAAAGCTGAACACGAAGTGTCTTTATAAACTTGTCTGTGCTGGAGATTAGAACAGTAAAAAACTGCTATTGTATAAAAAGAGGCGCTTACTTCTGTCACCCAGGGTAGGGTGCAGTGGTGTCATCATAGCTCACAGCAACCTCAAACTCCTGGGCTCAAGGAACCCTGCCTCAGACTCCAGAAAAGCTGGGACTACAGGTGCTCAGCCATAGCTAATTTTTCTATTTTTAGTAGAGATGGGTTTTCTCTCTCTCTTGTTCAGGCTAGTCTCAAACTCCTGAGTTCAAGTGATCTGCCCGCCTCAGCCTTCCCAGAGTGCTAGGATTGCAGGTGTGAGCCACTGTGCCTATCTTACTTTATTGTTTTTACCTTAAAGATAGTTAAAGATTTAACTTAATCTTGTATAAATAATTTACCACACAGCCTATATCCCTGATTTGGAATGCAGGGAGAATGACTGCTAATAATGATGGCATCAGTGACCCTGCTCTTTTCCCACACACTGTTGTGCTAGGGTGTGTTCCTGCCCTGGGTAGCACAAAGGATACTCCAGAGACACCCTGATGTACACTGACTACCCAGCTTAGGGCAAGATCAATAGACTGAGACATTCATCTTTCTGCCCCTGGGACACCCTGGAGCAGGGGCAGCCTCAGTCAGGAGAGGACCCAGGCAGGGCAAGCTATGCAAGGCAGGCCCAGGCCTGGGGCTCAGGCACTGCCCAGGCTTAGTCTGTCCCTGCCTCCCCATCCTGCTTCCCTCCCTGTCTGCCAAGGGTCACCACCCACATGCTATGCACATCTCTGCTGAGTGCCAGTGCCTGCTACATTCTACCCCCACACTCGCCCCAGCATTCAGACTCACCATATGTCAGGCAGGTCAGAAACAGCAGCAACAGCAGGAACCAGAGGAATGTCTTCAGGGATGAGAAACGCCTGGAGCCCAAGGGAGGGCAGGACAAGGAGGCAGAGATGTGAACAGGAACCACAAACCTCTATGTTCTCCCAGGGAGTCCCTCACAATTTTTTCCTGAGTGCCAAACGAGCTAAGGGGGCACCCATGGGCTTATGATGGGGCCAGACAGGATGCTTCAGAGCCTTACCGGTACTGCAGGCCTTGAGCAATGGGGACAATTTTGATTGTGAATTTTATTTATTTTTATTTATTTATTTATTTTTATTGAGACAGTCTTACTTTGTTGCCCTCGGTAGAGTATCCTGGAGTCACAGCTCACAGCAACCTCCAACTCTTGGGCTTAAGTGATTCTTTTGCCTCAGCCTCTTGAGTAGCTGGAACTACAGGCACCTGCCACAATGCCCGGGTATTTTTGTTTGTTTGTTTTTAGCAGGTTGGGGCTGGGTTCGAACCCACCAACCCTGGTGCATGTGGCCAGCGCCCTACCCACTGAGTACAGGTGCTGCTCGATTGTGAATTTTATTGATGCTATTAAAAATAAATAGTGTGAGGGAGTGGCCCCTGTGGCTCAGTGAGCAGGGCACCAGCCCCATATACCAAGGGGGGCAGGTTCAAATCCAGCCCTGGCCAAACTGCAACAAAAAATAGCTGGGCGTTGTGGCGGGTGCCTATAGTCCCAGCTACTCGGGGAGCTGGGGCAAGAGAATCGCCTAAGCCAAGAGCTGAAGGTTGCTGTGAGCTGTGACGCCACAGCATTCTATTGAGGGTGGTAAAGTGAGACTCTGTCTCTAAAATAAATAAATAAATAAAAATAGTATGGTCTTTGAAGAACCCTAAATTTTTTAGTGGTCCCCTAAGTAAGCAAATATAGAAAAACAAAGTAACTCTTCAGACAATATTTTCTTTTAGGAAAACAAGGAATTTTTTTTAGAGATACAAATCTATCCTTGTCTCCCCACTGTTTCTCAGCAAACCCTGATTGCCTACCCAGACCTAGATTGTGGCCAGAAGGATTCTGACTTCTTGGTTCAATCTTCCTTCCTCTGCCCAGGGGTAAGTTCCCAAATCCTGGTTCTGCTGGTTTAGAGACTTAGAGAACTAACCCACAGCATCCTTAGGCAGAGCATCTTTGTGGCTTCTTACCATAAAGGGGAGAGCTCTGGAGGTCTATGCTCTTTTAGGCATGACAGGGAAGATGGACTTTCTGGGAAACCCCACCTCTTGGCTAGAGCATACAGTTCTAACTAGCAGGAAGAAAGCCACCCATTACCTGAGAATCCTAAGTGGCTGAATTGGGGTGGCATTTGGTAGTAAGTGTTCGAGAAGAAATAAGAACCCCTGTTCTAGGTTACTGCCCTGAAGTTATTGATTTGGGGAGCAAACCCTGACTCTGAGTCTTGTCCTCTGTCAGGGGAGGTGGGCTCTATGGAGGCCACTCCATGCTCACTGACAGCAGCTCCAAATGAACAGGGAAGAACCTTCAGAGAGATGACCCTCCCCTTTGGGCCTAGGACTTTCTGATTCATTGTGAAGGCTGGAGGTTCACTCACCTGGTTAAAACAAAGACGTCAAGAAGGGAGGCAGCTGTTGTCAGGCGGTACCAAGTGGTGCCAATCCACCAGTAGAGAAGTCCAAAGAGCCGGCCTAGGAAAGTGACCATCAAACCTAAGTCTTCACATTGTGGTCGGGAGCATCACTCTCTCACCCATCTGTGATCTTCCCTACCCCCACCCTAGCACTCACTGGCCATGTTTGTGTCCTGTCCCACAGTGACCTAGTCCCTCTGGTCCCACCTGCCCACACTGTCCATGCCCTCTGTCCTGTTCTGCAGCTGGTCTATCTCAGGCTCTGGGCTCACAGAAATTATTTCAGAATGTACTTTCCCTGATGGTCCTCCAGTCTCTCTGTGTGAGCTGTGTGCTCAACTACAGAAAGATAGGTAAGAATTACTGCTGTAAAGAATGGAAGAGGCTGAGAACAGCTTAGGCAGCACCCACCTGGAAAAGTGACCACCATCCAGAAGAAGGAGCCCAACCGAGAGACAGCACTCCTTAACCGTGAACCTGGGTTCTGTTGGTCTGTATCTGAGTAGCCTGCAGGAAAGAGGAAGGGGAACCAGCTCAGTTTGTCCTCTCTTTCTTTCTTTCTTTTTTTTTTTTTGAGACAGAGTCATGCTATGCTGCCCTGACTAGAGTGCCTTGGCATCACAGCAATCTCAAACTCTTGGGCTTAAGTGATCCTCTTGCCTCACCCTCCTAAGTAGCTGGGACTACAGGTGCCTGCCACAACACTGGCTATTTTTTGTTGTAGTTGTCATTGTTTGGCAGGCCCAGGCTATGTTCGAACCTGCCAGCTCTGGTGTATGTGGCTGGCACCCTAGCTGCTGGGCTACAGGCACCAAGCCTGTCATCTCTTTCAAGCCATGTTATATGGAGACTGTCTCTTCTTTCTTCACTGTCTTCTGTGAGCTCAGACCACAGATCATCTAAGCAGGTGTCCTCAAACTACAGCCTGCAGGCCACATGCAGCCTGCCTAGGACATTTATCCGGCCTGCTAGGTGTTTTTCCTGCCACTGTCTGTCCTGCTTAGCAGCCAACTTGTCCCAGGGCCCACAGTCTTGCCCTCCAATGGTCTGAGGGACAGTGAACTGGCCCCCTGTTTAAAAAGTTTGAGGACCCCTGATCTAAGGGGTCAGACATGTATTTCACAAAGAATTACTGACCACCTACTATGTGTGAAGCCCCATGTTAAAGTGCTGGAAATAATCCCAAACACAACAGTGGGGCAGGCAGAGAAGTGAGCAGCAGTCACAACCCAGGGAGTGGAAGCCACCGTAGGCCCCTGCATGGGTTCCTACACAGGTGGGATGCCCCAGGGAGATGCTGAAGTGTCTGCCACCTACCATGTTCCTTAAAGCTACCAGGGTACTCCTTACTCAGGCTTCTTGTGGGCCCCCCACAGCCACAGGACCTGCTCAGGAGGGAGAAAGCACTGCCTACCCATGAAGTCATCCTCAGAGGAGTAGCCTGAGGAAGAGCCAAGGAAGTCCTCAGAGACCTTGCCCTCAGTGAGCCCGTTGACCTTGCTGCTCTCAGTGCCGCCTGTGCCTCTCCTCCTTCTCACCCGCAGGTCCTCACCTGTGCAGGGAAGAACAAGGGGCCCTTCTGGACCTCAAAGAGGCTCTGCAAAGTTAGGTCTGGGCAGAGAGGCACTCCAAGGAGGGTATTCCAGAGTGTGCCCCCCCCCAACCCCACACTCCCAGGAGCATCTCAGAGGAAGCAAAGCCCAGAGAGAAAGATTCCATACTCACTCCAGTAGGAGTCACTATGCAAGTCATGGAGGAGGGCGTTCCGGGCCAGCAATGCTGCCCGGGGATTGCCTATGCAGGACTCCTGGACCATGGACTCGCTGTAGTAGGAGGTGTGGGCATCGGAGGAGGGGCCCAGCTGTGGTGCTGGGGACAGGCGCTTCATGTTGCTGGATTTCCTCTTCAAGGTCCTGTGGGACAATCCCCAGGGAGAGCAGGGGGGTGAGCCCAGTGGGACACTGAGATCCTGCTGTTAGGCAGCTAGAGCTCCCATCTCCCCCATTGCCCCAGGCATGCACTGCCTCTGCTCCTTTTATCTGTGAATCTTACAAGCAGATAGGCAAGGGCAGCAGTTAGGGATGGAGCCAGGATTCCAACCCAAGTCTCTAACTTCAAAGCCAAAGCTTCTTCCCACGCTTCTTTTTTTTTTTTTTTTTTTTGAGACAGAGCCTCAAGCTGTCCCCCTGGGTAGAGTGCCGTGGCATTACAGCTCACAGCAACCTCCAACTCCTGGGCTCAAGCGAGTCTCTTGCCTCCGCCTCCCAAGTAGCTGGGACCACAGGCGCCCGCCACAACGCCCGGCTATTTTTTGGTTGCAGCCATCATTGTTGTTTGGCGGGTCTGGGCTGGGGATTCAAACCCGCCACCTTAGGTGTACGTGGCTGGCCCCTTAGCCGGTTGAGCTATAGGCGCCGAGCCTCTTCCCACGCTTCTTAATGGCTTAGTAATTTTTACAGCCCACTGAAAACCTCACCACACTTGGTGTGGCCTCCTAGAGCCAGCCAAACTGCAGGGCCTATAACCTGGGCCTTATAACTACAAGGGGTGGTGATAGAACAAGCAGGCAGTTGCCCTCCCTCAGCCTGTCTGCCAGCACCCTGGGGACTTGTTCCTTTCCTCAGCTGTGGCTCTGGCCAGCTTCTGTGGCCTGACAGGTGTTGAGACACACAGGCGTGGGCCCAGGAAGGATGGTCAAATCAACCTGACCCTCTAGAGCAGAAGAGGTTCCTGTGAACCCAGCTAGCAACTTTGGGGCTTCCGGCCTGCCCTAAGCTTGCAGCTGCCTCTCCCCACTTCCTGTCCTCTAGCCCTGAGGGCAGCAGCACTGTCTTACAGGAGGGAGAGGAGAAATGGCACTGAGACTGCCATCCTCATAGAAGAGAAGAAAGGCAGAACCCCCTTGATTGGACTTGAAGGTCACAACAGGAAGTCACCTGCTCTGCAGGGTGGTGCGATCTACAGGGGCTGTGACAATCCTAATCCCTTGCGTCCCTACCTGAGAGGACTGTCTTTAAACAGGCTGTTATGGCTCCCGGTGACTGAGCTCCCTCCACTGCTACTGTTGCCATCATCGTCACCCTGGGAGTAGCGTGTGAGCCGCTGGCTTCTTCGGGACATGATGAGGTGGGATATGGACCCTTTCCCTGAAGGTTTTGGGAGAGAGAAGAGGAACACAAGTGAAGCTTGGGGCTGTCCCCAGGTCACCCTAGGAGGAGGAGAGATGAGGCACTGCGTCTGGACGGGCAGAGAGGCAGTGTGGTGGGGATTTGTGAGGTTTCTCCAGGCCGCACACCCACTGCCACCCATGCCCGGCCTATGGGCTCACTTAGTGATCACACAGCCTCTTCCAGGGAACCTTCCACAGGTTTTCTAATTTTCAGTCTCCTTATCTCTTTCCTCCTTGGTGCTGGGCTCTGTGTGAGCCAGAACTGGGCCTTCCTCAACCTCTGACAAGCAGCAGAGAATGAAGCCCATGGAGGCACTAAAATGCCTTCAGTCCCCACCCTGCACACCCTCCCGTGCATCTGTCTTGCCTGTTGTCTCCCTAGAACTGGATCCAGTCTCACTCTAGCTGTTTCCTTTAGACAATAAGTGCTTGCCTCTGCTGTCTTTGTTGTTTCAGGGCCCAGGTGAACCTTGACTCCAGAAAAACTTCCCCCAGCACACCCCAGCTATGTTCTGATGGTGGCTGTATTTTAGGTCTCCTTGGTGCACATTGTGCTACCATGTCCTAATAAGATGATGATGATGAGAAAATACTTGGATAGAAGCCTACCAGGTACCAGGGTCCTTACGCACCCATTTCTGATCCTTACAAGTGAGGAAGGTATCAGTGATCCCAGCTAGACTCTGAGATGATTGGCACTTGCCCACAGTCACCCAGCCTGTGAGTGACAGAGCCAGAAGCCAGGGTTTGACCTCAGATCTGAAAGCCTACAAGGCCATGAAGTTTTTGAGTTGTTTCAGGAATGTGTTGAGTATCCCTAACTAGAGTTTCTTCTAGCCCACATACACTCCGAAGGAGGCTGTGCGTACAACAAATATTCGTAACCAAACTAACAAAACGGAGGTGGAGCACAGTATGGAATTACAGTCAGTCCCCATCACCACAAGGGGCGGAAATCAAGGCTCTGGAATTGATACTTGGGGATAAAGGAAGCCAAAGTGAAAAGATATGGCCAAAGGTGGCCTTCTCTGACACAAAAAGATTAATAACATTTCAGCTCTAGCAACCTAAATTCAAAATCTCCTTTGCTGGCCTATATCACAAAGTCATTGTTATCCTAAGCATACTCAAGAGTTCCTAGTTCTTGTGGCTTTTTATTACTTCTAATATTTTTTATTAATACTTAAAATTACTAGTTCTCTGGGTTGTATGGTGGGCATAGACTAGTGGTTCTCAACCTGTGGGTCGTGACCCCTTTGGGGGTCGAACAACCCTTTCACAGGGGTCGCCTAAGACCATCCTGCATATCAGATATTTACATTACGATTCATAACAGTCACAAAATTACAGTTATGAAGTAGCAATGAAAATAATTTTATGGTTAGGGGTCACCACAACATGAGGAATTGTATTAAAGGGTCGTGGCATTAGGACCACTGGTATAGACTAACACATCCCAACCCAGACTATAGGAACCAGAAAGTCTGGCTAGTACAGCTGGAAAGTCCTCTTCTGAAAAACAAGTAGCCTCACGTTTTGCCCTTATTGGCTTCTTCCCAGGTAGGGTGCCCATCTGGCAACCCTCCCAGGTTTTTGCCTATGTTGGTAAAGGGACCAACGGGTAGTAGCCAAACCAGGAAGTTGGCTCAGGTCCTAGTCTATATTCCACTCCTTATAAGGTAATGCCACCCCCACAATGGCCCCCACCCGCAAGCTACAGATATCCACATAGGGCTCTTCCTCTTAACCCCTGCAACATGTTTACACCTACCCAAGCTGCTGCTGCTAAAAATCTAAATACTCTGCCAGAGGTGGTGGTGGGTGCTAAAAGCTGTCAGCACCCGCCTCCACCCTCCCAGAACTCCCAGGCACGCCTCTTCGTCTTTCTTGCAGGGTCCTGATACCACAAAACAATTTACCACTGAGCCTGGGTTTCACAGATGAAGAAGGTGGAGGCCCCATTCTCCAAAACAAGAGAACTTCTTGGGGAACTCAAATCTTTGGCGTATCAGAACAGATCTCCTCCCGCACTCACACAAGTCACTTAAGAAACCCTCAGATGAAACCCTTCTCCCCTTCTGAGCTGAACTACATCCTTTTCTCACAATTCCACCCCCCTCTTTCCCTCACAGACTATATGGCAGTATCCGTGCACACCCCAGACTTAACCTAGATCTTGGGCCTCTTCTTCCTGACATTTTCACTCCCCAGGCGCCGCAGTCACACTACATCTCTAGTGAGAGCCGCCAAACGCTCTGGGTGCTACTCCCCCCACCCCCGCAACTCCTCAGGGTTGAACCTGCAGAAACTGTCGCCAAAGGCTCGCCTTCCAGCCTCTCGCTCTAAGTCACACCCCGCCCCCCATTTGCTTTGTTTTGTTTTGTTTTAGAACTGAACGAAACGGGCCTCCCTCCTATCCAGAGTTCTGACAGGCGCGGCAGAGGCTGGGAACTGCTTGTCCTGGGAAACCGCCCGCCTGGCACAGAAACCGTAGGCACTGCCCAGGGCCGGTTTGGGACAGCCGAGTCTTTGCTCCCCTCCTCCCGGGAGGGTGCTCCGGGAACTCCCGCCTGTAGACACCGCCCTCCCGGCTGACCAGTGGGGAGGCCAGCCCTAGGGGCGGTGCCGGCGGGGAGATGAGTCAGGGCGCCGGCCTTGGCACCGCGCTGGCCCTTTCCGACTGGCCCAGGGGCGTGCACGGGACTGGGCTGAAGCCCAGCCCCAGTAGCCCGGGAGAGGAAGAAGCAGGCCCAGCAGGTCGGCCCTGACTGGAGCGGCCTGTCGGTAACCCTGGAGTTAGGCCGGGCCAGGGCCTGCGGTGAGGCAGGCTCACCCCGGAGCCCAGTCCGCCGGCCCACAGTTACCTGCTACCGCTGCTTCTCCGTGCCGGCCCGGGGGCGTCCGAGGCCCGCCGCGCCGCCCGGGCGCGCCCCTTTCCCGCGTCGGGGTCCAGCGGGTGGCGCTGAGCACAGGGCCGAGGCGGTGGCCGGGTCAGAGCCGGAGCGCGGGGAAGCGTGGAGAGCAGCTTCGCGGGACAACGCGAGGCTTGTGGACAATGCGACCGGCTGAGGCCCGCGCAGCGCGAGTGGGGCCCGGCGGCGCGCGCGTGGCCGAGTGTGTATGTGTGCGCCTGTCAGTCAACGCTGACAGGCCGCAGCCCATTGGCCAGACCCCGCCTGCCGTCACCGCCCACGGCCGTCACCTATAGGCCAGTTTGAACACAAAGGCTCCGGCTCGTCCCGCCCCCCGCGTGGGCCGGGCGTCCTGGCGAGCCCAGCCCAGCAATCTGCGTGTGGGAGGCGCGGGGTGGGTTCCAACCCCTGACGCGGGAGGACTCCACTGGAGACTGCACTGGGGCCTGGTGCACATTGGATTCCTGGTCTGATGGAGCAAAACACCAAGACTATTCCAAGCGCTCCCACAAGCGCACCCCTGCTGTGAGCCAGCAAGGCTGAGAGCAAGGCTGGGTACCAGGGCCTTAAAGGAATTGGGTGACTAGGGGACACCACCTTCCTGAGATGGCCAGAATGAAAGGTGGGGGCCCACCCCAAGGATAGCGCGGGTAGACCTTAGTGAGCTTTGGGTAAAGTTTCTTGAAGGCTTGCTAAATGCGAGGCACTTGGTTGATTGTCCTAGGAACCCGCTGTCTCTACACCCATTTTACAGACAAGAAAACAGGTGCATAGAAGTTTTAAGTGATTTTCCCAAAGCCACAAAGAAAGATAAAACTGAGCTTAGAAGATCCTGTTCACATCCAAACCGGCATTCTTTCCAATTTAGGGTTAATTTAGGGATTCCAAACAAGCGCAAGGCTCTGGCCCTTCTAGCTCTTTACCCAGAGTACCCAAATTACACGAGTGCCCTTTGTTTTAAAGAGGGAGTTTGCCTTAATTGTGTTGGAAGCAGGCAAAGGCTGGCAGCTTTTTCTTCTGCCTTACTCAGACTTGGACCGAGTGTTCAGTATTTGCATGCAATGCTGCCTGACTCCAGGGGTCCTGCTCCCCACCCGCCAGCTGTTCAGGCAAATGCACAGTATGCAAGGAGTCACTTCCTGTGCAAGTTCTGCAAGAACTTTCATCTTCCATCTTCCCGGAAGATGAAACAGAGTATCACACTTTTAAAGTGCCAAGAGGAAATAAGACAAGAAATGACAAAATCACTGAGGTGCAGGAAGGTGCTGGGGTTAGGGGGTGAAGAAATGCAAAACTTAGTTGGCTCCAGCCCAACTCCAGACAAAAACAGTCCCATTCCTGGGCCTCCACTACCCCACCTAAAAAGAGGGGCACCACCTGCCCTTACAGCATCCTAGCGACAACAGTGCTAGTGGGTGTTACTCTTGAGTTTAGACTCCATGAGGACCAGGGCTGGCTCACAGGGACTGGTACAGTCTGGCTCCTGTCTGAGTATCTGCTCAATGTGGGACTGAAATGACAATTTAAATCAGATTTAGGGGTAGCGTGTGGGTAGGGAAGAGGTCCTCTCTTGATTCCTTCTCATCACCAGGGTCCTTAATTCTCTGATTCTATCCTAACCACTTCTAGTGGAGTCTCCACATTCTACCACCTCCACTGCTGAGCCTGACTCCCTCCTCTCCAAGGGTCTCAGCAGGCAGAACCCTGTCCCAGGATGCTGGTTCAGCAAGCAAGGAGGGTACACAAAGCCCATCCATGCCCCTTTCACACTATGCTGCCTCCATGGGCCTGGAGCAGGTGAAATACTGGTCCCCACAGGTAGTAGATACTAATCCTGGGAATCTATGAATGGTTTCCTAACTGGGGAGACTTTGCTGATGTGATTAAAGATTTTGAAATGAAGATTATCCTGTCTTATCACAATGAGCCCTAAATGTAATCACAAGTATCCTTTTGAAAGAGAGAGGCAGAGCAGAAGAGGAGAGGGGGATGTGGCCATGGAGACAGAGATGGGACGATGCAGCCACAAGCCAAGGAATGAGAATAATTATGACTGTCTTCTCTTCATGGCAGTTGGTTCTGTGACCTTGGACAAATCAACTAGCTCTCTGGCCTTTCATTCGCACATGTCAAATGAGTAAGGGAATGTGGAAGAACTTCAAATACTGTTCAGTCACAAAGGGCTTTTGCCTCCTGTGGTTGTTCTTTTTTTTTTTTTTTTTTTTGAGTGGGGAAGAAAGGGGTTGGGCCCCTGGTCTGTCTTGTCAATGTCAGATGGGCTTCTCTGTGCTGCTAGAGACCAGGCTTCCTCTGTAACACTGCATGTGGAGGTGAAATGAGCTATGTGCCTGTCCACCTCCTCCATGGACCCTGGGCAAGTGACAGGTCCATAGTGGTTCCTTAGTGTGTTTGTGTCCAGTAAACACAAGAGTGAGGGGAAAGCTTCCAGTAACCTCCCTGCAACCAAAGCCACCTCCACTTCTCCCTCCCTCCTGTTGGCATCAGTTAGCAGCCAGGGTGTTGGCGTCTGTCATTTAACCATCACAGGCAGACCTCGCCGGGGGTGGGGGACTTTCATGTCAGGCTTTCTGGCTGTGGGAACACACTTGGCAGCTGTCAGTGGGTGGTGACCTCAGAGCAGCTTGGTGCCTCTTGATTCCCAGGGGCTGTTTCTCTGCATTCTTGGGGATCTGATGTGGGCTCTCTACCTCACCCCACCCAGTGCAGTGACAAGGCTCTGTATTTACAGAATCTTTCATCCTAAGGGCTCAAAGAGCTCCATCACCAGTTGACAAGGGCAGTTACGCTCTTTTTATGGAAGAAGTCCAGTCTGAGGAGGGAAAGGAGCTGGATTCTGGTTACAAAGTGGGTCAGCCAGGGTGCCAGGGACAGAATATGGGTTCCTGACTGAGGGTAACCCAGGCATGCCGAGATTGGCCCAGACTCTAGTGGATGACTGTGCCTTAGTCATCTCTGTCCCTCCACACCTGTTATGGTGCTTGGCTCCTAATAAATGCTCAATAAATGCACATCAACCAAGTGCTTGGCTGGAGCTTCCCTATCTTCAATCACCGACTTCCTGGTGTGGCTTCGCCCCGCTGCGGACCTCACTTACACTCCCATGGCCACACCCTGAGGCCTCTCACTCCCAAGCCCCAGCTCAGCGTGTGCTCTGGACGGAGATGCCCTTTTCTCCTTCTGCCTGATGAAATTCTACTGATCTTTCAAGGACACTCTCTTCTTCAGTGAAGGCTTTCCTGTTCCCACGTTCCTAAGACAGAAACACTTGTCACACTGTGTTCTCAAACAGGAATAATGGTCACTCAGGGCCCCAGAGGATGGCATGAGGGTCTGACAGGCTGATGTCTGGCTCTCATGTGTAAACTCCAGTTATCACTCATGGTCACTAACACCCCCTGTGCAGTGCCCGGCCTGGTGTATGCTGCCTGTAGGGGGCTGTGTGCTCAGAGGAAGGCTGTGAGGCTCAGAGAGGGCAGTGCTGGGGCCCATAGGACATGGGTCCGTGGTGAGAATCCCTGGACTTGCTAGATGTCTGTGGAAGGTCTTTCCTCTTGGAAACTAACTCTCAGCCTCTGACACACTCCACACTCACCAGCTGCTCCACCTCCCATAGGGATGTTGCTGCACCAGTGGTCCAGCTTGAGACTCAGATGCTGAGCAACTTGGGCAAGTTGTTTGACATTTTATAACCTCAATGTCCTCATCTGTCAAATGGGGATGATATTAATGTACAGGACCTTAGTATAGAGTCTGGGCCTGGGTAAGTGCTCAATCAAGGCTGATTATATTTTTATTTATAAGCATTTATTTATTTATTTATTTATTTTGTAGAGACAGAGTCTTGCTTTTTCGCCCTCGGTAGAGTGCAGCGGAGTCACAGCTCACAGCAACCTCCAACTCCTGGGCTTAGGCGATTCTTCTGCCTCAGCCTCCCAAGTAGCTGGGACTACAGGCACCCGCCACAATGCCCGGCTACTTTTTGTTGCAGTTTGGCTGGGGCTGGGTTTGAACCCGCCACCCTCAGTATATGGGGCCGGCGCCCTACTCACTGAGCCACGGGTGCCTCCCAGCATTTATTTATTTAGTGAATGCTTATAATATGCCTGCTCTGCCAAAGTAAGACATGGCCCCTGCTCTCTAGGAGACTACTGTCTGGCGGAGAAGGCAGCCAAATGAGCAGATCATGGCCAGGTACCATGGCTTGTGCCTATAATCCCAGCACTTTGGAAGACTGAAGTGGGAGGATCACTTGAGGCCAGGCGTTCAAGACCAGCCTGGACAACATAGTGAGACCCCTGTCTCTATCAAAAATTTAAAAATTGGCCAGGCATGGTCGTGCATGCCTGTAGACCCAGCTGCTTGGGGGACTGAAGCAGGAGGATCTTTTTAGCCCAAGACTTGGAGGCTGCAGTGAGCTTTGATGCCACCACTGCACTCTAGCTGGGGTGATAGAGCAAGACTCTGTCCCCAGAAAAGAAAGCAAGACAAATGTCTTACAACTTAGCAAGACATTTATGCCCCAGGGGGAACACAGGGCTCTAAAGGGTCCCCATGGCCAGGGCCTCAAGGTGACTCTTTCATGGGTCCCTTCCTCCATCCTTAAGCATAGGCTGGACTTGGCCACCTGCCTGTAGCTTATCACCCATTGGTGGCTCTGTCACCCCAAGATCAAGTCCATGGTCTAGATGGGTCCCTGTGACACAGTCTCTGTTTCTCCCCTCCCCTCCTTACCCTTTAACTGTACAGAAAAGAATGAACATAGCAGACCCAAGACAAAAGCCTGCCTGCAAGGCTGGCCCTTGGCTGGCATCTGGGAAGCTAGAATTGGGTGGATTCTCACCATTCCCTACTGAGACAGCTTACTGTGCCGAAACCACTTGTGTGAGCTGTGGTTTATGGTGGATGACTGCTCTCCTTTTGGGAACCTGAAACTTTGGTACTTGTCAGGCAGAGTGTGATTATCTGAGAGTCGCTGATAGACATTTCACCTGTTGTCACAACTGGTTGCAGGAGGGATTAAGCACATCCTGGTGATTCCATCGGGAGAGCCATGGAAGCCTGTGCCTGGTCTCCACCAGACCTCACCCCGTGCACTCGGCCTGACTGTGCTCTGTATTCCTCTTTCATAATAAATCATAGCCGCAAGCACAACTATAAACTGAGTCCCATGATCCCTTCTGGTGAATGATGGAGCTGCGGGTGGTCGTGGAGGCTCCTGACACGCTAACCTTCTTCAGACACCCCATGATGTTCACATGTCCAAGCCTTTGTTCACGCGGTTCCACTGTGTGAACTGAATGTCTTCCCTTCCTTCCTTTCCTGCAAGTCCCAGGGCAGTGCTGCTTCCTTTGGGAAGGAGGAATCTGTGGCTCCTTCCACTGACTCCCCATGTCTCACTGCCATGGTGTTTGTGACCCTGCACTATGGGGTTGTTTTTGTTCTTTTGTTTGGTAGGTCTGGTCCAGCTTGAACCTGCCAGTCCTGGTGCATGGGGCCAGCGCCCTAACCACTGAGCTGTGGGCACCCAGCCAACTCTGCACTCTGGGCAGTTGTTGACAGGACTGTCCCCGATAGTATGAGCTTCCCCTCACCAAGCACATGCAGGGTATGGAGTGAGACCCTGTGAAGATTTGCAAACTTGGATGGAGACATTTTGAAGCTGCAACAAGGGTCCCAGGGTTGGGAGTTGTCCCTGTCTAATTCCAGGGGCCTCCTGGCAGCTCACCTGTTTCAGGAGTGGAGGGACGGGTAGGATGGAGAACTTGTCACCAGTGTTGCCCAAACATGCCTGGCAGAAAACAAAGCTTGTGCGAGGTGACACAGGGTTGTGTGTGTGAGTCTGAGCCCAACTGCCAGGTGCCCCCCAAAAGGCAGAGGTGTGCCAGGCCCGGGCTAGTCTGACATGAGGATCCATAAATCATCACGGGTGGCTTTCTTTGTCCAAATCCTCCCACCCAGGGGACCTGCGGGGGCTCCCCTCTCTTTTTGTGTTCTTTATCATCAGTGAGCTTCTCGAGTGTGTTGTAAAGGAACTATCGATTTTGCACAGTCTGGGGGGGTCCTTGTCTGTGAAGGAGGGTCATGCTGGTGACAGCTGGCAAGAAAGCTCGCCTGGCCTATGTCTGGAGGCAACATCCCCACACTGGACAGGGGCCAGGGACTCCCATCCTACCACACTTATGTGCAGCTGGCAGACGCTGGACTGGGCACCCGAAGGAGAACCAGACAAGGGCTGAAAAATGTCCCAGGTTTTGGCTATTGGATGTGTCCCTGCCCTTTAGTCCTTGGGGCCACCACTGCTGTCCCAACCACCAGGAGAGAGGTCAGATTGCCCCCAGCCACAGGGCTCTTTAAATGGACTGTCCCTGGCCTGAGCCACAGTGCTCCTCTGCCCAGGTGAGACCTAGAAGAGGACTGTCCCCCAGCCTCACCTCCACAAGTGGGGTCAGGGCTGGGGCTGGGAAGTGCCAGAAGCTACTGCTTCCTCATTGAGGGACCTTCTCTCTTGGAGGATGATATGCTTTGTAGAGTTATGATGAAGGTTAAATGAAATGATTTTTTTATTTCAAAGAATTTTTTAAAAAGTCATTTCAAATATGATGAATGAATCAATGAAAGGATGCTGCACATTTCAGGATCAAGAAGGGGTGGGGCTGTGAGCATGCCCTGAGGTCCCCCTCAGAGTCTGTGGACTTTGCTGGACTTCGCTGGTGGTGGTTCACAGATGTTTTCAGAACCCAAGCAGGGTTCTGGGCACCTCTACCCTGTCCTCAGGGCGACCCTGTGAGGTTCATGGTAGGGAACAGAAACACAGGGCTCAGAGCTGGAAATGGAGGCGCTGGGGCCCGGCGGGCCTGCAGGTCCCAAGGTGGGGGCTGCTGCTCTGTGAGCAGGACCTACACAGGCAGAGGGTTCAGTAGGTGCTCAATAAATGTGTGTGAAGGATGAGCAGAAGGAAGTCAGATCAGATGGCCTCAAAGCCTCCTTTTTCCTCCTGGGCTCCATTAACCTGAAGAGGAGGCCTGTGGTCTGCTGGCCTCAAAGCAGGGTCGGTTGAGCCCCCTCCCAACTGCTGTGCCATGCTGGGACTCTCCACCCGCCGTGCCCAGGCCTCCCAGTGACTAGCAAGCCTCCCAGCGCCCTCCTGCCCAGCTGCCTTTCTGCTCAACCTGGAGCTATGTAATGCCCACAGATGGCCACAAGAGGCCGCTGTGCACCGCCAGCCGCAGTGATACCAGAACTCGGTGAAGGAGTTCTTCCCCAAGACACAGCAGGATGGGGACGGCAGCCTTAGAGGGTTGCATGGTCCATAGATGGGGAAGGTCAGGGCTGCACCGAATCAGGCTGAACCATGCACTACAAAGGGGTTCTTGTGGCCCAGGGGAGAGATGGGCCCAGGGAGGGGGCAGTGTGCCCTGGGACACAAGCAGCTGGCCTGCAGCAAAGCTGAAAGGGTGTCCCCACTCAGGCCCTCACCTTCTAGAGCAGAAGAAGGCTTGCTCATTGTTGGGACACATAAGAGTCAGATCAGCTGGGTTCCTATAAACATCTAGACTGCAACGTGAAGATGGGGTCAGAGGAGACAGGGTCAGAGCCCAAGGAACATGGGTTTGGGGAGGAACTGGCTGTCCCCAAGACCCATTTCTCCTTTAGGGTGGATGGTCACCCTGGGTCTCCTTTAGGGTGGATGGTCATTTAGATGATGTTGGATACAACTTTTCCCTGTTGTTGTGGAAGTAGAGCCAGGTGGGTCTGGCTTGGTGTCTCTGTCAACTTGGCGTGGCCCACAGTGATCCTGGAGAGCCCAGACCTGAGGGTCACAGATGGCCCCACCTGCCTGAGAGGCTGTGTAATGAGGCCATGCTGGGCTGTGGGGGCCAGGCTGGAGGGCTGGGTTTATCAGAAGTGGAGAATCCTTTATGCAATATGGTTCCTCTGGTTACTGTTGGGTGAGATGGGGGTGAGAGCTGCCTTGGGAGGCCTACTTCCCTGCACTCTAGCATGGCTTGAGGCCCAGCTCCACCCTTAAATAGCAGAGCAGGTTACTGGTCCTCCCTGCTGTGTGTCCCATTGCCCTCAAAGCATGGTCCTATGGCATCATCATCCTGCAGAAAGCCCTCCAGAACTCCCTGCTGCTGGACCAATAGCATGTGTGCCACCCTGCCCTACCATCAGCTCTGCCCGCTCCCCACCCAAAGCTCCTTTAGCATCAATGCCCTGACCCTTCTTTCCCTCTGTGGGTCCTACAAAAATCCATTACAGTCTATGTTCAAATGTCTCTTTCTCTGAGAAAACGGGCCAGTCCTGGGCATTGAGATCTCCCCTCCTCGAGACTCCCTGGCACCTCTAGCCTATAGGAGCTCAATGCTCAGCACCTTAGCTGGGTTTGCTGTCAAGGTCCTGGCATGTAGGGAGCTGCCATGGACAGCAGAGACTGGTCACATGCAGCCATTCCTGGGCCCAGTGGCCTATGCAGCACTCAGTAAAAAGGATGGAGGAGAGGGGAAAAGAAGGGAGTGCAGGACATGGGGGCCCAGAGGGGCTGGAGAAACCAGCTGAGCCCCCTCCTGGAACCCCTGAACATCCCAGCTGTGCAGGCCTCACGGTGCCTCTTGCTTCTGACCCAGCCCAGGCAGGGCGCCATCCTGAGGTCTGTTTTCAAGGGGCTCTGATAAGTGCTCCACACATCAAGAGTGTTCAAATTGGGGAGGTTCTGCCCACCCCCAGGGTGATCAGGGAAGGTCCCAGAGATGCTCTGCAGGGGCTCCTGCTGGGAACATGCTCCTGAACATCCTCCTGGCCTCCCAGTGGCTCTGCCAGTATTTCTCCAGGAGGCCCTGTCAGTGCCTGTGTCCCCTCAGACCAGGATGGGTATCTGTCTCCCTTGCACAGTGCATGGCACCTCACCAGAACTCATGAAATATTTGCTGAATGATGGTGTTAATGAACCCACAAAGCTGGTTTTATTTATTTATTTAGCTAGTTCATTAGTTTTTGAGATACAGTCTCTCACTCTGTGGCCCTGGGCAGAGTGCTGTGGCATCATAGCTCACAAGAACCTCAAACTCTTAGGCTCAAGTGATCTTCTTGCCTCAGCCTCCTGAGTAGTTGGGACTATAGGTGACTACCATGATGCCCAGCTCATTTTTTAAAATTTTTAGTAGAGATGGAGTCTCGCTTTTGCTCAGGGTGCTCTCCAACTCCTGAGCCCAAGCAATCCACTGGCCTCAGCCTCGCAGATTCCTAGGGTTACAGGCACGAGTCACTGCGTCTGGCTAAAGCTGTTTTTATTAAAACAACCATATTAAATTAGTGTTACTTATCAGAAATTACATACACATAGATTACTTTGTTTAGGGCTGGTTATAGTTTTATAATCTTTACATCAAACTCTGACACCTTAAAAACATAACAATGATTCATAAACACAGGCAAAAATGTATGCCAATAATTTGAAGACATTTTTATTTTACCAATATTATTTTTAATAACTTTGTTTATTTATCAAACATTTGCTAAATTCACATGAAAAATATTTAGATGTATTTATTTAATTTATGAGCATGCCTAGTCAATTTTGTGCCATATAGACAATATACAACATATAGAGACACATAAAAATACATTTGAACATACACACACACACACACATATCTTAATAGTTTTTATTTACAAATTCTAACCATGGCTTGGTGCCTGTGGCTCAAGTGGCTAAGGCGTCAGCCACATACACCTAAGGTGGCGGGTTCGAATCCAGCCCAGGCCTGCCAAACAATAATGATGGCTGCAACCAAAAAAAATAGCCAGGCATTGTGATGGGCGTCTGTGGTCCCAGCTACTTGGAAGGTGGAGGCAGGAGACTCACTTAAGCCCAGGAATTGGAGATTGCTATGAGCCATGATGCCATGGCACTCTACCCAGGGGGACAGCTTGAGGCTCTGTCTCAAAAAAAAAAAAAAAAATTCTAGCCATGAGGTGACAATATAAACTTATGAGTTTGTACAAGATGGTTAGATCTAAATTGTTTCTGACAATGTTGGAACTTACTCACATGGCCAACCTTTAGTTGCCCTAGTAGGTAATGTAATGAAAACTGTGGACCAATGTTTTGGGTAAAGTAGTTTTTATGGCAGTTTGAGCTTTTAAAAATCCTTTTTCCCCTTCAGTTTCAAATGAGTTTTCAATATTCACATTGTTGCTAGAACTGGCTGCTTCAAATAACCTTGAATTAGTGATACCATAGACAGTGAGTTGTATCTCAATACCAGTAACTTAGCAATTGCTATTTCAGACAGACAAGAAAACAGAGACAGCTTAGCAGACTCTATATTTTAACTCTATAGTGACAGACTGACCATTTGTGCTCTGCATTTTCCTTAATGTAATTTGCCCCTCAATTTAAATATGTGCACAGGCATATAACATAATATGTGGAGATGAACTGGAGTCCTAGAAAAACTGGCATGTCTTTGAACCTTCTCATGTCACTTACCAATATAGATAAACACTCAATGCAAAGGGAAATTCAACAGGTTTCAAACAAAAATGCAGGAATACCAAATCAAACAAAACAAAACTCAAATCAAACAGTACTGCAAGACAAATTCCCATAAGAAGAAACCAGAAAGGTTGTTTCTTTTTTTTTTTTTGAGACAGAGTCTCGCTCTGTAATGCTGGGCAGAGTGCCATGGTGTCATAGCTCACAGCAACCTCAAACTCTTGGGTTTGAGTCATCCTCCTGCCTCAGCCTCCCAAATAGCTAGGTGCCTGCTACAATGCCCAGATAGTTTTTTATTTTTAGTAGAGACAGGGTCTTGCTCTTGCTCAGGCTCATGTTGAACTCCTGAGCTCAAGCAATCCACACACTTCAGCTTTCCAGAGTGCTAGGATTATAGGCATGAGCCACCGCACCTGGCCCAGAAAGAAGTTTTTACAAATCTTATCTCAGGCCAGATATGGTGGATCATGCATATGAGTCTAGTGCTTTGGGAGTTTGAGGCCAGCTGGAACAAGAGCAAGACCCCATCTCTACAAAAAATAGAAAACTTAGCCAGGAATTGTGGCACATGCTTATAGTTCCAGCTATTGGGAAGCTGAAGCAGGAGGATGGCTCAAGCCCCTGAGTTTGAGGTTGCTGTAGCTATGATGATGCCACAGCATTCTAGCCAGGGCAAAAGAGCAAGACTGTTTAAAAAAAAAAAAGACAGAGAGATTCTTTTTTTTTTGAGACAGAGCCTCAAGCTGTGCCCCTGGGTAGAGTGCTATGGCATCACAGCTCACAGCAACCTCCAACTCCTGGGCTCAAGTGAGTCTCCTGCCTCCACCTCCCAAGTAGCTGGGACCACAGGCGCCTGCCACAACGCCCGGCTATTTTTGGTTACAGCAGTCATTGTTGTTTGGCGGGCCTGGGCTGGATTCGAACCCTCCACCTTAGGTGTATGTGGCTGGTGCCTTAGCCACTTGAGCCACAGGCACCGAGCTGACAGAGAGATTCTTATCTCAAACCGACTGGTACTGCAAACAATCTGTCTTTGGTCCAAATGATACAAAAGTCCAAATGGTAAAGATAGAGGATTCCCAGTGTGTGCACCAGTTCCCAAAGGGCCACACTCGGATCATCCTGGGATTCATGGCCATATGCACATTCTCATATACCCCAAGCCAAGCAGATGGACTGCAGTTCCGGCAGATAAGCCTAGGGAGTGCCAAGAAGAAAAAGTCGGAAGTCCTATTGTCCCAATGGTTGAGGCTTCCAACCCAAATTCAAACAGGAATTCCCCAAATTGAGAGAAGAGCTAATTGCTGTGTGGTACGCCCAAATAGCACTCACCCATCTGGACACAGACGCCAAAGTCCAAAGGTCAACTGTCCATTCTTCCCTGACAATCAGGGATGCATTTGGGGCTGGTGACAGAGAAGCCAGTGGGAGAAACCCAAACCAACCTCAGGCAGAAACTCAGCCAGGCAGCTGTTAGGAAGGCTTTAAAGCAGTGGTTCTCAAGCTTCCTGATGCCACGACCCTTTAATACAGTTCCTCATGTTGTGGTGACCCCCAACCATAAAATTATTTTCCTTGCTACTTCATAACTGTAATTTTGCTACTGTTATGAATCGTCATGTAAATATCTGATATGCAGGATGTATTTAGGTGACCCCTGTGAAAGGGTCATTCGACCCCCAGAGGGGTTGCGACTCACAGGTTGAGAACTGCTGCTTTAAAGTCTTTCCCTGTTCTGTGGCCACCAAGCCACAGCAACAGATCCTGGATGAGCCTGTAAATTGTCAACGTACCTGCAAGGTGGGGTATTGTTTACTGCACGGAAAGCCAATTACTGAGACAAGCAGGATTGTCAAAGAAGAAAGGAGATTTACTATGGAGGACATCAACTAGGAGGTGGGAGGACTACTTCAAATCCAACTCCCAAATGAAACAGGTCAGGAGGTTTTCTAGAGGCAAAATGAATATTGCGTGAAGTGAGTGAGCATCATGTCGCGATTGGGGTGCAGTGCCCAGCATGCAAGCACAGTGGGGAATCATATTGGCACGCATATCACATGAGCAAAAAATGGCAGATAAACCCCTCCTGGGGCAGAGATTTTAGTGGCATAATGAGCTTGGGGCTAATACTGGTCATCCTTTTAGTCTCCTGCACTTGTGGGTGGTGGGAAGTAGTTTGCTCAGTAGGTCCTTGGGCAAGATCTGTCATGGAGGGCTAGCACGGTGGCTCGTGCCTGTAATCCCAGCCCTCTGGAAGGCCAAGGCAGGTGCATTGCTTGAACCCGGGAGTTCAAGATTAGTCTGAGCAGGCTTGGCGCCTGTAGCTCAACCGGCTAAGGCGCCAGCCACGTACACCTAAG
>NW_003852402.1:9259055-9274324 GCF_000181295.1 Otolemur garnettii | reverse complement strand
CAAAAAAAAAAAAAAAAAATAGAAAAACTAGCCAGGTGTAGTGTGGGAACCTATAGTCCCAGCTACATGGCAGGCTGAGGCCAGAGGATCTTGAGCCCAAGAGTTTGAGGTTGCTATGAGATATGATGCCACGGGACTCTGCCCAGGGTGACAGAGTGAGACTTTGTCTCAAAAAATAAAAAATAAGGCAGCACCCGTAGCTCAGTGGGTGGGGCGCTGACCATATACACTGAGGCTGGCAGGTTCGAGCCCAGTCCGGGTCAGCTAAAACAACAATGACAACTGCAACAACAACAACAACAAAATAGCTGGGCATTGTGGTGGGCGCCTGCACTCCCAGCTACTTGGGAGGCTGAGGCAAGAGAATTGCTTAAGCCCAAGAGTTTGAGGTTGCTGTGAGCTGTGATGCCCCCAGTACTCTACCCAGAGCAACAGCTTGAGACTCTATCTTAAAAAAAAAAATAAATAAAAATTAAAAATAAAAAAGCTCTCTTATGGATTATCAGTTATCCCCAGTGCTCTGAACAATAGGGTAGTGTGAAGCCTTCTGATCATCTTGTTACTGCAGGAGGGGCCACCATTTCTGAAAAACAACCCCAAGGGAGGGGATCAGTGAAACAGAAAATTACCAAGTTCTGGTCAGCAGATCTTACTGGCCTGGGAACTTGAGACATGAGAGAACTGCTACAAGGCACTTTTGTTCAGGGAGCCAGTTATAATGGCTGGAAAGACCACCAGGCCATCAGGCTGGTCCCCATCTGCAGGTGAGACTGAAAGCTGTCACAGGTCCACGGAGGCCTAGGGGCTGAGTTAGTCTCTTACTTCTGGTGGCAACCCTCTGGCTGCAGCTTCTTACAACAGTAGCTAACCCACGGCCCCATCATAGTTGTAGCTCTGTACCCTTAAACCCCCCAGTGCCTCTCTGGCATAGGAGGACAAAGACTTCTCCCCACTTTAGATACAAAGACAGTGGGGCTCAGGAGATGAAGGGACTCATTCAAGTCCACGTGGCCGGCAGGGGATGGAGCTGGCCTTAGAGCTCGGGTCTGACTGCCAAACCAGTGTTCCCTCCTGTTGCACTTCCACCTGTGGGGATCCACTTGTGTTGTTTCTGGATTTACACCTTTTCTTAGGAACCAGGCCAAAGATGAGAAACTTTGTGAGTCCCAAACAACCTCGTGGGTTTTTATAATGGGACTGGAAATTTAGCAAAGGTCATCAGAAGTCTTAGGACAAAGTTTAGCGCCTGACCTTGCCATTGCCCATATGCCTCCTAGAGAAGACTTTCCACCCACTCACTAATCCACACCCATCCTTCTAACTGCCCACCTACTCATCCATCCACCCATCCTTTCATTCACTCACTTGCTAGTCATGATGCATTTTCCATACATACCAGGCCCTGGGCTGGCCATCAGAATGTACAGAGAGGTGACACAGTCCCAGCAAGTCAAGTATAGCAGGTATAGACACAATGACAGGAGATGTGGCACAGTGGGGGCACAAAGTGACTGTGTCTGGGGGTGCTGCATCACTTGGGCTCTGTCTCCAAGCAGCTGGTATGCAGTGGTGCCCCTTAGCCCAAGGCCAGCTCCTGCTCTGGCACATAGCAGGTTCTGCCTGACACCATTTCCCCTCTGTTAGGGAAGGATCCTCATGAAACCACCTGCATGCTTTGCCAGCCATTTTGAGGCTGGAAGAACAAACTCAGTGTGGTCACTGCTGAGTCAACAGCCAAGTCCTCATAGACACTTGCTGGGATTGTATTTCCAGGCTCAGGGTGAAGTGACAGGGTCTGGTCCCTGCTGTCTGGGGCCCTGGGTGTGTGTGTTTGTGGTCACCAGCTTTGGCTGTCTCAGGCAGTCCAACCTTCCAGACTCCTAAGCTTCATACCCAGAGTGGAGGCCTGAGGTGGGGGGTAGCTTCTCAGAATGGCCCTGGTCCAAATCCCTGATCAGCCCTTCTAATTTTAAAGTACAGTCACATTCACACCCACTCTCTCCCTGGGCTCTACAGTAACTTTGGGGAGGAGGTAGGGCTGGATCTGCAAATCTTGTCTTTCAGGTAAGGAAAATGAGACCTGGGAAGCCAAGTAGCTTGTCCAAGCTGGCAGGCAGCCACCAAACAGGTGCAGGAGCTGGAGGCTCTGGTGTTGCAGGCCTGTTCCTTGCTCTCTAGACTCAACTTCTCATCTGTAAGAGGGGTACACCGATGGTATCGCCTTACAGAATGGAGGTAAGAATCAGACAAGATCAGGTATATAAAAGGCTTAGTGCCATGGTTGGCACATTCAGGGCACCTCATAGTTTGAGAGCATCATTAATAACAATTTAAATCTTCTGCCTCTAAGGCTCACTCTCCTCCCACCCCACGGCCTTTCTAAGGATTGAAGACGGCAGCTGGCAGTGGGAGGTGGTTGCTTTAAATATGAGCTGAGAACAAAAGGAAAATAGGACGGGGTGGTGGCTTGCGCCAACACTCTGACAGCCCCCTTCCCAAACTCAGGGGGAGGGTCTGCAGGACACCCTCAGATGCTGCCTGACACCTGTTCTTCAGGAATGAAGCTTTTTCTGCTAAGCTTAGTCACTGCTTGGAGATGGAGATGCTGGTTTGGGCTGGGACTTCACAACCCAAGGGGACATCCCCTGCCTGCCTGGAGGGACAGTCCTCTGGAGAAGCAGGAAGTAGGTTAAGCAAGACGCGGGAGGTTCTCTCCCCTCTTCCAAGGCAACATGAGCTACTCACCAGATTTCTCCAGGGCAGCTGTCCCCTTGGCAGCCTGCCTACTTCCGTGGTTGCCACAGGGCCTTGTTCCAAGTCCTCACCCTTCACCTCATCTGACTGCCTCGCTGCAGGTCCATGCCCCCCACTCCTGGTGATGCCACAGTGTGGAGCCTGTGTGGGGGTACTGTAGAGGGACCAGTGTTTCACTCTGACCTAACCGGGGTACTCAGTGCCTTCCCAGGCAACACGGGGCCCTGAAGGGTTGGGGCCTGTGACACAACCTCGAGATAGGTCAGGAAAGGTTACTGATTCCTCCTGCTTCTAGCTAGGCCCAGCAGAGGGGACTGTGGTGTTAGGATAGGCTACTGCTGTCCTGTGGTGTTAGAAGGACAGGCTACTGCTGTCCACACCACAGAGGGCAGCAGAAAGGTAGCGGGCAGGGAGGGCCAACCACGGCTGCAGGCCTGAGGTTGCCGCCTCCGCTAAGTAAGCACCGGCATTGCTATGGCTAGAGCAGAGGACACAGGGGAGTGTCCTGGGGATGGCAGGAGGAAGCGGCTAGGAGACTGGTGGACCAGGCATGGCCAGGCTGTAGGGCCTCAGATCCTGCTGGGTGGGAGATAGATAGGAGGCCTGAGAATGTGGCATGTGGCAGAAGAGTAGGGACCATAGGGTTGGCAGCCTGGTTCAGGTCCTGGCTAGAGCCACTTCCTAGATAGATACTCTGTCCTCTGAGCCTTGGTTTCTCCATTTATGATGGGGCAGAAGTTCCTACCTTGGCGCTGTGCTCAGGGTTATAAAACATCATGGTGCTGAGAGAGGGAGGCCAGGGCTGCCAAGTGGGGCACAGTCGACAGACAAAAGCCTCTTTCCTCCTAAGTTCCAGCCACATTCTTCACCCTCAGCCCATTTGCCCCACCCTATCCTCTCCTGATCCACTCGCCACTGTCTGACTTCCTTGAACACCTTGTGAGCACCGGGGAGCTGCCACTCTGCACATGCTGTGGCTCCCTCAAACCATGGTGACCATCCCCTAGCCACTGCATCTCATCCCTCCCTCAGAAAATGCCAAGGCCCAGGTCAATGCCACCTTCTCTGTGAAGGCTTCCCCAGTCCACTGGCCGTAAGAGTTGCTTCCTTCTCTGAACTTCACCTTCTCGCGTCTATCTAATTACTTCAGTGTGTCCTGCTTTTCTGTTCCTGGGTCTGTCCCCTAAATAGACTGTGAGCCGCTGGCTAGCACGATGGCACTTCTTCCACTGTACTGTCTCTCCTTTTCAGCCCACCAGCAAATGCTTGTTTCATCACTAGCAATGGGCAGCAAGGCCCTGGGAACAAGGCCAGGGTGACTCTGGCTAGCACAGGCCTTAGAGCAGGGGTCCTCAAACTTTTTAAACAGAGGGCCAGTTCACTGTCCTTCAGACCATTGGAGGGCCAGACTGCGGGCCCCGGGATGAGTTGGCTACTAAGCAGGACAGGCAGCGGCAGCAAAAACACCCGGCGGGCCGGATAAATGTTCTAGGCGGGCTGTAGTTTGAGGACGCCTGCCTTACAGAGTAGAGGGAAATAAAGTCGCTATTGCCAAGGAAAGAAACCCCTGGGAAGCACACATGCTATGATGCCCGGTCACCTGACCTGGCCCAGCAGTGACCATCCCACCCTCTGGGAGCACGACAGGGAGGGGCTAATGACCCATTTCTGCGAAGGTAAGTGAGGAGGGCCTGCCGCAGTGGCTAAAGTGGAAGGGGTGCTCACCACCAGTGTGTCACTACATTGCATGCCTGTGAGGGCCAGACACCACACAACTCCAATCTCACTGAATTCCTACCCAGTCCTGGGGGAGCTGTCAGCCCCCTATCTACAGGTGGCAAGGACACAGCACACACCCTTGATGTGTTACCTGTTTCAGATGCAGTCCTAAAACTCCCAACAGCCTTATGACAAAGCAACTGAGTCACAGAAAGGTTAGGAAGAGCAGGGCTGGACCTCAGAGCCCACACACCCCTCCCCGCCACCCCCGCCACCTAGGGTGCAGGCTGAGCCAGCCTCACTTTTTGGCACCCACATGCAGCAGATGAAAAGAGAGAACAGATGCGAAGCGGGCGGTTAACAACGTGGCTATTCCCGACCGCGGCGCCCACTGCCCTCCTCCTGGGCCGCCCCCGCCCCTCTCCTCCACTCCTATCTGAGGCTTGCCAACTCCTCACAGTATCTGGAGTGGCACAGGGCTCTGGCTAGGACAGGCCTGAGGTCCAGGGGCTGCCCTACCCACCAAGTCCTGGAGGGCCAGGACCCGCACTGAGGTGAGATCCTCAGGCCAGCCGACCGGGTAGTCAGCTTTGGGGCAGTGACCGTGTCTTTGCTCTTGTCTGTCCCAGGAGGCAGCACACAGTAGCATTCACCCTCCTTGGCCGCACTATCTCTGAACAACATTGCCCAGCGATCTGCTGACAGATCTCGTCACACGGGACACTCAACCTCAGAAGGCAAGACTAAGCCAGGGCCTTGGGCTCCCTGGCCAGAATGTCCTAGGTAGGACACCTCAGGAGGTCCCTGTGCACCAGGGGAAGATAGACTGCCCTGCTCTGCCTGGGCCCAGCATGTTCAGGTCTGAGGCTCAGATTTGGGGGCAACCCCTGAACTTCAGGGTGTTCCTGGTCCTAGAATGAGTCCCCTCATTCCCTGGCCACTTCTTAACGCCTTCCTTCACTCAGACTGTCCCTGGGCTGAAGCAACATTTTGCCCTGGTAAAATCCCGCTCTTGTCTGAAGTGTTAGCTTCTAGGCCTCATCTTGCTGGAGATCCTGGCATTGGGTCTGGGCTTGGAGGCCCTTCTTCCCTCTCGCCAATGCCCTGTCCTTTATAATGTCACTTTTCACATCACTTGTTCCTGTGCAGCAGACTGAGCTCACTGAGGGCCAGATCTGTGGCTTTTCTACCTTCCTCTGCTCAGTTCTTGGGGCCTGACACTTGGGAGCTGTTGAATAACATCTGTTGAACTAAGCTAAATTGTGCAGACCTGGGACCATCTCTATAGTAGCTCAGTCTGGCCACTCAGGATATCTCGGTGTCCATGTGGCCCCATTCAACTACACTTGGTCTCCAATCTCAGTGACATAAGGGTGAGAAGGGTGGGGCAGGGTGAGTGGGGCTGGGCCTGGGGCCAGGTTAGCCACTATTTAGCTAGAAACACTGCTGGCTTGAGCTGATCACATCTTCTCCCAACCTTAACAGACTATAGACAAGGTCATTTTTTGGTAACTTTATTGAAAAACCAAGACATTTATATAAATAAGACCGCTATGTAAAATACGTTTCACCCTTCTACTAAAACCCTTCTCCCCACACTCTAAAAGAACATAGAAAACCCAGCAGAGATAAGAAGTACAAATTAGCATGCGGTCCCTGACGAGAAGTAACTGGCAGGCCAGGTTTCCCTGCGGAAGTGGGCCTGGCGGTGAGAGCACTCCTGGCCCAGGTGTCTCACCAGAGGCTCAGTGACATCTTGAGGAACTGCTCAGCGGCAATTCTCACCCCTGGCCCCTGGCTTGAAACTGAGGCAGTGTGGAGGGTTCACACTGGTGGGTGAAGGGGGACAGAAGAAAAGCTGCTTGGTCTCTAGGCCAAAGCCAGGGCTGTGGAGCTGTTGCCAGTGAGATGTGGTGGTTTGTTCAGCCTGGGGTCAAGTCAGGGGAGGGGCTTCTTCAGGATCAGCACTTCCCCAGAGGATAAGGAGAGAAGCTGCCTATGTCCCTTCAGAGGAGAGGCTCCTCCTTGGGGCTATTTTCATATGACCACTGATGACAAGGACAGTGGACACTTCCTCGCAGTACTGGGATAGAAGGGAAGTGGGGCTCTGGGAATGCGAGGGAAGGGCAGTCCTCAAGGAAGGGGGGCCTGGCACATCCTTATGACAAAAATCTCATCTCCCCACCTCCTTTACCCTGGCACACTTTGTGGTGTGGTCACCTCGTACTCCGAGTGAGACAACTGAGAGAGCCTGGGGATAGAGATGTCAACAAGTTCACACACTGGCATGGCTCAGGATACTGGTACACAGGACAGAAAGAAAAGACCCCAAACTCTCCTTGGAAAACCCAGGACCTGCCTGGGGCTGCTCCCCAACCCAGATAAGTGGCAGGGGAAGGCCCTGCAGGGGTTGGGGACAGAGGTGGGGGCCGGGGACAGGGCATCAAGAACACTTCCAGACACACACAGCCAGTGTCCCCCCAAAGTACAGGTAGAGGAGGTTCTTCACCTCATGTGTGATCTCAAACCCAAACCCTTCGCCGATCACCACATGCCAGGAGGAGCCGAACTTCTTGTCCATCGTCTCTTTGATCATCTTGGCCGCGCTCTGGAATGAAGAAGGCGCTCATCAGAGGGGGTGTGGGGAGAGAGTGGGCATGAGTCAGGTCCCTCTCCAGGAGGGAGAAGTCTGGCACTGAGATCTTGGCAAGAAGAGGCCTCATGTCCTATTTCTATTGTCTTGCTCATAGAACTGTTACACCAGGTTTCCATACAGGTCACCTCCTGCCAGGGCTATCACACAGCGACAGAAAGCTAGACTTTACCTTAGCAGTCAGGAAGAACCTGGCTGAGGCAGAAAGGTGAGCATCAGGCCTGAGACAGACCGGGTCTGAGTCCTGCCTCACACTTAGTGCCAGGTTCTGGTTCCAGGTTTCTCAACTGGAAAATGGAAACTGTTCTCAGGACCAGCTGAAAATAGAAGGGCGAGCGCCTGCAGGCTGTGAAGGTTACTATCATTGCCGCGTGCTGCCTACTGGGTTCGGTGGGCTCCAGGGACGAGTGGCTGCTTCCCCCAGCCATGGCCATGGCCTACTTCTTCCTATGCTCGTTCTTTCAAAAAACTTCTCACCAACATGAAGAGACCAAGGGACAGGCAGGCCACCCAGCTTTGCAGAGTCCCATGTGCAGGCACCCGATGTGCACTTAACAGCACCACCATTGTGCCAGGTGCCACGCTGTGCACTTTGTCCTCATTGTCCCAGTAAATAAGTCCTCACTAAAGGACTAGCCCAGTGAGGAAACATCATTCTCCATCCCTCATTTATAGACTAGCAAACTGGGCTTAGAGATGAGCAATGGCTTGTCTAAGGGAACACAGCTAGGAAGGGCTAGAGGCAAGATATGAACTTGATCCTGGTTGACCCAACGCCTGGACTCTCATTGGCCAGGGTCTGCCTCCCTGATGACTGCCACGACACTGACTTCTTTCCCGCTTACCACGGACTGATGAATGACATTCCTGTGCCAATGCCTACTGGCTAGACATCCAGCACCTAGAACAGTGCCCGGCACAGAGATGTGTCTGGCCTCTTTCCTACATGGATGAACGAAGACATGAATGGGTGCCTGGGCAGGCCTCTGTTCACAGGTGGGATGGAGCCACAGGGAAAGGCACCCTATGCAGCTGCTGAATGGGGAGCAAGGGCAGGGCATTATGGAGATCCCAATGGCTTTCCTCCCTCTAGGACTGACCATGACCATCAGTGCCTGCAGTCAGAACCAGCTGCTTCTCTCTCCCTAAACCTTGAATGCTTCCAAGGGAGGCTCTAGCCTTGTCCCAGCAAAACTCTTTACTGCAGGGAACTGGGCCACTCTATTCACCCACAGGGGTCACCAAAGGCACGAGGGGCCGCCTGCACTGATGGCAATACCTCGTTGTTGTTGGAGAATTTCTCACAGGCTGTGACACATAGCTCCATGGTCTCCACTCGCATCTCCTCTGGCATGTCCGAGTGCTAGAGACAGGGCAGGGGTGACAAACAGAGAGAGGCTTAGCCCATGACCTGGCCTTCCTGGCTGGCCTCTCTGTCCCAAGCTTAAGGCATGGACACCAAGTAGCTTCCCTGGCACAGCCTGGGTGGGTAACCTGTCTCCTGGCTGGGGGCCTATTGTTGGGGCAGGAGGGGAGGGGAACCTCGCTGAGCCACATGAGCTCTCCAGCCCCAGCCCCTCTCCAAAGGCAGAAAGCTTCAAGGACATCATGTTCCAGCCAACAGACTTGGGAAGGAGACCGGCCCAGGCACAGAGGGAATGCTGGCTATGGAAATGGTTTCTAGCTCAATCTTACCCCAGAAGCGTGAAGAGGCTGTTCTTGAGGCTCTGTTTTTTCTCCTGCCTCTGGACAACTCAGTCCAGCTGCCTACTTGATAATCTCACTTAGATGTCTAAAAAATAACTTTCAATGTCCCCACTAACCCATTCTTCCTCCATCTTCCCTTTACTAATAATTAACACCATTTTCCCCCTCCCATTATTTAGGGAAAAAAACAGACAGTAGAAGTCATCCTAAACTAGATTTCCCCATTCTTAGCACCAAGCCATCAGCAAGTCCTACAGCCTCTACCTTCAAGGTATATCCTGAATCCGATCACATCTAACACTTCCATGCTATGACCTGGACCCAGCCACCCTCATCTCTCTGGGCTCTGCAATAGTGTCCTCACTAGTTTTCCATTTCCACCATGGTGCCCTGAACTCTATTCCCCTCACAATAGCTAGAGGGATCTTTTAAAAACACAAAACAGATCACATCATAAACCCTTTCACTGTTCCCCTTTCAACTCAGGATAGAACCCACATTTGTTACTATAGCCTTCACTGCGGCCAGCCAGGCACGTGGGCTCTGGCCCCACCACCACTCGACCCTCACATCCTACCACCCCTCAGCACTCCATTCTAGCCACACTGTCCTTCTCACTGTTTCTCCAAAATATTAAGCTCATTCCCACCTCAGGCTTCCTGTGCCCGTTTCCCTGCTTGGCACATCCTCCCCTGACCACTGCAAGGCTTGCTTCCTAACTTCATCCTGGACTCTGATCTGAGAAACCCCTCCTGAAGCCTCTGCTCTCTAGCCCCTTACATCTGCTTTACTTTTCTTTATAGCACTTACTGCCTGCAATCTATCTAGCTATCATGCAGGCCCGGTCTTTGTCTGTCTCATCTACCATTTCCATAGTGCCTAGAACAGTGCCTGGTAAATAGTGGGTGGCCTAAATAAGTACTTCGCAAATGAATGAATGAATGAAAGAATGAATCACTGTTGACTCCTAGATATCTAGGTCTGAGCCAGCAAAGCCCTTCTTAACTTCTTCCCACTGCCATCCTACAGAGCACAGGCTCTACCTACCTCTTTCCAGGCTGTGTGGGCCCTGCTGGCCATCCTGCCTCCCTCCCCTGGATCTTACCCTGACCAGAGGAAAGGTCTGCAGTCGCTTATAATCAGCCTCATCTTTCTTCCCTTCTGTTTCTCCCATGATCCTTCCACTGTGACCACTGGAGGAGAGAGTGGGGCTTTCAGGTGCTGGGATTGGCAATTAAGACACACCCGGAAGATTCAGGAAGCAGGCCCTGCCAACTTGGCGGGAGCAGAAAATGTCTTTCCCAAGGGGTGCTGTAGAAAACAGGAAAAACCAGGAGAAAAGAGTTGGCTTTAAAACCATACATCACAAATTAGAAATGTCTCAGTAACAATTTGACACCTCCCCGTCTTAACTCCTCCACATCCTTTTCCAAATGGCCAGCAAGTCTGCAGACAGGAGGATGAGTCAACATGAGATGCTGGGACCTGGTTAAGAACACACTGGTATGATGCTGCAAGCCCACACTGTCATTATCAAGACAAATACTGACTGCGGGCCAGGCCTGCAGGATGCAGCCTTGAGCTAGCAATTAACAAACGCTTCTCTGCATGCCCACCACACACAAATACACACACACACACACACAAATACACAGTCCCTAATTCCTAGGTGACATCTTCCCAACTTCATTAGGAAGTTAAATGTTCAGGTCACCATTGATAATCTGTGTTTATTGGCAAGCAAGGAGCCCCCTCTGCAGGCCTCTGGTCTGTGGGAGAATGGAAATGGTGCTGCTCCATGTCCTCCTTGGCACACCAGGCTCCCTAGCTGTTCTTGCCTACTCCTTTTCTGGCCACCTAGTCCTGTCTGGCTGGCCCAGGAATTGGGAGGCCTGGGCGCTGGTGCTGGTTCAACTGCCCACCAGTAGTATGGCCTTGGACCTCAGTTTCCTCACTGGTAACACAGGGACAGTCATGTCTATCTCATGGGGCTATTATGAGAATCCAAGAGACAACATATATAAAGCAACTTAACAGTGTCAGGCACGTGGTTGGCACTCAGTAAACTGCTCTTCCCCTACTGCTGAGTCCAGGGGGGTCAAATAAGACAATGCATGTGGACATGACAGCAAAGTTATACCTTACACATATGTAAGGTTCCTCCCTGCCTTCCCTCCCCCCCAATCTATTTAATAACAGATGGGATATTTCCTAAGGAGATGGGTGTAGATCCTAGATGCCTGGGAGCACTGGTAGAAATCCTGGTGTTTGTCTTTTATCCTACAGTTCAATTTACCCTGTGATTCAAAGGGCTTCTAATCTCAGGACTTCTGACACAAATGACTACAGATCACCGCATTGTTAAGCCCTTTTTAATGATCTCGTGTTGGACAAATACAGCCAAATGATGTCATTCCTGTACTTCTCACATTTTCTTTTTTTCTTTTTTTTTTGAGACAGAGCCTCAAGCTGTCCCCCTGGGCAGAGTGCCGTGGCATTATAGCTCACAGCAACCTCCAACTCCTGGGCTCAAGCGAGTCTCCTGCCTCCGCCTCCCAAGTAGCTGGGACCACAGGCACCCACCACAACGCCCGTCATTGGTTGCAGCCGTCATTGTTGTTTGGCGGGTCCGGGCTGGATTCGAACCCGCCACCTCAGGTGTATGTGGCTGGCGCCTTAGCCGGTTGAGCTATAGGCGCTGAGCCACTTCTCACATTTTCAAGGGAAGTTACTTTCATTGCATAGCCACTGAACTCCAAGATGCTTAATACAGTAACAGGCAGGTAATAACAAGTGACAGCTGGTAGGTTTCCCATGTGCCAGCACTGTTCTGAGTGTGCCACATGCCTTTACACAGCTTGTCACTCCGACAACCCCAGGCGTTAATTTCTGCAAGGGCAGAGGCATGAAGCTGTGAGGTCAGTGGCCTGAGGTCACTCAGCCAGCATGGGCACTGCTAACCCCTAGTCACACAGCCTCCCCACAAACATGCATCAGGGACTCAGAACACGTTTGTGCAGCCAGTGCAGCTCCTGTGATTGCAGCAGGGAGATGCATGCTCTATCTTCCCTTTCAGTGTCTACTGTTAACTGGACCTTGGTTTGGCCAGGCCTTGAGCTTCCTGGGTACTCTCTCAGGGAAGAGCTCTCGACTTAACCCCTCTCCCCTTGCTGTAGAAGCCCTCAGTGCCTTCCATTTGGTTGGCTCCTTTGAGTGAAGCTGGAAGCCAGACATGGACTCCACTACCCCATGACGCTGGCATTTTCTGATTACTTAATGGACAGATGGCTCCTATTACCTCATCAATTCTGGGCATTTGTACCATTCAGATATTAGCAGTTTTTGTCTCTACATATAACCTGGCAAGGTACCAAGCGCAATCTCATTGTACTTCTGGCCAGGTTTCCTATTTCACAAAGTCCATTGAATCACTTTCTCTTTGCTCATTAATGTTAAGGCTCATCTCCAATTCCATCCTGTCCTCCTAGTTTTAGTAACAGCTACTTTATTACCTCCTCCTCCACATTCATCAAGGTGTGACAGAGGTGGTGGCTACATTGATAAGAGGAAAAGGGCGTTATGATTTATTTCGAGTGGGAACAGCTTAAAATGTAGAAGCAGTTGCTTAGGTATCTTCCTCCTAAATATTTCAATTTGATTCATCCTCAAGGCTCAAAAGTGGTGGTATGTAGAAGCCAGGAGGGGAACAGAGAGCCAACTGTGCACGTGTTGCCCTCAAGGTCAGGGTCGGTGACAGCTGCTTAAACTTAGCTGCAATACATAGAATCCTGCTAAAAAATCTATCACAAGGCTTCAGAGGGATCACCAAAGCCCATGCTTCAGGAACAAAAGGGAAAAAGCCACTAGGACAGTTGTCCAGGCAGCAGCTTGGAGAGAGCTGTGCAGCACCATGGGCCAGAATGTTTAGGTACGATACCAGTCCAATAACAGATAATTTTGCTCACTTCTTTGCTTTGTGGCCTTGGACAAGTAATTTTACCTTAGTTTCCTTCTCTATGAAATGGGATACTAAATCCTTCTTCAATTTCAAAGCTGCTGTAGCCCCAATTATATGCATGCGAGCATTCTGAGATTTTAAACCTCTGCATCAATATCATTACACTGTTCTCTACTGCCTCCATGTTATTAGCTAAGATTTGGCCAACATTATTCAACCAAGTTTACTAAAGACTATGATTGCACAGAGCTTTCCTAACCACTATAGATACTTCTGGGAATCCAAAGGGCTGAGGCTCATAGAATCAAAAGGAATAGTTATAGATGATGTGTTTTCAAATACAGGAGGGCAGGAGAATTTTTTATGGCACCATATCATTATAGTACAGCTGCAGTCATTCAGCTATGATTAAAAAAAAAAAAAAACCCTGCTGAAAGAATGTTACCAAAAATAGCAGAACTAGAGGTTTTAATAACCTTATCAATCTTCCACACAAATGAGTGTGTGCCTGAATGCTTCAGGCCAGAAAGAAGTCACAAGCCTAAAAGAGACTTTTAATAATGTAAGTGTGCCCAGGGGCCAGGATACTTGAATCTGCGGGGTACTGAAGCTTGACCTCATCCCATCTGGCCATCCTGATGCACAAAGCAAGGGGCAGCCTTGTTCTTTTCCCTCCTTACCCAAGGGCCTGTCTGCATGCTTGACACAGCCTCACCGTGTCGAGTGGGAGGCCTTGCCTAGGCGACACAGGCACAGACGAGGACTCTTTCTCTCATTGCCTATCAAAGCCAGTGTTCCTTGTCTCACTATCTCTTGTGTTTGTTTGTTTGTGTCACTGACCTCCATTACTACCTATTATTTTGCTGCTGAAGCATTTGGGAAGAATCCTTAAGAGGGTTAGGGCAGGTGGGAGGGATGGGGGGGGAAATGAATGGATTCTGGGAAACAAGACCAGAAGTATCTGCCAGTCCCCTGGTGGGGGGCAGCCACTCAATGTCTGGAACATTCTTGGCCCTTAGATCATGGCTTGCCACTCTTTACCACTCATCGTGCATCTGAGAGACTGAAGGACACACAAGGAACAGGTTATGAGGGTTGTGAGCACAGGCTCTATAGCAGATCTGAAGTCACATCTTGGTTCTGTTTCGGACAAGTGCTTAACTCCTAAGTCTCCTTTTTCTTCTCTGGAAATTGTGAATAAGAATAGACTTTACCTCACAGTAAACAGCATCAGCTCCTGTTACTGGCATAGTGGAAGGGAAACTGTGATAACCTTCATATGCCAGCCAGTTATACATTTAAATATTCAGCCAAACAAACCAGTATTTCCCAAGTTCCCACTATGTACACATCACTGGGTTAGTACTGAAGGAGGAAAGAATCACACACAAAAATTCTGTGCAACTTGTTTGGGCCAGGGGCCAAGGTGATAGTGGTGTGATTACACTGTGATTTCACAATGTGTCTCATTTCTTCCTTGTGACAACCTGTAAGGAAAACATCCAGCTCCCAGTTCTCACACAAGGCAAGGAGCTCAGCAAGTTTTTATGGCTGGCCTGAGGGTGCACAGCCAACAATGGGATCTGAACCCAGACCTATTCTTCTGACAGCACCTTCTGTGACTTCTCCCTTGCCACAAGCAAAGAGAAGACAAGACAGCAACACTAGCATCCACCAGTCTGGCCATCTGTCTAGGCCTGTGCCTGCCTCCCTCCATGTCAGGGATACGCATTTGGGCACCTGGTCCTCCCCCTGCCGTCTAGCAAACAAATGAAGAACAAAGCTGGCAAGGGAGGAGAAAGGATCCTAAGGACTGACTTGGGGATATTCATCCAAGATGTCAGTGGTGAGGTCAGGAAACGATGCAGAAGACCAGTTTTCCCTGACCAGTTTAAAATGGGGGGAGCAAATGCAGGGTTGCCATTTTTAAACTGTGTTGAGTAAGAGCATGAGAAGATACATCATCTACTCTAGAAGAGGAAAGTTTGGCAGAACAAAGGTTGGCCCTTCTCAAGAACCTTTGTCTGTCTGTTTTGTTTCTGTTTTTTAATGTGGTCCTTATTTTTTTTCTCATTTTGCTAAGGTCTGGTGAAAACTTGATGTGCCTTAGACAGGGGAGGGGTAGAAGGAGGGAGAATTGTGGAAAAGAGACCTGTGGACTAGCCTGGATCAACAATTCTCAACATTTTCCTCAGGTCCAACGCCATGTGATAAAGGACTTTGACTCATGTGGTGTATCCAAATTTGGATGGACTCCCAAACAATTTCGTCAAGATACAAAGTGTAACAAAAAGTCACAACCCTCACAGCTATTACTTCTCCAGGAGACAGCTGCTTACTACAGACCATAGACTAGGCAGGCTCCCACCTCACTTCCTTCCCACTCAAGTGAACAGATTTGAATGTAAGGAACGAGGAAATAAATTTGATTTAGCATGGATTCACTTTTTAGGAACACATTTTCTTTTTTTTTTTTTT
>NW_003852402.1:9250011-9258045 GCF_000181295.1 Otolemur garnettii | reverse complement strand
TCATTGTTGTTTGGCGGGTCCGGGCTGGGGATTGGAACCCACCACCTTAGGTGTACATGGCTGGCGCCTTAGCCGGTTGAGCTATAGGCGCCGAGCCAGAATGGGTATTTATATACAAGATCTCACTTCCCCCAGATACTCTGTCAGAAGGGCCCTATTATCCCTGTTTTATTGAAGAGCAAGGTGGCTGGGGAAAGGCAAGTGACTATACATAGAGCTAATAAATGGAGGTGCTAGGATTCCATTCCAGGTATATACAACTTCACAGATAATGCTTTTCAACTATACCACTATAAGCAAAAGACATTCCCTGTCTTCAAGGAGCTTACAATCCAATATGGAGACCAACATACATACACAAGGAACTAACTATAGTTATGGCAGAATGTAGTGTCACCAGATAGATGCAGACATAGGAAGAGGAAAACTCTTGAGGGAGTGAGAGAGGATAAGAAGAGAAGTTAGTGGCAGATGTAACATTAATCAGGCCTTGAAGGTGAGTAGGAATCTTGACAGGTGGGCAAGGTGAGGAAGACCTTCCAGGCAGGTATGCAAAGCATTTTTCTGGGAAAGTCTAACAGTCCAATCTGGCTGGAGAATAGAATTTGGCAAAGCAGGGAGGAATATGGCTGGGGGAAAACGCTGGGATTGGGTTGTAGAAGTAAAGGGCTCCAAACACAGGCTTAACAAGTGTGAATGTCTTTTGTGGAGAAAGGGGAAGCCCTTTGGAGGTTACCTGGTTGTAGGTGACACGGTTGTATTTTAGCACAATTATTCTGGTGAGCTAGGTTGACAGAAAAGACAAGAGGCAGGACAACATTTAGGAAGCTACAGCAATGGCCCAAGTGACAGGCCTTATAGAATTGAACCAGGGTGGAAGTTTCAGGAATGAAGAGGATGTGAACTCCACATGGAGGTGGAATCAAAACCACCTGATAATTGCCTGAGCGTGATGGGCATAGCAGAGTGAAGAATGATGCCCCAAGAGGATGGTGGTGCCACTCACAAGGACAGATGGGTAGGGAGTAAAGCAGGCCAATCTGATCTGAAAACTACTGAGCTTAAGTTGCAGGAGAGAATGCAAATAGAGGTATCTAGTCAGGAGGAGGGAAATCATCAAATCATGGTTTCTCAGGGGACAGAAGGGAAGCCATCAGTCCAAGTATTACATCAATTCAGTCATACTGTCACTTAGTGAAGGGGATTTGTTCTGAGAAATTTGTCATTAGGCAATTTCATCACTCTGTGAATGTCATAGAGTATGCTTACACAAACCCAGGCAATATAGCCTCCTACACACCTAGGCTGTCTGGTACAGCCTATTGCTCCTGGGGCTACAAGCCTGGTATTATACTGAATACTGTAGGCAACTGTAACAATGGTAAGTATTTGTGTGTCTAAACCTATCTAAACTTAGAAAAGGTAAATATATGATATAAGAGATAAAGAATGGTACACTTGGCAGCGCCTGTAGCTCAGTGGGTAGGGCGCCAGCCACATACACCGAGGCTGGTGGGTTAGAACCTGGCCTGGGCCAGCTAAAACAACAACTGCAGCCAAAAACTAGCCAGGTGTTGTGGAGGGTGCCTGTAGTCCCAGCTCCTTGGGAGGCTGAGGCAAGAGAATTGCTTGAGCCCAAGAGTTTGAGGTTGCTGTGAGCTGTGATGCCATGGCACTCTACTGAGGGCAACAGCTTGAGACCTGTCTCAAAAAAAAAAAAAAAAGAATGGTACACTTATACAGGGTGCTTACAATTGACTGGAACTTGCAGAATTAGAAGTTGCTGTGGTGAGTCGGGGTGAGTGGTGAGTGAACGTGAAGGCATAGGACATAACTGTGCGCTACTGTAGGAAACTCTACACTTAGGCTACACTAAATTTATACAAAAAATATCCTTTTCTTCAATAATAAATTAACCTGGCCAGGTGCAGTGGTTCACTCCTATAATCCTAGCACTCTGGGAGGCCCAGGTGTGTCAACTGTTTGAGCTCAGGAGTTCCAGACCAGCCTGAGCAAAAGTGAGACCCTGTCTCTACTAAAAATAGAAAAACTACCTGGGTGTGGTGGAGGTAGTCTGTAATCCCAGTTACTCAGAAGGCTGAGGCAAAAGGATCACTTGAGCCCAAGAGTTTGAGGTTGTTATGAGCTATGATGCCACAGCACTGTACCTAGGGTGACAGAGTAAGACTCTGTTTCAAAATAATTGATTAATTAACTTACAGTAAATTTTTTACTTTGTAAACGTTTTCATGTTTGAATTTTTTGTACTCTTTTGTAATATACTTAGCTTAAACACAAACACACTGTACAACTATACAAAAATACTTTCTTTATATCCTTAATCTATTAGCTTTTGTCTCTTTTTAAAATATGTTTATTTTTTTTTTTACTTGTTAAACTTTTTTGTTGTGAAATAACACACAATAGCCTGGCGCTGTGGCAGGTGGGGTACCTGTAGTTCCTGCTACTTGGGAGAGGCTGAGGCAAGAGAACCACTTAAGCCCAAGAGTTTGAGGTTGCTGTGAGCTGTGATGCCACAGCACTCTACTGAGGATAACATAGTGAGACTCTGTCACCAAAAAAAAAAAAAAAAAAGAATTAACACACAAATACACCCATCAGCCTACATCTACATTCTACATAGGGTCAAGATCATCAGTATCACTGTCTTCTACCTCCACATTTGGTCCACTGCGAAGTATTCGGGGCAATAATATGCATGGAGAGGTCACCTCCTATGACAATGCCATCTTCTGGAATACTCCTGAAGGACCTGCCTGAGGCTGTTTTACAGTTAACTTCTTTTTGGTAAGAAGAAAGACTATACTCTAAAATAATGATTAAAAAGTAAATACATAAACTAGTAAATCATTTATTTTCATTACCAAGTATTAAGTTCTATAATCATAGGTGCTATATTTTTACAGAACTGGAGACACAGGTTTGCTTACACCAGCATCAGCACAGACACATGGGTAATGCATTGTGCTATGACATTATAACGGCTGTGACATCACTAGGTGATAGGACTTTTTCAGCTCCATTATAATCTTACGGGCCCATCATGAGATACGCCGTCCATCCTTGACAGAAAAACAGTTATGTGGTACATAATCTCTGTCTGCCTCCCTCCAAGTATCCCTAATCATGAAAGCCCAGGAGAAAGGTTAGAGAGGGACATATGGATCTGAGGGTCACCTGGAGAAATAACAGCTCAAACCAAGGGGGTTGGTAACACTTCCCAAAGAGGAAAATGTGGTGGGAAGTAAGAGACATAGGAAAGAAACTAACAAATACATTGAATCTACACTGAGCTGGACTTTGTACTTTAATTCATGATATCCTCATCACTCCCAAAGGAGGTGCACTGTAGTAAACCGGATTTTATATATGACAGATTGGAGTCCAAAGAGGTTAGGTAACTTGATAGGGTCCAGCAACTGGGAATACAAATTAGGTATGCCAAGTTCTTCTGATGCACAGTGCCTCCCATGGGGAGCACATGCTGGGGGACAACATCCGACCTAGAAAATCAAAGTGGAAGAGGCCTTAGAGATCACTCAACCTAACTACTCCTTTGCAGACAGGGAAACTAAGATCCAAAGGGAAATAATCGGCCAGGAGTCCCAGTACGTCTCCTCCCAAGTCAAGTGGTCTGGGCTGGCCACTACCGTCCCAGCCGCGGGAAGGTTATTACTCAGCGAAATGGGGGGGGGGGGGACAAAGGTGTGGGGGTGATGGTTGGACGGAGGGGGAATGTGGGAACGCGAAGCTAGAAGGGCTTCGGGTGGGTGGACAGGAGCGGCCTGCGGAGTCGCGAAGGAAAATCTGTCACGACAAAGCTCTCAGGTCCCGAAGTGGGGGTGGGGGTTGAGGGTTGGAGGACCTAGGGCTGGGGAAAAGCAAAGCAGGAGAGAGACTGAGGTGGGGCCTCAGCGGTGGGCGAGGCCTCTTCCGCCCCACGTTGCCTCCCGTCCTCCCTTCAGGTCAGCCCTCCCAGCCTGGCTGCCCGCCGCGCCCCGGGGCCTCACCTGCTCCCGCGGGGGCCGGAGCCGGGGCCGTCGCCAGCGCACCCCCGCCAGGGTTGTCAAGGAGCGAAAGAGTGTCTTAGCAACCAGCGAGGAAGTCCTGCCCCCTCACCGGACGTTGACAGGAATGTCACTTATTATTGGTGAATAGAAATGTCAATCAGTCTTGAAAGGTCCTAAAGGAGTTTGCACAGAAAGGGGCGTGGCTTAAAGCTAGGGAGGCGGGGCTTCACTTATAGTCGTCTTACGTGTGCCGGAGGAGCTGGGGACGTGTCTAAGTTATCTTTTTTAGAGAAACAAACTTCAAAAACCGGTATTGCCTTGGGAATTGCCTTTAGTCCATTGAAGTAACGAACGTAATTTGGTGTTGTGACACTGAACTACCACTTTTTAGGATCTCAAAAGAACTAGCATTTACTTAGGGCTTTATAGTTAATATCTTCCTTGATTCTCACCACAATACTTTTAGGTAGTAGTATCCATAATCCTATTGAACAAAAGTTCAGAGAGGTTAAATAACTGGCTAAAGGAAAGATTCGAGGTACCAGCTGACTGAGGGGCACGGTTGTCCAGAGCCTGCCTATTCTTCCCGTTGGAAGAGAAAATTAAGTAGGAGATTGAAAAGAGAAAATTAATCTAAAAGTATTGGTACGAATGGAGAGCAGGGAAAGCAGGACGGGGAGAACATGCAGATTCTACAGACTGGAGGATCAAGAGTCAATTTGGTACTCCATAATTTATTTTTTTTTCATTTTTTATTTATTATTTTTCTTAATTTAAAACTTTTTTTGTGATCAGTGCTGGGGGTGAATCCTCACTGCCACATTTACTGGCACCTACTGGCAGCACAGCCTCCTGGCTAGGTGCAGGTGATTCAGAGAGGAGTAAGATGAGGACCTTGATCCCATAGATGGCACAGGGGGACAGCCTACCGAACAAATAGATGAGAGAAGAATTCATTCTACCAGTGCTATGGTAGAGGTGTGGGCAAGGTCCTGGTTCTCTCCAGGAAGAGAATGACTAACTCAGAGTGTAGTGCTTGAGTTGGCTGAGTCTAATATGACCTACAGGCCAATGGACAGCAGAGTTCACTGGGGAACTACTGGTGGCCCACAGCCCTGGATGGAGGGTGAATGTAATATAGATGGGTGGTTACAGGGGTGACGATGCAGAGGGAAGTAGTCAGAAGAGTTTTGAACACTAGGTTCAGGGACTAGAGTGCTCTCTGGGTGAGGTAAGAATGGGGAAGTGGCTATTGGAGGGTTTCAAGTAGGGCAGCAACATGATCACATTTGGGTTATGGAAAGATTGTTCTGGTGGGGAAGATGCCTGGATTTAGAGTGGGTAGACAGAAGGTAGGTGCAATAGGCTTGGTTTTGAGAGTTGGCATCCTGAAGTGTGCTAGGCCCTTGCCGATTCCCAACTTTCCTCCTGTGTACATTCTGAGGGTCGGTAGAATTTCTGACTCAGCCTCCAGATTTCCTTGATCCTCTTTGCCAACTTCTCCAAGAGATGCCTTTGAGGGGGATGATGCTCTTGCCTCCACCTCTCATCCAAAGTTCTCCCCAAAGAGGTCTACATTTGCTGTCTTCTCTTTCTCACCTCCCATTCACTCTTCAGCCCATTGCAATCTGGCTTCCCCTCCCACTACACCACCAAAATTTGCTCTTCCATGGTTACCAGCAACCTCCTAAAGTCCCCAATCCAATTGACCTAGTTAGTCATCAGCTTGCTAGACCCATCCTCTCTGCTGGCATGGGCCTGCTGACCATGCCCACCTTCATGAACTTCTCGACCCCAGAGTTAATGCCTGTAGAGCTCATTAGCATGCAGATTCAGGTCCCTGCTGCATCAGAATGGCAAAGGGCAAGAATGTATATTTTTTATCAGCACCCCTGGTGCACACTAAGGGAAGACTAGAGAACCAGAACTCTGTCCAAAGAACCAGAACTCTATCCCCACCTGGGGAAACCGGCTCTCCTGCATCTCCTCATTCACTTCCTTTCACTTTCTTTTTTGGGCTCTTCTTCCTTTGCTCTGTCTTGACCTTGTTCTCAGCAGTGGTCTCTAATTTCTTTCTACCTGAGTCACTTGCTCATCAGTAACAGTATTCCCCTCAGTCACATTCTCTTACTAGAATTGAGGGTGGGACAGGCACTTTGGAATAGCACCCCTCGCCCCAGTGAACGCTCTCCCAGGGAGTTATGCTACCCATGCATGTCTTGTTGAGAATTGTGCTGTAAGTACTTTCCTTTGGAGATCTCATCCACTCCCATCATTTTACATTATCAATGTCCTAAATTCTGGTGGCTTCTGTATTTCTCTCTCTAGTTTAGGCCTTCCTGGATTCTAGGCCCAAATCTCCACCTGCCTCCTGGCCATTGCCAGCAGAGCCTCTCCAGGGCCCTTCCAACTCAGTGTGTCCCAAATTGAACCAATCATCTCCCTCTAATCTCCTCACCCTGCATTCCCCATTTCAGCAAATGATGCCACCACCCACTTGGCTGTCTCCATCAGAAGCCAGGAAGTCCCCTTTCACACTTCCCCTGCCCATTGCCCACCTCCAGTTGATCACAGACCTGCCAATTCTGACTCCAAACTGTCTCATGATATAACCCTTTCTGGCTGTGTTCATGGCACTCTCCAAGTGCAAAACATCATCGTCCCATTTACACTATTATTTTTTGGAAAACAGCATCATTGTAGCAACTTCCTGGGACTCCCTGGCTACAGTCTTGCCCTTCCCTAATCCATCCTACACATCACAGTCAACATGACCCTTCCAAAACCCAAATCTCACCCTGTATTCCTGTTTTAACAATCCCTTCCCTCTTGGCTTCCCATTGCCTATGGTGACATCCACATGCCATGTCCTAACATTCATTGCTTCCCATTCATGACGTGGCCCACAGGCTCCTCCTGTTCCTTGCTACTCCAGCTCCTGGGCTTTGTGCCCCTACTATGCCAACGCTCACACCAGGATGTTTCTCAGTGCCCTGCCTTTGCTCAGGTGTGTTCTCTCTGTCCTCATTCTCCCTCTGTGCTCCCTTCCTTCATTTTGGTTATATGAGTCTGTAAGCTTTGGGGCTAAGCTTGTACATGCTGCAGTCCTATCACTTGCAATCCTGTCACTTCCCATCTCATCTGGTGCTTGTTCCTGTCATTCTTCACTGTTTGGTACTGGGGTTTTATTTTCTGTTTCCCCCTGTGAGTGCCTGGAGAACAAGGATCTTGTCCTGTTCATCTTCCTCTCACATTTCACACAGGACCTAATAGAGAGTGGATGCTCAAGAAATGCTTCATGGATGAAGATTTGAGTGAGTGAATCAAGTGCAGAGGGTCTGACCCTACTTATTCCAGACTCAGCTCTTATCAATCTCCAAGACTCAGCCTGTGTACCAGCTCCTTCCTTTCTTGTGCTGCACCCACTGTTTAAAATGGCTGATGGTGGACACCCTGGAACTGGTTAGCAAGTAACAGAGATTGGAAAAATGTTGGCTCATTTCAACCATTTCATTATTTTTTGTTTTTCTCCCATAACAAGAAGTAATTCAGGGCTAGCTGACATGAGTCTCTATGGAACTGGTTTTTAGCCTTTTTCATCTCACTGCACACTTGAACCTATAGTTAAACTTTGTGGCATGCTTAAATTATGTTGATTTTAAAAAAAGGAAAAAATAGACTTACCGTGCTTTGAACTTCTTTCAAAAATAATTAATGATTTTTAAATTTCTTTTTTTTGAGACAGAGTCTCACTGTGTCACCCTGGGGTTGAGTGCCATGGTGTCATCATATCTCACAGCAGCCTCAAACTCTTTGACTCAAGTGATCCTCTTGCCTCAGCTTCCCAAGTAGCTGGGACTACAGGTGCCCATCACAACACCCAGCTAATTTTTTGTTTTAATAGACATGGGGTCTCACTCTTGCTTAGGCTGGTCTTGAACTCCTGAGCTCTACAGTCTGCCCACCTTGCCCTCCCCGAGTGCTAGGATTACAGGCATGAGCC
>NW_003852402.1:9219402-9249901 GCF_000181295.1 Otolemur garnettii | reverse complement strand
CCTGGGCTCAAGCGAGTCTCCTGCCTCAGCCTCCCAAGTAGCTGGGACTACAGGCGCCCGGCCATTTTTTAGGTTGCAGCCGTCATTGTTGCTTGGCAGGCCTGGGCTGGATTCGAACCCGCCACCTTAGGTGTATGTGGCTGGTGCCTTAGCCACTTGAGCCACAGGCGCCGAGCCATCCCCCAGCCTAATTAATGACCATTAAAAACTTTTGTGGCATACCACAATCCTCTTGCAGCACACTGGTTGAAAATCACTGCTCTATGGCCTTATTAAGGACCCTGCTGCACCATCACACGATCCACACCTTGACGCCCCAGCATCTCACTTGCATCCCAGTCAGGAAAAGGGAGAAGGACCAGGGGCAAACCACTGATTACCAGCCAGGTCAGCAGCTTTAAGACAGGCCTCCTCTTGCATCTGGCATCTTGGTCAGATTATTATCCCATGATGGTTTTTTGCTTTTGCTTTTGTTTTGTTTTTGGCATAGTCTCACTCAGTCAACCCTGGTGTCATAGCTCACAGCAACCTCAAACTCTTGGACACAAGTGATTCTCTTGTCTTGGCCTCCTGAGTAGCTGGGACTACAGGTGCCCACCACAATACCCCTAGTTTTTCTATTTTTAGTAGATACTCTTGCTCGGGCTGGTTTTGATTTCCTGAGCTCAGGCAATCCACCTGCATTGGCCTCCCAGCGTGCTAGGATTATAGGCATGAGCCACCACACCTGGGGCCCTGTGATGGTCTTTAGGTGCAAGGGAAGCTGAAGAATATATTTTTAGTGGGTTGCCTGTAATAAGATTGGGTTCTGTTTGTAAGGGAGCAGGGAAGCATAGATGTTGAGTCTGCCCACCCACCCAACAGTGATCTTCCTGGCCCTCTTTGCTGTGAAAGTTACTGTTGCGTGTAGATACTGAGTAACAAGTACTCAAAGAAGATGGGCCCAGCCCCGGTGGACGAATCCTGCCCAGTTTAAACCAGTCACTGTGCTCCCATATCTCTTGCCTGAGATGGGTTTGAGGTGAGCATGTGACCTTCTTCTGGCCAATGACATATAACTGCCTACTGGGGGCTCCTAGGAAAGTTTTCCTCTCTCATAAAAAAAAGAGGTGATGGGGTAATCACCTCCCTTTTTTCCTATCTTGAGCACAGATGGGTGATGATGTGATCCTCAGAACCACAGAAGCCAACATGCTGGGCCCCACCCCAGATCTACTGCCCCAGAAACGCCAGCAGTGGGGCCCAGCAATCAGTGCTTACATGTGGACTGAGAACTATTGAGGCAGAAGAAACACTAGGAGAGTTTGTGTTTGGGGAGGGGGGCAAGAGAAAAGTTTTCCAAGTAGGAAGAAGCTGTATGTCAGATGCAGCTTAATTCTGCTAAGATGAGGGCAGGCAGAGGCCTGGCCATTGGATCTTGTAACATGGAAGTCATTGTTGGCCCTAGGAGAGCCTAGAGGAATGGCAGGGGCAGTGCCTGGTGGGAACTGGCTAAGGTATGATGAGAGAGGAAGGACATGGCAACAAAGACTGAAGACTCACTGTGGAGTGAAAGATTAACTCAGCAAGCTTGGGCTGATCAAACCTCGACCAGCTCCCAGTAAATAATGTCTAAGCTCTGGGAATAATACCCTGCCTGATGAGACTATCTTGTATACTTGGGGTCATACCAGATAGTTTATCTAACAAAGTCAGTTGTCTCAGTTTGACCTCTGCAAGGGGTGTCCTGGGGACTAAGTTGTTAAGGGCATCACATGACTGACCCCCTAGTACCAACCCTGGACACCAAGGCTCAAGTGTGCCTCCCTGGTTGACAATTCTGTCTACTTGTGGAAGAATGAAGTGCTATCCCTAGGACTCTGGGGGAGAACCACTGGAATTTTATTCCTGGTGTCTTCTGGATTCTGACCGCTGCACCTTTTCCCTTGCTGATTTTCATCTATATTCTTTCAATATAATAAACCATAACTATGCGTTTAACAGCTTTTCTGAATTCCACGAATCTTTCTGGCGAATCACTAAGTCTGAGAATGGTCTTGGGGACTCTTGACATACTTGCCTTTTGAAGAAGTTTTGCAGTGAAGGAGAAAAGAAGTGGGTGATGGTTGCAGAGGGTATGGGCTTCAGGTGGGAGTTTTGTTTAAAGGCGATACTTAAGCCAACTCACATGCTCATTGGGATGACCATTTAGGCAAGAGTTGGCAACTCAAGAATTGAAATGTTGTTGAGAAGGTAAAGTGGAAGGGATCTGGTACACAGCACCTCTGATAGGCGTGGGGGCAGTTCATTCAGAGTGACAAGGGAAGCTGGAGAACCTGGGGACAGTGCGGGTTTGTGGGCAGACTTAGTGGAGAGGTGACAGGGGAAGACTGGACTGATCATTTCCTCAGTGAATTAGGAGGTAAGGCCACCCCTGAGCAGACAGGTCTGGCGGTGGAGGGCTATAGATTTGAGGAGAGAGAGGATATAATTCAGCCGTTTTGGAATGTGTGCTGAGATTGCAGGACAGGGGAAAATGCCCCCTGGCCATGAATTGAAAATGAGCATCCTCACACATTAGAGCCTCATGCTCTTTGCATCTGCGTTTAGCTCTGCAGGTGCTGACATGCAGCAGGTGGACGGTAGGGTTTCACCAGGGTTGGACATCACCAGCTGAGTGGGACAGAGGGAGAGAGGGTGTTTGCAAGTAAATCAGTGCAAGAGAGGATAAACAAGGCGTAGCTGTCTGCAGCTTAATTTTGCTGAGTGGTAATTAAAAATGTTTTTATTTTAAAACAAATCTGATTCATTCTGAGTAGAATGAAAAAAGCACATGGAGTTTTCAGATAATCCAGCAGACTTCAAAGACAGTTTTCCTGTTTAAAATGCCACTTCCAGCTCTACCTACCTCCCATCCTCATCAGGTGAATTCACTCTTCTTGGAAGTTTGGGAAGTTTCAGGAAAGTTTGGGAAGCCCTGCCTGCTGGTGTGACCCTCATGACCTCTGAATAGCCCCCTGGCTTTTTACAGGGGTCATCTGAGGACAAGGTCCAACCAAGAACAGTGACAATATTCATAGAGTAGAAGGGTGAAGCTTTTGTGCCCTAATATGGTGTGAACAGCGAGGGCTATGGTCTAGATCTGGACCCTTCCAGGGTTCTGGAGGGATGGGGGGGAGAGTGGCTGACCTTGATGCTAGCCAGAGAGTCTAGTCTAGAGGTCACATGTGTCAGAGTCATCCAGGTAGAGTGTGTGGAGGGGGAAAATTGAATACCATGGAGACCTCCCCTCTTACTACCCCATCTCCTAGGACCTTGAGGGTCCAGGCAAGTGACTCTGGCAGGACCCAAACCAAGTCAGGGACCCGAATTCCAGAACTGGGGCACAAGGTGTGGATGGGGTATTGGGAATGAGGCCAAAGCCCAGTTATCAGAACTAGGACACTTTTCATGTGGGACTTGTGTTCCTTACATCCCTCCTGCATAGATCTTGGGAAACAGAATGTGCCTGAGCCTGGGCCCAGGCAGGACCTCTAGGGCTGAGTGAGGCTTTGGGCCAGTCCAGGGCAGCCACCTCCTCTGCCTTTACCTGTCACCCTGCCCCAAATAGCCCGCCCTTCCTGCCCAGCACCCATGGCGTAGTCCCACACCCTGCAAAGGAGAGCCTCAGCATAAACAGCATGTTTATTTTGAACATTTGAATTTACAAAAACAAAAAGGTAACAAAAACCATGACAGAAATCACACTCACTCACACACACAGACACACACACACACACACGTTGCATCTCATGTCACTTTATGTACAAAATAAGGGTGAGGAAGGCAGGGCTGGGAGGGTTGTCGGTGGGGTGCACTAATGTCACAGTGTCGGACAACTTGACATGCTCACTTACGTTCAGTCTGGGCCCACTTGAGCCCCTTCCCTACCCAGGGGTGAGGGCTCAGGGATCAGGGTGGGAGGTAGGGTCTGGGGTGGCAGGCAGCTGGAGTAAGGGGGTGAAGAGAGTGATCCCATCTCTGGAAGAGGACCCTTTCTCCAGTTTGCTCAGGCCAAGGGTGCTGGGATGTGTAGACAAGGAGGGACCCAGTTCTAGGGAGGGGCCACTGTGTCCTGGAGCAAAGTGACATGGTCAGGAAATTGGGCTCCAATTCCCACATCCAGCTGAAGGCTGTTCACCTTCCCCAGGCCTTGGCTTCCTCATCTATAAAGCAAGAGCCTTGGTCTCTTCTAAGTGCCCTTCCTGCCCAAATCTGTGGTCCTAGGTCATGCAAAGTTGTGGCAAGGGGAAACGTCCCCTTGGGACGTTGGTAGGGGCACCGCATGCCACAGAGGTGGGAAAATCTGGCAGATAACAGCTGTGAAGCACCTGGCACAGGGCTCAGCCCAAAGCAAGAGTTTAAGGAACAGCAGTTTCTCTCCCCTTCCTGGGACTCTTGGGGGACATTCAACTTCCTTTCCTTTCCAGCTCTCCTGGAAACTCCAACTGAGCTAGAGAAGAGCTGAACCCTGCCCCACAGCTTCACCTAGGGGACCCTGACCCTGGGCCCGGCCCATTCCATGCCTCTGTTCCTCCACCTCAAACCCCGGGGGCTAGTGAATGGGGCCAGGTACATCCCTGAAGGCTGAAACACACCTGGAGCAATGGTGCCCAAATCCTACTCTATGCAGCATTGAGGGTCCTCATCCCCTCTTGCCGCTGGTGACCCCTTAATATAACCTGCTTTGGTTTGAAATCTGGGCTCCATCACCTGCTAGCTGACTGACATCAGGCAGGTTACATCACCTCTCTGTGCCCCAGTTTCCTCACCAGTATAATGAGGCTAAAAACATTCCAAATTCACAACTGTGTTGTGAGGATAAATGAGATGATGCCGGTCACATGCTCAGTGCAGTACCAGATGCTTAACATGGCACAACAGACACAGGTTCTATCACCCGGGTCAGCCAGTGCAGCTCAGGATGCGACTGAGCACTGTTCAGCTCCTCTTTCCCTGGTCCTCTTGGACATGTAGAAGATCTCAAAACTGGAGTCCAAACAGCAGGCACGCGTGCATGGACACAGAACAGAGAACAGATGAAGGATGGGGAGGGGCTTTACAAATGAGGAGCTGAGCCCCTCACCAAACAAGGGCCACACCCCAGCCACTCTGACTTGTCCCTCGTCTCTCTGGAGTGCTGACCAGGGTGACTCAGCACGGGAATGAGGCTTGGTATCAGATGTCTCATCACCACTGTAACAAGCATAAAGGACTTGGGGTGGTGCATTTGGGTGGGCTCAAGTGACTGAGCAAGTGCTGTCGCCTCCTTCCTAAGACTCTATCCTTCTCTAAGAGCTAGCTCTTGGGAGAAGCTACCTACTTCGAAGGAGAAACAGATAAAGCTCAGTGTCCCTGAAATCTAAGTCCTGAATTCTGCCGTCACCCCAGCAACAGAGCATGTCATTCTGATGAGACACTTGACCCAGCACTTGGGCTGATGTCATTGGCTGTTACCAGGGCAACCCGGATCTCGGCAGGCCTGACTGAAGCCCGCCATCACTCTTTCTTCTGAGGGGAGTCAGGCTGGAGGTGCTAAGCAATCTATTTGTGCTCTCGAAATGGAAACAAGGATCTAGGGGCCAGAGGCAACAAGTCTTGGAGAAGCTTCCATGGCAGCAGGCCCCACAGCCTGCAGCTCTTACATCACATCTCAGGCTAAGTGGCTGCAGAAAGTAGAGATGGAACAAAAAGGAGGCAAGAGGCACCAGTGCCCACTTGAGTCAGGAAGGCTGCAACTGCTCAGACAGCTGGTAGAGGTGACTGGCAGGGAGGAGACATCTGTGTGCCCCAGCCCTTCCCTCTGCCACAGTGCTCAGAGGTCAGAACCTCCTTCCCTCATTTCCTGAGCATGGGTGCCAAGATGTCTGGGTGTTACATGTAGGAAGATGCTCCAGGTGTCATGTTGAAAAGCCTCCTGGACTCTTAGATTTCCACCCTCCTACTTGAAGGTCTTGACTTAAAGATCCTCACAGACAGGCAGCCTGGTGTGGGGAGAAAGAGCCCCATCGTGCTGTGAGGCAAGACACTTGCCCTCTCTGAGTTCTTCCCCATCTCTCGCAAGCAAGAGGTCAGACTAGATAGCTTTTCTCAGCTCTGATATTCTTATACTGTCTTGGGAAAACTGGTAAGGGCTCCAGGGTGAAGACTGGGAAGCCATCAGCCCTTCAAGACACTCTTGAAGAGGTGCCAGGCTGGGGGAAGCCATGTGTGAGGTGAATCTCCCTTGAACCTTGCCCTTGGCCCTTTCTGCAGCAAGCTACTGACCCTAACCCATGACCAGGTGATCCCATCTGGGCCACCAGGGGGGTACCCAGGCTTTCCCCACTCTATCTACTTAGAATCATAGACCACCTCACATTCTGTCTGGAGAGCTCTTGGAAATGACCAAAGCAAAGGCCTCAGCTCACCTGTGAGGAAGGCCAGGCCCAGAGAGAGCAGGGACCTACAGAAGGCCACACAGCAGGTTAGCATGGCTAGCTGGGAACCAAGGCTGCTCCCTCTTGACCAGTGTGCTGCCCCTCACTTAATGCTTCTCCCTATCCTGTCAGCTTCTTCCTTCCCTCCCCAGGACAGAGGGGGCAGGTAATGTGGCTCTGCTGGGGACAGTCTTCTGGGCCACCATGCATAGGCCTTAAGCTGCTTCCAGACAAGACTGAAGTGGTCCAAGCCCCATCTTTGGCATGGAAGTGTGTGTGTGACTGTGCCAGTGGCCACAGCTATTGATGAGCACAACAGATGACTGGGTCCTTTGGCCTCCCAAGATCTTGGTCCCTAACCCTCCAGGCTGGAACTGGGAAAGCAATGTCCTGGTAGCAGGCGGGGCTGGGCCAGGCATGGAACCAACATTCAAACCACTGCACACAAAGAAGGGAGGAAAGAGGAAGAGGAGGAGGCAGGGTGTGGTGGGTGGGGTGGGGGAGGCTCCACCAAGATCCTGCTGCCTTTCCCTGGCAGCTGGTGGGAAGATGGAGGAGGGGGAGACTGATCTCCTCTGTCTCTGTCATCCCCTTCTCCAGCCTGTCATGGTCCTGAACGGGAAAGGGACAGACCTGCTGTGTCGGGGACAATGGCCATCCCTCCACTGAGAGAGTGGGCCTTGCCCCTACAACAGCCCTGTGGGGGATGTGGTAAGGATCAGTGGAGTCAGATGTGACTGATGGGATGCGGGAGGAAGGTAACAGACAACTCCAGTGCAATCCAGGAGTGTGGGCAGAGCCTAGACTCACCCCAGGCTCCACCTGGTGACTTGAGATGCTTGTCCCCATCCAGGTGGGGTTAGCAAACACACTCACAGGGCAGGGCACTCTGGAGATGTGGGTACAGGAGAGGGGAAATGGAGGCATGGCCAGGAGTAGGCAGGAGGGAAAGCCAGTGTGTGGACAGGCTATGGAGGGGATGTGCCCCCTCAAAGTCCCCCAAATGGCAGGCAAGTGAGGGGCCCTGGACAAGGGGACCCCTCATGCCTTGGCCCCCCCCTTGCAGACATCAAAGGCGGCCTTTGTTGCACCCCCAAAGACCTCCACCAGCTTGTCTTCCCAGGGAAGGACGTTGCCCAGCAGTGGCCCGGTACAGTTGGCAATGCCCAGAACCTGGGCAGGTGTCAAGGCATGGTCCCACAGGTTAAACTGGGCAATGTCACCAACGAAGGCCTGGGTGGCATCAAACCGGCCACCCAGGGTATCCTGGGACAAAAGAACAAGACAGAAAGGAGAAACATGGAGTGAGGGAGCAGAAAAGACAGGCAGGCACCAGGTGAGGTCCCAGCAAAAGCCCCACCCCATCCCTGCTGAAGCCCCACCCCCAAGGCTCAGCCCCATCCCCCAAGGGGCGTGTCTCTGCTCTCTCTAGCCCTCAGGCTACCCATCTGCAGAATGGTGTGGTTAAGTTCAATATCAGCTTGAGCCTTACCTGTTCCTGGCCCAGGATAAGGATCCCATGAGGCTTGATGGGGTGCCAGGCAGCCAGGTTCTCGCCAGAGCCCTGCAGCTCCCCGTCCTGGTAGGCAGACCAGAGGCCATCCCTTGTGGTCCAGGAGATGCAGATGTGGTGCCAGCCATTGTCCTTTAGGCTCAGGGGCAGCTGGGCCACCTGGACACAGGTTCCACATCCTCAGGTCAGAGGTGCCACAAGGCCCAAGGCTGATGTAGTGGGGATCGGGGGTAGGGAGACCCATGTCCTCCCTTCCAGGGAGTGACCCAAGGCCTCACTTCATGTTCTCCTTCCTCCCAGCCCAGTCACTTTCCCTGACCCTTCTCTATTTCTTTCCCCACAGACCAAAACAAGCAGGTTCACTCAGATCACAAGGGACTATCCAGTTTGGGTTTTCAGTTGTTTCTAGGCAGTTTGCTCACTCTCTATCAGGCCTGTACGGTCATACTGGGTGGAAGCAGTGTCTCACAACCCTACCTGACTCTGAACTCCTCACCCAGGGCCCCCCTGTTGGCAGTAGCAGAGTGAGCCTTGGACTCAGAGACCAGGCACTGGCCCAACTCTGCCACCAATCTCCTGTGTGACCTTAGGGAGGCTGCTCTTCTCTCTCTGGGCTCTTTCCTCATCTGTAAAGTGAGAACATCAGACAAAAGATAGGCTGGGGGCAGAGTTGGCTCAGACCTGTAATCCTAGCACTTTGGGAGGCCAAGGCAGGTGGATTGCCCAAGATTAAGGGTTTGAGATCAGCCTGAGCAAGAGTAAAACACCGTCTATAAAAATAGCTGGGCGTTGTGGCAGGTGCCTGTAGTCCCAGCTACTTGGGAGGCTAAGGTAAAAGAATCACTTGAGCCCAAGAGTTTGAGGTTGCTGTAAGCTATGATGCCACAGCACTCTAGCAAGGGCAACAAAGTGAGAATCTGTATCAAAAAAAAAGAGAGAGAGAAATGGCATTGACACAGCCACTACCTCTTCTTCTCCCCAAGGCAGACATGGCGAATCACTCACGAGCCCAGACTCAGCCTCATACTCTTTCCATCACGGTGCTCTGAGATGCCACTGCTGATTGATTAGGGTTGGCCTGTGAGATGAAAGGTACTTGCTATCTGTGGATTTGTGCTCCCAGAGGGCTCTTTCACCTTATAAGTTCTCTGAGGTCACAGTTTAATGTAACATTCTCTGAGGTGTACTTACTGCCAGGCCTTGTTCTGGACATTGGGGACATGGATCAGATCTGATCTGAGCCCTCAGTGAGCAGAACTGCACAGGAGGGAAGGACTTCAGGGACAATACTGGCAGACATAACAACATGGGGGCCATGAGGGAGGTACAAAGACTGTGTGACGGCCGAGGACGAAGAAAGGGCATGGGAACAGAAGACATGCTGTCTGGAAGAACAACAGAACCTGACCATTCCACTATTAGGCATGGCAGGGGCAAAGGCTTAGGGGCTGGACTAAAAGGGGAACAGTGAGCAGTCTATGAGTTTGGCTCTCAAAGGGACTCCAGAGGTTCCCAGGATAGGGCTGTGCAGTGCCCTGTCCAGGGTGCTGAATTCCCTCTCCAGAGAGCTGAGTGCTGAACTCGGGCAAAGCCAAGGACTGCAGCCAGGGGGTGATGAAGGGAACAGGGAAGCAGCACCTAGATGTGTTCCAGCCACTCTGGTGATTGTAGGATTTATAGGGCCACAAGAGAAATTCACTGATCTCTGGGCCTTTCTCTTTCCTATTCTTTCTTCTCTGGGATGCCCGTGAAAGGCACCTTCTGCTGAGCTGGGTTCTGATGGTCTCAACCAATCCTAGTGGCTCTCTGTGGCTACAGGCTAGTCACAGGGCAGTGTGATATGTGGCATCTGCATTTCCAGAGGGGTCTCAATGGATCAGCATGACTGCCAGGCCCAAAGCAATGTTGCAGGTGGGTGGCAACTTTGGAAAGGGGATGAGGGTGTTAAGATACTCCCTCCGCCCAAGGCCTGTCCTTAAGGTCCTGCCTTTCACCAGGGCAGGGAAGAGGTTATAGGGTGGTTTCTGGAACCCAAGACCCCAAATCATAGCATCACTCCTTCACCAGCTGTGTGGCCAGGGAGCATTATTTCCCCTTCCTGAGCCTTAGCTTCTCCATCTGCAAAATGGGAAGGATGAGTGTGCCTACCTCCCAGTGCTGAAAGGGAAGTCAAGGGTGATGATGTGAGTAAAGATCTGATCAGCACAGTGCCTGGCACAATGAGAGCAGCTGACACTCGCTGATGCTCACTCAGTGCTGGGCTCTGCTCGAAGCCCTCCTCAGGTATTTTTTTTTTTTTTTTTTGAGACGGAGCCTCAAGCTATCCCCCTGGGTAGAGTGCCATGGCATCATGCTCACAGCAACCTCCAACTCCTGGGCTCAAGCGAGTCTCCTGCCTCAGCTTCCCAAGTAGCTGGGACTATAGGCGCCCACCACAACGCCCGGCTATTTTTTTGGTTGCAGCCGTCATTGTTTGGCAGGCCTGGGCTGGGGATTTGAACCCGCCACCTTAGGTATATGTGGCTGGCACCTTAGCCGCTTGAGCCACAGGCGCTGAGCCCCTCCTCAGGTATTAAAGCCACTTGCTTCTCACTACAGCCCCATGAGGTAGGGGCTACTATCTCTCTTGCTGTACAGATTAGGAAACTGAGGTACAGGGCAGGTAAGTGATGAGTTGATGGTCACACAGGGGTTATGATGCAGAAGCAGAATGCAAATCAGCGTGCAGGTCCCAGAGCCTGCCCACTGCACCGCTGTACTCTCCATAGTGGGGAAGGGTAGAGGGGCTGGCCTCCAGGGAGTAGAAGGGAGGACGAGCCCATGAGAACTCCCTTCTCCCCAGGTGGGCCCTTGACCTCACTTTCTTCCTTATCTCTACATCCAGGAGAATGAGCAGGGCCCTGGGGCAGACCTTTCCACTCTGACCCCACAGCTGGGTCATCAGAGAAGTCACTAAATCTCCAAGAACCTCACTTGCCTCTTCTGTAAAATGGGAATAACACTTACAGCCTCTGTTGGACACAAGGGCCTGTTCCATGTCTAGACTGTTTTTGTATTACCACCCCACCCCCTCCCCAGACACAGCATTCAATGTATGCTGAATATGCTGAGCAGGGGAACAAAGAGAACTGACCCATGCAGGGGCTCCCAGAGGGGTCACCGTCTGCCCTTCACTGCCTACCTTGTCGTTGATCAGCAGCTCCATGGGTTCATGACCTGCCTCTAGCAGCACAATTTCGTTGGCCTGCCCAGGCACCGAGTAGGAGAAGGGGGTGCCCTGGCCAGTACCACTGGACTTGGATCGCAGCCACATGCAAGCGGTGAACCCGTAGAGCTCAGGCAGCACCTTCCGCACGCGGGCATACATGTAGTTGTTGCGGAAGGGGATGCTGACCTTGAAGCCATCTGTGGGGCTGTAGGCCGAGGACCCTGAAGGTGGGCAAGGCAGACACAGTTGTAGTCAGTGGACACTGACAAGGGCAGAGTGGACAGGGAACACTCCAGAATGAGAGCTAACAGTTCCTGGGCACCTACTGTGTGCCAGGTGCCTTCAGCGCCTTCTCTGCTCTGCCTTTGTGCTGAGGGGCATGGTAAAAACCCAAGGGCTCTGGACCTGAGATGCCCTGAGTTCAAATCCCACCTCCACCACTTCCCACTCATGTGACCTTTAACAAGTTAAACTTAGCCTCTCTGGGCCTCAGTTTCCTCAGTAAAATAGGGTAATACTATTTCCTCCCTCTCAGGTTGAGGGGAACTGAGTACAGAAAGGGCCTGACCCATAGTAAACATTCAGTGTTAGTTGTGGTGACCCAATTTTTAAATTTTTCCTATTTAATGAGCTTCACTACGTATGTAGTGCTTTCTATGTGGCAGGCACTATTTGAAGTGCTTTTACATACTTATTTCATTTCTTGTGACAACCTCATGAAATAGACACAATTATAATCTTCATTTTACAGATGAGGAAACCTTGGCACAGAGAGGTTAAGTAATCTTCTCAAGGTCACATAGATAATAAGTGGCAGAGCTGGGATTTGAACAAAACAATCTTGAGACTCTCTGATCTTCAAAGTGTCTTCCAACTCAGAGTTTCTGGCATTCTATGTCTTAGCTATCAGACAGCTTCCTGCAGGGGCGTGGTGGATTGGAGAGTCACTGCCTCCAAGGGGAGGGGATACACACACCACATACACTACAGGGTAGGAGTCACGGGCACTGCCATCTGAAATTCATCATTTCTAATTCCTGGTGAATCCCCCTCACCCAGTTACCAAGGACTGTGGGTTCTGGGTGGGGGCCAGGGATGTGGACCCAGAGTTCCTGGATCTGGTTTGGGCTTGGAGTGAAGGCTGACAGGATGCATCACAGTAAGAGGGAAGGTGCTCACTGATGGACTCTAAAACTGCTTCTTAGATGAGGAAGTTGAGCCCCAAGAAGGGAGGTGACTTGCACATGGGCACACAGATGTCCAACTGGGTGACTTCCCTCCTCTCTGCCCTGCCGCCTCTCAAGGGCATTTCCCCTGATCCCTTTGGAGACTCCATGGAGAGGGACCAGTGGGACCAGCAGGACTGAGTAGGACGGGCCTGCCTCTCTTGTCCCTGTGCTCCAGCCAGGGTGCTGTGCTAGCCCACTAGGCCTATCCCTCCCCTGAAGCTTGCCTCTGCCATGGCCCCTCCATTCCAAACTGTGCTCTCCACCTCTGCTTTCAAGAACTAGCTTGAGGCTCACCTCCCCCAGCAGGCCACCTGGATTGTCTTCTCCTGAACTCCTGTTCCCTACCTAAGCTGTCTCTGCTAATTGCTCATGGTTCTCTCATGTCTCTAAGCCTCTTAAGAGCCATCCTCAAGAGCTCATGAGTCTCAACAATGCCTCTCATTTCTCGGGTGAGAAAAACTAAAGGCTGAGGAAAGGAAGTGACCTTCCAAGGTCATAGAGCAAGCCAATGACAGAAATGGATCCAGGAGCCAGGCCTCGTGCTCACACCTGTATACTGTCCATTATGTTTCTCTGACCCTCTGGCAGTGCCAGGCCCAGGTGGTAAACAGAAGACAAAATCCTGACTAATTCAGCAAAGGTGCTATTTTGTGTATGGTTAAATGCAAGACTGTGGAGTCCTGCCTGGCTTAAGGTCTGAATCAGTGGTTCTCAACTCACAGGAACTGTATTAAAGGGCCACGGCATTAGGAAGGTTGAGAACCACTGGACTCTTGATCTACCTCTCATTGGCTGTGTGACCTTCAGCAAGTCACTTGACCTCTCTGAGCCTCAGTCTCCTCACCCGTAAAAACTGTGAAAATTAAAATCAGCTGATGTGATTGGGCCAAGTACTTAGCCCAATCCCACGACATAGAAAGTGCCAGAAAATGGTAACTGTTTATTTAACCTTGATAATGATAATATCCTTCAATTATTCTCTCCCTCTTGTGTTCCACAGTTGCCTCCTCACCCTCCCATCCAGAATAAGCCCCTGGAGAGCAAGAATGTATTTTTTTGAGTAGATCTGTCACCCCAAGAACGCCTCCAAGGACTAAGGCCTGGCTGCAATGCCCTTCCTGGGGCCCAGACCCACCGTGCTCCAGCTCGGCGAGGCGGTCCTGCAGGGCATCTAGCTCCTTCTCCACCTCCTGCCGCTGCCGGTGGCTGCTGTGACTGAGGGCCGCACGCTCCTTCTCCAGTGCCAGCACTTGGGCCAGCAGCTGCCCCTCTAGCTGGTCCATCTTAGAGTGCAGAACGGTGGGTGCCACGGGGGCAGGAGCTGGGACAGCTGAGAGGTTCGCATGGGCTGGGAGGTCCTTCTGCTCACAGGACAGAGAGAGAAAGCATGAGATGTCATCTGGGGGGAGAAAGGAAAGATGCCCAAGGGTGCCAAGGGTGCCGAGATGCCCACTGCCCCTTCTTATTGACTCCCAGGTGAAAAATGGGAAGGGCAATGTCAACTCCAGGCAGCAGATGAGTCCCAGTGCTGGTGCCTCATAGTAAGTAGCAAGCAGAGCTGGCTCCTGCCCTTGGGGATGTCTCAGCCTGTGGCTGGAGTGTGGGGTCTGGCCTGAAGGCTGCAAAGGCTTCCAGGTTGTTCCAGTGCGCAGTCAGCATCCTTCCTGGCTGTGAGGCTGGACACTGACCTGTCACTAAAGGGACACACTGTCTTAGTCCTCACTCATTCACTCACCAGGCTTCTCTAAAATGGGGCTGTGGGCTCGGCGCCTATAGCTCAACTGGCTAAGGCGCCAGCCACGTACACCTAAGGTAGCGGGTTCGAATCCCCAGCCCGGACCCGCCAAACAACAATGACGGCTGCAACCAAAAAACAGCCGGGCGTTGTGGCGGGCGCCTGTGGTCCCAGCTACTTGGGAGGCGGAGGCAGGAGACTCGCTTGAGCCCAGGAGTTGGAGGTTGCTGTGAGCTGTAATGCCACAGCACTCTGCCCAGGGGGGCCGGTTTGGGGTTTTTTTTCAAAAAAAAAAAAAATAAAATAAAATAAAATAAAATGGGGCTGTGCACAAGGCTCTGGGTGGGTACTGGGCCCAGACCCAGGGGCACAACCAGTGGCTTCTAGAATAAGACTCCAGAGGCCTGGCTGTTCCAGGGTGGCAGCTAGTTAAAATCACATACTCTGGAGTCAGATAGCCCAGAGTTCAAATCTAGCTCAGGAACCAACCTGCTGTGTGGCCCTGGGAAAAGCTCTTGACTTCTCTGAACTTGTTTACTCATGAGACAATGCACCTATCTGGAGGGCCGTGGGGAGGATTAAGTGGAAAAGGCCAATAAATAGAGCCTGTTTGTTGTAATTACTGTCTTGGGGAGAGTGTTCCAGGGTGCACTCTGACACCCCCATTTTAAGACCCTGGTGGACAGGAGAAATGGGGCAGGAGCTGGAGGGGCCTCTCCTCCCCCCTCTCCTGCTGGAGAAAGCCCCTTTTGGGGTGGAGAAAGGCAGATGAGGACACGGGTTCTGACTCTTGGAGGGGACAGTCTCTGGTGGACCTGTCATGGAAACATCAGTACGCGATTAATAATGCAATAACCTGCTAGGAAATTAGGCCTTTGCCACTCCCCTGGCTTCGCAATCCCCCTGGCTTTCCCACCCCCTCCACGGTCCCCACTGCCAGGTCAGCAGCTGCCTCCACACTGCCCAGAGCCCTGGGAAGTTCGCTCTCAGCCTGGCCCTAGGCCCTGCCCCGAGGTTTAGGTGAGCTCTTTGAATTCTCCTGATTCATTCATTGAGCAAACAATTCATGAGCACCTACCACGTGCAGGGCTGAAGACACAGCTGAAGGCAAAACAGAAAACCAAAAGCACCACATTCCCTAGGTGTCCTGAGCCTTGAGGGATGGCCCTACAACTTGTAGCGAGTGCTAGAGACCCTTCCCATCCTCATTGGCCCAGCCCTGGCCTTCCTGGGCATTTGCTAGGTGACACTGGCAAGCCCCTAACCTCTCTCAGGCCATTTTCTAGCCATGTGACAAGTATGTCCCCGGTGTCATAGTGATGGTCAGTGCCTACAACAGGGGAGTTGCCATTGTGGACACCGATGTGACTTTGAGCTGAGGACTTGGAGAGACTGATGACTGGACTCTGCCACTGTACCCTGAGGGCACAGGCAGGTTGGGTAACCCCTCTGGTATTATTTTTCTTCTATAAAATCAAGCTTTGAATGCCCAGCTTGTGAAGCTGTGGCCAGTATTAAACAATGGCATATATAGGAAGGCCCTGGCCTAATGACTGGTCCATAGTGGGTATCAAGGCACAGTTTTGGGCCCGTGGGGTAGGTGGGGAGACTTGGATGTTCTCAGCTATGGTCAGAGCCCCAGCAGGTACCTTGCAAATGTTCACTCATTGAATCTGCTTAACACACATATGTGGTAGGGACCATCGATGTACCCACTTCATGGACAAGAAACGAGGTGAGAGCATCAGCCAAGGTCACACCAGGGTCAAGCAACAGAGCTGGGACTGAGCCTGGCAGGCTGTGCCTCCCACACCCTCTGTTGCTCACTGCAAGGCTCCTCTTGGCCCTGTGCCCAGCAGGCCCTCTGGAAGCCCTTCTCCCTCTCTGTCCCACCTACCCCTGGGCCTGCTGAGTGGCTCCTGTTGGGAGGGTGAGGCTGCTCCAAAGTGCAGGGGGTCTGGTGCCAGCTCACACTCAGCACCTCCCTTCTGCTATGGTAAGGAGCACCAGGGCATCAGCCTCCCATTCCAGGCTGTGAGATGGGACAATAGGACCCAAGTCACTGGGCTGTCCAGGTTGGTTCTGGAAAGGGACCTCCTAAAGCAGCAGAGAGGGGGCTCCGACCATTGTTATCCCCCCTCCCACCCATGTAGATGTCTGCTTGGCCCTGCTGATATGGGATGGACAGATGAGCCACTAGGTACCTCTGGCCACTGTCTTTGCTATCCCAAGGGTTCATTCTAAATTCCAAGGTACCTGCAAATCCTGACCTGGTGCAGACTAACCACAAAGCCTCAGTTTCCCCTTCCATAAAATGGGAACAACAGGCCTCACTCTGTCTATCCCCAGGACAGATGGAAAGATGGGAAAAAAGAGTGACATGACAGGTGACAGCATTAATGCAAGCCATGAGACTTGGCTACTGCCGGAGCCTTCGTGTGACCACAGAGGGCCTGCAGAGAGACAGAACCAGTCACCCACTGGATTGAGATGGCTGGACATCCAGTTAGCCCCTGCACTGCTCTGTGCTCAACCCTCACTCTCCTCTATGCCAAGCTTCAGGCCAGAGGGGGGCACACTGAATGAGACTGGGTGCCAGGCCCATCCCTGGCACTGTGTATTTATTTACTTATGCTGAGGTTGGCGCCCTTAGTATCTCCATTTCATGGATGGGAAATTGAGGCAGAAGTCCTTTTGTATTGTCTACGATGATGGGACTGGGCAAAGCTGACGTTCCTAGAGCCAACATCTTCGTTCTCTAGCCAAGTGTCCTCCCTCTTCCAAGGAAGGAAGGCCTGCCAGGAAGAACAGGCGTCGGGGCTATTTACACAGATGCTGTTCCAAAGAGAAAAAAACGTGCAGGCTGGGGGGAGAGGGAGTCGGCACACAAGCTGTTCTTTTGTCAGAGCCACTAGCACTGCCGTGGCCAAGAAGGCCAGGGAGGAGGTGGGCTCCCCGGATCGTGCATGAGCACCCCTTCATCCCAGCGTCTGAATCAGAAGAACACGACTCCCCCCACCACCCATCTGCTGCAGGCGCAGGCTGTGCTGCGTGGGCTCCTGGCCTCATGCCAAGTGGGCCCCTGGCCTAAGATGGGGGGTAGGGATGATGATGCCAACACCCTCACTTGGCTTCTGGTGGGCATGAGAATGGAGGCTGGGAGCCTGTGGGGGCTCTGGTATGAGCATATTGGGCCTGGAGCCAGAGCCTGGGGTTCTAGGCCCAGCTTAGCAGCTAGAGTGCTGGGTTCATTAGTGTTCAGTAATAACGCTAATGGCAGCAGCTATCCCAGCGAGCCCTTGCTAAGTGCCAGGCCTTGCACTGGGCAAGTGCTGTGCAAATGTTTCTCATCTCAACAACCTGGGAAGGAGGGAACTAAGGCTCAGAGAGGTGATGTTGCCTGTCTAAGGTCACACAGCTGCAAAGTCGCAGAGCCAGGCCAGTCTGGATTCCAGAACCTGTGCCTATTCCTTGGTCCTACCTTGACAGTCTGGGTCTCAGTTTGTTGATCTAACAAATGGGCACAGCACTAGTTGCCCTGCCTACCTCAAAGGCCAGCAGGAGAGGTTCTAGTGGCCATGCAGAAGGCAGGGAAGGGCCAGCCTGCTGTGTCAGAGTGCACTGTGGGGCAGTTTCACAAAGGGAGCCTGATAGGAGGGTGCTGCCAGCATGCGGTGGCTGAGAATGAGGGGACTTAGGGAAGCCCCAACCGCCTCATCCTCACTCAGGGTCTGCTCCCTTCTTGCAGGGAGCAGAAGGAAGTTGTGGAACTTCAGGGTCAGGGTCCCACCCTGTGCATAGACCACCCCTGCTGGGACAACACAGGGTCCGGCTCCAGGAGCAGCAGGACAGGGTGTAAAGTGAACAGGCTCTGGGGCAGCAGTGTGGGTCACAATTCCTCCCTTTCCCACCCAATCACCCCCAAGTTCTATGTGCCTCCTTCCCAGGATCACACCCTGACTCCACCAGCTAAGTGTCGTTGTGTAATTGCAGTACCTCAGTTTCACCATTGGCCAAAAAGGGTAAAGCAGTGTTACCTCACAGCATCGGAGTGAGGATTAAGTGAGTTAGAGGATGTAAGGCTCTTAGAGTACAGTTGGCACACAAGGTGCCATCCGAGTGCCGGTTATTAGGACTAGCACTACTTAAATTCTCTTGAAGTGGCTGGCCTTTCTGCATCTCCAGCACTAAATCTTTCTTGAATCATTACAATGAGAGAAAAAGCAAGTTACAGAGGAGCTGGATGTCATTTGGATAAGGCTGTAAAACTTTCAACCTTGTGTGACGTGTAGTTGAGAGACACACAAATGGTAAATGCATGAGAAATGGACAGCAGAGACCAATGCAAATTGATGGCCATGAGGCCATTTGGGGGCAGGTAGGGCTGGCACTGGGAGGCCCTGGAAAGGCAGCAGCAGTTTGGAAATGTCCAGGTCTTGCATCGGGGCAGGGGCCTGGATGGTGCTCTCTACCCTGTTTTTCCCATCTGAAATACTTCACAATGGTTTTCCTTTAAAAATGAAAAACTGGGCTCGGCGCCTATGGCTCAACCGGCTAAGGCGCCAGCCACGTACACCTAAGGTGGCGGGTTCGAATCCCCAGCCCGGACCCGCCAAACAACAATGACGGCTGCAACCAAAAAATAGCCGGGCGTTGTGGCGGGCGCCTGTGGTCCCAGCTACTTGGGAGGCGGAGGCAGGAGACTCGCTTGAGCCCAGGAGTTGGAGGTTGCTGTGAGCTGTAATGCCACGGCACTCTACCCAGGGGGACAGCTTGAGGCTCTGTCTCAAAAAAAAAAAAAAAAAAAAAAAATGAAAAACTGGGTATAGTGGCTCACACCTGTAATCCTAGCATTCTGGGAGGCTGAAGCAGGTGGATCATTTGAGCTCATGAGTTCAAGACCAGCCTGAACAAAAGTGAGACCCTGTCTCTACTAAAAATAGAAAAACTGAAGCACTTGAGGATCAGCGAGAAGATCACTTGAGCCCGAGTTGGAGACTGCTGTAAGCTATGACGCCATGGCACTCTAGCTAGGGCAACAGCTTGAGACTCTATCTCAAAAAAAAAAAAAAAAAAAGATAGAGGGAATCCAAAAATGGAGTCTATGCTCAAATCTAACCCTGACTCTCAAGGCCTCAGCTCCTTTATTTCTCCCTAGTCCTGGCTACTGTCTCCTGGACTGTGTAACAGCTTCCACTCCTGAAGCTCCACACAGCAACCAGAAGCAAGTCCAACCACGCTCCTTTCTGTTTAAAATCCTTCAAGAGTCCCCTCCCCCACCAGTGAGGGGACCTTCACCTTCACCTTCATCACCACCTGTTCTTCTAGCCTCAGCTCTCACGACACAACCCACACTCACCACCCCCATCCCCACCACAGGGTACAGGTCACCCCCACGGAAAGTCCCCAGCTGCCCAACTTCCCCTAGCTCCTTCTCCTAAGGCCTCCGCACATGCTGTTCCTCCTGCCAAGAACACCCTTCCTTCTCCCACTCCTCCTCTGCTTAATGCCTCCTCACCCTCCAGATGGCAGCTTCTCTGATGCCTGAACTAAGATGCTTCACAGGGAAAGAAGGGCCCCAAGGGCTTCTCTGGCAGGGCTGCAGAGCACTCTCACCTATCCATCCATCCATCCATCCATTCATCGGTGTGTGCTGCCGCAACATGGTGGCCTGGTTGTGGACACCAACTGTCATGTCAGACAGGATAGTGTCATTTCTAGGCTCCTCATTTACTAGATCCGTGGCCTTAAGCAAGTTATTCAACTCCTCTCAGCCTTAGTTTCCTCATTTGTAAAATGGAGGTAATAATAGTACCTACATTTAGGGGTGTAAGTAATGATAAAATGAAAGAATGGAGTCTAGAGGCTGATAAATGGTTGTAGCCACCGTTACTCTGTTCACTGTTAATAAGAGGCAGGTAAAGCATGCTGTGTAACGATGCAGACCCTGGAGCCAGGCTGCCTGGCTTGAAATACTAGCTGAGTGGCCTGGGCATATTTCTGAGTTTCTCCGAGCCTGTTTCCTCATCTATAAAATGGGAATAGTGATAGGCCCAGGGTTCTTGTGGAATTCCACTGACAGGCCTGGCGGAGAGGGCAAGCTCTGTCCCCCATCAAGTGTCTGGTGCAAGAGGGCCCTGTGCCTTCCACAGGCGGTGCTCTCAGCTGGCAGGAAGGCAGACATGGAGCTGGGATGGCCAGGGCACTGAGCACAGAGCCACAGGCTCTGCCAAGGCCAGAGTACGGGAGCCAGAGAGGCTTCTCAGAGGAGCTTGGGTGGGGAGCCAGTGTCGTCCCACCCTGCCATCCCACCTTCCTCTCAGGGTCAAGCCGAGCAGACAGCTTTGTCTCCATCTTTGTCTCCAGGCAGGAGGAGGTAGGAGAGAGAGGGGCAGAGGACAGAGTGGTTTGGACCGTCTTAGTCCCCAAAGCCAATTTAGAGCTGTCAGGAAAAAAAGACAAATGGGGAAGAGGATGAGGAAGGAGGAGAAAGGCTCTCTCCAGAGGCAGGAGCAGGGGTGTGGGGCCTGCCACGCACACCCTGGGCTCTGAGGGCCCTGAGGGTGCCTTAGGGCCCCTCCAGCACTGGGTCCCTCCATTCTCCTTTCAAGGACTCCTTGTCAGACGAATGCTTCGACAAGGCCACCAGGATTTCTTCTCAGACCCTGCCTGCCTATACTCCTCTGGGCCCTAGCCAAAAACACTCAGCTGAAACTGAGGCCCCATCCCTAGCCACTTTAATCAGAAATCCTGGCTGTGGTCTTGGTTCATTCTCTGCCACTGTGTGGCTGTGGGCAGGGCCCTCAGCTTCTCTGAACCTCAGTTTCCCCTAGAATAAAACAAGGGCTGTGGGGACGTGTAAGTGCTTCCATTTGGGGTTGCTTGCCTCAGTCCCTGTCCCTAGAGATCTGTGGTACCCAAGATCGGCCTGGGGAGACCCCTCCACGTTCTCCACTTGGTGAAGAGCACCGACCTCTGACTTCATCCCACCTCCTACAGGCAAACTTCACAAAACAGCCAACAAATATAAGAAAAGGTGCTCAACATCATGAATCATCAGAGAAAGACAAATTAAAACCACAATGAGTCCACTACACACCCACCAGACGGGAGTATTTTTAAAATGACCATACCAAGGTTGGCGAGGTTTACATGCAGGCGGGCGTGTAAACTCTCACAGCCACTCTGGGAAGATGTTTGGCAGTATCTACTAACGCTAAATATATGCCCGTCCTGCGACCCAGACATCCCACTCCTGGGGACAGATCCAGGAGAAATGAGGGCTGTCAGCCACCAAAAGATTTCACAAGGATGCTCGTAGACAGCTTTATGTGAAATATCAGAAACAACCCAGTGTCCATCCATAGAGGACAAGTAAATGAATTATAGCACATTCGTACAACAAAATGAAATGAAAAAACAACAAACCACTGATACACACGTCAGGACTGCAGGCCCCAGACGTGGTGCTACATGTAAAACCACCCAACACAAAGCCACATAGCTATATGAGTCTGTTTGTATGAAGTTCAAAACTGACTTGCGGTTAGAAAAGCCAGAATAGTGGCTTTTGGGAAGTGTTGGCTTTGGGGGCCACAAGGGAACCTTTTAGGGCACTGGGAGTGTTCTGATTCTTGAGCTAGGTGGTGCTTTCATAGGTGTATCCATATATAAATTTACACTGAGGTGGGCACTTAAGATTTGTGTCCTTTATAAGTTAGATATGTGAGCTCTTACATATCTTGAATGTAAGATATACCTAAAAAGAAAGTACTTGCCTTCCACCTCGGCAGCTCCTGCCAAGCTTGCAACAGCAAGGTGCACTGTCAGGGATGGGAGGTTTCAAGGGCTCGAGGTGACAGCAAGAGGGGTCTTTTGGGACATCCTGCCCACCTCTCCCATTTGACAGATGGGGAAACTGAGGATCAGAGAGGAGAAGGGATTGTCTGAGGTCACAGCAAGCAAGTGGCAGAGCTGGGGTTTAAAAGTCCATGTTTCTTCCTGGAATGATGGTCCCACTACTGGCAGAAGTAGGAGGTTTAGGGCCTCCCAGTGTGGGTGTCCCATCTGGAGATGGGGGGAGGCCAGCCCCAGTGGGGAAGGGCTGGTGGGGTCTGCAGATGGCTAGAGTCCAGCTCCTACCTCCTCTTCCCAGCAATCATTCACCAAGCACTTATTCTGTACCAGGCCCTGTGCCAGAGGCCCTACTATGATTTCATTTATTCCCACACAAAGGGGCTGCTGTTTAATCTCTGCTTCACAGACAAGAAACCAAGGTTAAGAAAGTCAAATACCTCACCTCAAATGACAGAGTTGGAACATGAACCTGAATGATCTGCTGGGTTCTCTGTCCCTTAGACTCTCTGAGCCTCCATTTCCTCATCTGTAAAATGGGAAAGTGTCAGGCCTACTTTACAAGGTCGAAGACTGCATTGACTAATCCGTATGCAGCAAGTGCATGTTAAGTGTTGGTTGTTATTAGCAGTGGCAGCAGAAGAGGTCCCACAGCAAGTCTCCTGATTATCCTGCCAGCAGCAGGACACACCTTTGAGGACAGGCCCTCATCCCTCTCACACCAGGTGCTCTGAGACAGGAAGTGGTCTAGGGCAGTGTACAGCACCAGGCCCTGTCCTCATCTGTCCAGGTCACTCTCCTGAAGGTGGGTGATGCCCGACCTCTCCAGCTGAATCTAGAGTTAACAATGAAGATGGAGGGCTCTAGAGCCAGACACTGACCTCCATTGCTGTGTGACTTGGGGCCAGTTCCTTAACCTCTCTGAACCTTGGTAAAAGGGGGATAGAAAAGCACCTCCCTCAAAGAGATTTCATGAGGATTAAGTGAGATAATGCACAGTGCCTGACACGCAACTAGTGCACAGTAAGTGTGTGCTCTGGTGGTTACTGACTTCTACTCTAGGATCAAGGGAGGTGACTAGCTTGCCAGGTTGGGCTAAGGATATGGTTGATGTCAAAGAAATGTATTTAAATCAATCTTGAGGTTCTGCTATATACATATATACAAATGTAACACTGGAACGTGCATACGTAGCCCCAGCCCCATTGCTACATGAATGGGCCAACTCTCCTGGAAAGTGGTTCTTGGCCACAGCCATAAAAAGTCAATATCCTCTGACCCAGTAATACCACTCCTGGGAATTCAGCCTAAAGAAATAATTCAACAGACTTAAAAAGAAAACAAACAAACGAGTCTCTGCATGAAATTGATCCTGCAATGAGCATCCAGAAGAAAAAATAATTAGAAACAACCTATATCTCCTGCATCGGGAGCCGGTCAAGTGCACTGATGGATGGTAGAGCTGCAGATGAATCCCAGGATTATTATGAAAGTCATTAAAATGGTAATTACACAGCAGCTCTGTAACAATGGCTGCATGTGGAAAAGGATCAAAAGGGGGCTGCAAAAGGGAGAAAACCGTGCAATTAAATGCCATTTCCCTCCTCCCCCCAAAAAACCTTTTCCATTTCCCTCCTCCCCCCTAAGAAACCTTCTGACTTTTTCCAATGAACAACAAAAATAAAAACAGAGGAGGACAGACCAATCTTCCCTCCCTTTTAGTAGTCAGCCTATGGCATGGGGGAGGGGTAATGCAGGGATGTGCTGAGTGAAGATGGGCAGGGAAGTGTGAGGATTAAGGGAGCTTGGGTGGGATAAGAAGGGGACAGAGTATGATCAGGAAAGGCCTCAGGGAAGAAGTGTGCTCAAGGAGAGTCTTTGACAAGGATCAGGGTTGTGCTGGGGTGATCCATGCAGAAAGAACTGTGGGAGGGGTCAGGAGAGAAGGACTAGATCTGAAGTGGCAGCTTGGGAGTGGGCTGAGGTGCCTATACCATAGGGGATGTCCACAGTGGGAAAGGAAGACTGGGGCTGCCTGGAGGAGGAAGGAGGGAGGGCTGTGCCTGCAGGTGAGAGACCAGCAAAGAGGTGAAGAGGCGACTGCAAGATGGGTAGAGAGCAGGTAGAGGGCTGGCCAGAAACAAGAGGTAAGGGATGAGCCAAGGGTATCTTCGCAGAGGACACCCAAGCAGCAGGTGGAAAACAGAGAGGCTGGGGGCTGGTGGGATATCCAGAGGGAGATGTCAGGAAGCAGGTGGATCTGTGGGGATTGGAGCTTGGGAATGAACCCTAGGCTGGAGACTGAGCTTTGGCTTGGGGTTCCACCTTGGAATGGGTGTGGCTGAGTGCACCCAGAGAAAGCAAGAGCCAAGAGGGACACAAACCTTAACAGAGGCCCCTGCAAGGAGACAGAGAAGCAGCAGTCATAAGAGGAAAAGGAGGAGGAGGGACAGTGAAAGAGGCATCTAGAAGCCCAGGGCACTATAGGATGGAATGATCAGTGGGGTCAGATGTGACTGAGGGGTCCACTAAAGTAAGGATGGAAAAGTCCCCACTCAGTTTATTAAGTTTGAGGATGTCAGCAATAGTACTGGTGGGAGAGAAAGTAGGCCCCCCCCAAACCTGGGGTCTTTAGAGAATACTGAATGAGAAGAGAGGGGAGAAATGAGACAGTGACTGATGACTGCATGAGGCCCAGAAAAGGCCAGTAGCCTGGACCCTTAGCTCCAGACCCCAGCCCCTGCCAAAGGCTCCAAAGAGACTGGCTGTGGCCACTGCCAGGCTCAGAAGGCAGACCTGGTTGGCCAAGCAGCTCCCACCTTTCTCTGTTCATGGCTGTTGCACTCAGAAAAGTGGAGAAGGTGTACATGGGGAACCCAGTGCTCCCCTAGACTGAACGCTTGACCTGTTGCCAAATCTCAGCCATCAGGATCCCCCCAACCACAGCCAGTTGATCAGAAGAGAGGCCACCCCACCAAGTGCTGCAGGTGCTGGGGGAACAGGTCCAGGGCAAGTCCAGCCCTGCCAGCCCCAGACGTGGGAGGAGCCACCTGTGCCATCTGGACGTGGGGGCAAGGACTATGGCAGGCAAGAGGAAGTTTATTAAACATCAAATCTTTTTTTAACATTAATAAAGCTTGTTTCCTTAAAGGTAGGTTTGTTTGCATTTTTATTTTTGGCTGCATTTTAAAAATTATAATATTATAGGTTAATGATAAAAATAGCAACCACTTAAACTGATTGAGCATAACCATGTGCTAGGCACTGTTCTGGGCCCTTGGTATAAATTTACTGACTTAACCCTCCTACCATCCCAATAAGTTCAGTGCTATTATTACAATTTTACAGGTGAGGAAACTCCCTTCATTGTGGACTTTGAGTTTTTCTTTGACTATTTTCCTGCTCTTGGTTCTCTCGTCCTAGAAACCCCTCAGTGCTGGCAGTGGCGCAGAAAGGGTGCAGGCCTGGCTTTCCTCCGGCCTCTGCCACTGCCCATCAGAGGTTCCTGAGCTGGGTTTTCTCATCTGTAAGGCTAGGGGCTGGCTGCAGAGGCTACCTGGCTGTGCTCTACCACCCTGTGGGGCAACATCCTGGAAGGCTGCAGGACCACAGCATCTTCATTTAACCTTCCACATCCCGTGGGCATAGCCTGTACCATGGGCATAGCCTGTACTGCTCACCCAGGATTTAACATAAGGAGCCCTGGGGGTTGAGGAGGCTGGATTTACTTCCGACTGTTCTCCTTCCTTAACTTGCCTGCCGCACTCCATCTGGTGGAGGTATAGAGGGACCAGTGTTTTGGCCTCTTTGTCCCTCCTTCCACAGAGTGAATTTTGTTGCTAATCACCTTCCTTGTGGCCTGGAAGTCAGTCCCTAGCGGGCGGTGGTCATTGTGTCCCAGATGTTCACCTTGCCTAGTCTGACTCACACTTCTGGGGACCCCACATTTGTTCTCATGGGAAAGAAGGTGGTGATGGGACTCCAAGGAGGAAATGACTAACCAGGGTCACATGACAGCCAAGAGCAGCCTCCCTCATGCAGGACCCCGGGTGTCTCATCCAAAGCCTATTCCAGGAAAGCCTGGAAGAGGTGAGAGGAGGAGAAGGAGCCGGGGTCGGGGCTGGAGGCCCTATTCTGCACCCAGCCCCCACCCCAGAGTTGTGGGCTCCGGGCATCTGAGCTCCTGCCCTCAGGCCCATCAGTAGTCAGAACCAAGATAAGGGTTTCAGGGGTGGGAGATGGTGGGGGCACCCAGATTTGTCTTATTGAGCACTCTGTTCCACACTCTGGAAAGGAGAGAACAACCACCCCAGTCCCTCAGACAGTGCATCCTACCTCCTGACTATAGAAAGTGAGTGTGGGGCTGGCAATAATTTGGAGGTGTCTGGAAGAAGGAAATGAAATGGACATTGAGTGAGATCTATCACATGCCTAGCACTTCACACACCCACATTTTAACCAATTTCTAATACCAGTGGACACTGTTGTACCCGTATTACAGACGCAGAAACTGAGGTTCAAAGAGGTGTCTAGAGAGGGGGAAATAGCCTAAGTGAGCCTTTCGGGCACACCTCAGGGTCTTAGTCGCGGTGCCAGACTCCCACCCCTGTTCCCTGCCAGAATCTTCCTGCCTCGCCAGCGAAGGAGTGACTGTCCTCATTACATATACGGGAGACCCGAGACTCAGAGACCCAGGAACACGGCCGGCCCCTCCCACACAGGCGACTCCCCCGACGGCGCACGGCGCTCACCTCCAAGCGGTCGATACGGTCCCGGAGGGCGCGCACAGCGTCCTCCAGCTCGAGGATGACCGCGGGCGAGTCCCACGGCCCGTCGGCCATGGTGTCGCGGCGCGGCCCGGCGTCCTGGAGGCCGCGCGGCAGGCCGCTCTCGCAGCGGCCCAGCTTGCCGGTGAGCTCGCGGATGGTGTCCTGGTCCGCGCGGATACGCGCCTCCTGCTGCAGCGCCGTCTGGCGCAGCTGCTCGGCGGTACTCTGCAGCAGCAGCAGCTCCTCGCGCTCCCCGGGCGCCGCGCCCGCCGCGTCCCCCTGCTCGGTCCCCGACGGGCAGGCGGCCGCCAGCGGCGTGCACAGGAAGCGGCTGAAGAGGAGCCCAGGTGGCAGCGGGTGTGCGCTGGCCGCCGGTGCCCCGGGCAGCGCGGGGGGTCCGGCCGAGCCGCCCGCACCGTGCAGCGCGCTCAGGCTGCGCTGCGGGCCCGGGGACGCAGCGGCCCCCGAGGCGGCCGAGGCGTTGTCGGCGCCGCCGGGCAGCGCCCGCGCCGGGCTGGCCGCCAGGGGCACGCTGGCGATGATGCAGATGACGGCACCGAGGAACGCCAGCATGCCCGCGGCCAGCAGCACTGCCAGGAACTTCAGCGTGAGGCGGGCGGCGGGGGCGCCCGAGGCCCCCGGCAGGAGCGGCGGCGGGGTCGGGGCACGGGGCCCGGGCGCACGGAGCCGAGCGGGACCGACGCGGGAGCCGCAGCCGGAACCAGAGCCGGAGCTGGAGCAGTCGCCGCGGCCGCTGCTGCCGCCGCTCTGAGCCGGGGTGGCGGGAGGAGGAGAGGGCGGCGGGCGGCGGGGAGGGGGAGCGGGTGCGGCGGCCCCGCCCCACTCGCTCCCCCGGGCCGGCCCTGGCCCAGCCCCGCACCCGTTCCGCGCCAGGCGCAAAGGTGGGGGCTCCGCTGGCCACGCGGCGAGGAGCGGGGGCAGCACCTAGGACTTTGTCTTGCTGCCGTCACAGCGCAGAGGGTGGCGACTCGATGGCAGCGCGGCGAGGCCCCTGGGCTACCCCCACCTTTCTACTTCTGTGCTCTGGCCCCCTCCCAATGCCCGCAATGCTGACAGCTACTTGGGAAGGGGTGGGCTCTGTGCTTGGTGTGCTAAGAGCTCGGTCGTAATTAAGCCTCAAGGTGGACATGCTCACAATACAAATGGGGAAACTAAGAACCAACCAGGTCATGTCGTTGTCATAGTCGCACAGGTAGATAGATGCATTAGGGCAGCTTTTGAGCTCTGGCACGTCTGACCGGACCCAGACTACAGGAGCTGAGGTGAGAGCAGTTTAAAAAGGCCGGGGTAAAGTGAGATTCTGTCCCTTAAAAAAAAAAAAAAGGCAGGGGCTGAGGGGAAGGGTTCGACCTATCCATAGGAAACTGCCACCTGCCTGTGACACCCCTCCTCCAACCTCCTAAAGGAGCAAAGTTCACTCCCCTCCGCCCCCACCACAAAAATCTTGCTGTAATCTCGGAGGATGACCGAAATCCCCACCTCCGCATTCTTGGGGGGAGGGGGTTCTGAGTATCAAATGTCCCAGGACAGAAGCACTTCCCTGCCTTGCAGTCTGTGACAGGTGGGCTAGTGTGGCATGCCTGATGGGCATGCGGACTAGCGCCAAGGAACAGCAGGAATGGGAGTGGGCTGTGGTGTGGGGGTGGAGGGGGAGCATTGTACTGTCTCCTGTCAAAAATATCTATATATATTTTGTTGAAAATTAACTTTGCGGCTCGGCGCCTATAGCTCAACCGGCTAAGGTGCCAGCCACATACACCTAAGGTGGCGGGTTCGAATCCCCAGCCCGGATCCGCGCCAAAAACAACAATGACGGCTGCAACCAAAAAATAGCCGGGCGTTGTGGCGGGCGCCTGTGGTCCCAGCTACTTGGGAGGCAGAGGCAGGAGACTCGCTTGAGCTCAGGAGTTGGAGGTTACTGTGAGCTGTAATGCCATGGCACTCTGCTCAGGGGGACAGCTTGAGGCTCTGTCTCAAAAAAAAAAAAAAAGAAAATTAACTTTGCAATTAAAAACTTGAAAAAAGAATCCTACTATCCTTCACAATCCAGCTCTAGCACCAATTTTCTGTGATGCCTTTCCTGACCAATATGGATTCCCAGGGCTGGAAGGGGCTAGGAAGGCTGTGGGTGTTTCCACATCGTCTCCTTCCCAAGCCTATATCCTTGACTTGCAGGAAGGGCCAAACTCTGCTCTCTGGACCACCAGGGTGACTGTTGTGGTCTCCATTGGTCACACAGTGCGGTTGAGGAGAGGCCAGAACATTTCTGAGAAGGCAACAGACTTGGGGGACCCTGTCTGGCCACTGGGATTTTGTTGAGGGGTCCTGTGCATGTATTCTACGTGCTCCCTCCAACACCCATCAGAATGATATCCACACTGTTCACCCCAATTCTGGGAGTCAGGGATTTTTGCTCAGACCTGAGTTGTAAAACAGGAACAAAGCAAATGCAAGCTCTGTATACAGTGAGCCCTCGGAGCTGTGTGTGTGTGGATGTGCCTTAGTACTCGCTGAAACAGTGACCTGAAAACCCAGCCCAGGCAGCACGGCTTCGAAGAAGTGTCTGGGGAGTGAAGAGATAGATGGGCCAAGCTCTCTGAAGGCAAAGGCAGGTGGTCTGTCCCCCAGAAGTCCTGGGGGTGCATGAAGCATAGAGTCTCCTGGTGTAACTACACATGTTCTGTAAAGGCAGAGCCACACAGATAATACCCCCAGGACACACTGTCATCAAAGTCCAGGGAAGGAAAGAGGAGGCCAAGAGAGGGAGTTGCTGTCAAGAGCAGCAGAGCCACTATGACGTGGGCACCAAATGGGCCACCTTTACCTGAACTACCCCATGGGAATTTGGGGGCAGTTGGATACATGGGTCCAAAGGTTGGAGTTGAATCTTGTTTAAACTTGTCTGTTTATCCCCTAGAATGACTTTTAAACCTGTGATATTAGCATGTCATTCCTCTGCTTATGAACATATTGGTGGCTCTCCATCTTTTATGGAATAAAGGCCAAACTCCTTAAGAGGCAGTATTTCCTCATGATCAAGGGCATGGGTGCTAGAGCCAGAAAGTCTAGTTCAGATCCTGTCTCTTACTGTTACCAGTTGCATGACCCTGGGCAAATTATTTAATATTGGAAGATAATAGATCTCTGGTGTTTCTGTGTATCTTGTGCACTGAGGCAGTGACAACTTTAATTCAGGGCTATTTTTTCAGGGATGTTCATATGGTGAACAGCCTTGATTGGAAAATAGAGCCAGGGCTCCCCTCTGGACCAGAGGGCAGGTTTGTTTGCTGACCAGGATTATAAAGTTGGTTTCTCTCGGGTAGAAGTTGGGCAGATTTGCTTGCAGCCCATCATAATAGATTGGAGTTTCCTAAATGCATGCATGGTTCCTTGGTTGTGATGCAGACCTACTGTGTGTGCAGGATCCATCTTGGGTCCTCTGCACTTCCCTGGGAGGCATGACACCCTCTCTGTGGCTCAGTTTTCTGCTCTATAAAATGTAGAATAACAGTAGAATGTGGAAAGCCTGGCTCGGCGCCTGTGGCTCAAGAGGCTAAGGTGCCAGCCACATACACCTAAGGTGGCAGGTTCCAATCCAGCCCGGACCCACCAAACAACAATGATGGCTGCAACCAAGAAATAGCCGGGCGTTGTGGCGGGTGCCTGTGGTCCCAGCTACTTGGGAGGCGGAGGCAGGAGACTCGCTTGAGCCCAGGAGTTGGAGGTTGCTGTG
>NW_003852402.1:9212937-9218746 GCF_000181295.1 Otolemur garnettii | reverse complement strand
TGGAGGTTGCTATGAGCTGTAATGCCATGGCACTCTACCCAGGGGGACAGCTTGAGGCTCTGTCTCAAAAAAAAAAAAAGAGTTTGAGGTTGCTGTGAGCTATGATGATGCCATGACACTCTACCCACAGTGACAGAATGAGACTTGGTCTCAAAAAAAACTTATTATATATATATTAAGACTAGATGTCATGTGCAAAATCTCTCCCAAGGATTCTCATCATGCTGCCTGGTATTCCCAGGGCCTGGCACAGAGCTGACACTTAGTAGGTATCAAGGATACCCTGTACCCTTTCTCATTTAGTCCTAGCATATATTAAGTGCTCAATAAATGTTAACTTCCTTTTTAACTCCTGTGCCTTTAGTTTCCCAGGTATCTGCGGTGACTTCCTCCCTAGTTGCCCTTTCTTACCTTCCTTTCCCTCCCTCCCTCCCTCCCTCTCTCTCTCTCTCCTCTCTTTCTTTCTTTGACAGAGCCTCAAGCTGTCATGCTGGGTACAGTGCTGTGGCATCACAGCTCACAGCAACCCCCAACTCCTGGGCTCAAGCGATTCTCTTGCCTCCACCTCCCAAGTAGCTGGCACCACAGGCACCTGCCACAACGTCTGGCTATTTTTTGGTTGCAGCCATCATTGTTGTTTGGCAGGCTGGGCTCTATTCGAACCACCAGCTCAGGTATATGTGGCTGGCACCTTAGCCGCTTGACCCACAGGTGCCGAGTCCCTACCCTTACTTTCAGTCAACACATTCAGCACTCTGAGAGCCCAAGGTGGGTGGATAGCTTGAACTCCCGAGACCAGCCTGAGCAAAAACGAGACCCCTGTCTCTACTAAAAATAGAAAAAATTGAAGCAAGAGGATTGCCTGTCCCCAAGAGTTGGAGGTTATTGTGAGCTATGACACCAGGGCACTCTACCTAAGGCAACAGGTTTAGACTCTGTCTCAAAGGAAAAAAAAAAAAACAACCAACATACTCCAGGGGCCTAAAGAGGGGAGCAGGGCCCAGAAGTGTTGCATGAGTAGTGGATGCTAGAACTGGGTGCCCAGACCAGAGAGGAGGGGGTCTGGGAAGACACCCCTATTGTCTAGGGGCATCCTACAGACTAGTTGCCTCACCTGTGACGATTCTGGGCTCTATATTACAACCTACTTCACAGAGAAGGGAGCGCTTTCCTGTCTGGGGAAGCCCAGAGATTTCCATGTGGCGTTTCTGCCTCCCTGGAAGCGGCAAAAGGCGCCAACCCAGCTCGCAGATTTGGGCAGGAAGCGAGGACATCTGTTCCCACACGAGCTCAGGAAAGGCCGAGAACTGAGAAGGAAACGTGTGTCCTCCTTGTGGGGGGCCCTGAGAGTTGGCTGGAAGGTGTGTGCTTGAATCCAAGCCTGGGAAGGAAAGACCAGAGGGAGTGGCCGGCTAATAAGGCTGCTGGGGTGGGGAGGGGTCACCCCCGCTGTCTCAGGGGCATCCTACAGACCAGTTGCTGGTCTGTTTCTCCTCCCACCTCTAGGTTGCCTCACCTGTGGCGATTCTGGGCTCTATGTTACAATCTACTTCACAGATGAGGCACTGTAGTTCCTCATTTGCCCAGGCCCTAGTCAATGGGGGTACAGCTGATGTTTGAACCAGACGTTGTCAGATTCTGAAGCTCACATTCTCATTCTCTCTCCTTCAGAGGGTCAATCGCTCTGCCCCTGCCCGATCAGGAGGCAGCCAAATCTGTCCTGGGAAGCTCCTCTCCTCTCTGTAGCCCCCACCCCAGGAGCCCATCTATACCCATCAGCCACGTGGTCCTTGGCTTATCAGCCATCCCATTTTTGGTCCTGCAACATCAGGGCCGAAGGCACCTTGTCCTCTTGGTATGGGGGTCACGGGTACCCAGTGCATGCCCAGGATGAATTTGCTTCCTGGGTCTAAGAGACCCAAAGGGCTGGTGGCCTTGTCTGTAGCCCCTCTAGAAAAGGCAGGTTCAGATGGCCCCAGGATTCTGCAGACCACTGCACTTAGAGGCAGGGAAGCTGAGTTCTAGGGCTCAGGGAATTTCTTTTCTAGTCTGTAAAATGAGTATCACAGGCCTGTCCTGCCTATGGCAGCGGGGGATGGGGAGGGACCAGGAACCTGGGTGGCCATTCATGTTGTGTCCAGCAAGGAACCAAGGGTGCCTGGCAGTGACTCCTCAAATACCATCTGCTTCCTGATCTGGCTCAGACTACCCCAGGTGAGCCCTAGAAGTGGGACAGGTTGGGAGACTCAGGCTGGTAGAGGGAAAAACACATGAAGCCAGGGTGAGGTGGGAAGCCCTGCTGGCTGGGCCCCTCTCTGCTCCTGCCCCTGAACTTGCCAGTCCTCAGGCCCACCTTTCAAGGAGGTCCAGGCCTCTCTGCGTCTCTCTCCTCTGAAGTTTGCTGCTACCAGCATTAGCTACAACTACTAGCAAATTGTACCTACATACAATTTATTTTTCAGATACAGGAACCAAGAACTGGTAAGAGAAAGGGACTGTCCTAAGATTCTACAGAAAGGAAAAGGCATGGGACAATGGTAAATGCTAGTGCTGAGATCGCTCTTACTGTGCCATAGGCACTGTTCCTGGGAATGTACCATGTGACAATTCACTTAAGCCTCACAGAACCCCAATGGAGTAAGAGTGCTATTACCACCACCCCATTTTACAGAGTGATGCTAGAGCACAGAGAGGTCAAGCAACTTGGTTCAGGTCACTCAGCAACTAAGCTAAGGAGCTAAGATACAAAGCCAGACATCCAAGCTCACGACCAGTAGGATTTACTGTCTCTGTACATGGAGACCACGGCAGGAAAGGCTTACCTGGCAGACCTGAACAGGGCAGGGCAGGACCGTCACTAGAGAGTTACGAGGACCCATTAGGAGGAGAAGCAGTCAATAGACACACAGAATGAGTTGCGCACGGCTAGCTGCAGGCGAAAATGACTTTATTTTTTCCCAGTGGCTGCCTCTTAACCCTGTTCTGAGGGCAGTCTTCCCACCTCTAGAGGAAATCTCCTAGTTTTTTTAGTCACTCTTGGGGTTTTACCTGATTTTTAAAAAATATTAAAATAGTCTAGTTTAATAGCAAAACTTCAAGCTGTATTCAAAGCTTCTCCTCTCTGCAGCTCAAAGACAGGGAAGGAGACATGGTGGGCTTCTCCTCTAGGACCCCGGCTTGGTCTGCTGTCCTCATCCCACTGTGTGCCTCTGGATTGGAGTTTGGGGCAGGGAGGGGAGGGAGGTGGCAGGACAGGTCTGACCTGGCTGGTTCAGGTGCTCTCAGGTGGGGTAGGTGCCTGGAAGCTGGTCCTTTCTCATTAGGGGCACTTCTGTCAGTTCCTCAGAGACTCCATGGCTAGGTATCTCCCACCTATTGTTCTTACCTGGGCAAAGCCTCCTCTGACAGCTGGCTTACAGCCCCTCTCAGCACCAGGCTTCTGGGGAGGGTCCCATGTCCTTCCCTGCCTCACCCCCCTCCCCTGTCTCAGATCCTTTTGAGGCAGGATCCTATTTCAAACCAATCCTCAAACCAGCCCCATTCTTCAAGGCTCACATTTGCATCCTGCCTCCCAAAGTGCTGTTCCCAAGCAGCCTCCTGGGAAAAGGGAATCTCTAAGCTTTGTCCCTAGTCACTTCATTTCCCAAATTCCAATGGACATATGCCATGCTCTCTGCTTCTCTGATGCTCCTTCATTTGACTTGAGGTGGGGGAAGTGATGCCACCACCTGTCCCTAAAGAGACCTCTGTCTTCAGTCTCCCACCACGTCGTGCAAGGCTTCCTAGCCCCTTGGCCATGGGGCATGGGGGCCGGGAGCATTTTTTATCCAGCTCTTCTGCAAGTGTACATTTCACAAAGGGACTTGGTCTCCACTGTCCTCAGCTTTTGGAGTCTGGGCTGGAGGGGACAACAGGGTTGGCAAGGAAAGATGGATTGAAGTGACATTTCCATTCAGGGCTTAGTCAGGACCACTCCACTTGTGGGGGGCCACAAAGGACTGAGTCAAAGACAAGGCACAGGGCTCAGGCCCCAACTAGGAGACGAGTCAGGCAGCCTGTGGGGTGCATTGGTTTTGAACGAGGAGTTTGGGGCATCACATCAAGGTGGAGAAGAAAGGCTGAAAACGAGACTTTGAAGTTGGCCATTTAGCTTTTAGTCCCAGCAGCACAAGTTAACTAATGGAGTCACCTGGAACAAATGACTCAGCCTCCCTCTCCAGTGTCCTTGTGTAAAAGTGAGACTTGAATGTGCAGCTCAGAGCTGGGCTCATGGAGCCCTCAGGAGAGCTTCTTGCAAACCTCATTTTGTAGACAGGAAACTAAGGCACAGAACAGGAGAACAATATGCCCTGGGGACTGCACGGCCAGGCGGCCCAGCTTCAATGACTGCACCCTTAACCACTGTGCCATGCACTGCCTATGTTGGCTGGGTGGTTAAGAGTCAAATCCTGGCCCTGGCACTTAGCAATTTCTGAGCGAGTCACTTCACCTTTCTGAGCCTCAGTTGCCTTGTCCATATATTGTGGAAACCATATTGTCTGATGCTGTGGTTTGAGTATTTGTCCCCTCTAAACTTAGGGTGAAATTTCATCTCCAATGTGGCAATATTGAGAGGTTGACAATATTTAGGAGTTGATTGGGTCATAAGAACTCTCCACTCACGGTAATGGGGTGAGACTGGTGGTTTTGTTAAGAAGAGAAAGACTTGAGCTAGCACCCAGCCAGGTGATGCCCTACACCAGGGGTCCTCAAACTTTTTAAACAGGGGGCCAGTTCACTGTCCCTCAGACCATTGGAGGGCTGGACTGTGGGCCCTAGGATGAGTCGGCTGCTAAGCAGGACAGGCAGCAGTGGCAAAAATGCCCGGTGGGCCAGATAAATGTCCTCGGTGGACCGCATGTGGCCCGTGGGTTTGAGGACGCCTGCCCTACACTGCCTTGGACTCTGCAGAAAGGTGCCACCAGTATGAAGGCCTTTATGCAGGCCCCTTGACCATGAACTTCTTTTTTTTGGGGGGGGGGTCAGAGTCTGATTATGTTGCCCTTAGGAGAATGCCATGGCATCACAGCTCACAGCAACCTTAAACTCTTGGGCTTAAGCGATTCTCTTGCCTCAGCTTCCCTAGTAGCTGGGACTACAGGCACCCATCACAACGCCTGGCTATTTTTTGTTGCAGTTGTCATTGTCGTTTATCAGGCCCAGGCCAGGTTCGAACCCACTAGCCTCAGTGTATGTGGCTGGCGCTCTACTCACTGAGCTATGGGCACCACCCAACCTTGCACTTCTTGGCCTCCATAACTGTAAGAAGTTTACTAAAGAAAGGGAATTTACATGTAAATTACCCAGTTTCAGGTATTACATTCTAAGCGACAGAAAACAAAGACATCTGGATTTGGGGGATTTAATGAGTCAATTCTGTAAAGTCCACTCTGTATATACTAGCTTTCCTTATGATAATTCTGAGTTGGAAAGGATAATTAGAGGAAGCTCCCTCCCCCATTTAATAGAAGATGATATAGAGACTTAGAGAAGGTGACTGAACAGCCGGAGATCACACAGCTGGCAGAACTGCGACTTGAGCCACTGTTTTTCCACTAGCTTTAAGCTGTTCCATGTGTGTGTGGGAGGGGGGCGGGGGGAACATCAAGAATTGGTGAGCAGACAGCTGGAACACTTTTGGAAGGCACACTTGTGGTCACGTCTGGGCACATGGATCCTGAAGGTGTCCTTTTTAATTTTTTTTTTTGAGACAGAGCCTCAAGCTGTCGCCCTAGGTAGAGTACTGTGGCATCACAGCTCACAGCAACCT
>NW_003852402.1:9195301-9212828 GCF_000181295.1 Otolemur garnettii | reverse complement strand
TTGTTGTTTGGCGGGCCCATGCTGGATTTGAACCTGCCAGCTCTGGTGTATGTGGCTGGCACCTTAGCCACTTGAGCCACAGGTGCTTAGCCGATGAAGGTGTCTTTTACCTATCACCTCCTTCAATCCTTCCAGATAACCCTGCCAAGTAGGGGATCCTGGTCTCCATTACAGGTAGGCACACCAAGGCCTGGAGAGAAGTGACTGAGCAGCCTCAGACCACGCTACCTGACTCCTGGACAAGGGTCTTTTGGTGGTGCCTGAGTTTGAAAGGCAGGCAAGTGGATGAGCTCCCACAGGAAGCTAGAGATGACAAGAGTGGCACCTGTTTCGTTGGGATACACAGAAACCAGGCCGTGCATGCAGGCAGGGATCACCAAGGGAGCCAGTGAAGTGATCATCATTTTAATGAGTCCCGTTGGGGCACAGAGTCCACGTTTGCCTTTTCCAAATTGTATCTGATTTCTTTGTTCACAGCTGGGAGTAGCTGAGACTTAACCATAAATCCCTAGGGACCTCCAAATCTACCCCGAAAGAGCCTGTTGCGTGTGCTGTGAGGCCCGATGGGCAGGAGAAGTTGGCAGGGGGCTTGTCTTTATGTCACAGGACCAAGGATCCCTGCCACCTGGCTTTGTTCCATTGCCATCATCCCACCCTTGCTGATGTTTCCAAAGCCCACTTGCTCATAAAGGCTACTTGCTGGAGGCCATCATTTAAATGCAGGCTCCTGTCTTTGTCATGCTCTGAGCTCACTCATCCTTTGGAAAAGACAGAAAAGACTTTGGTATCAATTTGCTCTAATGAAGCCCTATCCGGACTGCTGGGATCAGAGGGGGACCTGTTCCTATCCAGCCACAACTCGGATTGGATGTGCACCCCTGTGAGTCTGTGGCCATTAGGCACCCACATCTGCCCTCCAATCTCATTGTCCTCAAGATTTCAGAGGGTTAAGAGGAATGAGAGAGCTGGGTTGCTGTCCAAATGAATAAAGTTTTGGCTTTTAGCTTTTTGCTATTGATTTGGTGTTTTCAAGTTTTCAATTTTTAAAAAATTCTAGTAAAACATACTGTACATAACATAAAATCATCTTAAGAATTTTAAGTGTGCAGTGGCGTGGCACTGGGTATGTCCATGTTGTTGTGGAGCCATTGCCACCAACCATCTCCAAAACTCTTTTCATCTTGTAAAACTGAAACTCTCTGTCCCCAGAAACCAGAGTTTTTCAACCTTTTTTCATCTCATGGCACACTTGAACCTATAGTTAAACTTCTGCAGCACACTTAAATTGATACCCCCCAAAAAAGTGAAAAAAGAATATGCTTACTGTGCTTTGAACATCTTTCAAAAATAATTAATGATCTTTAAAATTTTTTGCAGCACACCTAAGATGCTCTCATGGCACACTAGGGTGCCACAGTACACTGGCTGGAAATCACTGCCATAAACCCTAGATCCCTATTCGTTCTCCCCCAGGCCCTGGCACCACTCTGAGATTTTGGCCACTCTAAACATCTCGGATAAGTGGAATTGTACAGTGTTTATGTTTTTGTGACTGGCTGATTTCACTTAGCACAACATCCTCAAGGTTCATTGCTGTTGTAACAGGTATCAGATCTGCCTCCCTCTTTACGGTAGAATAATAGTCCCATTGTTTGTGAATGCCCCACTTGGCTTCTCCATTCATTTCATCAATGGACACTTGGGCTGCTTCCTGTTTTACCTACTGTGAATAAAGCTGCTATCAACATGGGTGTAGAAATATCTCTTTGAGACCCTACTTTCAATTCTTTTGTGTATATACCCAGAAGTGGAATTGCTGGATCATATGGCGATTCTATTTTTAATTTTTTGAGGAACCATCATACTGTTTTCCGCAGCAGCTATGCTATTTTATATTACCACCAACAGTGCACAAGTGTTCCAATTTCTCCACATCCTTGCCAACACTTTTTTTGGTGTTGTTTTCCTTTTTTTCCTGTAGTAGTCATCTTAATAGGTATGAGTTGATATCTTGCTATAGTTTTTATTTGCATTTCCCTAATGATTAGTTATGTTGAGCATCTTCTGATGTGTCTATTAACCATTTGTATATCCTATTTGGAGGAATGTCTATTAAATCCTTTGCCTATTTTTTTTTTTTTTTGAGACGGAGTGCTGAGGCATCATAGCTCACAGCAATTGCAAATTCTTGGGCTTGAGCGACCATCTTGCCTCAGCCTCCCAAGTGGCTAGGACTACAGGTACCCGCCATAACACTCGGCTATTTTTAGGGACAGGGTCTTGCTCTTGCTCAGGCTGGTCTCAAACCAGGCAATCCATTCGCCTTAGCCTCCCAGAGTGCTAGGATTGCAGGTGTGAGCCACCACTCCTGCCTCCTTTGCTTATTTTTGAATTAGGCTTTTTTTCCCTGTTGTTGTTGAGTTTTAGAAATTTTATGTATTCTAAATATTAATTCCTTATCAGATATATAATTTCAAAATATTTCCTCCCATTCTGTGGGTTGCCCTTTTACTCTGCTGATAATTTTTCAATGCCCAATATATTTACATTTTCATGAAGCCAAATTTATCTATTTTTTTCTTTTGTTGCTTATGCTTTGGTGTCATATCCAAGAAACCAATGCCAAACCCAGTGACAGGAGCTTTTGCCCTGTATTTTTTTTTTTTTTTTTTGAGACAGAGCCTCAAGCTGTCACCCTGGGTATAATGCTGTGACATCATATCTCACAGCAACCTCCAACTCCTGGGCTCAAGCAATTCTCCCGCCTCTGCCTCCCAAGTAGCTGGGACTACAGGTGCCTGCCACAATGCCCACCTATTTTTTGTTTTTTTTTTGGTTGCAGCTGTCATTGTCATTTGGCAGGCCCAGGCTGGATTCAAACCCATCAGTTCAGGTGTATGTGGCTGGCACCTTAGCTGCTTGAGCCACAGGTGCCAAGCCATGCCCTGTATTTTATTCTAAAAGTTTTTAGTTTTAGTTCTTACATTGACATCTTTGATCAATTTTCAGTTAATTCTTGTATATGGTACTAGGTCAGGATCCAAATTCATTCTTTTGTGTGTGGGTATCCATTTTTCCCAGCAACTTTTGTCAGAAAGCCTGTCCTTTCCCCACTGAATGGTCTTAGCACCCTTGTCAAAAACCCTTTGTGCATTTATTTGAGGGTTTGTATCTGGGCTATTTTATTCCATTCATCTATATGTCTGTCTTTATGCCTCTACTGCACTATTTTGATTGTTTGCTATTGATTTTTAACCTAATTACATATGATCTGTGATGCCAATTTCTCGAGGCCTTTTACAAGATGTACATGGTAATTTTTAGAACTCTTCACATTTGCAAATAATGTGTTGGGTGTGGGATTATATATGCTACTTGTTTCTCTATTTGTCTATGGTTTCTCGTGTTTTGTAATTTTGGGGTGTGAGCTCACATTTTCAAGGGTTTTATTTGTGAGATTCCTGCATGTCCTTTATCATAGGCGGGGCCCTTCAGAGCTACTGGCCCATACTCTCTGGAGTAACCCACCCGAGGTATGTTCTTTACATTAATTTCTAGACTAGGGAATCTTGAGACCACATGGACAATACAAAACCAAATCTCAAATTGATGTTAGGGAAGGTCTAGAGTTACAATTTCTCAAGAGAAAATTCTTTTCGCTTTTTCTAAAGGAGCCAGACAACTTTGACATCTCCCAATCGCAAAAGGGTGATTTTTTTCTCAGTTTGCTTTTTCATGGAGGACATAGGTCTGGTTTTATTCAGACGTGTTGGTTCTAAATCTCATCAGGGAAAGCACACCATGCCCAGTTGAAACACCAGATGTTATATTGTGGGACCCACTGGCAAGGACAGTCTGCACCCCCAACTCCAGCCTGCTCTCTCCCAGGCTCTGGGGCCATGACCCTACAGGCCCTTCCCTCTCTGTGGGGGCTGTGATTCCAACTGTGGTGGGATGGGAAGTCAGGGGACCCAACCCTCCCACTCTTGCCATGTACCCACCTACCCGTTACTCCCAAGGGTCTGAAAGTGGAAGGTCTTGGCACCTCTGGCCCAGCTAATCAGCCCAGCTCATGGAGAGCTGTCAGCTGAAGGAGCCAGGAGGCAGGTGCTGGGCCCCGGCCAGTGGAGGGACGGCACTTCTCCCTCCTTGCCTGCTACAAGGCGATGCTTTTGAAAGACCAGTCACAGCCAGAAGAAAAGAGACAGACACATCCCATCCTAGGGACTAGGCCTTAGCTTCGGAATGTGACAATTTATTTGGGGAGTAAAAGAGCCTTTTTGCTCCCCTTTCCTGGCGTCGATACAATATTGAAGAGCAGCAGAACAAACGTACAAGACAGAGTAAATCGGCACAGACCCACCCTCCCCGCCCAGGAACCACTGAATCCAGAGCAGAGACCACCCCTACACCCCACATCAGAGTCTTCTCCACTGGGAGAGGGACAGAGTGCACTGGGGGACCTGCCCCCCACACCGGGGTGGCACCTCCATTTCCAGTCTCCTGCCAACCCCACTATTTTCCCATCTTTAACCACTGGAGGCAAAGTTTAGCCAGCTGGGAGCTGGATGGTTGAACCACAGACAAAGGCAACAACACTTCATTTTAAAAATGAGAGAGAAAAAAAAAAAGACAGTGCCCCTCCCCAAATATAGAGCTATATATGTATACTTTATATATATAGAATTCATTCGTGCACAATTCATTAAATGAACCTTTCAAAAATTAAAAAAATTATAAGATACATATTTCTTTAGGCCTTTGTGTTTTTAAATTATAACCAACGAAAATAAGTCCCTCTCTCCACTCCGCCCAACAGCAAGGGGAGCCAGATGAGCCCTTCCTGCTTACTTGGTCTCTTGCAAGCGGCTCCCCTCTTAGACCATCGGTCCCCCTTGGTCCAGCAAGTGCTCACTCACTGCTAGGGTGGAGAGCTGACTCCTTTAAGCCTTGCAGGGGGTGAGGGGACCACACAGGCCTGGGGCCAGCACTTGCCCCCCCCCCCAACCATCTCTCTATTTCTGCACCTTGGTGTGACTATCAGTAAAAGAGGGGGCAGGGAGCCCCTTTCCTGGAGTTTTAGCCCCTAATTCTGGGCTTTCTGAATCTGAGAAGTGATGCAGACAGAGAAAACCAGAAATCTTCAACATATTCCTTTTTTTCTTTTAAAAAAAGTGATTCCTCAAACCGTATAAGCCCCCCAAAAGGCTGCCTTGGGCAAGTGCACAGGAGCCCCAAAATGGAACTGACCAGGTGGGGTTCCACTGTCCAGCATGGGCTAAGTGCAAAAAACAACAACAACAAAAACCACAACACACATAACACAGAAAAGTGAAGGGGAAAAGGGGTACGTCCTCTCAGGTCTTCAGAGGGTCCAGAAACATTGGTGATTGGCTGAGCCCTGTTGGCAACCCACCTCCTTCCTCCCAGCTGACCCTTCAGCTTTGGACAGGTGCACTTGCCTGACTCAGGAACCAGCCGCCAGTTATGTGTGGGCTCCAGGGCCCCACCTTCTAAAGGGCTTTTCCCAAAAGGTCAAGGCATACTGAGCTCCCATCCCTGCCACATTTCCCTGGTGAAGCAGCTATGCCTCTCAGAACTTGTTTCTTCCTCCTTGAAAAGGGGTAATCTCCCACTCTGTCCACCTTACAACAAGGTTGGGGACTTCATCATCACATCCCCCCAGATCAGAGGAAGGATGAGGCTCATTTGGACCTTGATCCCTCTGCAGGTTGAGACTAAAGAGGGGCTCTGGGCAGTTGGAGGTCTCAGTGCAAACAACCTTGACCCTCACCTGATACTTGGAGCTGCCTGGACATTAGCAGCACATAGGAAGGTATCTTGCTGCCCAATACACCCATTACATAGATGGGCAAACTGAAGGTCAGAAGGGTGATTGGGGGTCCAGACTTTCTATCTCAAACCAGAGAAACTAGACCTCACCCATTTCCTATGACACGCGGGAAGGGAAGGGATGCACTTACGGGAGGATGAATGATATCCCAACCAATACTGAACAGGGAGACCTGGCTTTGGGGGGTATCTCACATACAAAAATAAAGCAAACCAGACTGCAACTTCTGCTTGGTAATTAGGCAAATGAAAAGCAGCAAGGGCTGGAAGAGGAGCCCACAGGAGGCCATGGGTGCAAGTGTGTGGGGGGAGGGCAGACAGGAATGCCACAGAGGGAAGAAAGAAGAGCTGTGCTTGTCCTTGGTCCCATTCACTCAGGCCCCCCAAGGGAGCTGCCCTCCTTAGAGGCAGGGGCGGGCTACCTGGCTTGTGGCTCTGGGTAGCAACCTGCAGGTGTGCAAAAGGATGGACACTCCCTTCCCTCCAGCTACCCCCTGGTGAAAGTCACTGCCAAGGATTCTCCCAGGGCCATAGCCTTTTTTCTTGAAGCCTGCATCCCATTTCAGGCCAGGGAAGGGCAGGGATGTCACGGTCTATGGGGAGATGGGAAGAGAGATGCCCCCCTCCACGGGGTGGTTGTGGTAGGGACCAGATGGCCTAACAAGCTGGAAAAGGAGGGCAAAGAAATCAAGCCACCTCCTCACCAGTTGTCTTGGGTAAAATTATCTCTTGGCAGCAGTGGGACCCCACTAGCCTCAGCCCCATCTTGGCTCCATCATCTCCCTTTGCCTGGGCCTTGTAGCTTCTAGCTGGCTCCCTTGGGACCTGCTGCCATCCTTCCCTTTGAGTGAGGATGGGGTGTGGCAGTCTGAGCTCAGGCCAGCAGGAAGGTGGGGGATCTCCATGGTGCCTGTGACCTCAGGGGGACCTGCCAGCTGTGCCCAGGCCTCAGCCCCATTCCTAACATTGCCACCTCACCTGTGCAATCACTGCGTTTCTCATTTTTCTTTAAATATCTCTTTCTTCCCCCCTCCCTCATCCCTAGGAATCCCACAATATTTTTTCTATGTCTTTTTCTTTTTTTTTCCTCTTTTTTTGTTTTTGTTTTTTTGCAAAACTAATTCTTTCACTTTCCTGTCATAAAATCACCTCTGAAAACACAACTTCTTTACAAAAAAAAGTCACGAATGACACAAACTCTCAGGAAAACACATTTCTATGGTCTCTGAAAACACCTGTAACTGGCACCCAGGTGGTTGCTCACCTGGGGGAGGGGGTCAGGGGGAAATCACCTCTGAAGACAGAGGAGAAATACCAGCCCTTATTTGGGGGAAAAGCCAATTGGCACTTGGACGGCCACAAAGCCAACACGCAGGGCAGATTGGGGGGGGATGCAGGAGTGCCAGCCCCTTCCAGCCCTGCAAGGGCCCCTGATCTACATCTTGGGGCAAGGGGGGGGCGTGGCCAGGGGCCAGATTACAGCTCCTGGTAGGGAGATTTAGAAGAAAGGTGTCCTCCCATTCCTCAAGACCAAAGGTGCCACGCCTCTGAGCAGAGGTGCCAATGGCTGCAAATGCCAGAAAGCCAGCTCCAGTCACATTCAGGAACACACCACCCATGCCGAAGACCTGGGTAGTGGTCCAGGGCTGGCTGGCAAGGCCCCTAAGTGCCGCTCCAGGAACCAACACCCTCGCTCTCCTGAAGGACACAGGACCCTCTGTGGTTACGCCCCTTTGGCCTGCTTACCCTCCCAAAGCCCAGCCCTACTCTGGGGCCGTGGTCTCTGCCCTGGCATAGATACCTTGCCTCCCTGGCAACAGAGGGAAAGAAGCTGCCCAGGGCACCAGAGACTCCCCCTGCTTCGAGCAGGCTGGGCTGTGACAAAGCCTCAGCAGTCAGAAGCAAAAGAGAGGAGGCTGGAAAGTCAGGACACCCTGGGAATGGTGTCCAGGTCTCCCCATCTTCCCCAAACACCCAAAGGGAAGCTTAGAGTGGGGTCTGCCTCAGTCTCCACCATGCCACGTCTGCAGTGAAGGCCTGACGCAGGTCAGGCTGACACCCCCAAGGCGGGCAGGGGAGTGTGGTGCCCCCAGCACACCTCAGAGGGCAGGCCTGGCACTTCCATAGCAAACTCTACAGGCTGGAGTCCCACTGAGGCAAGGGAAGGTCCAGGCCTTCAATGACCCTGTTCTGAGGAACTGAAAGGGTAGCTGGCCTGGGGCCTAGCACCCAATGCACACACGGACCCACGTACCACACGCCACGCGGGCAGACACACACGCACGTCACAAGTTCCACAGCAGGTTCTCGCAGCACCTTTGGTCAAGAACTGAAGGGGCCTTTAGATGCTGGGAGGCTGTGGCAGGACAAGTTCTCTGCCAGGTCCTCCCACCGCCAAGATGGGGGGGGGGGTGTTAGGAAAGTGACAGGGTAGGGTGGAGCTGAAGGGTCCTACAGCAAGCAGAGGAGACCTGAGCCTCCGCCCCAGCCTCTGAGGACCTCCCTGCCATGCAGGGAGGGGCTGAGTCTGGTCTCATCCTCAACCTGTCAGGGGCTTTGACAAATGGGCAGGGAGCCATCCCCACATCCTCCTGCCCAGGTATCTGCAGGAAGGAAAGGGACTGTGCCCACCCTGGGCAGGGGTCTCCTAAGGACCCCTGCAGCTGCCAGGTTAGCACCGAAAAGTCAGATGCTGTACACGAAGGTAGGGAGCAAGCTGAGGAGAGACAGGATGAGACAGGGAAGGGACAGGTAAACCCCAGGTCCTGGGGCTTCTCCAAAACCACCTGGCAGGCCCCACCATGTGTGGGCAGGGAGGGTGCCAAGGGACAAGAAGGAGCACTTCTTGGTACCCTGCCTGACCCAGGCCCAACTCATCCCAGAGCTGCCCTCACCCCCAGCTTTCCAGGGCTCCAACTGCCCCGCCCCATTCCTGGGCCAACACCAAGCCATGGGACAAGCAAAGCAGGGGGTTGGGGCAGGGGAGAAGGCTGGGGCAAGGGTGGGGGGAGCAAGAGTTTGATGCCGGGCAGGAGGCCCCCCCCAAGCCCCCTCCACTGTGGAGCCCCTTCACTTGCTCACTCCAGTGCTACCACCCCCTCCTGCAGGACCTGCTACCCCAGCAGCCACCTTCTCAAAATCTTCAGGGTTGCAGAATTCCTTGATAGTGACCGTCAGAAGGTTGCTGGTGACATCAGTGACGACCACATTGGAGCAGGGTGACATCTCTGGGCGCCAGTCCCCAGCCTCAGGCTCGGAAGAGGCACTGGCAGGCTCAGGGGTCAGGGGAAGTGCCTGGCCAGAGGCAGCAGTGACATCAGGGGGCACCCGCTTGCTGGTGGCTGCTGACTCAGGAGGGACGGACAGGTCAAGCACCTCGGGCTCACGCCAGCTGGGGACAGATGGGCTTGTGGTCTCAGGAAGCAGCTTAGGGGGTGCGTCATCAGGCTCAGAGGAAGACTGCGGTATTGGTGAAGGGCAGCCAGAGGAGCTGGAGCTGTGGGCATCATAGGGGGCAGCAGGGGTGGCCAGGAGCAGCCCCGGGCCCGTGGAGGCAGTGACATCGGCCTTGTTGGCAGGTGGGGGAGACAGAGGGGGAGGTGGGGGCTTATAGAGGGCGAAGGTGCCAAACTTCATGTGGCGGATCTGGGTGCGCAGGATGCTCTCACTGAACTTCTTGCTCTTGCCGATGACACGGTTCCTCGAAGGCACTTTGGGGCGGGCCAGTGCCCCCGCCCCCTGCCCGGCACCCCCGCCTCCCGTGCCCTTGTCCATCACTTTCAGGTTCAGGATGATGCGGCTACGCTTGGGCTCCCGAGGCTTCACCTTGCGATTGATGATGCGCACCGTCTCGGAGAACGGAGAGATGGGTGGGCGCAGGCCAGGGCTGCCCCCCTGGGGGTCTGGGCGGGGCAGGGGACGCCGAGACATGCGGTGGCAGCGGCGGATGTCCTTCTTGAGTCGGTGCACGGCTGCACTCGAGTGCAGCTTGGGCGAGGAGGCACTGGCACTTGGCTTAACAGGGAAATGCACATCGCTGATACGGAGGGCCTCTGCCTGAGCCCGTGCCTGTGGGCAGAGGGAGGGGCGGTGGAACCTCAGGGCTGCCTGCTTACCTCCTCTGGGCAACCCTGCACCTGCCACCCTAAGTACAGTCTCTCCGTAAATGCTCCTGAGTGGACTTAGGGGAACCAGTGGTACTCACAGCCCTGATTTAGAGAGGAAGGACAGAGGCTCAGGAAGTAAAGCAACTTGCCTGAGGTCAGAGTTAAGACCTTTGTCAAGGCCCAGCTCCAAAACCCAGTGTTTTAGCTAACACCTAATACTAGCGCAGCAGTGGCCCAGAAACATGTGGCCCTGGGGCTGCCCTTGCTGATATGGACAGGTGTCAATAACTGGGAGACTGGGCTCGGTGCCCATAGCACGGGGCTTACAGCGCCAGCCCCATGCACCAAGGGTGTTGAACCCAGCTGGGGCCAGCTAAACAATGACAACTGCAACAATAAATGGCCAGGCATTGTGGCAGGTGCCTGTAGTCCCACCTACTTGGGAGGCTGAGGTAAGAGAATCGCTTAAGCCTAAGAATTTAAGGTTGCTGTGAGATGAGATGCCACAGCACTCCACAGGGGACAACCAAGTGAAACTCTGTCTCAAAAAAAAAAAGGGGGTGGTGGTGGCTGGCATTAGCAGGGGCCCAAAAGTGCCTGAGCAGCCCCTGCTCTGTGAAGGCTCCCAGCCCTGCCTAGAACTCCTCCATGGACCATTCTTGGTAAGAGAAAGGTGGGTCTTCCCTGTCCCAGCACTGGCCACCCATGTGCAGAGTCCCTACTGTTCCATATCTTGCGCCTCTGCACAGGCTGACCTACAGCTCTGACCTGCCCCAGCTGGCCACCACCTCTGGACAGTCTCTCAGTCTCCTGGTACCTCCTCACACTCCCAGTCCCTGGTCCTTGCCCTCCTGGGTCTGATTCATCTGTCTGTCCAGTGCCCAGAGAACCTCACAGAGAATTGGTGCTAATGGATCCCAAAGCCCAGGTTGGAATCAGCCTGTCACACATGGGTTAGGTGGGATGGGCCTAGAGGTGGGGCTGCCACTCTATAGCCTCTGTGAAGGTCTGTGGCAGCAGGGGATTCTGCCTGGGCCCAACCATCCTTCCAAGTATTTTTTTTTTTTTTTGGAGACAGAGTCTCACTTTGTTACCCTCGGCTGAGTACCGTTGCATCATAGCTCACAGCAACCTCAAACTCTTGGGCTCAAGTGATCCTCTTGCCTCAGCCTCCCAAGTAGCTGGGATTATAGGTGCCTGCCCAACTATTTTGAGAGACAGGGTCTTACTCTTGTTTAGACTGGTCTTGAACTCCTGAGCTCGAGCAAACCACCATCTTGGCCTCCCAAGTGTTAAATCGCTCCTAAAATTCCAGGGTTCTGCAGCTCACCTGCTACCTCATGGAAGACAGAGGGTATAGCAGGGCCATCAGGAGACTCCAGGTCCCAGTCCAACCCCCTTGTTGTCCTCAGACGACATCACATGGACAGAGGACAGGAGGCTCATGGGGGCATACAAATTGTCCTTCACTAAGAAAGGAACAAGCCAGAGCCAGGTGCTCAGGTCTGCAGCTGTGAACACACTTGGCCTCCGGGAAGACAACAGGTAGTGAGAATGCAGAGTGACAGGTGTGGGTGCAGTGAAGGGAGAACAAGTCTGGAGGAGCACAGATAGGACACAGAGCCCAGTCTTAGAGGATCTAACATCAATGCTGGGTCCCCAAGCCTAAGTAGAAAATTCTGGTCCTTACTGTGCACTGACTATGTCCAAGACAGTCCTGAGGTTGCCTGCTAAGACAGTCAAATGGTGGAGGCAGCGAGCCCTAAGTACAAAGTCTCAGCAGTAGAGAGGATACACAGCTGAGGGGCTACAAGCAATGGCTGGGGAGTCTGCGGGGATAGATCCGTGCTTTATAGATATTCTGGCTTCTAGTGAGGCAGGGAGGCTTGTTAGCTTGATCCAGGTAGATGCTGGGAGCAGAAGAAGGACGCAGTGAGACCTGGAGTCTCTACCTCTCACTCCCTGCAGCACTGGGTGTTTAACCAGCACCTAACCCCTCAGATAAGACTGGACTGAATGTGGCCCCCACACCCATCAGAGTACACTGTGGCACCACATGGCCCTCCTAGCCTGGGCTGGGGCTGCTTGGGCAACAATCTCTTTGACTGCTAGGTGGCAGCACAGAAAGCCCCACTTGTGCCCATGGATGCTGCCATGCCCTCTGCTTCAGAGCCAGCTGAGCTCCCCAGGGACTAGGCCCCTCAAAGCCTTTCATAAAAGGAGGGAAAAGCCCAGCTTTCCTTGGTGTATCAAGTAGGGCGTTTTGCAGATTCACTCCTGCACTTTATGGGAGTCCCACTCTGACCTCTGGGGGTTAGCATTTATTCTCTGTAACTGTCTGAGCTTACTGTCCCCTGTATTAATGCCTGAGTCCAGCAGTGAGCCACAGTCCCTGGCAGAGTGGCAAATGTGGGCAAACGGCAGGCCCAGGAAGAAATCCTGGCTTAGTGCCCTCCCTGAGCCTCCCATCTGCACAACCGTAACAGAAGCTACTCCGGGTGTTCTTGTGATGAACAGAGAATATGGCACCTGCTTAGCACAGAGCCTGGCACGGAAGTAATTAATAGTAAATTTACTCAGTAATCTTTTTCTAATATATGCTTCCCAAATTTTCTATGAGAACCATTTCTTACTTCATGATTTCTACATTAATTTTTTAAAAGAGACTGATACGCCTTCCTCCTCCTCCTCAGACTGAGAATTCTTTGAAGATGGGACCTGGGTCTGCCTGGTGAATTAAAAATAACTGCAGCCAACATGCTTACTATACCCTAAGTGGGTGACTGGCCTGGCTGGGGGTCTGGCATGTACTACAGCAATGGTTCTCAACCTGCGGGTCATGACCCACAGGAACTGCATTAAAGGGTATTAGGAAAGGCAGAGGGTATCAGGAAGGTTGAGAACCACTATACTACAGAAAGCACGGGAAAGCCAAAGCACCTGGACTCTATACCACTGACTCTGTGTCTATGGGCAAGTTATTTGTTCTCTTGGGCCTGTTTTCCCATGTGGAAATGAGGGACACTGATCCTACCTCCAGGCTTCCTAGTCCCTTCAGAGTAGGTGCTAGAAAGAAGTGCTGAGTGTAATCTGCTGACTCTGATGTACTGAGTTTCAGGGAGTCACAGAACAAGGGGGCTCAGCCCAAGCTGACCTCCACAGTCCCTTACAAATATTTGCATCAGTCTCAAGCTGTTTCTTAAGATTCAGAGCAAAATCCTGCTGTCTGCCTCTCTATCCCCTCCCCCACCAGCTCTGTAGCCTTCATTGTTTCCTGTGTGTGTCCACCTCCCCCTGAACCTGACATGTATTCCTAGAGGGATAAGATGAAGAAAAGGAGGTGGGACATGGTGCCTCATGCCTATAATCCTAGCACTTGGGAGGCTGAGGTGGATGGATTGCCTGAGCTCACAGAGCAGCCTGAGCCAGAGCAAAACCTCATCTCTAAAAATAGTAGGGCATTGTGGAGGGCACCTGTAGTCCCAGCCACTTGGAAGGCTTAGACAAGAGGATCGCTTGAGCCCGAGAGTTTGATGTTGCTGTGAACTGTAATGCCATGGCTCTCTACTGAGCGCAACAAAATGAGATTCTGTCTCCAAAAAAAAAAAAAAAAGTGAAGAAAAGAAGATTGGATGAAGGTAGGAAGCTGGGTGGTGGGACCTCAGGTAAGTCACTTCCCCTCTTTGGGCCCTGATATGTTTCATCTGTGAAATAGGGATAATACTCCTCACTTCATGGGGCTGTTGAGAGAATTAGAGATAATCCATGTGGGGAGCTCAGTACTGTGTAAGGCCATAACCAGATAAGAACTAGAACCACCAAGAAAAAAAGGCATTTTGTTATCAGTGCTCGTGGTCATTACTTGCTTCACCGCTAGAGGGAGATCCAGCTGCACTGAGAAACTATCACAGCCCATCAGCCTTCCAGCTGCTCCGCCCATCCCTCCCAGAATCATCAGGGTTAAGGTTACTCCATGGATCCCCTAAGATGTGTTGTTGATTCAGGATGGAGGTTATAGAAATATGGAATTCTGGAAACCAACAGCTTTTTCACTTCTGCTTTAGTCCGAAACAAAGCACAAGTTTATAAGGGGCAGGAGTGGTAAGTCAGGGTGGGGTTGGGGGCAGTGAGCTGGGCAGGCCCAACCCACCCTCCCTGGGCTTTGAGCCTTCTAGACAATTTGTAGATGCTTAAGTTCTGTGTTCGGTACCGCCTGTGCCCCCCAAACAATCCTCCTACAAATTCTCCAGCTCTTGGCCCTGGAGACATCTTTTAGCATTACAGGGATATGGAGGCAGCCCAGTGAGTCTCACCTGCACCCTGGTCTGCCACCTTGGGCCATCTTATCCTCCCTTTCCCAGACTATTTTTCCTCTTCAAAAATAAATATAAAGCCAAATCCCTCAAAATGGCTTCCTCTGGAAGTTCCTCCCTCTTTTGCCAAGGCTAATATAGTATGTTTTCACATCCCCCATACCCGACCTCTAGAAATAACCAGAAGTGGGGGGAAACTGAGGCTCAGAGCTCTTAAGTCAGTAGCTCATCCTGGGTAACAAACTCAAAGTGAAGTGATTTAAGGTCAAACTCCAAGTGAAGAAGAGAGATGCTCAGAACAAATTCTGAGACATGGAGAACGTGAAAAGCTGAGGCCAGGGAGGCAGGTGATCCCCCCCAAATCTTCTCCCTGTGCCCTGCACCAAAGTGGGACCTCACTCACTCTTCCCCTGGCCACCAACTCCCAGCACAGCCCTAATGGCTCAAAAGCTTGGGGAGATGAGTTATCTCACGTGCAGAAACATCCCTTCCTCCACCAGCACCCCCCACCTGCCTCTGCCATCCCCTTCCTGAACCCTGTAGACGCCCCCAGGCCCTAGTTTCATCAGCGAGGATTACCCCCATTCCCAGGCCCCTTTTGCTGAAGCCTAAGCCGAAGCCAAAGCCTGCCGCGGCCTGCTGCCAGGGCCTTGTCGGGGGCTCACAACCACCCCTGCCCAGCTGGGGCCCCTCTGAAAAGGCCCGCCCGCTAGGGCGGCCGCGAATCAGTCCCTCCCTTCCAGGCCCCGTGCTGTGCCGGGGATTGGGGGCCCGAGAGGGGGCTGCTGGGGCAGGGCCAGGTTACCTTCAGGAGAAAAGTTTTGGGTTTGGGTCCCCTCTTCTTGGGCCCGTACAGCTCACGCTCCCTCTCCCTGCCAAAGGTTAAAACAGAAACGCCAAAGGTTAAAAACAGCCCCCGACCGGGCCCCACTTCGGGCTGCCCAGCCCGGCGCTCCCTCTTCCCCGAGCGGCGCCCCAGCCCAGCTCGGCCCGCCGCCCCTGCCAGCTGCCCCAACTCACTTCTGCTCGAAGGCTGCGATGAGCCGCGAGTCCAGAATGTTCTCTTCGGGCTCCCAAGTGCTGTACCTGCCCAGTCACACAGGCACGCAATCAAACCATAAGCAAAGACACAGTGCGAGAGCGCGAACCTGCCTCCCGCGGGCCCCAGGGCCCCGCTGCCTCCCCTCCCCCACGCTCCGGACCCCCAACACTCACTTGATCGCCCACCCCTTCCACTTCACCAGGTACTCGATGCGTCCCTGAAAAACAGAAAAAAAAAAAAGAGAGAGAGAGAGTGGGGGTGGGGAGGATGCGGGGACCCGAGGAGGCGGTGGCACGGGGGTGGCGAAAGAGCCGGGCCAGCGGGACCGCTTCACCCCGAGGGCCCGGGGACCCAGCAGAGGCTGCAGGGAACGGCGGCCCGCCCCAGGCGGCGGCTTACCTTTCGGATTCGCCGTTTGATGATGGATTCGGCCGCGAAGACCCGCTCGCCCACTGCAGACAGCTCCATCTTGCTCAGCGGCACCCACAGCCCATAATACTCCCCGCTCCCGCGGCCGGTGCGGCACCGCTCGCGCACGCGCCGCAGCGCACAGGCCCCGGCGGGCGGGCGCGCGGCGGGGCGCGCGTTCGCGTTCCAGCTGCGGGTCGTCACGTGACCCGCCAGGGCAGCGAGCCGTTGCCAGGACCTCCCCCTCCCCGGGGGCGGTTGCTAGGGAAAGTCGGCGCTCGCGGGGCGGGGGCGCGCGCTGGCTCTTAAAGGGGCCAAGCTTGGAGGCGGGAGCCTGGGCAGCGAGAAGGTGGATACCTGACTAGTGCAGACCCTGTCTGGCGCTGTGTATTCTGACGTTTTTCAGTCCCTTCTCCATCTTCCCAGTCTCGGATAGCTGACATCATCTCTCCTCCTTTTAACCCCCTATGCCAGTCTTGCCAGCCCTATGCGGGGAAAGGTGATGGAATCCTTGAATTTGGGTAGCCGCTGCGCATCCTCCTGGATGCAAACGGTTAAATATGATACAGCAGAAATGCATTTGCTGTTGTCTTGCCAGGCCTTGCGGGAATTTATTTAAAATATCACCCCTCATTCCCAATCCATTATTTATGTATTCGTGGGTGTGTGGTTTTGTAACCAGTTCAGAAGAGTTAAAACAACGCCACTGCGGGAAAGGGGGGTGCGGTAAATGAGGAATGGGTGATCTTGTGCGTCTTGGGCGGCACCTGCCTTCACCCCGGAGGCCAAGTTAAGACTGCAGCGAGGGCTATGTGGCAATGCAGGGAGGCAGGAAAGGCCACAGCGCAAGAACCAGCTCCCTACACCCAGATTGTGCCCAAACCAGGTCATCTTCTGGTCATTCGGCAGAGACCGCGAGCAGTCCTATCTATGTTTTCTGATTCCCAGGGGGGTCCTATCTATGTTTTCTGATTCCCAGGCCCCTGGCGGCGTAGCTCCTGGCTCGAAGCTCTTCCGAAGCCATTGCTTCTGGGAAGACCAGGACCCAGCTTGGGGGGGTGGGGGGAGGGATCTAGAGTTGTCTGGGAATGGACACAAAATACCATCACCAGGCAAAACGCAAAATCCTCCATTTTGTTTTGAAATTATTAAAACTTTATTTTCCATTATGCTAATAGTCTGTTCTTTGTCAAACAATTTTAAAAACAGATAAAAATCAACTGCCCATAATTTCCGTAAATCCATTGTTAGCATCTTTAGGACTCTTCTTCCAGCCTGTTTTATGCCTATATAAACACAAGAATACCTGTGTGTATATACATACATGTATGCATTGTATATGTAAGAATATACACACACATCATATTTATATAATACACATATATACATTGTGTGTGTGTGCATCTGTACATTGGATGTGAATGTGTGTTTATTTTTTTTAGAGGCATAGTCTTGCTCTGTCACCCAGGCCGGGATGCAATGGCACAATCTTAGCTCATTGCAGTCTGGAACTGGTGGACTCAAGCGATTCTCTGGAGTAGAATAACAGCCCCCTGCCATGTCCTGGGGGTATTTCTTCTTATTTTTTTGAAGAGACTGGGTTTCGGTATGTTGCCCAGGCTTTAATATTAAATTACTTTAACAAAATGGGATTGGCCTAGGCACCTATGGCTCAGTGGCTAAGATGCCAGCCACATACACTGGAGCTGGTGGGTTCAAATCTGGCCAGGGCCTGTCAAACAACAAGGACAATTGCAATAAAAAATAGCTAGGTGGCTCGGCGCCTATAGCTCAACCGGCTAAGG
>NW_003852402.1:9188424-9194522 GCF_000181295.1 Otolemur garnettii | reverse complement strand
ACAGTTTGTTGATCCATTCGTGGATCGATGGGCACTTGGGCTTCTTCCATGACCTGGCAATTATGAATTGGGCTGCAATAAACATTCTGATACAAATGTCTTTGTTGTAATGCGATTTTTGGTCATCTGGGAATATACCCAACAAAGGAATTGCAGGGTCAAATGGATGCCATAGCATTCTACTCAGAGTGACATAGTGACACTCTGTCTCAAAAACAAACAAACAAAATGAGATTGTACCATTCACATTTTTCTGGAATCTGCTTTTTCCCCTTAATGATATCAAGGGGACTTATTTCAGTGTTATTAAATATAGATGTCACCATCATTTCAGTGGCTGTGGTGGGCTGAGATGGGGTGGGAGAGAATGGGGATGTGGGAAGGGTTCAAGATTGTCTCTTGCTCACATCACTTCTTCATTAGCAAAGAAGAGCTTTGCATTTCTGTGCTACAATGCCAATTCTTTTTTTCTTCTTCTTTTTCCTTTTTTTTTTTTTTTGGAAAGAAGAGTCTCACTTTGTCACCCTTGGTAGAGTGCCCTGGGGTAACTTTTGGGCTCATTTGATTCTCTTGGCTCAGCCTCCGAAGTAGCTGGGACTATAGATGCCCACCACAACACCCGGCTATTTTTAGAAATGAGGTTTCCCTCTGCCTCACGCTGGTTTTGAACCTGTGAGCTCAGGCAATCCACCCACCTTGGCCTCTTAGAGTGCTAGGATTACAGGTGTGAGCCACCACGCCCAGCCTCTGCAATGCCAATTCTTGAGGCTTCAAACCAACCACATCCCTGCAAATTTGCCCAGTTATTACTCTGGAGATCCATCCTTCCCTGCCCTCCCTTAAAATCATTATGCTCCTGAGAAACTGCCATTTGCAGGCCAGCCCAAGGAGAGCTTCAGTGTAAGAATAGAAATGCCTTCCCAGGAGGAAGTAGGTGGTGGTGGATTGTGAGTTGTGTGCATATGAGGGGGGATGGGGAGAGAGAGAGTGTGTGTGTTTTCAGGCTGAGGGAGACAGGAGGATGAAACAGGTAAACATTAATTCAGCAGCATTTGTGAGCTCTTGTTAAGGGTCAGGCTTTGTGTTAAACCATCAGGAAACAAAGCTCCCAGGCCAGGAGCTCTCTGTCAGGTGGGAAGGGCACCTACTGCCCAGGGTGGCTGAGACTGAAATTTAAGCCTGTAAGATTTGCTGTCACTTGCAAATTACTACAAACATAGTGGCTTAAAATGACATAAAAGTTGACTTTAATTTACTCAAAGGGAGTTTATCTTGGTTTGACCTAACCAGGTGACCTCTTTGAAAGACCTTTCATGGAGGGAGAGATTTGGAGCAGAATTACCCTCCTTTGGGCCTTGAAGAAGCTAAGTGCCATGCTACGTAGAGAGCCAGGTGCCAGGACAGTGAGTGGCTTCTAGGAACTGAGGACTTCAGCCTGTGAGCTTTCAGATGGGAAGGCAGCCCCAGCTGACACCTCGATTCCGCCTGGGAGACACACAGCAGAGACTCCAACCAAGCTGTGCCTGGACTTCGGACCTATAGAGACTGAATGATAACTTAGTGGTTTTAAGCCACTAAGTTCGTGGTAATGTTTTACAAAGCACTAGAAAACTAATATGAAAGGCTAGCCTAGATTCAGGGGCAGGGAAATAGACTCCATCCCTGGATGAGAAGAGCGATAGGTTCACACTGAAAAGGACACTCCGCGCTACTATTGTAATCACTTACAACAAGTTGGTCACCCACAGGGACACAGCATGTGCTTAAAGCTGATGGGGTGCTTAAAGCCCTAGGGACCAGATGCTCCTTTCACAAAGTCACCTGTAGATTTCTGGATACCCTATGTGGCCTCCACCAGCTGGGTGGGAACTGGCTGGGACTCCCACGCTGTGACTCTGTGCCCCTAGCATCAGGCCCATATGGATACTTAACAAATAAATGTCTTTGGGACAAATGACGGAATGAATGTGTGGAGATGGGGCTTTGCTGGGGTGGGGAGTGAGGCCTTTGCCAGAAAGGATTTGCCTGCACTTGGGACAGGGAGGTGCTCCGAGATGGGATGGGGATAGTAGCTCTATCTCAGGCTTAGGATGTCAGCCTGGCATGGCTGAGGCACTCACACTGTCTCCTGAGCCTTGAACTCTTACTCTTACCCCTGCTACTGCCCATTCCTCTCTCTTCCCTTAGATACTTAACTTTTCCCCTATCCCTAAACACTGTCTGATGTTGTTATAAACCAGTTATTTAATGTTAACTATTTGTTAACATTAAATATTAACATTTGTTAACCCTGACTGACTCTCCCCCAGGTGCCAAGCTCCACAGGGGCAGGGACTTTGCCCGTCTGGTTCCCATGTTATCTCCAGTGCTGGCACAAGGCCCTGCACATAGTAGGTGCCCCATTAATGTTTGTTGGATGTATGAATAGGCCATTGAAGAGTGACTTTGAAACATATACAGAGATTCAGACTCAGCAGATGCTAGCTAAGTATCTGTCTCTGTCCCTGCAATGGGAGCTGAGACTGCAAAGTGGAAAAGAGGTGTAACACACACACACACACACACACACATACACACCCCCCATATACACTTACATGTTTTTCTTCCACTCAAAGTTTATTGGATGAATTCTGGGAATTGAGATCATGGTGGTGCCAAACATAACAACTAACACTTTGTACAGCACTCAGTATGTTTCAAAAACTCTTCTAAGAGCTTTACAGACAATATTAACTAATTTAATCCTTCAAATGATGCTATCAGGTCGATATTATTTTTATTCCATTTTGCTATTGAGGGTACAGCGTTTCTACCCCAATGCAGAAGACACAGAAATGAACAGAACTTAACTTCTATATCCATTTAATGCTCTTCCTTCATCTCCTCTGCTACTCAAGGAGACCTGCCCATACGACATGATTTGCCCTGCGAAACTATGGACCAAAGAGCTGAACACAGGAGTTGGGGTGACAATGTGAGTCCCAAAGAATCCAAACATGTATAAGTCCTTCTGAAATCCTGTGCTGTGAAGTTATGTGCCTCCGAAGAAAGGAGGGCTATTTTTAGAAAGAGGAGAGCAGAGTCGTTTGGAAATATGCCCGAATACGGTCATGATTGGGCAAGGGACACAAGAACGCCAATTTTGGCAGAGGGATCATTTGGAATTACAGTTCTGATCAAGTCAGTCTTCTGTTTAAGATTCTTCAACATTGAAGGAGCCAAAATATCAACAGGGAAAAATCCTCTCAGTGCTCTGGGCCGTCTCTGGAGGAAACCTGGGCTCTTTCTCTAGGCAAAGACTCTTCCCTGGTCCCCCTCCACCTCCATTCCTTGGGTCTCTCCAAACCACATGCTGTTTCCTAAATAGTTTTGCATCTTTACACCTTTCCTCCAGAAGCACTAGGGAGTGTCTTCCAAAACTGGGTTCTGGAGGCTCCTTCTGTAGGAAGCCAGGTCTGGCTCTCCAGGTAGAACCAGCTGGCCTTCCTTTGGGTGTTCTAAGAACATAGGAGACTTCTGCTCAGTCACTTGTCACCTCCTTATAAAGCATGAACTCCCTGTGGGTAGGGACCCCTGTAACCCCAGTTCCCTAGACAGCATCTGATACTGAGTAGCCAGTCAACTAAGTCACCGACTAGTCATGTGCCCTAGGATCTGGGGACACAGAAAAGAACAAGACAGACAGAGAGCACCTCTGTCCTCTGCTCTTGAGAACCTTATGTTCTTGCAAGCCGCATCACACAGGCAACAGATACACAGGTAAAGAGATGATTTTCAGGTTGGATATATGCTGGGAAGAGATTGAATGGGATTGTGTGGTGAGGGGAACATGTGTGGGTGGGGTAATCAGGGTGGATCTTTTGAGGAGCCACATCTGAGAGGACACCCACATGAGGGGAGGGAGGCAGCTGCACGGATCTGGAGAAGAGCTTTGCAAGCAGCAGGAGCAGCAAGTGCAAAGGCCCTGGGGCGGGGGCACAGCACCCTGGGAGACCAGTGGAGCTGGAGCCCAGTAGACAGGGAGCCTGAGGTCCATGAGGAAGGCAGGGCCCCACATGTAGGCCCTGTAGGCAGTGGAGGAGAGCTTGGTCTTTGTGCTAAGTGCAGTGAGGAGGCTCCAAGTGGGAACCAGGAGGAGAGGGTCCTGGTACAGTGAGTTTAAGGTAGAAGAAAAAAGCCCCAGGATTTGGAGGACATTCCGAGGGCTGAGAGGGGGTGCTTCTCATATGTGTGGGCAGCCTCGCTTCCTCCATGTATATTCTGGGAGGCAGCAGGCAATAAATAAAATGGAAAGAGCTGTCTTTAGAAACCCCAAGCTTGGGCACCCTCTCCCAGAGAGGTGAGCAAGGAGGAGGAAGCCACTCCCTCTGGTCTGCTGGTTAGAGCGTCTGTACAAGGCACTTCAAAATACAGTGATTTAAATGAGAGAGTTCATTTCTGTCTTCCACTACAGCCTGACTTCTGGAGGCTGGCAGCTCCCGGAGAGGTCAGCAGGACTGAGGGATGGTCAAGGCCACGGTGAAAAGAATTGACACTGACCCCTGGGTGACTACAGATTAAAGCCAGGGACGCTTCTGTCTCCTGTAGGCCCCTTGCCTGATGAACCCTGTCTCTTCCAGTCAGTGCAAAGCAGATGGGAAGGAACGGGGAAGACCATGCCTGTTCGCCTGTTCACTTTCATCTCTCTGTTCTGTGCGAACTTGTCCTCTTCCGGCTTTTCCTGTTTTGCTGGGAAAGCAAAACTACTTTTCAGTGGTTTGGAGGGGAATGCTAGCCTTTTCAGATTCTTCTGACCCGTGGGTGCTGGGAGGCTGGTGCTCTCCTGGGTACTGTTTTGCCAGTTCTGCGAGCAGTGGGGACCCCTGCCCTGCAGCAGAGGAGGTGGAGCACTGACCAGTGCTGCTGGCCGCCTGCTCTCTGCAGCATCCTGACAGTTGGGACCAGTGTCACAGGAGTCAGCTGTCCCAGCTGGAGGAGGAAAACCTCCCATGGTGGACATCATCCTTGTCTGTTCCTTTTTGACCCCTTTCCTGGGGTCTTGAAGGTCCCCTTTGGGTAAGTGATAGTATCTAAAGCTTACTAATAGGAGATATCAGCAATGAGGTTTTGTTCTTGCTGTGACACAGCAGTTCTGGGATTTAAAAGAGAAACTTCTAGAGGTTAAAGAAAGAAGCCTTATTATGTGTTCATGAACTCTGCCTTCAAAGCACACACCCAGCGGAGAAATACAGAGGAAGTGCTGGGCCCAGTTAGGCTGCTTGGATTCCAGGCTTGGGGACAAACACAGGCCTCCCAGACATTATCAAGAGGGAGTTTCCAGAGGTGTGGAGTTCTTGAGTGAGCAGGCAGGCCAGAGCCAATGGAAAAAAAAAGCGTGAGCCTGATTATGTAGTTAGTTTAGAACCAAGCACCATGGTGGGCCTCCCAGGATCTAGGAGACTGCACTGACCTTTGTCACCACCAAAATTTGTTCCTCCAGGACTGTTGGACTGTGCTTCTAATTTTGGGTGCCTCAGGAGGCCTTGAGTCCATCTTGAAAGTCCTGCTATCCAGGGCAGGCCTTCATCAAATGAGCCTCCAATGAAGACTTTGCTGAAGGGGCTTGTGTCCTGAGATTCGTATTCTGAAGCTTGAAGGGACTCTGGTGCACTTCAGCCTCAGATGCTAGGGCAAGGCTGAGTGCCCGTGACTCTCACATGGAGACAGAACATCCCCCTAGGGACACTGTGAGCTAAAGCCTCAGCCCCATTTGGGCTGGGGATATTGTCCTCTGGGTCCTGTGTGGCCTATAGCTGGTGGTGGGTATATAGAATAGGAAGGAGGAGTCATAACCAAGGCCCAGTTCCTGTGTGAATTTAAGGGGGCCAGATGCCTGCTGAGAATTTGTCCCAAACAGAAAGAAGAGGTAACAAGGCTGTCTCAAGTAACTTCAACCCCATACACATTTTTTTTTTTTTTGAGACGGAGCCTCAAGCTATCCCCCTGGGTAGAGTGCCATGGCATCACGCTCACAGTAACCTCCAACTCCTGGGCTCAAGCGAGTCTCGTGTCTCAGCCTCCCAAGTAGCTGGGACTACAGGTGCCCACTACAACGCCTG
>NW_003852402.1:9182350-9187527 GCF_000181295.1 Otolemur garnettii | reverse complement strand
GTTGTTTGGCGGGCCCGGGCTGGGGATTCGAACCCGCCACCTTAGGTGTATGTGGCTGGCGCCTTAGCCGCTTGAGCCACAGGCGCCAAGCCAGACTGAAGATCTCTTGAGGATGGGAGTTTGAGACCAGTCTGGACAACACAGTGAGACCCTCCCTCTCCTAAAAAAGAAAAATTAGCTTCACATGGTGGTGCATTCTGATAGTCCCAACTACTTGGGAGGCTGATGAGAGTCACTTGAGCCCAGGAGCTGGAGGCTGCAGTGAGCTATGACTGTGCCACTGCACTCCACCCTGGGAAACAGCAAAATCCTGTCTCTTAAAAAAAATTAATGCATTAGTTTTTGTTATTTTTACATGTCTGTATATAATTCAAATCTTCTAGGGGGTAAAAATTACTTGATAAGCGGACAACTTGGTCATTTCAAGCAATTTTTAAGGATACCTACTTAGCTGTTTGATTCTACATAATGATCCAGAAGTGTAGGCCATTCCAAGGTCTATGTATAGACACAGAGCCCTTGGGACTTCCTTGGTCCATGACCTTGGGTTTGAGTCACATCACTACCTAATTCTTCCCTCCGTTCATGGAAATCTGTTAACATCTCCCTTAGTTTCTACAGCATTGACTGGATTTTCTATTTCTTTGCCTCTTAAGACATAAACATGTCGAAGACCTTTGACAATCACTCTATTAATAGCTAACATTTATTAAAGGCTTATTATGGGCCAGGCATAGTTCTACATGATCTTCATTTATTAATTCACTCAGTCCTTACAACCCTTGAGGTCAGTACTATAATGTTTCCCATTGTCCAGGGAAAGGAACTGAAGCACAGAGAGATTAGGTAATGTGTCCATGGTCACGCAGCCAAAGCCCATGCTTTCACCTGGGACCTTGATTTTTAAAAAGAAATCCTGGAAGGACCACTTTACTCTCAACTATTAAAATAATTCTGGCTCTCTTAACGCTTCATCTGACCACTCAGTCATGACTTCACACACACGGACACACACATATCCTGTGAGTTTGATGTCTACTCTTCAGATGTGCACCTGGGTGGCAAATCCATTCCGTGTTAGCCCTAAGAAGTTGCTTGTTATGTTTTGGGAAATGGCCCTGCATCTCAGTCTGAAGAAACATTAGGGAAGTGTTTGGCAAAACATAAACAATGGGGACATATCAGTAAGCTTTTGAAATGTAACTAAATACCCAAACTCAGTTTAAAACAGTAATCATTTAGTCTTTTTTTTTTTTAAAAAAAAACAGCTTTATTGAGATAGAATTGACACATAATAGACTTTATATATTTAAACTGTACAACTTGAGGAGTTCTAATGTGTGTATAAACCTGTGAAATCACCACCACAGTTCTGGGCACCACGGCTCACGCCTATAATTCCAGCACTCTGGAAGGCCAAGGTGGGGGATGGCCTGAGCTCCCAGGTGCAAGACCAGCCTGAGCCAGAGTAAGACCTGGTCTCTAAAAAATAGCCGGACGTTGTGGTGGGTGGCCATAGTCCCAGTTTCTTGGGAAGCTGAGGCAAGAGAATCACAAAAAATAGCCAGGCATTGTGGTGGGCACCTGTAGTCCCTAGCTACTTGGGACGCTGAGGCAAGAGAATCCCTTAAGCCCAAGAGTTTGAGGTTGCTGTGAGCTGTGATGCCACAGCACTCTACCCAGGGCAATATAGTGAGACTCTGTCTCAAAAATAAATAAATAAAATAAAACAAAAACAGTTTTGCACATGCAAAGATGTAGAAAGTCAATATTACCCCTCATCAATATTTTTGGAGAAAGTGTTTCAAGGATCTATTCCAGAAAAAAAGAGAAGGGGATCCAAGCAAGAGAAGACATGGGATTTAAGAATAAGCTACTTGGCTCAGTGCCGTAGCACAGTGGTTATGATGCTGGCCACATACACCGAGGCTGGCAAGTTCAAACCCAGCCTGGGCCAGCAAAACAACAACAACAACTGCAACAAAAATGTAGCCAGGAGTTGTGGTGGGTGCCGATAGTCCCAGCTTGGAAAGCTGAAGCAAGAGAATCACGTAAGCCCAAGAGTTCAAGGTTGCTGTGGTTGCTGTGAGCTATGATGATGCCACTGCACTCTACCAAGGGTGACATAGTGAGATTCTGTCTCAAAAAAAAAAAAAAAAAAAGAATAAGCCACTGAACAATGAGAAACCAAAAGCTTTTCCTCTAACATCAGGAACAAGACAAGGGTGCCTGATCTAACTATTTTTATTCCATACAGTACTGGAAGTCTTAACCAGAAAAAGAAAGAAAAGTCATCCACATCAGATAAGAAGAAGTAAAACCTTTTGCAGATGGCATGACATTATAGGTAGAAAATCCACCCCCAAATCTATTAGAACGAATCAATGACTTCAGTAAAGTTGCAGTATACAAAATCAACATATGAAAATCAACTGCGTTTTTCTCTTTTTTTGAGACAGAGTCATCCACCCAGGCGGGATGGCCCACTAGCTTTTATGTTTATTCCAAGAACCATGCTAGACACTGGGGAGACCCAAAGAAACCAGCCACAGTCCCTGCCTCTGAGGAGCTCCCTGTATAGCAGAGTTAGCAGACCCCAAAACAGATCACTTAGACCTCTACAGAGGTAACAATAAGCCTGCCCTGGGCATTGTGGGACCGTGGAGAAAAGTGTTAGAGACAGGAAGAGACTATTCCATCATCACAGAGTCTGTTTTTATTTTTTTTAATTAATTAGTTTTTTTAGAGATGGGGTTTACTTCTATCACCCAGGCTGGAACATAGCAGCATAATCATAGCTCACCTCAGTCTTAAACTCCTGGGCTCAAGCAATCCTCCTGCCTCAACCTCCTGAATAGCTAGGACTATAGACTTTACCCAGCCAATTTTTTTTTCAGTTTTTTAGAAAGAACGTCTTGCTGTATTGCCCAGGCTGGTCTCAAACTCCTGACTTCAAGCAAACCTCCTGCCTTAGCCTCTTGAGTTGCTGAGATTATAGGCATAAGCTCCCATGCCTGGCCACACAGCCTGTTTTCAGATTCTACTAGCATTTTTGAGTATAAGTGCTCGAAATTGTATTTTCTACCATTTATGCCCATGGGGTGTTAGGGGCCAACACCTGTTATCACAGGAAGCGGAGCTTGTATTATCTAATACTGGAATGGGTGGATCATGACGTCAGCCTTCGTCTGGCAGGACCAGAGCACTGACCATTTGGAAAAGCAAGACACTAGGGTGCCCTTGAACCTGGGCAAAAGGGGGCCCTACGCTTTAGAGAGCCCCAAATCAACTATCCTCAAAACATCCTTTACACCCAATGCATGTTGCAGATGTTCCACCTTCTAGATCTGACTAATCGGTTCCCTGTCATGAATTTAGGGAGTCCTTTTGTCTCCTGTCTCTCCCGTGTGTAACATACTAGCCTTAATAACTCAGGTAAAATAAGCAGCACAAACAAACAAAAAAAATCAGTGAGGGTAGAGAAGATGAGAATGGTTGATGTACAGTTTCACTTAATGGGAGTTTCCAGAACATTTCACCAAATAACTGCAGACATCACACTCTTTTCAAGCACCTCCGAAACATTCGTGAAAAATTGACCACTTATGTTTCCAAAAAGCAATCTTACGCTGATGTCAAAAGATCAGATTGAACAAGTAACATTTTTCTGATTACTATGTTCTTCAAGAAGAAATCAATAACAAAAAAGTATAGAAATTTGAAAGAATACTCTTTAAATAATGTCCTGGGTAAAAAAAAATGAAGTGTCATAGGCTTTAGAATATGCTTAGAAGTGACCAATGATGAAAATTCCACATATTGGAACATAGGAGAGATTAATATGGGAGGAAAACACTGAAAATCAATAAGCCAAACATTTAACACAAGGTGTTCGCAAGAGAACAGCTGAATAAACCCTACGAATGTCAAGAAAAGGAAATATTAAAGATAAAAGCAGCAATAAATGAAATAGAAAACAGCCATAAAATACATGTGACTAACAAAGCCAAATTAGGTTTTCTGAAAAAGCTAATAAAACTGGAGACCTTGGGCAAGACTAATTAGGAACAGAGAGAACCTGTAAAGTAGAGTAGGAATTTAAAGGAACATGACTTCCGATGAAAAAGAATTAAAAGTATTAGAATAGGATGTTATGAGCCACTTTATCTCAAGAATTTTGAAAATTTAAATCAAATGCACAAAATTTATATAAGTAATAAAATGTGGTTCCAGAAGAAAATTTAAAATGCAAACATTGTTTTAACCATTTACAAAATTGAATTTGTAGGGGCCAGGTACAGTGGCTCACGACTGTAATCCTAGCATTCTGGGAGGCCAAGGTGGGTGGATTGACTGAGCTCAGGAGTTTGAGACCCTTTTGAGGAAGAGTGAGATCCTGTCTCTAAAAAAAAAAAAATAATCTGGGCATTGTGGTGGGCGCCTATAGTCCCAGCTACTTGGGAGGCTGAGGCAAAAGGATCACTTGAACCCAGGAGTTTGGGGTTGCTGTGAGCTATGACAACATAGCACTCAACTGCAGGTGACAAAGTGAGAGTCTGTCTCCAAAAAAAAGAAAAAAATATATATATATAATTGAACTCATGATCACAAATCTTCATATCAAAGAAATACCAGGACCAGAATTGTTTTTTTAAACAAGAGAGTTCTATCAAATTTTTAAGGAATGAATATTTCAAATACAAACTCTTATAGAGAGTAGAAAAAATACCAATACTCCTTAATCATTTTTATGAAGTTGGCTTAATCTTGCTTGGTATCCAAACCAGAGGCTGTTTGAGAAAAGAAAATACAGACTAATTTTTTCTGTAGTATCAGTAAATTGAAACCACCAATAATATTCATGACCAAATTGGATTAGAGTACACTAGAATACATTAGACTATCAAGTAATGCAATTCATCGCATTAATAGATAAAAGCAGAAAAACCATATCATCATGTCAATAAATGCAGAAAACTTATAAAATTCAACCTCCATGTATGATTTAAAAAAAATTCTAAGCAAACTAATAAAGAAACTCTCTTAAACTGATAAAGAATGTCTTTTTAAAACCCCCTACACTGGGCTCGGCGCCTGTGGCTCAAGCGGCTAAGGCACCAGCCACATACACCTAAGGTGGCGGGTTCAAATCCCCAGCCCGGGCCCACCAAACAACA
>NW_003852402.1:9170552-9181667 GCF_000181295.1 Otolemur garnettii | reverse complement strand
TTTTTTTTTTTTTTTTTGAGACAGAGTGTTACTTTGTTGCCCTCAGTATAGTGTCATGGCTTCACAGTTTACAACAATCTCAAAATCTTGGGATTAAGTGATTCTCTGGCCTCAGCCTCCCAAGAAGCTGGGACTACAGGTGCCTGCCACAACATCTGGCTAGTTTTAGAGACAGGGTCTCGCTCTTGCTCAGTCTGGTCTCGAATCTGTGAACTCAGGCAATCCACCTGCCTCGGCCTCCCAGAGGGCTAGGATTACAGGCATGAGCCAATTTGCCCAGCCTAGATGATCTGATTTCTTGTTCCTACTGAGGAACTTCTTAGAATAATGCCTGACACGCAGCTAGCTGTTGAATGAATGAACACATCACTAGATGGAGAAAAAATGTGCTAAAATGATCGCTCTGGCAGTGAATTTGTCTACTTCTAGTTGTAATCCTATTTTTGCATTATATATTTTGGTTATTAGGTATGTAGTAAGATGAACCACTCCCACTCTACCCTTTATAGCCTGGATTCCTATATTCTGGTAATGGGAGAGAAAGCACCACGTATTAGTTTCTGACCCAAAGCATAAACTGCATCCTGTATGATGGCCCTCCCTCCTTTCTTTTTTTGAGACAGAGCCTCAAGCTATCCCCCTGGGTAGAGTGCCATGGCATCACAGCTTACAGCAACCTCCAACTCCTGGGCTCAAGCGAGTCTCCTGCCTCGGCCTCCCAAGTAGCTGGGACCACAGGTGGCTACCACAACGTGCCACAGCGCCCAGCTATTTTTGGTTGCAGCTGCCATTGTTGTTTTGGCGGGCCTGGGCTGGATTTGAACCCGCCACCTTAGGTGTATGTGGCTGGCGCCTTAGCCACTTGAGCCACAGGTGCCAAACCATGCACTCCCTCCTTTCATGTTGGCCCCTCTGCCTGGAAGAATTTCCTTTAGAAATCCCATATTTTTGCCAGGAATCTGGGAGGCAAAGAGAGGGAGGTCAGACCTGAGGCTTGAGATGGAGCCACAGAGAGACCACACTTTAGGCTTGGCTTTCGGCTTCCCTTGCTAAGGCTTCCGCTGTGAACCCTTGTGCTTGAATGTCAGTGGCTTTAGAGGCTTAAAGCATAAAAGCACGGTGTGACTTGGCTCAGGAATTGCTCTTAGACAAAGCCACATATCCCAGTCCCCTGTATCTGCTTTCCCCAGAACTCAGCAGTGGGAGCTTCCCTTTCTCCACTTGTGGGTCCGAATAGAAACTGTTCCCAGGTATTTCTGGTTCTCAGACCCATCTTCCAGACCAGGGGGAAAGGTTGTAACAATTCTGGTAAGCATGAGCTCTGGTAAGATTCAGTTACTCCAAGAGAAAGAGCAAAACCTATGAGAGGCAGGGGGCGCTCTGCCCTCAGACTGTGCAGAGGTGGGGGTGGGGTAGGGTGGCAACAAGACTTTGGACTAATAGTACTCACCTGGTTGAGACTAGAGGCACCTGCCCGGCGCTGTTCGTGGTCCTGAACCATGGCTGCTGGGCTTTCTTGCACCGTTCTCCCACTTTCCACTGGGGCAGTGGTGACTCCCATTCAAGCCCTCCCAGGAATTGGGAATCAGGTGAGCAAGGACGTGTGACATAGAGAAAAAAGGACAAAACAGATGGAATCTTTTGGAGAATCCTGCTGCTGAGACATTTCCAGGGAGAAGAAAACGGGACTTTTTCTTTTCGTTATCATTTACAAAGTTTCACAGCTACCAAGACCTCTGGAAGTTGGAAGGCTCATGGCCTCGGTACACCACTTCCCTCTGGTGGCGAGCTCTCAGAAGGGTCAGGGGCACAGGACTGTGAACTCCTGGAGTTCAGGATCCATGTTGAGTTCTTTGATCACCTTGCCAGTGTATCAGTAGGAGCTCAGTAAGTAAGTGTTGGTTGAATAGATAAGATGTCGAGTGTTAGAAAGCCCAGACTAATAAGTACACTCACACCTTGGAGATATTTCGGGTATGGTTCCAGGCCATGGCAATAGAGTGAATATTGCAATAAAGTGAGTCACACATGTTTCTTTTTCTTTTCTTTATTTTTTTTTTTACACATACATGTGTTTATTAGGTTCCTTTTTTTTTTTTTTGAGGCAGACTCTCACTCTATCACCCTGGGTAGAGTGCTCCCAAGTAGCTGAGGCTATAGGTATCTGCCACAACACCCAGCTAGTTTTTCCATTTTTAGTAGAGATGGGGTCTCACTCTTACTCAGGTTGGTCTCAATCTCCTGAGCTCAAGCAATCCGCCCACCTCAGCCTCTCAGAGTGCTGGGATTACAGGTGTGAGCCACCTGGCCCAGCCTGAATCACCCATATTTCTATATATTTCTTTTTTCTTTCTCTCTCTCTCTTTTTTTTTTTTTAGACTCTGTCATCCTGGGTATAGTGCTGTGGCATCCTAGCTCAGCAACCTCAAATTCTTGTGGGCTCCAACAATCCTCTTGCTCAGATTCCTGGGTAGCTGGGACTACAAGTGCCCACCACGTCCGGCTATTTTTAGAGATGGGGGGTCTCAGTTTTCCACAGGCTGGTCTCGAGCTCTTAAACTCAAGCAATCCACCCTTCTTGGCCTCCCAGAGTGTTAGGATTATAGGTGTGAGCCACTGCCTCCCAGCTACTGAATCACATGTATTTCTATCTGGATTTTTTACCCAGATCATTCAAACTTTCTCCATATCACCAATAAGGCTATTTTGCTTTCTTATCACACATGTGTCCACTGGAGTAGTACTTTTAATGTCCTTCAAGAATTATTCCTTTGAATTCACAAGTTGGTTAACTGGTGCAAGAGGCCTATCTTAGCCTTTTTTTTTTTTTTTTTTTTTTGGTGCAGTTTTTTGGCCAGGGCTGGGCTTGAACCCACCACCTCCGGTATATGGGGCCATAGGCGCTGCCCACCTATCTTAGTTTTTGACTGCTTTCCTTCTAAGCTTAATCATTTCTAGCTTTTACTTTAGAGTCAGAGATGTGAGACTCTTCCTTTCACTTGAACACTTTTGAAGCCATTGCAGACTTAGTAATTGGCCTGATTTCAGTATGTTGTGTCTCAGGAAATAGGGAGGCCTGAGAAGAAGGTGAGATGGGGGATGGCCTGTCAGTGAAAGCAATCAGAACACACTCAACATTCCCTGGTTAAGTTTGCCGTCTTATGTGGGTGTGGTTCATAGCGTCTCAAAACAATTACAATAGTAACATACAGATCATAGATCACTGTAACAGATACAATGAAAAAGTTTAAAATACTGGGAGATGTGACACAGAGAAGCAGAGTAAGCACACACTGTTGCAAAAATGAAGGCAAAAGCTTTGCTCAACACAGCATTGCCACAAGCCTTCAATTTGTAAAAAAGCAGACAGTATCTGCAAAGTGTAATAAAGCAAAGCAGAGTACAATGAGATACGCCTATGCTTATAAGTTATAAGTAATAAGTTTCACTTCATCCTGTCTCTAAAGAAGAAAAAAAGGGCTAACATTCGTGGTTCAACCATGAGTCAGGCATTTAATACCAGGTTCATTAACTTGATCCTATGTGAGATTTATCACAAATTTCCCAATCAAGAAAAAGGCTCATAGAAGTGTGCTTCCCGAATGAGACCCGACAGCTTCTAAGTCAAGTTGCTGATCCCAAAGGCCACATATTTCTCATCATCACTGCCTTCTATACAAGGAGAGAGATGTAAATTCCGTAAGGGAAAAATGACCTTGCAGTCCATGCAAGCATCTTAGTTAATGTGTAGAGGTCATGTTAAAAGGTTAGGAAGTTGATTTTGCAGTGGTAATTTCTGCTGGCCAGGCTTTGGAGTTGGGAGCTTAGGTCTAGGGATGGAGAGAGGAAGAGGATGGGCTCAAATCTCAGCAGGGACCAGGGCTGCTCACTATCTCCATGCCTCATTCAGCAAAAGTAATGAATGACTTCCAAGAACAGAAGGTGTCATGAGGAGACGCAATAAAGATACAAGAGGTCAGGCAGGGGCACAAGACACAGCCCCAGTGACGTGGTGTCGGGCTTGGTCTTTGCTATAGGCAGGTGGTGCTCTGCGGCTCCTGGATGACTCAGCTTGGCAGCCGCCCAGACCTCAATCAAGATCGAGAGGTGTTGCCAGCTCTGCAGCGTGTCAGGCCACCTCTCTCCTCCTCATATCACCAGGGCATGGAGTTTATTCTGATTGCTTGGCTTTTTTCCCCTAATTCTACTTGTTCTACTGAGTGCCACTCTTCACCTGGCCCTAGGGTGGGAAACCTGTGGCTTTGGAGCCACATAGGACCTTCTGGACCTTTGAGTGTGGCCTTTTGACTGAATCCCCACTATGGTTTTGAAGTGCCTGATTGGTGCCCGGTCAGCACAGAGTTCAGGACGAGGGGACAGCTGACACTCAGAAAGCCACCATAGCAGAAAGTCTGGGCTGATGCTCCCAGCTCTCTCAGTACCATGCACTGACTCTGTTCCCCTGAGAATAGATACAATAGGGATTTTTTGTTTGTTTATTTGTTTTTGGAAACAGAGCCTCAAGCTGTCACTCTGGGTAGAGTGCTGTGGCATCACAACTCACAGCAACCTCCAACTCCTGGGCTTAAGCGATTCTCCTGCCTCCATCTCCCAAGTAGCTGGGACTACAGGCGCCCACCACAATACCTAGCTATTTTTTGGTTGCAGCCATCATTGTTGTTTGGCGGGCCTGGGCTGGATTTGAACCAGCCAGCTCAGGTGTATGTGGCTGGCGCCTTAATGGCTTGAGCCACAGGTGCTGAGCCAGGATACAGTAGTTTTCTTAGGGGATATGCACTTGTAATAATTGCTTAAGTTTTTGCTACATGGATTTGCAATGGATGTTTGTTATGTCTTAGAAGCATCTAAAGGCATCCTCGAAAGTCTCATTTTCTCAAGGTTTTCACACCACAGGCCACTTCATGTGCGTTTGGAATACCCGCAGATTATCAATTACAGTAAAAAAGTAGAATTTCAATCAATGACTTTAAATTACAAGCTAAGAACAGTGTTTTTAACATTGACAATGGTCTCCTATCAGTGAGGTCTTCCTCCCTGTCCGCCTCCCCTCCTTTCTCCTTCTCTCCCTCCTGATGCTGTTTTGCTGCCATTAGGGCAGGGATGGAGCGCTCAGTGGGTTCCACCCTCAGCCAGGCTATGATTGGCTCAGAGTGGACATGTGACCTGATCCAACTAATCAGTGTAAGTCTTAGGACCTGCCTGGGAATTCTGGGACATAGGGGCTCTGCCTTGGTCCTGATGGGGTGGGGAGTACCACAGGCTTGGCACTGCTGTGACCATTTTCTATCACAAAAGAGGCTAGTCTGAAAAGAAGCCAACACAAGGAGGACAAAGCCAAGGCACCTGCAGCGAGCCGGAGCCAGAGCCCTGACATCATAAATGCTCTAATTGGTTCCATTTATTGTTTAATCCACTTGGAACTGGGTTTCTGTCATCCCTGGCTGGAAGTGTCCTGACCTGTATACTACCTATGTTTCCTCACAGCAGGCTGCAAAGATGTGCCTCGAAGTCAGCCAGGATTAGATGAAGTTCGTATATTTTTTATTACTTCCCTTAACCCTGCATCAAGGTCCAGATGCCTTTTGTTGACGATTAACTCTTTTCTGTGAATAAAGCAGTGTGAGGAGTAACATCTTTGATTTGCAGAGCAAAGCTCTTCCTTGTGAGGTCACGGCTGCCTCAACTCTGGCACGGGTTCTGAAATACCATTTCTAGCACATGACTCACAAAGTAAATAATCTATAAACGAAAAGCCTCTTATCATATTTTGGCACAAAAACCAAGATGAAAAGCCAGGCAGAATTTTCCCCTGTGTTTGAACTCCACATGCACCAAGGGCTGGTGTACGCCCCGCACACGAGCAGTTCTGGGTGTGTGTGTGTGTTGGTATGTGTGCGCGCGCACTGATACCTGCTTTTCTACTTTGTGTGCACTTGATATTGTGCAACCTCCGGCAGTGTGATCTGATAAAAGAGTTTGGCAATATCCTTTTGGCTCTTTCTAAGCATAGCTTTTATCACTATCTTTGCAGCCGGTTTGTAACCTTCTTGACAATCGTGTGACTGCCTCCTATGCACATTTGCTAGGAGGAGAGTAAATTAGAATGGTATCTCCGTAGCTTTAGTAACAAGAATAATCAATCTTACATTAGAAATCATTGCGTTTTGCTTGATTTTTAAAAGCCAGATTAGTTATGCTTTTAAAAAAAACGGAAAACATTTTTTTATGGCTTCTGACTACTAATTTATCAGAGTTTTAATTTTAATAGTGACATATTGAGGACTAGGAGCAAATAGATTTCTGGTTCTGTAAGTGAAATTTTCATGTATTCTTCCTTGAACTTATACTCAAAATTTTCATGTGCATGTATAAAATCATTACCCAAGAACTTGTTTGTCCTAGAATATGCAGTTTCATATTTTATAGCTACGATGGGGAAATACTTATTCATTATCTTTACAGCACCCTTCTGAGGATTTATGCTGCCATTTTCTTTTCTTTCTTTCTTTCTTTTTTTTTTTTTTTTTTTACAGAGACAGAGTTTCACTTACAGCCCTCCGTAGAGTGCTGTGATGTCACAGCTCACAGCAACCTCTAATTCCTAGGCTTAGGTGATTCTCTTGCCTCAGCCTCCCAAGTAGCTAGGACTATAGGCACCTGCCACAATGCCTGGCTATTTTTTGTTGCAGTTTGGCCAGGACCGGGTTTGAACCCACCACCCTTGGTATATGGGGCTGTCACCCTACTCACTGAGCCACAGGTGCCACCCTTTTTTTTTTTTTGGCCAGGGCTGGGTTTGAACCTGCCACCTCTGGCATATGAGGCTGGCACCCTACCCTTTTGAGCCACAGGTGCCATCTTTTTTTTTTTTTTAAATAGAGTCTTACTACGTCATCCTCGGTAGAGTGCCATGGTGTCACAGCTCACAACAACCTCAAACTCTTAGGCTTAAGCGATTATCTTGCCTCAGCCTCCCAGTAACTGGGACTACAGGTGCCTGCCATAACGTCCGGCTATTTTTGTTGTCGTTGTCATTGTTGTTTAGCAGGCCCAGACCCAGTTCGAGCCCACCAGCCCCAGTGTATGTGGCCGGCGCTCTAACCACTGAGCACCCTGAGCCATATGCTGCCATTTTCATCATTATTTTACCATTTGAAGAATCTCTTTTGAGTCACTGATCCATTTTTGCGAATCAGAGATATAGTGCAACATAAAAGTTACCACGAAAGTTTCAAAATAATAAACATAAACAATACCTTGTGAGCAAAAAGCCCTATGTGCATCTGGTTCATTAATACTTTATCCTTTTCCCTCAGTTCTCAACTTTCTCTGGAATCTTCTAGCTTTTTCTTTGGCCCGGAGGCAGCTGGTCGGTCAGTAGGGTAAGGAAGACACTAGGCAACTGTGTACTCCGTGTGCCTCTATGAGCTGTCCTCACACAAACTTCTGCCATTGTGGTTCTCTTATTTGGAGAAAGGCTAGAAAAATAACCTAGAAATAATAACAAATGTGGCTTCTTCTCAGTGATATTTCATCCCTGTCCATTGGCTTATTTTTTGACTCATCACAAAGGACAGTGACGGGATGACGAGCTGGCCATCAGGGCCACTTGCAAACATTCTGTTTTCCTTCTTTGGGCCATGGAGGAGTCATGCTTTCTACATCTCTGAGGTTAGGTACGAATATGTGATTTGCTTTGATCAGTGAAATGGGAGTGAAGGCGACACATCAGTGCCAGGCAGAAGCTTTAAGAGCCAGGGAGTAATGCAATACATCCCTTCCATGTCCCTGGTCAGTGTTCCAGGTGAGGACATCTGTGCCAGCCTGTGTCCCTTAGTGAGGACTAGGGATAGACCCACCCCACCCCTATGGATATTTAACATAAGGAAGAAAAAGGTTCCATTGATTTAAGCCACCCAGATCATTGGGGTCCTGTGACATAACCTAGACTCTTCTGTCCAAAACAGCTAGATACACAAATCCAAAAAGATCACTTCCCCCGCTGCCAGATTCCCTACCTGAACTCTTCCACTAATTAGCGCCCGGTGGCAGCCCATGCCTGTCCCGCTACTCCTCTGTCTCCTCTGACGCAGACACTCACATATGCTCGTTTTTATTCTTCTGGTTGACAATCTTCCGTTTTCTCTTTGCCAACAACTCTCCAACAAAGTAGGAACATTCTCAATATTGGTATAGATTTTCAACAAACAACAACAACAAAAAATCCATTAATATTCTTTAAAAGAGCCGGCACAGAGACTCAGGCCTGTATATAATCCTAGCACTTTGGGATGTGGCGGGATGGAAGCCAGGAATTGGAGATCAGCCTGAACAAGATCAAAACCCACATCTCTACTAAAAATAGAAAAATTATCTGGCCGTTGTCACCGGAGCCTGTAGTCCAAGCTACATGGGAGGCTGAAGTGGGAGAATCCCTTGAGCCCAAGAGTTTGATGTTGCTGTGGGCTATGATGACCTCATGAGGCCACAGCATTTTCCAGCCTGGGTGACCCAGTGAGACCCTGTCCAAATAGAGGGGAGGAGAGGGGAGGGGAGGGGAGTAGAGGGGAGGGGAGGGAAGGGGAGGGTAGAGGAAGGCAGGAAAAAAGCTAAAGATGGTTGGGTCTAAGAGGTCTACAGCTGTGATTAAAGTACAAACATTTATTTACCATTCAAAGATTTCCCATGCAAAGCTGCTGTTGGAGTTTCTAAGTGCAAGCCGGGGTCCCTCCATCACAGTGGAGGGTGGAGGGTGTCCGGGCTGCGGGACGGGATACTGCTAGGGAGAGTGGCACCCGAGCCCCTCCTGGGCCCTGCGCCACCCGCGGGGCCATGAATCTGGCACAGTGGCCCCGCTGGAGGGCGCTTGGAGCCGCGCGAGGCCCGGGCTAGGCTGTCGGAGGAGAGATTTGCTCAGCGCTGGAGCCCAGGGAGACCCAGACAGAGCCAAGACCCAAAAGCCCAGTGCCTATGTTCAAGTTCCCACTCGCTGAGCTAGTGGAGCTTCCTCCGTGCACACAGGGAGAAAGAGAGAATGACTCCACCTGGAAGGCCAAAAGCTCCCCAGCGGCACACACCGGCGCATGCACAGTATTTGGAAAACGCCGGCTGGGTCGTTCTCCAAGCGCTGGAAAGGGCGTGGCCGTTCCCTACACACCTGCCCTTGGGGTGCCACCAAGTGTGAGAGAAAAAGGACCCAACATGCCTACAGCCTCAGAGAGGCGGCTGCAGGCAACGTCTGAATGAGGCTTGCGGAATCAATCTGCCGGGCAGGATTTACAATTTGCATATTTTTCACATGCTTTGAAATCCTCTTTAACAATTAGTGTACAATGTTTTAATAGGCTGAAAGCCATGTGGGTTTTCTTTTTTTTCACTTGCCTTAACTATGTCCCTACCGTGTGTGTGTGTGTGTGTGTGTGTTGGTTGTCATTTTTTCCCCACAGCTTTCAAATATTTGTGTCCATTTGACACCAGCGTGTGGTTTATTTATAGTTTCTAATGGTCATGTCCACTTACATGTGGAATATTTCCCCTCTGACTTGTATGCCTTTGCTCCTTTATCAAAGATTGGTTAACTGTGGGAGTCTATTTCTGGGCTTCCTATTCTGTCCCATTGATCTATTTGTCTATTCTTTCACTGATACCACACCATCTGATTACTGTAGCTTTATGGAAAGAATTTTTTTTAAGCCAGGATCTTGCTATGGTGTCCAAATTAATCTCCTGGGCCCCAGTGAACCTCCCACCTCAGCCTCCCAAGTAGTTGGGACTATAGGCATGCACCACTGCCACTATGCATAGCTAATTAAAAATATTTGTTTGGGGTGGCGCCTGTGGCTCAAAAGGGTGGGGCATTGGCCCCATATAGCGGGTTCAAACCCAGCCCCCGGCCATTTGGTATATATTTTTTATATCTATATCTATATCTATATATATATATTTGTTTATACAGGTGGGGTCTCACTATGTTCTCCAGGCTGGCGTCAAACTCCTGGCCTCAAATGATCCTCCCACCTAGGCCTCCCAGAGTGCTGGCATTACAGATAGGCATAAGCTATAGTCCCCAGCCTGGATGTCTTTTAAAGCACAAAATATTTTAAGTCCCATAAACTGACTTTTCTATTAGTCTTTAATGGACCAAGATTTTTTTCCTCAGGATTTCTTACTTCTTTTTAATGGAATACCTACAATGATACAGAAACTAGGTTTTTTTGTACATAAGACCGCTTCCACCTGAAATGCTGTAAGAAGCACTTGGGCTTTATCTTGTACATGGTATTCTTAGAGGTAATAATGCATAATCCTATTTTATAAAGTCTTGAACTAATCATTTGCCATGTAGTATCTGCATACCATCAATAGTAATTATCTCTTAAAAGTTAACCTACTGCTGTAAAGTATTTTTTGGTCATTTGCACCGAGTAGTGCCACCTGGACCAACGTTGTTTTTATTCAGTGCCATTTAGCAAACAACCATTTTTATCCAAAGCACCTCACAAAATTCCCAAGTCTTCTATTTGTATAAAGCATAAAGTTACTCTTTGAATTTGTGTTTTGTACTCACTCTGCTTCTGGCGCCCTTGTTAGCAAAATTAGGGCAAAGTCCCTAAAGAGATTTATTTTTCCTAAGAAAATAAGCCAAAAGTTTCAGGCTAAAACAGTTGACCCTATATAAGTAACAAATAGGGTCTGTTGTTTCAACCCACCCAAACCTGCAGCGCTAGGGCTGCTGTTCGTGCTTTCTGTAAGGTGGTTAAGTAAAATTGGGTGGCTAACTTTTACAATCCTGTGTGCTTTTTCAAATTACTTACTTAATTTCTGTAAGTAAAATTGGGTCGCTAACTTTTACAATTCTGTGTGCTTTTCAAATAATAATAATGAAAAAACCCAAAACAGGCTTGGCGCCTATAGCACATGGTTATGGTGCCAGCCACATACACCGAGGGTGGCAGGTTCGAACCCGGCCCAGGCCAGCTAAACAATGATGCCGACTGTGACCAAAAAATGGCTGGGCATTGTGGTGGGTGCCTGTTGTTAAGAATTGTGAGCGCTGGCTTGGCGCCTGTGGCTCAAGTGGCTAAGGCGCCAGCC
>NW_003852402.1:9162947-9170141 GCF_000181295.1 Otolemur garnettii | reverse complement strand
GTCCCAGCTACTTGGGAGGTGGGGGTAGGAGACTCGCTTGAAGCCAGGAGTTGGAGAGTTGCTGTGAACTGTGATACCATGGCACTCTACCCAGGGGGACAGCTTGAAACTCTATCTCAAAAAAAAAAGAGGTGACATTTTACCAGGGCCTGGAGAAAAGGAGAGTGGGCAGTCGGTGTTTAATGGGGATTCCTCTCCCCATTTCTCTCGGGATGATGAAAAAGTTCTGGTGGTGGATGGTGCTGATGGTTGCTCAACATCATGGCATTTGAAACTAATTCATAGAGAAGATTGTTCAAAGCTTTGCATCCTGGAGACACTTTTAAGTCAGGGTGGCAGGAATCCCATCCATTCCTGGGGAATGACAGCCCCTCCTCCCGTTTCGGCCTCAGGATCATTGAGTGGAAATGTGGAAAATGCTTGCATCCTGCTGGAGTTCCCACCAGAGCTTGGGAGAGGTCCAAGGGGGTGGGAAGACTCATGGTTTCCGTGGGAGAGTCAGGGACGGGTGGAGGGAGGACTCTCTTCAGCAGCTGCAGACTGTGCCAAGGATTTGCCCTAGGCAAAGAAAATTGGGGATGGCATGGGGCAAGTGCCCAGCAGGGGATCAGACTGGTTAGATGGATGGACCTGAGGTCAGAATGTTTCTGCTCAGGTCTGGAGTCCATACCGCTCTCTGCAAGCGGACAGCTCTGCCACGACTGTGAGTGCCACTACTGTGGGTGTCATCTTTTCAGTGAGTTTCCTTGTCAGACTCTCCTACTCACTAACAGAAAACAGATTATGGTGCCTCATTTGGAAAGTAGCTGACATTTGCCTTTTATAGCCCTGCCCGCCCTAGAGCTGGGAATGACCAGCTCTAGGTCATTAGAACCAGTGCTCAGCCCAGGGTCTCAACAGTGTCCCAGGGGCTATGTCCAGTCCCCTCACCAGAACCTCAGGACCCCTAGGTCATGGGCAAGGTTCTGAGATGAGGCCTAGGCAGCTGAGGTGTATGACAGCAAGGTGGTCCTGGGGTATAGGGGGAGAGGACCCAGGAGTGTAGCAAGGTGGAAGGGACCTGCCCCAGGGCAGTGCATGCTACTCTTCTCCCATGTCCTCTGTCCTCTCACAGGGATGGCCTTTTTGCCCAGAGTGACTACATTTTGTCAATCATTTGATCACTCATTTCGAGATGGGGAGGGGGGGTTGTTGTTGGGACCCAGAAATCAAAGCTGAGGGATCGGGGTTGATCCCAAGGGCTCCCTCCCATCCCCAGCAGATTTGCCAGGATGCTCTGATTTTGACAGAATGGAAATGGATGTTTGAGTGTCTGTGGTTTCTCACACCAGGTCCCTTTCCTGGTGTCCCTATGTGCTTGAGTCTTTACGTGCCTGGTGTCCTTGCATGTGCCTGTATTTTGGTCAGGAAATTGTTGGGCCTTTCTGCCCAGGAGAAGCTGCAGGGAAGCCTGTTCTTAGTCACATAAGGCCTCATAGGACGTCCCGAGGTGGGAGCTGCCACCTGTCATTAACTATCCAGGGGCAGAGTTGGGGCCCAGAGATGAGGGTGGCACATCCCGCCCCGTGTAGGAATGAGAGAAACAAGGGCCCCCTGTGCTGGGGTTGCACAGCCAGATGCTTCTCCCTGCCTCCTTCCTGCCCTGCCTTTTGCGTCCTGGTCAGAGTCCTGCTGCTTCAGCCCCATCCACCATGTCCTCCATGGGGCGGACTCAGCTCCACCACAGAGTAACAGGGTGAGCTCAGCGCAGTGTAAACACCCAACAAGTGAAGCATGATTTCAACACTGCACTTTACCACCCTGATCTGCTCCCCTACCTGGTGTGGGCCCCAGGATAGCGACAGAGGGATGCAGGTATTCAGGGAGGGAAAAGCCTTCTCCTAGATCCATCTCCAGCCCCACCCAGTCCCCTGCGTCCTCTAAGGAAAGCATCTATGGGCTGTTTCTGTCTGACACCCTGGTGCTGTCCTTGGAGACCTGGCGCTGGCCCTGTCCCTGTCAGTTCTGGGCCAGTAAGAGCTGGGGCCCTGCTCTCAGACCCCCCTACCCCCAACAAAAGGTGAAGACCTAGCCTTAGCTCTGCCAGCTCCTGGGTGCATTTCCCTCTGCTGTGCACACAGTAGGCGCTCAGTGTGTGTGAGATGGGTCACATGGGGGGATGTAAGCATCTGGACTGGGAAGGAGGAGCCTGGCTCCCCCTGGGGCTGGACAGACAGGGCACCCACCAACCCCAATGCTCATGTCCTCCAGCCACTCTCTCCCCCTGCTGGGCCGAGGTTCTCTCCCACTGACACGGTGATTCATTGTGTGGTATCATCTGCTACACAGAAACTTTTAAAAACCAGGACATATTCAGGACCAGCTCTGACTCCTTCCTTGCTCCCCTCCTCCAGTCCCCTTTCTCCAAAAATAACCCACTGGTCTCTGAGCTCCAGTTGGTCCACAATGGCTTCATCAGGGACTTGAGGTTCAGGTGGGACGGGAAACACTGGGGGTCATGGGCCATGGCTGAGACCCAGGACAGGCCCAGTCTGGAGGGAAAGAGCCCAGGAAGGGGACACGAGCAGCCCCTAGAGGCCTAGCTCAGGCCCAGCAGGGAGGAGGCTCTACCAGGGGAGAGACAGATCCCAGGGCCCGTGAGCCAGGAGTCAGGAGCTCAGTTGTGTCTATCCCGCCTTCCACACTGACTCCCGGCTTTGTGATGTGTGACTTTTTTGCTCCATGATACTAGGTGGCTTCCACCTCAAGATGTCCAGTGGACCTCAGTGGCCACGTATGTGACTAAGAATGGGCCTCGCAGGCAGCTTTTGGGGGCAGAAAGTGCACAGTTGTACCCTGCCCAAACACACAGACAGTGACACAGAGTGACAAAAGAAAAGAAAATGTTTATGGGCTATCTCAGAAACACCCACACCCAGAGGGCCACCTTAACTATGTTTGAAAGAGAAGATTTCATCATTTGCTGTGGAAGGTGAGCAGGGAGAACTTCGTCATTAACTGTCACCATTTCATTGAGATTTCAGGCTCTGACAACAGCTCAGCCCGCCGCCTAGATGCAAGTGACCAAAAAGCCACAAGATGTTATCACTCTGGGCAATGGGCCAACCTGGGAGAGGCCAGAGCACTTCACCCTGGTGAATGAGACCACACTGTGCTGCCCTGGGTCAGGTTCCAGGGGCCCTGTCCCCGTCCTCACAGAGCCCTGTCTCCTAAGCTCCTTCAGACCCCCTCAGCTCCCTAGGGCCTCACTTCAGAGTATCTGCAGTGACGTGAGAGCCTGACCAGTCCTGGAAGGAGACTGGACACAGCCTCTGGGACACTGCTGAGACCCTTGGCTGGGCACCTGCAGCCTGTCATCCTTCCCTGCTCTTGACTGGGCAGGGCACCTACAGAGCTGGCAGGACTGGGACCTTGTGAAGAGTGGCATGGACTCCAGATCCAAGTAGAACGTCCACTCTGGGTCACCTGCCCGAGGGACCCAGCACCCTGCCCAGGCTCCCTCTGGCCTGGTCTGTCCCTCTGACCAGTGCAGACTGCTGCTGGCTCTCAGCCTGTCTCCAGTTTTCCTTACAGAGGACCATATATGAGGGCGCAGCTTATGCCTGCTAAGAAAAGGAGGTAACTCTCCCTGAACCCATGCCCAATCCTGCACAGGGAACCAGGACACACAGGGCTCCCAGGTGGGGGCAAAGCTCTGAGGCGAGGCCCTGGAAAGATGGGGTTGGGGAGGGGTGCTAGCTGAGGGCTTGGGAGATGGAACCTGGGGATGGAGGATGAGAAGGGTCTACCTGGGACCTGCCCCAGGACAGCACAGATGGCATCTTTCTCCAGGGTAGGATCCCAGGTCCTCTTCCAGCTTGGTCACTTTGCCCAGAATGACTACACTTTGTAGCTTTTTGGTCACTTGCTTCTAGGGTGGGAGTGGGGCTGTTGTCAGAGCCCAGAAATCCAGACCAAAGAATCAAAGTTGATGTCCAAGTTCTCCCCTCACCCTTTCATCTGACGTGTTGAAGTGGGTGTCTGGGGGCTTCTGGGATACCTTGTGCAAGGTCCCCTCTTCTCATGTCACTGTGTATGTGTGTCTGGCCAGGACAGCATCAGGCACTTTCTGCCCCAAACAGCTGCCTGTGAAGCCCATTCTTAGTCACCTGTGTGGCCCCTGAGGTCCCACAGGACATCCTGAGATGGGAGCCACCTGGTGTCATGGAGCAAAAAAGTCACACATCACAGAGCCAGGAGCCAATGCGAAAGGCAGGACAGACACAGCTGAGCCTCAGCCATGACTCCTACTGCCCTGGGGTGAGTCTGTGCCCTTGACCTCCTGCCCTGGACTGAGCCCTCTTACCTGCTGGGGCCTCCTGGGCCTCCTGAGCCTGCTTTTCTCACCCTGTGCATGTCCTGGGCCCAGCCCTGGACCGGGCCCCTCTCTGAGCTCCCCCCCGTAACGGCCCTGGGTCTCAGCCATGGCCTCCTTTACCTCCCTCTCTAGCAGATATAATCAGGAAGGGTGGGAGGACAGGATCACCCCCAAAATCCCCCAGCTGTACATGTGTTTGCTCCCTAACACCAGTTGGCTCCCACCTCACAATGTCCTGTGGGACTTTAGGGGCTACATATGTGACTAAGAATAGGCTTCACAGGCAGCTGTTTAGGGCACAAAGTGCCTGCTGCTATCCTGGCCAGACGTACATGTGCGTGGCTCCTGTCCACTGTGGGACTCCGCTTTCTCTGTAATGATTGCAGGACCTGCTCCCTCCAAACAAGGCTGCTGTAGGGTTTGAACTCAGTTCCTCTCCCGTAAGACTTAGGGGGGGTTTCTTATCCCAGAGGGAAGTAGCGTGACCTCAGCCCACATGAAGATCTGCTACAGTAAGGAAAGATGTTTACAGCCTTGCTAGAGTTTATTTAAAATCCTTTATTCGTGACACATTTGTAGAGGACAAACATTAGGGAAGATAATTAATATTTCCTTTCATTGGGCTAGATATGAAAGAATTAAAAACAATCACTTCATGAGTAAACTGGAAATCATTCTGAGAGTATGGAGGATAATCGTACACTGTATACCTGAAACACAAGAGCAATTTTTAACTAAAAGTTATTTAACTAGAATTTTTTTAAAAAAACATTGCCAGCTCGGCGCCTGTGGCTCAAGTAGCTAAGGCGCCAGCCACATACACCTAAGGTGGCGGATTCGAATCCCCAGCCCGGGCCCGCCAAACAACAATAGTGGCTGCAACCAAGAAATGGCCAGGCGTTGTGGCAGGCACCTGTGGTCCCAGCTACTTGGGAGGCGGAGGCAGGAGACTCGCTTGAGCCCAGGAGTTGGAGGTTGCTGTGAGCGTGATGCCACAGCACTCTGCCCAGGGGGATAGCTTGAGGCTCCATCTCAAAAAAAAAAAAAAAAAACATTGCCCCTGAGCTCATTAGCTTTCCAGGTCCATGTGGGTCACCTAGACATGGGGACAGGTACTGAGCCTTTCTTGGAAGAAGGTGCTTCATTCTGCTGCTCAGCACAGGCCTCCTGCCTTCCTTGGAGACACTGAGGCCCATTCCTTAGTCTTCCTGAGGCTAGAAGGGCAGGAGAAATTGAATGGAGCAGGTGAGAGAGTGTGAAAGAAGACACAGAGAGGAGGTCTGGGGACAGTGACAAGGACAGGGATAGGAAGGAGGAACCCAAAGGGGGGTTGTAAGAAGGGAAGTGGGGGGAGCCGGATGTCCCTGGGGAGAGCAGTCCACCCTTAGGAGAATCTGAGCAGGGGGAGGGAAGGGCCCAGGGAGGGAGAGGGAGGGAGAGGGAGGGACCAGGCAGATGTGGCACCAGCCAGAGAGAGGAGGCCCCACCTGGAGGATGTCCTGCAGCTTCTTGCTCAGGGCCTGACTGTTCTTATCCAGCCCCTCCCAGGGCTGGAAGGGCCTTCCCCGATGGTCCACAAAGGTGTCCCAGCAGTGCTCAAACTCTGAGAAGGGATAAAGGAGAGGAGTCAAGCCCCTGCTGTGGGGAGGGGACCCAGCAAGCATGTATGACCCTGAGGGACAGACTGCATGTGGTCCTTCAGTGGCCTCCTTGTCATCCCTGCCCTGGGGACTTATCTGCTTCCTCAAACTCTCTCTTCCCATTGGCATCTGAGCCAGCCAGTCCTCATTCTTTCTGGAGGTCCCCAAGTCCTGCTTCACTTCCAGTCTTTCTCCCTGTCCCCTGGGACCACCTTTGTGTCCTGGATCCTCTTCCAATAGGCCCCTCCTGGGCCCCAGAGTGCAGGCAGCACCTCTGCAGACAGCAGACCTGGGCCTTCCACAGGGACGCTGACCCTTCCCTGCTTTCTGCCACCTTCCCAGGGGCCTCTCCGTGCCACCTCCCAAGGCTCCATGCTGACCTGCATGGGTCATGATGGCCATTTGGACCCCAGCATGCTGCAGGGTCTTCAGACCCTCCTCATGTCTAGTGCGCCAGTCATAGATGCGGGCAGCCAGGACTCGCAGGCTCACATGGCTGTTCTCCCTCAGGAATGCGGCCACTTCCTGGGCACAGCTGAAACAGGGGCTCCAGGAGATGAAGCAGGTGACCCTGTAGTGTTGGGCTGGGTCCAGCTGCCAAGACCTAATGAGGTCCAGGAAGCACAACTCTGCGTGACGGCCCTCAAAGCCATTTTGAAGATCTTTAGCCTAGTAAAGAAAGCAAAGTGTGAGTCACATGTCGTGACAATGGAGATTGGAGCCTCTAGCACACAATAAGAGGGGCACCCACACCTCAGTTATCCAGATGAATGAATTTTCACGCAATATTGAAAATACCAAGTTAATGCAAAATCCCAAGATGAATGAATATCATCCATGTAAACACAGACAGCCAGGACCAGTAACTGGTTTTTCCCGGCATCAGTACATTCTACAGAGCCCTGTCACTGTCTTTATTTAGAATGCTGGACTTGGCGCCCATAGCTCAGTAAGTAGGGCGCCAGCCACACACCAAGGCTGGTGGGTTCGAGCCCAGCCCAGGCCTGCTAAACGACAATGACAAGTATAACCAAAAAATAGCCAGGCGTTGTGGTGTATACCTGTAGTCCCAGCTACTCAGGAAGGTGAGGCAAGAGAATAGCTTAAGCCCAAGAGTTTTAGGTTGCTATGAGCTGTGATGCCACAGCACTCTACCCAGGCCCACATAGTGAGACTCTGTCTCAAAAAAAAAAAAAG
>NW_003852402.1:9150657-9162617 GCF_000181295.1 Otolemur garnettii | reverse complement strand
TCATGAAGTTTGTCACTAAATTTGATATTAAGTGGCTCAGCGCCTGTAGCTCAAGTGGCTAGGATGCCAACCACATACACCAGAGCTGGCAGGTTTCAATCCAAGCCAGGGCCACCAAAACAAAAATGATAGCTGCAACCAAAAAGTAGCCAGGCGTTGTGGCGGGCCCCTGTGGTCCTAGCCACTTGGGAGGTGGAGGCAAGAGAATCGTTTAAGCCGAAGAGTATGAGGTTGCTGTGAGCTGTGATGCAACAGCACTCTACCCAGGGCGACAACTTGAGACACTGTCTCACACACACAAAAAAAATGATATTAAGTAACACATTAAAAATTTCATTCTCACATGAAGATGTGATTTCTCTAATACCTGACTTTCTGGAGCACCCTCAAACATTGCACCTGAGATCAGAGCCTTAGGGGGACCCTCACCCAGGCCCTGCTGTGCAGGGAGGAGCTGCAGAGCGGGGTGGAGGGAAGAACCCCAAGGTCATTGGCCTGATGCCCATTACCTCTTTCATGGGGTAATGACCCGTTATCTCTCTATTCCTGCCTACATATCTGCAGCAATCATTCTAGAAGCTTCTACTCTGTGACTCATCCTGTGCTGGGCCCAAGAGAGATATAGAAACAAACCAAAAGGGCTCCCTGTGCACAAGTGAGAGGAACAACAGGCTCAGGCAGGACGCACCCCAGAGTCCTTGGATCATGGGGTGGTTGTCAATATTATTGCCCATAGAATTAAGGAAATTTGCCCAAACTGCAGAGTGAAGGACATTCAACAACACACTGGGAGCTAGTCATGCTAAAGACACCAGAGCGGAGAAGACAGTGGGTGGGATGTGACTTGGTCAGTCCCTGCTCTTCCCCTGAGGCTTGGCCTCCCTGGCACCCTGACAGAGCCTGTTTCTAGGCCAGACTCTCAGGATGGCCTCTCCTGCCCCCTGTTCCACCTCTGTCTCTCTTCGCCAGAAGTAGACCAGGAGCAAACACTGAGAACCTTTGCCTATGAAGTCAGGTTGGCTTGAGTCCTCAAATGGAACCTTCTATAGATGTTCCCGTGAGAGGTGCTGCTATGAGGGGTCCTGGGCAGGGTCCTGAGAAGCCATGTGAGTGTTAGGCCAATCTGACACCAACGGGCCCTGGGACAGACCCTTACCTCTGCCTTACACCCTCAGATCATAGCAGGAGGGAGTGGCTGAGCCTTAGACCTATGGATAACATTGAGTTCATGGTAGTAGGCCCTGGAACAAGTGGCTAGTTAATGATATGTGGCTTGAAGCCACCTACCATGGAGAATCACTTGAAGCCAAAGCCACCTACCTCATTTTAGGGCCGATCAGCAGAGGCTGTGGAAAGCATAGTTAACAGAAACTCTGGGGGCATCAGATGCATACCCAAGAAGCTTCTAGGAATAAATGTCCCTGGACTGGAGAGGCCCTGTCTGGATGTGGGTGGCTGGGCTGCTTGCCTTGTTTTGCAGGAAGCCCTTGTACTGGTTCTGAGGGACCCAGGAGTCACCATCCAGGAGCTCCACCTTGTGACACAGGTAGGTCTGGTGCTGCCCAAGGACTGAAGGGTCGTTTGTGAAGTTGTACATGAATGTGTCTGGATCCATCAGGTGTCTGTGGACAAGAGTGGGGAATGCTCATGGACAGAAGACTCCTCCTGGGACCACCCACATCACTCACTTTGCACCCTACATCCCTCTGCGGTTCCCCACATCCTAGGGCACCTGTTAGAAAAGCTTCCACTCACTTGCCGCAGCCTCCAACCCTCCCTCTCGGACCCCTACAGCCTCACTGCAGAGACAGCACAGCCCGGGGGGCACCCTTGGTCTTGTCAGGGTCTCACCAGGATCAGGGCAGTGAGCTGACATGTTCTGGGGAGGTCCTGCCCCTCCCCCCCCGGGCAGGGCTGTGCCTGGTCCCCTGGCCTCTCCATATGCCCTGTCCCGGCTCTGCCAGCTCAAGGTGGAGTCACTGGGGCTTCTCCTCCTGTCTGTAGGGTTGACTCAAGACACATCTGCCTCAGGGCAGGACACTCCTGAGTGAGTCCATCAGGGAAAGGAGAGGAAAAAGAAAGGCAGGAAAACTCCACTCTGAACCTTTAGCCTTCCATTGTCACACTGATGAAAAATGACAAGTGCTCTGTTGCCTAAATACCTGTTACTTCCTACAGTTTAAACCCGAAGGTCTGCAAAGCTCCTTTCCTTACTACAGTCAAGTAGAGATGACCCTTCCTTTCCTGGAGGGCCAAGGGCAATTGTGGGATGACACTTTTGCATCTGGAAGAGAACTCTTCCTAGTGCCCTTTTGCGGTCCTGCGAGCAGGCAGCACGCGGCCCCAGGTTCACCTGCATCCCACTTGGAGCAGCACAGACCCTTCCCTGTGCCTGTGTCTCATGCTTCTCTGCAGAGATCTTTGGGTGGAAGCAAAGAAACAGCGCAGCTGACCAGACAGACACTGGACTGTGTGGAAACAGGTGCTCATGGGGTTGCAGGAAGAGCCGGACAGCAAAGCTGTGCAAAGAACAAGAGGCCTGTTGCTCCAGAGACCCTGGGAGGAGAAACCAAGGACCATCCTTCCAGGCTTTAGCCCTGAGGAAAGAGCTCTCTAGAAGTTTTCTCCCTGTCCATTACTCCCTTCAAGGCAGGGGTCAGATGGCTGAACCTGATCCCAACCCTCCCTTGTCCTTGGTGGGCACCTGGATGACAGATGACAGTTCTGAGTGTCCAGCGATGTCTGTGGTCAGGCAGATTGTGGGTCCCCTGAGGGAATGGAAGCTCTGTTGTGGCCACAAGCAGGCACAGATGCCAGGTCTTGGTCACAGTGATGTGTCTCTAGCCTGTCCTTTCTTGTTTACTTCCTTGTTGCCTCTGTTTTCCCAGTGGCAGTCACCTCTTTGATCACTGAATACTCCTTTCCTCCCTACAAACCCTGCCCACTGGCACCCTCCTGCCTCTGCAGGGAGGCTGACCAGGCCAGCTGACAGCTGTCACCCAGGGCTGTCCCTTAATCACCCCAGGGTGCGGCCCTGGTTCCCTGGATACCCAGCACCTTCCCTGTGAGAGTCCGCCCTATCTATTGGACTGTGTCCTCAGCAAGAGTGTGGGAACAATCCTGAGGTAAGGGCCCCGTGCCCAGACGCGTCCCCTGCTGCACTTGCCCTTCCAGAGCCTGCTGTGGACTTGTCACCCGGCAAAGCTCCCTGAGAAGGGGGTGCGGGGCTCTGCTGTCTTCCAGCATCCTGGCAGCTGCCTAGAAATGCCACCTCACCCTCGTGCTCAGAGGTTCTGTGTTCCTCTGTGATCTTTAAAAATCGTCACTGTGCTGAACCGGCACAAAGCCGCACATCCATGTGCACTGATGAGGGGACCACAGGAAGCTGCTCCTCTAGAGGACACCCGGTCAGTCACCTGCAATGTCAGGGATTCCGTCCGACGTTCCAGTCTTCTGTTTGCCTCGCCCTGGCCTTTTAATGTTGAAGGTTTCCGTTTTCATCATCCCTGAGAATTTCCCCATGTTGTTCCTTGAACTATGGCCTTCGCTTTGAAAATGATCCCTCCTTCCCTAAGTCCTTTACTTTTTTTTTTTTTTTTTTTTTTTGAGACGGAGCCTCAAGCTATCCCCCTGGGTAGAGTGCCATGGCATCATGCTCACAGCAACCTCCAACTCCTGGGCTCAAGCGAGTCTCCTGCCTCAGCCTCCCAAGTAGCTGGGACTACAGGCGCCCACCACAACGCCCGGCCATTTTTTGGTTGCAGCCGTCATTGTTGTTTGGCGGGCCCGGGCTGGGGATTCGAACCTGCCACCTTAGGTGTATGTGGCTGGCGCCTTAGCCGCTTGAGCCACAGGCGCCGAGCCAAGTCCTTTACTTTGGATGTAGCGCCTCTGCCTTCTTTGGATTTGTATTCAGAGGTATTTGTGTCCTTTGTGGTATGTGTCACTTTTAGAGTCCTCGTGTTGGTTAATGTTCCAGGAGACCTCTTGCCTTGATCCAATCTTCTTGCCTATGTTGTATGAGTAGATGTGACAGTCTGAGGAGCACTGAGGACAGTCCCCCGACAGACTGAGTGCTCAGTAGCACCAGCCACACCCTGGCTATTGTCCCACTGGTATTGAGAGCCCAGGGGGAAGCCAGGCACATGGTTCCCAGGTCTTCACATTCACCCCTCTTGGCTTTTAAGTCAACAAACACACCTCATGCTCGCACTGTGGGCAAAGCTCTGGGCTTGAGTAGAGCCAAGAGGGGTCCAGAACCCACACAGCCCAATATGTCCCCTGCAGGAACTCAGAGCTGAGCCTCAGACTCCAGGCTCTTACATGTAGACGTGAGAAGCACATGGAGCTGGACCCTCCCTGCCCCAGTGTCTCAGTCCTACACACAGGGACAAACCCTGCCAGGAAAGGTCAGGTTACTTGTTTCCAGGTCCAAGATGAGATGAATTGGAAAGAGCTGCAGGAATCCAAAAGGAAAAGGCAGGTCTTCTGGAGAAAGCCTCATAGAGCTGGGAAGAGGTGCCTATGTAGCCAGACGTGCCCTGGGGGAACTGCCAATGGGGCAGGTGCTGCTGCAGCGGGAACCTGGCTCAGCTGGCCAGTGGGGATGATGCCCACCCAAGAGGGACGCTGTGGCCTTAGGGCCTCCCTGTGTGGATGAAGTGTCCCCAGTCCAGCCTCACTGTCTGCCTTTCCTTCCTTTTATCCCCACTACCCTGTCCCTGTTCTGCTCCTCCACCTAAATAGGGCGGCCACGGTTACAAAATGAAAATATAGGTTGGGCACTGTGGCTCACACCAAGTAATCCTGTCACTCTGGGAGGCACAGGAGTTTGAGACCAGCCAGAGTAGGAGTAAGACCCCATCTCTACTAAAAAAGAAAAACTAACCAGGTGTTGTGGCAAATGCCTGAAGTTCCAGCTCTTGGGAGGCTGAAGTAGGAGGATCACCTGAGCCTAAGAATTTGACTATGACCCACACTACTCAGGGCGACAGAATGAGATTCTGTCTCAAAAAAAAAAAAAAAAATAGAAAATACAGGCTACCAGCTATTTTTTGGTTGGTGAAGTTCCAAATGAGTTGCCATAACTAGTGTTAAAATTCCAACTTGCCTGGGCATGTGGTGTTTCCTCGTTGACAAACCCCATATGAAGCCCTGGTGTCCGACCTTCTGACATCAGTGACCACAGATCTTGCTGCTTTAGGGACTTCCAAGATGTGACCACAATACCTCCCCCCTTGCTGGAGCTCCTCCTCCAGCTCCCAGGTGACTCATGGCTCTGTCCCTCACTCTGGGCCTTCTCCAGCCCTCAGCCCTCTGCCCTAGAGGACACCATGTCCTGCTCAGGTCCTGGGTTCCTTTTGCCCTGACATCTCCCAGTCTGTCTCACAGGCCTGGTGGCCACCCTAGGACTCCTGAGCAGGAAATACTAGCTCGGCCTGACATCCTGTCCCACCCTTGTGTATCCCCTAATGGAGCTCTGCCTAGTGTAGTGGTTCTCAACCTATTGGTCGTGACCCCTTTGTAACAATGAAAATATATCCTGCCTATCAGATATTTATATGACAATTCATAACAGTAGCAAAATTACAGTTACGAAGTAGCAATGAAAATAATTTTATGGTTAGGGGTCACCACAACATGAGGAACTGTATTAAAGGATCACGGCATTAGGAAGGTTGAGAACCACTGACCTAGTGTGTCCTGGGGGAAATCCCAATGACAGCTCCGGTGCACTTAGACTCGGGGTGAACCTGGGCTCTCCACCGCCCACCTGCGTGTTCTCAGGACAAGGACACAAGACTCCACATAGCAAAATGGTGCTGGGAACCATTCCCTGCTGCTGGTATTTGGTGACGTGGGATGGGATTGGGTATGGAAAGGGCTCAGCCAGGGTGGGAGACCTGGCTAGTTGGCAGCAAATGGTAGATGTTCACTGAAAGGCACTTGGGGACAATCCCCCGTGAAGCCATCTTCACTCACTGGGGTGCAGCTTATCATCTCCAGGGAGGTGCTGGCTCCCTCCACACCTGCCCCGGGAGGTAGGAGGAGACCCAGGACTGGGGCTCCTGGCTGAAAGCCCAGGGCTGGAAACCACAGCGGGACCCCAGAGCTATCGGGTAGGCCCAGAGAGAGGGTCAGGAGGAGAGGAGGGTCACCACGGGTTTAAGGCTAAGAGGAGGGAGCCCCCAGACAGCTGGCAGAGGAGGCTCAGAAGCAGAGATGCCCTGAGGAGCCTGAGGTACCTGGGCCTTGGTGCTGGGCTGAACTGCACGTCCTGTCCGGTGACAGTTCCTGGGTCTGGTGCCTCCTGCTTCTGGGAGTGGCACAGGGTAGGATGATGTGATCCTCACTGACACCCTCTTAGTACTTGGGAACTTTATATATTGTAGGTGTCTTAGGAAGTGACCCGAAAGCTGCTGACTCAGTGGTGCTGTGCCCCACCCTTTCCCAAACTCAGGCCATGCATGCCACCCGCATCACGGTCACAGAACAAGCTTTTCTGCCTAGTCAGGCCAGCTTTGGCTTTGATTTCCCCACTCCTTAACAGTCCTACCAGGAAGCTATGGATGACATTGGGTGAAAGAAGCTCTCATCACAATTTGGTCATTTTGGGCATCAGGAGCTGGAAGGCAGGAGAACAGGGCACATGTGGGAGGACATGAGTCCACATGCTGGAGGAAGGTCCCACAGGCCCTAGTGTTCCCAGAAGTTGGGCTTCAACGCAGCTGATCCCACATCCCCCACAGTGGCCTACCCAGGCCCTGCCTGGTCCTGGCTCCCGGGGTCCTGCTGCATCCAGGGACCTACTTGGAGTCCTGCACTTGGAGGAGGGCATCTGCCCTAAGAGGAGGATTGGGACCTTCATCCACGCTCAGGGAAGGGAAGGGACACATGAGTGCTGAGCCTTCCTCTGCCTGTCGATCACAAATGAGAGCAAGGAGTATTTCTATCCCCATGACTGAGAGGACACAATAGAGGCTCAAAGAGGTACTGAGACCTGCCCAGGGCCCCAGGGAGCAGATGGATTCAGGGACACATACCCAAAAGAAGGGCCACCCCTGTGATCTTTCCTCATACTCCAGGCACTCAAAAATGGGAGGAAGTTGTCTTCTTGTCCCAAGCCAGCCCCTGAGTCCTAGCTACAGGCTCGTCCCATCATTCCTTGGGTCTTCTTGCTAGGCCCAGCACACTTTCTGCTGGAGGGGCTGGTAGCGTGGACCCCATGGGACAGCCCCATGTTCCTGACAGCCCTGTCCTGGCCAGCTGTCTCATGCAGGGGGAGACCATATCATGGGGACACTCCCATGCTGGATGCCACACTGAGCAAGGGGCTCTTTACCACTAAAGTCTGCCAGTCACTGTCTTCAGGAAGAAACTTCACCAGTGTCTCCTACATTTACTGGTGGCCACCACTCCTCATAGACAGTTGGGAGTGTGCTCCACCCCTCTGCTGTGAGGGCACCTCCTGTCTCTCCACTCCCAGACCTTGATCCCCTCTGCACAAGAGGACATGCTCTGGATGGTGTCAGCCCCATTTGTGTCTCAGGTGGCAATCCTATGGACTCATCCTGGCATGTGTCAGGGCGTGTGTCTGACCAGAACCCACATCCCTGCACACCTGCTGCAAGGTACAGCCATCAGAGCTCCCTGCCCATGTCTCCAACAGGCCTGAAGGGGTGTCACACCACCCCAGGCAGTTCTACCCCAGCCCCTAGTTACTAAGGCTAGAAAGTGTTTCTGAATCCATGAGGGCAGGAGCGGGTCATAGACAGCCTGAGCTGCCAGTTCAGGGTGCATGAGGTGTGGGGGCTCTGGCTACATAGGCCCTTGCCCAGGGGGAAATCCCCTACCCTTCTTAGTTGGCTCCTGCTGCCCAGAGGGACAGCCTCTGCCCAACCAGCTTTGTTTGCCCCCAGCAAACGTGTCCTAGAGCCTCTGCCACCACAACCCTCCCTGAGCTGTCTGGGGGGAGACCCAGGAAGGCTCCCCCCAGGGGACAGCTATTTGCTTGCCCTCCCTGGGGACTCCCTCCTGCCAGCCTGGCTCCTCAGCCCAAGCTCTGGGGTGTCTCCCACCCACCAGTCCTCCGCATGTCCTCCTTCCTCGCTGCCCCTGCCCCTAGCCTAGCCAAGCCCCCTTGGAACCATGACCCCAACCTTGCCTCCCCCTCTCTATCCAGACAGCCCCTGCTGTGCAGAGTGTCCCTGCCACTGACAAGGACACTTCCCGCTGACTTTCCAATAGACATGGGGCTCAGGGAGCCTTCTCCCCTGAAGAGCACTGGGGGTGTTGGCGTGACAGCATATCTGCCCTTCTCCCACAGGGAGACAGCCTCAGGATGCAGAGACGCCAGCTCAGGGAGGGTAGAGGGGGCCACATGGACCCAAGAGCTCAGAAAGACAGGCTGGCCCAGGGACCTGGAGGTTGGGTGGGGCAGGGGCAGCTGGGAGCTTCACCTCAGGGTGCCCTTCCACTTCTACTGTCCTCCCCTACCCTGCCAGGACCCCATGAGCTGTGGATGGCTTGACCTCAGGTCCACCTCTGAAAAAGACCTGACCCTGGACCTGGGACCAGCAGCAGCCAGGGCCCAGGAATGCTGGGCTATCCACTCACGTCCCTGCCCCCAGCCACCTCCTATCTGTACTCCTCTTCGCACACATAGAACCTGCTTCCCAGGGGGGTCTTTCCAGAAACCTGTTCTTGGGTTACACTTTTATCCCAAGACAACCTGCTTGGCCCTGGTTGATATCCTGGGACAAGCCTGAAAGGAGAGAGAAGACTCCCAGTGAGTCTGCAGGGGGCTCTGCCCTCAGACCCCTCAGGGGCCAGGCTGGTCTCTGCAGTGAGCTCCCTCCCCAGCCAGGGCTCTGCCTGGACCCTGAGGTGTGCTGGGGGCGGAGGACTTGGCTGGGCCTGGGGAGAGGGGGGGAGGATCAGTGTGAGTGACCAGCTGCCCTCACTGACACCTGCTCTTCACTCTCCACAGCAGCACAGTGCTCACCTGTAGCTCAGGTGCCCTGTGAGTGAGTCACTGACAGGTATGTCCCTGTTTCTCTCTACCCCCACACACCAAAAGGTCAGATTCTTCTACCGTCACTCCTCTACTCCACAATGTCACATCTGTAACTCTTCTTATTTGATGAGAGATGACCTTGCAGTAAAATGTTTACTCCCAAGCCAAGAGAGGGGCCAGGACCTCACCCTTACCTGGGGGTGGCAGGTCACCTGAGCTTCTGGCTCCCACGTGCCAGCACAGGGTGACCCATACAGGAGTGGGTGGCGATTTCACTCCAGGCCCTGGATACAGCAGCTTTCAGAAGCACCACAGGGAAGTGCAGGGAAAGGACTGCTGTGCCCCCTTTTCCATATGTGCCCCCCATCAGCACAGATGTCCCCTGTCCATTAGAACCTGATTCTCCTGGTGGCCAAAGGCCCAGACACACCTGGCCTCTCCTGGAGAACATGCTGCCGGAGGAGAGTGGGATTCTGTGGGGGCATCAATAGAGCCTCATGGTGAACTCTGGACCCCACATCAATGCTGGACTCCCCAGAGTGACTGTGACTCCTGAGGTGACAGCATGCCCCTTCCTTGTGTCCACTGCTAGGAAGATGGAAGAAAATCCTGCCCTTTGCTGGGAATAACAGCCTCCCCCTGCACCCCACCACTGCCTCTGGAATGTTGGATGAAAATGCAGATAGTCCTACATCCTGCTGGAGTTTCCACTAGAGTGGAGGATGGGTCTGAGAGTAAGGAAGGCACGGGGTTCTCGTGCTGAGGTCAGGGTATGTTCTGGGAGATTCCCTTCTCAGCAGATGCGACTGGGCCTGGAACCCAGTGAGTCACTGGTGCTGTTTCCCTCCCCTTTCTAAACACTGGACTTGGCATGGCACCCACATTGGTGTCACAGAATAGGGAAGTTCTCTGCCACGACACACCCTTTAGGTTCTCCACACAGCTTCAGTTTTGTTTTCTCGGCTGTGACATCAGCCCCACGTGGATGTTTGTGGACTCACGAAGGTCAGACTGAGTTTTACAGAGCAGAGAGCTGAGCCCACCACCATTCTGCAGACCTGTGTGACGACAGCCAGGGCCTTGGATTAACACGCCTAAAGCACATTGGACAACAAGCCACCCAGAGCTCAATGCTCTGCGACACATTGTCAAAGCGGCATATGGACCAGGGCTCAGAGAAGAGAGGCAAGAGGGCTGGTGGGTCTCGTCTCCAGCCAAGAGGGAGGCCAGGACCCTGCCCTGCCTGAGGGTGGACAGGGGCAGCCATCGTCTGGGCTTCTGGTTCCCACATACCAGCACAGGGTAACCCAGACATGAATAACAGTTTCACCAGCCTGGATACAGCAGCTTTTAGATGTGCCTCTGCCTAGAAGTTTCGAGAGAGCCCCCCAGGAACTGCTATGGCTCCCTGTAGATGCCCCTGCCACATGTCCTTCTGTCCACTGGAGAATTAATCTCTTGGAGCAGCAAAGCCCTAGCCATCACGGGCCCCTTCCTGGTCCACTGGCAGCCTGATAGAGAAGGCAGGATACTGTAAAGGCATCACTAGAGCCTAATAGAGAACTCTTCATCAGGACATCAGGACATGGGGCAGCACTGGGCCCTTACCCAGGGGTCATGGCTGAGACCCAGGGAGGGGCCAAAAGGTGGGGAAGGAGCCCAACTATAAGCCAGGTCCAGGGCTGGCCCAGCACAGGGGGAGGGGGAGAGGAGCAGCCCCGGAAGCCCAGCTAAGGCCCAGCAGGGAGGGGAGCTCAGCACATAGGAAGAGGTCAGGGGCAGAGACTGACAGCAGGGGCAGGGCAGCAGGGGTGAGGGCTGAGGCTCACCTGTGTCTGTCCTGCCTCCTGCACTGGTTTCTGGCTCTAGGATATGTGGCTTTTTTTGCTTGATGACAGTAGGAAGCTCCCATCACAGTATATTCTGTAGGACCCCAGGGGCTACACATGTGACAAAGAATGGGCTTCACAGGCAGCTGTTCAGGGCAGAAAATGTGCAGTGCTGTCCTGGCCAGACAGAACCACAGACACACACAGTGACATGAGATTAGAGGACCTTCCACAAGATGCCCCATACTTCCCAGACACCCACTCCAACATGTCACACAGAAGGATACATGAGTGGAGAACTTGGATCAACCCTGATCCTTTGATCTGAATTTCTGGGCTCTGACAACAGCCCCACCTGCATCCTAGAAGCAAGTGACCAAAAAGCTACAAAGTGTAGTCATTCTGGGCAAAGGAGCTGAGCTGGAAGAGGACCTGGGACCCTGCTCTGGAGAAAGATGCCATCTGTGCTATCCTGGGGCAGGTAGCAGGACCCTTCTCCTCCTCCATATTCCACCTCCCAAGTCCTCACCTGGGCAGGGTGCTGGTTCCCTCTGGGGCTAGAGTGGACATTCTGCTTTGGTCTGGGTCTATGCTGCTTTACACGAGGTCCCAGCTCTACCAGTTCTATGGACTTTGCCCAGCCTAGAGCAGGGAGGAAGAACAGGTTGCCAGTGCCCCACTCAGGGTCTCAGCAGTGTCCCAGGAGCTGTGTGCTATCCCCTCACAGCACCTGTGAAGCTCCCAGGTCATGGCGATACTCTGAAGTGAGGCCCTAGGGAGCTGAGGGGGTCCGGGGAGGAGCTCGGGAAACAGGGCTCTGTGAAGACGGGGACGGGGCCCTTGGAACCTGACCCAGGGCAGCACAGAGTGGTCTCTTTCACCAGAGTGAAGTGCTCTGTCCTCTCCCAGGTTGGCCTATTGCCCAGAGTGAGAATATCTGTGGCTATTTGGTCCATTGAGTCTGGGATGGAGGCTCGACTGTTGTCAGAGCCTGAAATCACAATCAAATGGGAACACTTAATGATGATGTTTTCTCTGCTTTCCCTTGTGTCAAACAATGAAATCTTCTTTTTTTTTTTTTTTTTTTTGAGACAGAGTCTCACTATGTTGCCCTT
>NW_003852402.1:9133280-9150541 GCF_000181295.1 Otolemur garnettii | reverse complement strand
TGCCACAACGCCCAGCTAATTTTTGGTTGTTGTTGTCATTGTTACTTAGTAGGCCCAGGCTGGGCTCGAACCTGCCACCTTCGGTGCATGTGGCCGGCACCCTACTCACTGAGCTACGGGCGCTGAGCCTAAAATCTTCTTTTTCGAACATAGTTAAGGGGGTGCTCTGGCAGTGGATGTTTCCTGAGTATTGAATAAAAATTTCCTTTTTCTTTTGTCACTCTGTCACTGTGTGTGTGTGTTTGTCTGGGCCAGGGTACCAGTGTGCACTTTCGGACGAAAAAGCTGCCTATGAGGTATGAGTCACATATGTGGCCCTTGAGGTCCCAAAAGCCATCTTGAGGGAGGAGCCACCTGCTGTCATAGAGCAAAATAGCCCGATTCAGACAACAAGGAACCAGTGCCAAAGATAGGACAGACACACTGAGCCACAACCCTAACCCCTAGTGCCCTGGCCCTGATATCTATCTCTGCCCCTGATCTCCTGGCCTGGGCCAAGCTCCCTTCCTTGCTGGGGCTGAGCTGGACCTCCTGGGGCTGCTCTTCTCCCCCTTTCTTTTGCAAGGCCAGCCCTGGACTTGGCCCCTCCCTGGGCTTCTTCCCAGCAATGGCCCTGTCCTGGCTCTCACCCATGGCCTCCTCAGGCTCCCTCTCTAAGAGTGAGCTCAGGAAGAGTAGGGGGACAGCACATCCCTGATGTCCCCCGACTGCACACATGTGTGGTTCCTGGACACTTTCTCTGTAACGATTGCAGGACCTGCTCCCTCCAAACACGGCTACAGTAGGGTTTGAACTCAGTTCCTCTCCTGTAAGGCTTAGGGAGATTTTCTTATCCCAGAGGGTAGTATGACCTCAGCCCACATGAAGATCCACTACAGTAAAGAAAGACGTTTACAGCCTTGCTAGAGTTTATTTAAAATCCTTTATTCATAATACATTCATAGAGGACAAACATTAGGGAAGATAATTAATATTTCCTTTCATTGGGCTAGAAATGAAAGAATTAAAAACAATCACTTCATTTGTAAACTGGAAACCATTCTGAGAGTATTGAGGATAATTGTATCCCATATACCTGAAACACAAGATCAATTTTCTTTTCTTTTTTTTTTTTTTTTTGAGACAGAGTCTCACTAGGTTGCTCTTGGTAGAGTGCTGTGGCGTCACAGCTCACAGCAACCTCAAACTTTTGAGCTTAAGCGATTCTCTTGCTTCAGTTTCCAAAGTAGCTGGGACTACAGGTGCCTGCCACAACATCCGGCTATTTTTATTTATTTATTTATTTTTTGATATTTGTTTATTTCTTTATTTTGAGACAGAGTTTCACTTTGTTGCCCTTGGAGGAGAGATTTTGGGCTTAAGCGATTCTCTTGCCTCCGCCTCCCAAATAGCTGGAACTGCAGGTGCCCACCACAATGCCCAGCTATTTTTTGGTTGTAGTTCTCATTGTTGTTTGGCAGGCCCAGGCTGGGTTCAAACCAGCCAGCTCTGGTGTATGTGGTTGATGCCCTAGCCACTGAGCTACAGCCGCTCAGCCACAAGATCAATTATCAACTAAAAGTTATTTAACTGGGATTTCTAAAAAATATATTGCTCCATGAGCTCATTGGCTTTGCTGGTCTGTGTGGGTCATCTAGAAGTGGGGACAGGCACTGAGCCTTTCTTGGAAGAAGGTGCATGGTTCTGCCACTCAGCACAAGCCTCCTCCATTCCTTGGAAACACTGAGGCCTGGCCCTCAGTTTTCCTGAGCCTAGAGGGCAGGAGAAATTGAATGGAGCTGAGGGTGAAAGAGTGGGAAAGATGACAGAGAGGAGGTCTAGGGACTGGGACAAGGACAGGGACAAGAAGGCGGGGCCCAGCAGGCAATAGAGAAGAGGGAGGTTGTGAGAAGGGAAGGGAGGGAGGGAGCTGGATGCCCCTGGGGGGAGCAGGCCACCCTTAGGAGAATCTAAGCAGGGGGAGGCAAGGGCCCAGGGAGGGAGAGGGAGGAACCAGGCAGATGTGGCACCAGCCAGAGGGACGAGGCCCCACCTGGAGGATGTCCTGCAGCCTCCTGCTCAGGGCCTGGCTTTCCTCTTGCAGCCCCTGCCAGGGCTGGAAGGGCCTTCCCTGGTGGTCCACAAAGGTGTCCCAGCAGTGCTCAAACTCTGAGAAGGGACAGGGAAGAGGAGTCAAGCCCCTGCTGTGGGGAGGGGACCCAGCAAGCATGTATGACCCTGAGGGACAGACTCTGCACGTGGTCCTTCAGTGCCCTTTGTCATCCCTGCCCTGGGGACTTTTCTGCTTCCTCAGACTCTTTCTTCCTTTGGCATCTGAGCCAGCCCAGTCCTCATTCTTTCTGGAGGCCCCCAAGTCCCGCTTTACTTCCAGCCGCCCTCTTTGTCCCCTGGGACCACTGTCCTGTCCTGGACTCACCCTCCTCTCCTGGACCTTCTTCTAATAGGCCCCACCTGGGCCCCAGAGTACAACCAGCACCTCTGCAGGCAGCAGACTGGGGCCTTCTGCAGGGACACTGACTCTACCCCATTTTCTGTCACCTCCCTGGGGCCTCTCCCTGCAACCTCCCAAAGCTCCATGCTGACCTGTGGGGCTCATGATGGCCACTTGGGCTCCAGCACCCTGCAGGGCCTTCAGCCCCTCCTCATGTCCAGGGTGGTAGTCATAGATGCGGGCAGCCAGGACTCGCAGGCTCACATGGCTGTTCTCCCTCAGGAACGCAGCCACTTCTTGGGCACAGCTGAAACAGGGGCTCCAGGAGATGAAGCAGGTGACCCTGTAGTGTTTGGCTGGGTCCAGCTGCCAAGACCTAATGAGGTCCAGGAAGCACAACTCTGCGTGACGGCCCTTAGAGCCATTTCGTCGATCCTTAGCCTAGTAAAGAAAAGAAAGTGTGAGTCATTTGTCATGAACAGGGTGGGGGACCTGGATCAGGCTGAGGCTGAGGGCCTCCAGCACAAAATGAGAGGGGTGCCCACACCTCAGTTATTGAGATGAGTGAATTTTCATGTAACATTGAAAATATCAAGGCCAGGAGCAGTGGCTCATGCCTGTAATCCTTGCACTCTGGGAGCTCAAGTGGATTGCTTGAGCTCCCGAGTTTGAGACCAGTCTGAGCAAAAGTGAGACCCCATCTCTACTAAAAGTAGAAAAGCTGAGGCAAGAGGATCAATTGAGCCTGAGTCGGAGGTTGCTATGAGCTATGATGCCAAGGCACTCTACCCAGGGCGACAGCTTGAGACTCTGTCTAAAAAAAAAAAGGAAAAGGAAAAAGAAAATATCAGTGGCACCATAGCTCAGTGGGTAGGGCACCAGTCACATACACTGAGGCTGGCAGGTTTGAGCCTGGCCTGGGCCTGCAAAACTACAATGACAACTGCAACCAAAAATAGCCGGGCGCTCTGGCCGGTACCTGTAGTCCCAGCTACTCGGGAGGCTGAAGCAAAAGAATCACATGAGCCCAAGAGTTTGAGGTTGCTGTAAGCTGTGATGCCATAGCACTTGACCAAGGGCAGCATAGTGAGACTCTGTCTCAAAGAAAAAAAGAAAATTATAAGATAATGCAAAATTCCAAGATGAATGAATATCACTTATGTAAACACAGATAGCCCAGGACTGGTGACAGTGTTTTTTCTCAGTTCCAGTACATTCTGCAGAGACCTCTCAGTATCTGTCTTTATTTAGAATGCTGATGTTTTGCCCATCAGGAAGTTTTGGAACTAAATTTGATATTAAGTAATACTTTCAATATTTCAATCCTGATGTGATTTCTCACATGCCTGAGTTTCTGGAGCACCCTCAAACTTAGCACCCAAGGTTGGAACCTAGGGAAGCTCACCCAGACCCAGGTGTGCATGGAGGGGCTGCAGAGCTGGTGAAGGAAGAGGGTTCGGCTGAGTCCCAAAGTCACTGGCTTGATGCCTGGCAGCTGACTGAGTCTCCTTCGTGGGGTAGTGGCCCCTTATCTGTCTACTCCCTCACCCCACCTCCATATCGACAGCAATTGTTCTGGAAGCGGCGATTCTGTGACTCACCCTGTGCTGGGCCCAAGAGAGATATAGAAACAAACCAAAAGGGCTCCCTGGGCACAAGTGAGAGGGACAAGGGGCTCAGGCAGGACGCACCCCAGAGTCCTTGGGTCATGGGGTGATTGTCACTGTTGGAGATTTGCCCCAACAGCAGTGAAGGACATTCAACAACACGCTGGGAACTGGTCATGCTGAGGACACCAGAGCAGAGAGGACAGTGGGTGGGATGTGACTTGGCCAGTCCCTACTCCTCCCTGATGCTTGGCCTCCCTGTCACCCTGACAGGGACCTTCTTGTGGGCTCCATCCGGGTAATAGACTCTCAGGACGGCCTCTCTTGCCCCTTGTCCCACCTCAGTCTCTCTTCCCCAGGATTAGGCCAGGAGCAGGCACCAGGAATCTTGGTCTGTGAAGTCAGGTCAGCCTGATTCCTCTATAGATGTTCCTGTGGGAGCTGCTGTCATGAGGGGTCCTAGGCAGGGTCCTTGGAGCCACAGAGGTGTCAGGCAGATCTGATACCCGACAGAGGTGTTGGGCTCTGGGGCGGACCCTTTCCATCTGCCCTGAGCCCCTAAGAGCATAGTGGGAGAGGGTGGCCGAGCACTGGACAGAGGGATGACACTGGACCTGTGGTGCCGGGGCTTGGAACATGTGGCCAGATGATGACAAAGCTAACAATTGCCAACCATGGTGCATCTGGTGAAGCCAAAGTGTCCCATCTCATCCCAGAGCAGAGCAGTAGCACCCAAGGGGACCACAGGGGACAGAAACTCTGGGGGCAGCACATGTACCTTCTGCCCATGAAGGCTGGGACTGGGGAGGCCCTGCCTGGATGCAGTGCCTGGCTGGTTACCTGGTTACGCAGGAAGCCCTTGTACTGGTTCTGAGGGACCCAGGAGTCACCATCCAGGAGCTCCACCTTGTGACACAGGTAGGTCTGGTGCTGCCCAAAGACTGAAGGGTCGTTTGTGAAGTTGTGCATGAATGTGTCTGGATCCATCAGGTGTCTGTGGACAGAGTGGGGAATGCTCATGGACAGAGGCTCCTCCTGGGACCACTCCCCTACATCTGACATTCTCACCCTGTAGCCACATCTTTCCCCTACAACCCACTTCCTCCCCTGCACCCTACATCCCTCTGCGGTTCCCCACATCCTAGGGCACCTGTTAGAAAAGCTTCCACTCACTTGCCGCAGCCTCCAACCCTCCCTCTCGGACCCCTACAGCCTCACTGCAGAGACAGCACAGCCCGGGGGGCACCCTTGGTCTTGTCAGGGTCTCACCAGGATCAGGGCAGTGAGCTGACATGTTCTGGGGAGGTCCTGCCCCTCCCCCCCCGGGCAGGGCTGTGCCTGGTCCCCTGGCCTCTCCATATGCCCTGTCCCGGCTCTGCCAGCTCAAGGTGGAGTCACTGGGGCTTCTCCTCCTGTCTGTAGGGTTGACTCAAGACACATCTGCCTCAGGGCAGGACACTCCTGAGTGAGTCCATCAGGGAAAGGAGAGGAAAAAGAAAGGCAGGAAAACTCCACTCTGAACCTTTAGCCTTCCATTGTCACACTGATGAAAAATGACAAGTGCTCTGTTGCCTAAATACCTGTTACTTCCTACAGTTTAAACCCGAAGGTCTGCAAAGCTCCTTTCCTTACTACAGTCAAGTAGAGATGACCCTTCCTTTCCTGGAGGGCCAAGGGCAATTGTGGGATGACACTTTTGCATCTGGAAGAGAACTCTTCCTAGTGCCCTTTTGCGGTCCTGCGAGCAGGCAGCACGCGGCCCCAGGTTCACCTGCATCCCACTTGGAGCAGCACAGACCCTTCCCTGTGCCTGTGTCTCATGCTTCTCTGCAGAGATCTTTGGGCGGAAGCAAAGAAACAGCGCAGCTGACCAGACAGACACTGGACTGTGTGGAAACAGGTGCCCATGGGGTTGCAGGAAGAGCCGGACAGCAAAGCTGTGCAAAGAACAAGAGGCCTGTTGCTCCAGAGACCCTGGGAGGAGAAGCCAAGGACCATCCTTCCAGGCTTTAGTCCTGAGGAAAGAGCTCTCTAGAAGTTTTCTCCTCTCTCCTTACTCCCTTCAAGGCAGGGGTCAGATGGCTGAGCCTGATCCCAGCCCTCCCTTGTCCTGGGCAGACACCTGGATGACAGTTCTGACTGTCCCCTTACACCTGTGGCAAGGTCCTGGTCACAGTGATGTGTCTCCAGTCTGTCTTTTCTTGTTTTCTCCCATCTGAACTTTCTTCTTGTCTCAGTTTTCCCAGTGTCAGTCACCTTCTGTGACCCCTGAATACTCCTTTCCTCCCCACTATCTCCTCTGCAGGGAGGCTGACCAGGCCAGCTGACAGCTGTCACCCAGAGCTGTCCCTTAATCATCCCAGGGTGCGGCCCTGATTTGCTAGTTACCTGGTACCTTCCCTATAAGAGTCTTCCCTGTCTGCCGGACTGTGTCCTCAGCAAGAGTGTGGGGACGCTCCTGAGCTAAGGGACCCGTGCCCAGTTGAGTTCCCTGCTGCGCCTGCCCTTCTAGAGACTGCTGTGGACTTGTCACCCCACATGGCTTCCTGAGAAGGGGGTGTGGGGCTCTGCTGTCTTCCAGCATCCTGGCAGCTGCCGAGAAATGCCACCTCACCCTCGTGCTCAGAGGTTCCGTGTTCCTCTGTGATCTTTGAGAATCATCACTGTGCTAAACCGGCACAAAGCCGCACATCCACATGCACTGATGAGGGGACCACAGGAAGCTGCTCCTCTAGAGGACACCCCGGTCAGTCACCCGCGAGGTCAGGGATTCAGTCCGATGTTCTGGTCTTCTGTTTGCCTCGCCCTGGCCTTTTACTGTCGAAGGTTCCCGTTTTCATCATCCCTGAGAATTTTCCCATGTTGTTCCTTCAACCACGGCCTCACCTTCACTTCGAAAATGGTCCCACCTTCCCTAAGTCCTTTACTATGGATGTGGCGCCTCTGCCTTCTTTAGGTTTGTATTCAGAGGTATTGTGTCCTTTGCAATTTGTTTCAGTTTTAGAGTCCTTGTGTTGGTTAAATGTTTCAGGAGACCTCTTGCGTTGACCTAATCCTCTTACCTTTGTTGTATGAGTAGATGTGACAGTCTGTGGGGCACTGAGGACAGTCCCCGGAGCACTGAGGACAGTCCCCGACAGACTGAGCTCCTGGTGGCACCAGCCTCACCCTGGTTATTGTCCCACTGGAATTGAGAGCCCAGGGGGAAGCCAGGCACATGGTTCCCAGGCCCTCACGTTCTCCCCTAATGGCTCTTAAGTAAAAAAACACACTTCCTTCCCACACTGTGGGCAAAGTCCTGGGCTCTGGGAGAGCCCAGAGGGGTCCAGAACCCACATAGCCCATTGTGTCCTTTACACAGCTTAGCCTCAGACTCCAGGCCCTACATGTAGACGTGAGAAGCACATGGAGCTGGGCCCTCCCTACCTCAGTATCTCAGTCCTACACACAGGGACAAACCATGCAGGGAAAGTCAGGCCACTTGTTTCCAGGTCCAAGGTGAGATACATTGGAATGAGCTGCAGGAATCCAAAAGGAAAAGGCAGGTCTTCTGCAGAAAGCCTCATAGAGCTGGAAGGGGTGCCTACGTCCCCATGAAGGGGACACGGGGCCTTGATGTGCTGGAGGGACCCAGCTCAGTGCACTCACTGCACTGGACAGGCTCTGTCTTGGCCACCCTTTAATCTAAGTGAAGCAGGGGACAGATAGGGACACATGGCTTATCAGTGTCTATCCCCGACCCAGCATGGCCCATGAGCAGCATAACTGGCCCCTGCCCTGGGAGGGGAACAGTGTCCATGGCCAGGAGCCTGTGGGCTGAGATCCTGGTCAGGTCCTGATGGAGCCCAAGCCAGGAGGTCATATCCCAGAGCACTGGGCTACCCCCTCCCCTTCCTCCTCAGTGTGGCAGATGCTGACGGGGCCCTCAGCCCTGGTCTTTGTCCTCACCCCTTCCCAATGTTGCCCCCTCACCTCCAGCTCCAGCCCCTGCAGCTCTTTGCAGAGGATGCTCCCCAGCTGCCAGTCAGCTTGGCCCAGCTGTGCAGCTGGATGTGCCCTGGAGCAACCTCCACCAATGGGGCAGGTGCTGCTGCAGTGGTAGCCCGGCTCGCCTGGCCAGTGGGGATGATGCCCATCGAGAGGGACACTGTGGACCCCAGGGCCTCCCTATGCAGATGAAGTGTCCCCAGCCCAGCCTCACTGTCTGCCTTTCCTCCTGTCCTACATCACTCACCTCTCCCTGACCTGCTGCTCCACCTAAATAAAGCAGCCAGGGGTGCAAATGAAAATACAGGCCACCAGCAAGTTTTTAGTTAGTGAAGTTAGTGAAATGATTTGCTGTAACTTGTGTTGAAATTCCAGTTTTCGGCTCGGCGCCTATCGCTCACCCAGCTAGGGCGCCAGCCACGTACACCTAAGGTGGCGGGTTCTAATCCCCAGCCCAGACCCGCCAAACAACAATGACGGCTGCAACCAAAAAAATAGCCGGGCGTTGTGGCGGGCGCCTGTGGTCCCAGCTACTTGGGAGGCAGAGGCAGGAGACTCGCTTGAGCCCAGGAGTTGGAGGTTGCTGTGAGCTGTAATGCCACGGCACTCTACCCAGGGGGACAGCTTGAGGCTCTGTCTCAAAAAAAAAAAAAGAAATTCCAGTTTTCATCCCTGAAAACCCCCACATGAAGCCCTGGTGTCTGACCTTGTGACATCAGTGTCCACAGATCTTACTGCTTCAGGAGCTTCCTGGATGTGACCAGGATACCTCCCCCTTTCTGAAGCTTCTTCTCCAGCTCCCAGGTGACTCATGGCTCTGTCCCTCTCTCTGGGCCTTCTCAAGCCCTCAGCCCTTCATCTACCCTCTCCCATGGGGAGCCCAGTCCCGTTCAGGTCCTGGGTCCCCCTCTGCCTCAATGTCTCCTCAACATGTCTCTAAGGCTGGGCAGCCAGCTCAGGAGTCCTCAGCAGGAAATGCCAGCTCCGCCTGGCACTCTGTCCCACCCCTCTCTGCCCCCTAATGGAGCTTTTGCCTGGTGTGTCCTCAGCTGGGGAATATTTCACTGACAGCTTTGGTGACTTAGATTCCAGGGTGATCCTGGGCTCTCCACCGCTCAACTGTATGTTCTCAGAACAAGGACAGAAGACTCCACATAGCAAAATGGTGCTGGAAGCCATTCCCTGCTGCTGGTATTTGGTGACGTGGGATGGGTATGGAAAGGGCTCATGGCTCGGTGCCTGTGGCTCAAGCAGCTAAGGCGCCAGCCACATACACCTGAGCTGGTGGGTTCGAATCTAGCCCAGGCCTGCCAAACAACCAAAAAATAGCCGGGCATTGTGGCGGCCACCTGTAGTCCCAGCTACTTGGGAGGCGGAAGCAGGAGACTCCCTTAAACCCAGGAGTTGGAAGTTGTTGTGAGCTGTGATGCCACAGCACTCTACCCAGGGGGATAGCTTGAGGCTCTGTCTCAAAAAAAAGGGGGTGGCTCAACCCAGGGTGGGAGACCTGGCTAGTTGGCAGCAAATGGTAGATGTTCATTGAAAGATAAGTGGGGAGAACACCCCATGAAATTATCTTCACTCATCATCTCCAGGGAGGTGCTGGCTCCCTCCACACCTGCCCCCGGGAGGTAGGAGGAGACCCAGGACTGGGGCTCCTGGCTGAAAGCCCAGGGCTGGAAACCACAGCGGGACCCCAGAGCTATCGAGTAGGCTCAGAGAGAGGGTCAGGAGGAGAGGAGGGTCACCACAGGTTTAAGACTAAGAGGAGGGAGCCCCCAGACAGCTGGCAGAGGAGGCTCAGAAGCAGAGATGCCCTGAGGAGCCTGAGGTACCTGGGCCTCGGTGCTGGGCTGAACTGCACGTCCTGTCCGGTGACAGTTCCTGGGTCTGGTGCCTCCTGCTTCTGGGAGTGACACAGAGAGGGATGGTGTGATCCTCACTGACATCTTCTTAGTACTTGGGAACTTTATATATTGTAGGTGTCTTAGGAAGTGACCCGAAAGCTGCTGACTCAGTGGTGCTGTGCCCCACCCTTTCCCAAACTCAGGCCATGCATGCCACCCGCATCATGGTCACAGTTAAAGACACTCTCTGCCAGGTTCAGGCCAGCTTTGGCTCTGATTTTCCCACCCCCATAACAGCTCTACCAGGAGTTGTGGACGACATTGGGAAAAAGAAGCTGTGGCCATAGTTTGGCCACTTTGAGCATCAGGAGCCGGAAGGCAGGAGGACAGGGCACAGGTGGAAGGACAGATGTCCACATGCTTAAGAAAGGCCCCATAGGCCCTCGTGTTCCCAGAAGCAGGGCTTCAACGCAGCCGATTCTGCACCCTCCACAGTGGCCTACCCAGGGCCTGCCGGGTCCTGTTGCATCCAGGGCCCTACCTGGAGTCCTGCACTTAGAGGAGGATGTCCGCTCTGAGAGCAGGCCATCATCACAGGCTCTGTGAAGGAAAGGAGCTGAGACGTACCTCCTCTGGCTGTGTCCATTTGTTGATCACAAACTAGAGTACCAGTATTTCCATTCTAGGACCCAGAGTAGTGATCCCCAACATTTTGGCGTTAGGGATTGGTTTCATGGCAGATGATTTTCTTCAGAACTTGGTAAGGGATTGGGATTAGTTTCTCATAAAGGATCCTGCAACCCAGATCCCTGAAATGGGTCATTTACAGTAGGGTTTGAGCTCCTATGGGACTCCAATGCCTCCCTTGATGTGAGCGGAGGAGGAGCTCAGGCAGCAACGCGAGTGATTTGGGGTGGATGAAGACTTGCTTCTTGCCCACGGCTCACCTCTTGCTGTGGGACACAGTTCCTAACAGGCCATGGATCGGTACCAGGCTGCAGCCTGGGGGTTGGGGATTGCACACCCAGAGGAGACAATAGAAGCTCAGAGAGAGGTGTTGAGACCTGTCCAGCCCCCCAGAGAGCAGATAGATGCAGGGACATATAACCACTTCAGAAGGGCCACCTTGTGCCCTATCCTCTCACCTCCAGTACCTGCAGAAGCGGGGGAGGTTGTGTTCCTGCTCCAGTGCTCCTGAGTCCTACTAGTAAGTCAGCCCTGTCCTATCCTGGATCTTCCTGATCTGCCCAGCACACCTGCCCCTGGAGGGCCCCACAGGCTGCCCCATCTCCAGTGAAGCCCCTGCTCTGGCTCCTCTCAGAACACCATGTCTCTGCCAGCTGTCCCATGCAGAGGAAGTCCCACCCTGGTGCCACACTGAGCAAGGGGGTCCTTGTCCCCCAGGGTCACCAATCACATGCCACTGGTGAAAACCTCAGCATTGTCCCCTTGGTTCTCAGGTGGACCCTATTCCTCATGGACGAATGGGGAGTGCTCTAACCCTCTGCTGCAAGGGCTCTCCCATCCTATCTGTCCCAGACATTGCTCCCCTCTCCTTGAGAGGATGTCCCTAGAATGATATCAACCCTATTTGTGTCTCAGGTGGCTGTAGTGTGGACTCTGCTGGGCATGTGTCCTGTGTGTCTGACCAGAGCCAACATCCCCAAAGCATACACAGACCTGGCACCCCATACCGTACACAGAGATCATTGGGGCTCCCAGCCCATGTCCCCCCTCAGTTCTACCCTTCCCAGGGTGAGTGTCATCCTGCCCTAGGCGGCTCTGCTCCAGTCCCCTAATCAGTAAGGCCACAAGGTGTTTCTGAATCCCCTGAGGGAAGAAGGGAGGTCTCAGGGATGCTGGAGGGTGGCCAGGAAGAGCATGGGGAGTTCTGGGCTCTAGTTGTGCAGACCTTGTGGCCTGTGGGACCCCCAGGGGCCAGGACCCCCACCTTTCCAGCCTTTCCCAGGAAACTTCTTCTGCACAGAGGGACAGCCTTTGCCCAGTCACCATCACGGGTCCCCAGCGAATATGTCCCAGAGCCTTCACCATCACAACCCTCCCTGAGCTGTCTATGGGGAGACCCAGGAGGGGACAGCTGTTTGCTTGCCCTCCCTGGGGACACCCTCCTACCAGGACCCCACAGGCTGTGGATGGCTCGACCTGAAGCCCACCTCTGAAAAAGACCTGACCTTCCCCCCAGGGTGGCGCCTGTAGCTCAAAGGGGTAGGGTGCTGGCCCCATATGCCAGAGATGGCAGGTTCAAACCCAGCCCTGGCCAAAAACTGCAAAAAAAAAAGACCTGACCCTGGACTTGCCTAAGACAGGACAGACACAGCTGAACCCCAAACTTGAACCCTGTTGCCCTAGCCCTGGGGTCTGTCTCTGCCCCTGCCCTCCTGCCCTAGCTCAGTAGGAGAGACCTCATCCCAACTAAAAATAGAAATCTAGCTGGGCATTGTGGCAGGTGCCTGTTGTCCCAGGTACTTGGGAGGCTGAGGCAAGAGGATTGCTCGAGCCCAGGAATTTGAGGTTGCTGTTAGCTGGGACACTATGATACTCTAGAATAATAATAATAATAATTCATTCTAAATTTATTGTAATTATTTTTAAATTTACATCTAGTGATCCCACTGCCTTTGCTGGTCTGTGTGTGTCACCTAGACAGGGGGACAGGCACTGCGCCTTTCTTGGAAGAAGGTGTTTCATTTTGCTGCTCAGCACAGGCCTCCTGCCTTCCTTGGAGACATGGAGGCCCGGCCCTGGCCAAGACCCAATGAGGTCCAGGAGGCACAGCTCTGTGTGGCCGGGTGGGCAGCCCATGTAACCCTCTGAACGTGCAGGAGAGCAAAGTGTGAGTCACTTGTTGTGAACAGGGCGGAGAAATCTGGACCAGGCTGAGGTTGGGTGGCAGGGCCCTCTCACACCAGATGAAAGGGGAACCCACACCTCAATTATCGAGATGACCTAATTTCTGTATATTATTTAAAATATCGAGTTAATGCAAAAATCTAGAGATGAAGGAATATTAGTCTTATAAACACAAATGAACCAGGAGTGGTGACTGTGTATTTTTTCTCAGTTCCAGTATATTCTGCAGAGTCCTGTTGCTATCTGCAGGGGCTGCGGAGCCAGGGGAGAGAAGAGAACCAGCTGAGCCCCAAGGTCATTGGCCTGGTGCCACTGAGCTGGCTGAGCTTCCCCGCTCTAGGTATTATCAGTGTGGTCCATGAACAGTTGGCTGAAGGAAACTGGGCCCCACCCTTCATTCTCCAGATGCCTGAACAATGACATCTACTCTGCCACAGGTCACAGGGTGAAACTTGCTGCACAAGAGTGACCTCAGGTGTGTGCTTATCTCAAGTGTAGGTTCCCAGTTTCTGCTGCAACCCTAGATTCGCTTCTGACCTCTGAACTCTGTCCCAGGGCATGAAAGAACAAGGGTCCATATCCTTAGAGGGGTCCTCATAACACAGGACTCTGAACTGCCAGAGGGCTTGTTCCAGCCTGAACCATCCCTGCATCCTAAGGGACACCCAGCCCCAGGCTGTGCACATGACTGATAACATACTTGGCAGCCAAAAGATGCATTTGGCAAGATGTTGGGGTAGACAAGGTTGCTCTGGGGACCCAGGGCCTGACTGCCATTTGGTGCCAGGTTAGAAAGGACACTGCCCTTCCCAAGCTTCCATGGTGTGCCCAGCCCTGGGTGGCACTTTCTGATTTAATTTTAAATGCAGGCTCAGAGCCTGTGGCTCAAGTGACTAAGGCACCAGCCACATACACTGAAGATGGCAGGTTCGAATCCAGCCCAGGCCCGCCAAACAACAATGACGGCTGCAACCAAAAAATAGCCGGGTGTAGCGGTGGGCACCTGTGGTCCCAGCTATTTGGGAGGCTGAGGCAGGAGACTCGCTTGAGCCCAGGAGTTGGAGGTTGCTGTGAGCGTGATGCCATGGCACTCTACCCAGGGGGACAGCTTGAGGCTCTGTCTCAAAAAAAAATAGAAAAACTGAGGCAAGAGGATGGCTTGAGCCCAAGAGTTGGAGGATGCTGTGAGTTATGATGCCACAGCACTCTACCTAGGGCAACAGCTTGAGACTGTCTCAAAAATAAATAAGTAAATAAATGCAGATTGAGATTGACAATACCAATTATCCACATGACTAATCCATAAACCAATGCAATTATATTAAAAATCGGATAGAGATTTACTGGAACCTGACATAGAATTTGGACAACTCATATGATTTCTTTCTTTCTTTCTTTCTTTCTTTCTTTTTTTGAGACAGTTTTTTGTCGTTCCCCAGTTGAGTACTGGAGCATCATAGCTCACAGCAACCTCAAACTATTGGGCTCAAGTAATCCTCTTGCCTCAGTCTCCAGAGTAGCTGGGACTACAGCTGCCCACCACAACACACAGCTATTTTTATTTTTATCTATTTTATCTTTATTTTATTTTTTTTGAGACAGAGCCTCAAGCTGAGCCCCTGGGTAGCGTGCCATGGCTTAACAGCTCACAGCAACCTCCAACTCCTAGGCTCAAGCGAGTCTCCTGCCTCAGCATCCCAAGTAGCTGGGACCACAGGCGCCCACCACAACGTCTGGCTATTTTTTGGTTGCAGCCATCATTGTTGTTTGGCAGGCCCGGGCTGGATTTGAACCCTCCACCTTAGGTGTATGTGGCTGGCACCTTAGCCACCTGAGCCACAGGCGCCGAGCCAGCTATTTTTAGAGACAGGGTCTCACTCTTGCTCAGGCTGGTCTCGAACTCCTGAGCTCAAGTGATTCACCCGCTTGGCCTCCCAGAGTGCTAGGGAATGAGCCACCACACCTGGCAACTCATTTGATTTCAAAGACCATGAAGGGTAAAGGGAGGGCCGGGTTTGAACCCAGTATGGGGCTGGCAACCTACTCCTTTGAGCCACAGGTGCCGCCCAGAAAGTATTAATATTTTTGTCAAACCACAGCAATCAGAAGAGTGTGCATGGAAAGGTGAAGAGAGGCCGAGAAGGAACGTCCAAAGGCACGAGGAGAAATTCCATTCTCTGTGGACTCTGGCAAGGTGCATCATCAGGGAGTCATCCAGAAAGTAGCAATGTATAAAGTTATTTAAAGAGGAATGCTCAAAATCTTTATTTCTGAGTCACCCTGGCACTTGCCCATTAGTAAGGAGGAGAATTGGGTGAAATTTACTTGGTCGTGGATTGCTGCAATTTGAACAGACTCAAAGAAAAGAGCTTTGCCCCACTGACTGCTCCTAGCGGGTCTCGGCGCTGGCACTGGAAGAGTGGGTATAGTCACAGATTGTGGCTGAAGAGGACAAACAAAAGCCAGCTTTTTCACCTGCCCTGGTGGTGCTGGGAATTCTTTTTTTTTTTTTTTGAGACAGAGCCTCAAGCTGTCCCCCTGGGTAGAGCGCTATGGCTTCACTGCTCACAGCAACCTCCAACTCCTGGGCTCAGGCGAGTCTCCTGCCTCTGCCTCCCAAGTAGCTGGGACCACAGGCGTCCGCCACAACGCCCGGCTATTTTTTGGTTGCAGCCATCATTGTTGTTTGGCGGATCCGGGCTGGGGATTCGAACCCACCACCTTAGGTGTAGGTGGCTGGCGCCTTAGCCGGTTGAGCTATAGGCGCTGAGCCGGTGCTGTGAATTCTAAAGTGTGTCTCAAGGAATATTGAGAGATCCCAGGCATCTGTACTTAGTGGACTGAGAAGGGAAAGTTTGTAGGGATCATTCATCCAACACCGAGCACCTACTTCCTGCCCAACACAGTCCCCAAAGAAGAGAGCAGGGACGCTTTTGCCCTGTTTCAGGGAGGGAAGCAGCACTCACTGCTGGGAGGTCCATGGGAAGGGACTTAGGAGCGCAGGAGCCCTGAGGAGGAAACCGGCTTGGGACCGGCTTAGAGGGAGCTTCACTGACTTGGTTCGGGGAGTGCTTCCCCCAAGGCAAAGAAGGATCCTGAGGGGGACCTTAGAAACCTCCCTAATCAGCCCTTTCTGCTGCAGGGGCTCTCTGCTCCCACACTGTGGGCAGCTCCCTCATCTCACAGGTGACAGTCTACAGGTGTCTCCCTCCTCGCAAGCTCTGCCCTGTGGCCTCTGCCTGGCCGCCTCCTTCTCTTCACTCAGATCTTAGTTCTGGAGTCCTCTCTTTAGAATGGCCTTCTCAGTGGCCACATCTGGAGTAGCCCTGCCTTGCTCTGCACAGTCCCTCCCATGTGCTTCTGGGGGGGTTGCGTTTGGTTCGCCACCCACGTCTACCTGGAGGTCTCCCCACCCTATGAGCCACCTACTCCTTGCTGGGACTCTGATCTGCCCTACTACACAAGCCTAAGGCCCTTCATGTCCCCACCTCCCTGTGTGTAGACGTTATTTATGTGCTGCCCCACGTGTGTGTCAGCATCTCCAGGGAAGACCCCATGCCTGCCAGGGAACACCAGGAGGGGAAAGGGCCAGGTCCCCAGCAGGCAGGCCTAAGGGCCACAGCTTGGGGAACTTATTCCAACCCTGGACAAGTGAGACAGCATCTTTTCAGGGGTGGTGGGGGCAGGGATGCATTCTGGAAAACCCAGATGAGATTTCAGGGCAGGGTCAAATTGGGCAGGTCCCCAGGGATGACAAAGCCCTCCTCCACAAGCACTGTCCAGCACCTCCTACACACCTCACTTACTCTTGAGGTTACTCACCCCCCCCCCATGCTTGTGCACTCGTGTGCTTATGTACATGTCCAACAGGACGGAGAAATGCAGGGAAGCCCATTCATAAGCTTTTCTTTCTTTCTTTCTTTTTTTTTTTTTGTGACAGAGTCTCACTCTGGGTAGAGTGCTATGGTGTCACAGCTCACAGCAGCCTCTAACTCTGGAGCTCAAGTGATCCTCCTGCCTCAGCCTCCCAAGTAGCTGGGTCTACAGGCATCTGCCACATGCCTGGCTGGTGTTTCTATTTTTAGTAGAGATGGGGGTCTCACTGTTGCTCAGGCTAGTCTCAAACTCCTGAGCACAAGCAATCCACCCTTCTCAGCCTCCCAGAGTGCTAGGATTACAAGGCAGGCTGCATTCATAATCTTCTTTCTTTCCTTTCTTTTTTTTGAGACAGAGCCTCAAGCCGTCCCCCTGGGTAGAGTGCTATGGCATCACAGCTTACAGCAACCCCCAACTCCTGGGTTCAAGTGATTCTCCTGTCTCTGCCTCCCAAGTAGCTGGGACTACAGGCACCTACCACAACGCTCGGCTACTTTTTGGTTGCAGCTGTCATTGTTGTTTGGTGGGCCCGGGCTGGATTTGAACCTGCCAGCTCAAGTGTATGTGGCTGGCACCTTAGCTGCTTGAGCTCCAGGCATCGAGCCCTCATTCATAATCTTTTTTTTTTTTTTTTTTTTTTTT
>NW_003852402.1:9119833-9132377 GCF_000181295.1 Otolemur garnettii | reverse complement strand
GCCTGTAGTCCTAGCTACTTGGGAGGCTGAGGCAGGAGACTCGCTTGAGCCCAGGAGTTGGAGGTTGCTGTGAGTAGTGAAGCCATAGCACTCTACCTAGGGGGATAGCTTGAGGCTCTGTCTCAAAAAAAAAAACAAAAAACAAAAACATGATCACAGCATGTCTCTTCTGCCCAACTGCATTGCTTAGAAGCAAGTGACAGTTCCTGCCCAATCAAAGCAAAGTCTGGCACAGAGCATGGGCACCAGAGGGAGAACCCCCTGCCCCCACCCCACGCCATGCTCTGCCCTCTGTTCCACTTCTTCCCCAGCTGGGGAGACAGGAGCACTAACAGGAGGAGGAGGAAGGTGATGAAGGCAGCACATACGGTGTGCAGAGCAGTGACACTGACGGGGGCAGAGCAGGTACCTGGCATGTTCTGGAAGTGCATGGGCAGAAAAGGTACAGCAAAGATGCCACTCAGGAACCAAGCACAACCAGGCTGCCTGGCACCAGGCACAGAGGGTCCCTCTGGCCCTGGCCGCCCTATGCCCAGCATCTCTTATCTCCAAGGCTCCTTCTCTGTCCTAACATCAGGTGTCCCTGGCCCCGGCCCAGCCACCTGCACCTCTCTCCAGATCCTCCCTGGGGGTCTGGCCCTACCTCTGTCTATCCCCTCTCCACTCTGCTGAGGCTTCCTCACAAGCTGCCCCATCTCAAATTAGGTCCTATAAGATGACTGGACACAGCCTCTGGGACACTGCTAAGACCCTCGGCTGGGCACCTGCAGCCTGTCATCCTTCCCTGCTCTTAGTTGGGCAGGGCACCCACAGAGCTGGTGAGCTGGGACCTCATGAAGAGCAGCATGGACTCCAGATCCAAACACAATGTCCACTCTGGGTCACCTGGACGAGGGACCCAGCACCCTGTCCAGGCTCCCTCTGGCCTGGTCTGTCCCTCTGCTGGCACTCAGCCTGTCTCCAGTTTTCCTTACAGGGGACCACATATGAGGGCGCAGCTTATGCCTGATAAGGAGATGACTCTCCCTGAACCCATGCCCAATCCTGCACAGGGAACCAGGACACACAGGGCTCCCAGGTGGGGGCAAAGCTCTGAGGCGAGGCCCTGGGGAGATGGGGTTGGGAAGGGGTGCTGGGTGAGGGCTTGGGAGATGGAACCTGGAGGATGAGAAGGGTCTACCAGGGTGGTGCCTGTGGCTCAAAGAGTAGGGCACCAGCCCCATATGCTGGAGGTGGTGGGTTCAAACCCAGCCCCAGCCAAAAAAACTGCAAAAAAACAAACAAAAAAAGAAGGGTCTATCTGGGACCTGCCCCAGGACAGCACAGATGGCATCTTTCTCCAGGGTAGGATCCCAGGTCCTCTTCCAGCTTAGTCACTTTGCCCAGAGTGACTACACTTTGTAGCTTTTTGGTCACTTGCTTCTAGGATGGGGATGGGACTGTTGTCAGAGCCCAGAAATCCAGATCAAAGAATTAAGGTTGATGTCCAAGTTCTCCCCTCACCCTTTCATCTGACATGTTGAAGTGGGTGTCTGGGGCCATCTAGGATACCCTGTCTAAGGTCCCCTCTTCTCATGTCACTGTGTGTATGTGTCTGGCCAGGACAGCATCAGGCACTTTCTGCCCCAAACAACTGCCTAAAAAGCCCATTCTTAATCACATGTGTGCCCCCTAAGGTCCCACAGGACATCCTGAGGTAGTAGATTCCTATTGTCATGAAGCAAAGAAGCCATATGTCACAGCCAGAAACCAGTGTGGAAGGCAGGACAGACACAGGTGAGCCTTGGCCTTGAGCCCTGCTGCCCTGGCCTGGTGTCTGTCTGTGCCCCTGACCTCCTGCTCTGGGTTGAGCTCCCCTCCCTGCTGAGGCTGCACTAGGGCTGCTTCTCTCCCCTTCCCCTATGCTGGGCCAGCCCTGGACCTGGCCCCTCACTGGGCTCCTCCCCTCTCCATTGGTCCCTACCTGGGTCTCAACCATGACCCCTGGATAAGGGCCCAGTGTTGCCCCATGTCCTGATGGGAGTCCTCTATTAGGCTCTAGTGATGCCTTCACGGTATCCCACCTCCCCCACCAGGCTGCCAGTGGACCAGGACAGGGCCAGTGGTGGCTGTGCCTTGCTGGTCCAAGAGATTCATTCTCCAGTGGACAGAAGGACATGTGGCTGGTGGGGGCACTTACAGGGGCCACAGCAGTTCCTGGGGGGCTCTCCCAGAACTTCCAGGTGGTAGCACTCCTGAAAGTTGCCATACCCAGGGGATGGAATGAAACTGCTACCCACTCACGTGTGGGTTACCCCGTGCTGGCACGTGGGAGCCGGAAGCCCAGACGATGGCTGCCCCGTCCACCCTCAGGCAGGGCAGGGTCCTGGCCTCCGTCTTGGCTGGAGACGAGACCCACCAGCCCTCTTGCCTCTCTTCTCTGAGCCCTGGTCCATATGCCGCTTTGACAATGTGTCGCAGAGCATTGAGCTCTGGGCGGCTTGTTGTCCAATGTCCTTTAGGTGTGTTAATCCAAGGCCCTGACTGTCGTCACACGGGTCTGCAGAATGGTGGTGGACTAAGCTCTCTGCTCTGTAAAATTCAGTCTGACTGGCTTGGCGCCTGTGGCTCAAGCGGCTAAGGCGCCAGCCACATAAACCTAAGCTAGCGGGTTCGAATCCAGCCCGGGCCCACCAAACAACAATGATGGCTGCAACCGAAAAATAGCTGGGCATTCTGGCGGGTGCCTGTGGTCCCAGCTACTTGGGAGGCTGAGGCAGGAGACTCGCTTGAGCCCAGGAGTTGGAGGTTGCTGTGAGCTGTGATGCCATGGCACTTCACCCAGGGCGATAGCTTGAGGCTCTGTCTCCAGAAAAAACAAAAACAAAACAAACAAAAAAAAATTCAGTCTGACCTTTGTGAGTCCACAAACATCCATGCGGGGCTGATGTCACAGCTGGGAAAACAAAACTGAAGCTGTGTGGAGAACCTAAAGGGCGTGTCATGGCAGAGAACTTCCCTATTCTGTGACACCAATGTCAGTGCTATGTCAAGTCCAGTGTTTAGAAAGGGGAAGGAAACAGCACCACTGACTCACCGGGTTCCAGGGCACTCTGACCATATATAAGGCTCCAGGGTTGTAAAACAATGTGGAGAGACCACAGTACCCGACACTGTGACCATCCCAGAAGCAGGAGGACCATACCAGTGATTGTGAGGGGACTAGGACATGAAAGTCATCCCAGCAGCGGGGCCCAGGTACTGCAGGCCCTCACAACTCCTCTGCCCCTGAACCTCCTCTTTCCCCAAGGACACTCCCCACCTTGGCTGCACCTCAAACCCCTGGGGACCCTTCTCTCCTCTTAATCCTCTCTTTGGGCCTGGCCCACCATTTTCAGGTCCCAGCTGTGGTTCCAGCCCAGATCTCTTGGCCAATGGCCCCCTGTTCTGCATCTCATCCCGTCTCCTGCAGCAGGTGTGGAGGGAGCCAGCACCTTTCTGGAAACGAGGGGTCGCACCCCAGTGAGTGAAGATGGTTTCATGGGGGAGTCACCCCACCTTTCTTTCTTTCTTTTTTTTTGAGTCAGAATCTTAAGCTGTCATCCTGGGTAGAGTGCCGTGGCATCATAGCTCACAGCAACCTCTAACTCTTGGGCCCCAGCGATCCTCTTGCCTCAGTTATTCAATTTTTAGTAGGGGTCTTGCTTTTGCTCAAGCTAATCTCAAACTCATGAGCTCAAGCTATCTACCTGCCTTAGCCTCCCAGAGTGCTAGTATTACAGGCATGAGCCACTGCACCCAGCCTGCCCACCTGTCTTTCCATGAACATCTACCATTTGCTGCCAACAAGCCAGGTCTCCCAACCTGGGCTGAGCCCTTTCCATACCCAATCCCATCCCATATCACCAAACACCAGCAGCAGGGATGGCTCTCAGCACCATTTTGCTATGTGGAGTCTTCTGTCCTTGTTCTGAGAACACACAGGTGGGCAGTGGAGAGCCCAGATTCACTCTGAGTCTAAGTCACCAGAGCTGTCAGTGAGATTTCCCCGAAGACACACCAGGCAAAGCTCCATTAGGGGTCATGGATGGGGTGGGACAGAGTGCCAGGCGGAGCTGGCATTTCCTGCTGAGGACTCCTGAACTGGCTGCCCAGCCTTAGAGACATGTTGAGGAGACATTGAGGCAGAGGGGGCCCAGGACCTGAGCAGGACTGGGCTCCCCATGGGAGAGGGTAGATGAAGGGCTGAGGGCTTGAGAAGGCCCAGAGAGAGGGACAGAGCCATGAGTCACCTGGGAGTTGGAGAAGAAGCTTCAGAAAGGGGGAGGTATCCTGGTCACATCCTGGAAGCTCCTGAAGCAGCGAGATCTGTGGTCACTGATGTCATAAGGTTGGACAGCAGGGCTTCATGTGGGGGTTGTCAGCGAAGAAATACTGCATGCCCAGGAAAGCTGGAATTTCAACACAAGTTTTAGCAAATCATTTGGAACTATACTAAAACACTGCTGGCAGCCTGCATTTTCATTTGTACTCCTGGCTGACCTATTTAGTTGGAGCAGCAGGTCGGGGGAAGGTGATGGGGGGAAGGTGATAGGGACGCAGGACGTGAGGAAAGGCAGACAGTGAGGCTGGGCTGGGGACACTTCATCACACAGGGAGGCCCTGAGGTCCACAGTGTCCCTCTCGATGGGCATCATCCCCACTGGCCAGGAGAGCCGGGCTCCCACTGCAGCAGCACCTGCCCCATTGGTGGAGGTTGCTCCAGGGCACATCCAGCTGCACAGCTGGGCCAAGCTGACTGGTAGCTGGGGAGCGTCCTCTGCAAAGAGCTTCAGGGGCTGGAGCTGGAGGTGAGGGAGCAGCATGGGAGGTGGTGAGGACAAGAACCGGGGCTGAAGGCCCGGTCAGCATCTGCTACACTGAGGAGGAAGGGAAGGGACAGCCAAGTGTCCAGGGCACTGACCAGGTCTCCAGCTCCTGGGCTCTCAATACCAGTGAGACAATAGCCAGGGTCAGGCTGGTGCCACCAGGAGCTCAGTCTTTCGGGGGACTGTCCTCAGTGCTCCACAGACTGTCACATCTACTCATACAACATTGGCAAGAGGATTGGATCAAGGCAAGAGGTCGCCTGAAATATAAGGACTCTAAAACTGACACAAATCACAAAGGACACAAATACCTCTGAATACAAACGCAAAAAAGGCAGCGCCTGTGGCTCAGTGGGTAGGGTGCCAGCCCTGTATACTGAGGGTGGCAGGTTCAAACCCAGGCCTAGCCAAATTGCAACAAACAATAGCCGGGCCTAGTGGCAGGTGCCTATAGTCCCAGCTACTTGGGAGGCTGAGGCAAGAGAATCGCCTAAGCCCAGGAGTTGAAGGTTACTGTGAGCTGTGATGCCATGACACTCTACCAAGGGTGATAAAGTGAGACTCTATCTCTACAAAAAAAAAAAATAAATAAAGGCAGAGGCGCCACATCCAGAGTAAAGGACTTAGGGAAGGAGGGATCGTTTTCGAAGTGAAGGTGAGGCCATGGTTGAAGGAACAACATGGGAAAATTCTCAGGGATGATGAAAACGGGAACCTTCAACATTAAAAGGCCAGGGCGAGGCAAACAGAAGACCAGAACGTCGGACTGAATCCCTGACCTCGCGGGTGACTGACCGGGGTGTCCTCCAGAGGAGCAGCTTCCTGTGGTCCCCTCATCAGTGCACGTGGATGTGCGGCTTTGTGCCAGTTCAGCACAGCGACGATTCTCAAAGATCACAGAGGAACACGGAACCTCTGAGCACGAGGGTGAGGTGGCATTTCTCGGCAGCTGCCAGGATGCTGGAAGACAGCAGAGCCCCGCACCCCCTTCTCAGGGAGCCCTGTGGGGCGACAAGTCCACAGCAGGCTCTGGAAGGGCAGGCGCAGCAGGGAACGCAACTGGGCACGGGGCCCTTAGCTCAGGAGCGTCCCCACACTCTTGCTGAGGACACAGTCCGGCAGACAGGGAAGACTCTTATAGGGAAGGTACCAGGTAACCAGCAAATCAGGGCCGTACCCTGGGATGATTAAGGGACAGCTCTGGGTGACAGCTGTCAGCTGGCCTGGTCAGCCTCCCTGCAGAGGAGATTGTGGGGAGAAAAGGAGTATTCAGGGGTCACAGAAGGTGACTGACACTGGGAAAACTGAGACAAGAAGAAAGTTCAGATGGGAGAAAACAAGAAAAGACAGACTGGAGACACATCACTGTGACCAGGACCTTGCCACAGGTGTAAGGGGACAGTCAGAACTGTCATCCAGGTGTCTGCCCAGGACAAGGGAGGGCTGGGATCAGGCTCAGCCATCTGACCCCTGCCTTGAAGGGAGTAAGGAGAGAGGAGAAAACTTCTAGAGAGCTCTTTCCTCAGGGCTAAAGCCTGGAAGGATGGTCCTTGGCTTCTCCTCCCAGGGTCTCTGGAGCAACAGGCCTCTTGTTCTTTGCACAGCTTTGCTGTCCGGCTCTTCCTGCAACCCCATGGGCACCTGTTTCCACACAGTCCAGTGTCTGTCTGGTCAGCTGCGCTGTTTCTTTGCTTCCGCCCAAAGATCTCTGCAGAGAAGCATGAGACACAGGCACAGGGAAGGGTCTGTGCTGCTCCAAGTGGGATGCAGGTGAACCTGGGGCCGCGTGCTGCCTGCTCGCAGGACCGCAAAAGGGCACTAGGAAGAGTTCTCTTCCAGATGCAAAAGTGTCATCCCACAATTGCCCTTGGCCCTCCAGGAAAGGAAGGGTCATCTCTACTTGACTGTAGTAAGGAAAGGAGCTTTGCAGACCTTCGGGTTTAAACTGTAGGAAGCAACGGGTATTTAGGCAACAGAGCCTTGTTTTTCATCCGTGTGACGATGGAAAGCTAAAGGTTCAGGTGGGAGATCTGAGAGGTAGAAAGGGAAGGAAAAGCAGAGGAAGGTTGAGTCCTTTACAAGGATGGGAGCCAGGTGAGACTGAGGGTGGTGGAGAGAACGGGAAGGAGCTGAAGCTGGAGAGGGCAGAGTTGAGGGTCCGAGAACAGCGACCTCACTTTGGGAGCACAGAAAGAGCAAACAAAGCATGATGGAGTGGTGTCCAGCCTCCCATATTTTAAGTGCTGTGGGGAATCCTGGGATTATATGAAATAGAAGCACCCTGGAATTCTCTTTTCTCTCCTGTCCCTCATGCACCCACTCAGGAGTGTCCTGGCTCCAAGGCAGCTGTGGCCCGAGTCAACCCTGCAGACAGGAGGAAAAGCCTCAGTGGCTCCACCTTGAGCCGGGGCTGTGGGGCTGGGGGAACCTGGACAGGATGGATGGGCAGAAGGTGCATGTGGTGTCCACAGGGGTCCAGGGGACCAGACACACCTGCCCTGGGAAGAGGGATGGCCTCAGCAGAGACCCTGAGCTCACTGCCCTGATCCTGGGGAGACCCTGACAGAGACAAGCACCCCTCAGAGGGGTCACAGAGGGTGGCTGAGTGGCCGCAGCATGAGAGTGAAAGTGTCTCCCCTGATAGGTGCCTCAGGATGGGGGGTACAAGGCAGGGATGTGGGGTGCACAAGACACAAGTATGGGGTAGGAGTGGAGAGAGTACATGGCGACCCCAGAGGAGTCTTCTGTTTCTGAGTTTTATCCACTCTTGTCCAGAGACACCTGATGGACCCAGACACATTCACTTCCAACTTCACAAACAACCCTGCTATTGTTGGGAGACGCCAGACCTACCTGTGTCACGAGGTGCAGCTCCTAGATGGTGACTCCTGGGTCCCTCTGGACCAGTACAGAGGCTTCCTGCAGAGCCAGGTGACCAGCCCAGCTACCAAAATCCAGTCAGGACCTCTCTAGTCCCAGCCTTCATGGGCAGAAGGTGCATGTGCTGTCCACAGAGTTTCTGTCACCTGTAGTCCCCTTGGCTGCTATTTCTCTCCTCTGGGATGAGGTGGGACACTTCGGCTTCACCAGTTGCTCCATGGTTGGCAATTCTGAGCCGTGTGTCATCATCTGACCACATGTTCCAGGCCCTGGCACCACAAGCTCAGTGTCATCCCCCTGTCCAGTACTCAGCCACTCTCTCCTACTATGCTCTTAGGGGCTCAGGGGAGAGGGAAAGGGTCTGCTGACACCCCTGTTGCTCTGAGGACACTGCCCAGGACCCCTCATCGCAGCAGCACCCACAGGAACGTCTGTAGAGGATCAGGCCGACCTCTTCACAGACCAAGATTCCTGGTGCCTGCTCCTGGCCTAATCCTGGGGAAGAGAGACTGAGGTGGGACAAGGGGCAGGAGAGGCCATCCTGAGAGTCTGTCCTGACCAGGATGGAGCCCACAGGAAGGTCCCTGTCAGGGTGCCAGGGAGGCCAAGCATCAGGGGAGGAGCAAAGAGTGGCCAAGTCAGGTCACACCCATCGTCCTCTCTGCTCTGGTGTTCTCAGCATGACTAGTTCCCAGCCTGTTGTTGAGTGTCCTCAACAACATTGACAATCAACTCATGACCCAAGGACTCTGGGGTGTGTCCCACCTGAGCCTGTTGTCCATCTCATTTGTGCACAGGGAGCCCTTTGGGTCTGTTTCTTTATATCTCTTGGATTCAGCACAGGGTGAATCACAGAGTAGAAGCTTCTAGAACAATTGCTGTAGATATGGAGATGGAGTGAGGGGTAGATAGATAAGGGGCCACTACCCCATGAAAGAGGCTCACCCAGCTCATGGGCATCAGGCCTGTGATCTTGGGCTCAGCTGAGCTCCCCTCCCTCACCAGCTCTGCAGCCCCTCCATGCACAGGTGGGCCTGGGAAAGATTTCCTAAGGCTCTGACCTTGGGTGCAAAGTTTGAGGGTGCTCTAGAAACTCAGGTATCAGAGAAATCACATCCTCATGTAAGACTGAAATATTGAATGCATTACTTAATATCAAATTTAGTTCCAAAACTTCATGATGGGCAAAATATCAGCATTCTAAATAAAGATAGTGACAGGGCGCTGCAGAATGTACTAGAGCTGGGATAAAACACACGGTCTGTGTTTACACGGCTGATACTCGCTTATCCTGGAATTTTTTATTAACATGCTATTTTCAATACTGCTTGAAAATTCATTCACCTCCATAACCGAAGTATGGGCTCCCTTCTCATCTTATGCTGGAGACCCCTGCCCACCAGCCTCAGCCTCGTCCTGATTCGCCTCCCTGTTCACAAGTGACTCACACTTTGCTCCCTTACACACTCAGGCAGGCTGCCCACCCCTCCACGCAGAGTTTTGCTTCCTGGATCGTGTTGGTTCTTGGCAACTGAATCCCAACTGGCACTACAGGGTCACCTGCTTCATCTCCTGGAGCCCCTGTTTCAGCTGTGCCCAGAAAGTGGCCATGTTCCTGAGGAGGAACAGCCACGTGAAGCTGCGGATCCTGGCTGCCCGCATCTATGACTACCACCCTGGATATGAGGAGGGGCTGAAGGCCCTGCAGGGCACTGGGGCTCAAGTAGCCATCATGACCCACGCAGGTGCACATGGAGCCTTGGGAGGTGGCAGGGAGAGGCCACTTTCTGGGAAGGTGGGAGAAAGCAGGGAAGGGTCAGCGTCCCTGTGGAAGGCCCAGGTCTGCTGTCTGCAGAGGTGCTGCCTGCACTCTGGGGCCCAGGAGGGACCTATTAGAAGAGGATCCAGGACAGGAGGGGGGTCCCAGGGGACAGGGAGAAAGGCTGGAAGTGAAGCAGGACTTGGGGGCCTCCAGAAAGAATGAGGACTGGGCTGGCTCAGATGCCAATGGGAAGAGGGAGTTTGAGGAAGCAGACAAGTCCCCAAGGCAGGGATGACAAGGAGGCCACTGAAGGACCACATGCAGTCTGTCCCTGAGGGTCATACATGCTTGCTGGGTCCCCTCCCCACAGCAGGGGCTTGACTCCTCTCCTTTATCCCTTCTCAGAGTTTGAGCACTGCTGGGACACCTTTGTGGACCATCGGGGAAGGCCCTTCCAGCCCTGGGAGGGGCTGGATAAGAACAGCCAAGCCCTGAGCAGGAGGCTGCAGGACATTTTCTACTTGAGAACCTCCTCCCCCTGGCTGCCATCATACCTGCCTCCTCTGTCCCCCTTTTCTCCCTGGGCTTCTCGCTCCCCTCTGCTGAGATGCTCTCCATGGTTACCTGCTCCCCCCAGGACATCTACCTTCCTCCTTCCCTTCCCTTTTCACAACCTCGCCCTGCTCTCTTACCTGCTGGGCCCTTCCTTCCTGTCCCTGTCCTTCTCCCAGTCCCCAGACCTCCTTTCCTGTCATCTTTCCCACTCTCTCACTCCCTGCTCCATTCAATTTCTCCCGCCCTCTAGGCTCAGGGAAACTGAGCCTCAGTGTCTCCAAGGAAGACAGGAGGCCTGTGCTGAGCAGCAGAATGAAACACCTTCTTCCAAGAAAGGCACAGTGCCTGTTCCCCTGTCCAGGTGACACACACGGACCAGCAAAGCCAGTGAACTCACCAGGTGTAGATTTAAAAATAATTACAATGAATTGAGAGTGAATTACTATTCTTTTGTTTTGTTTTTAAGGACAGAATTTCTCTGTGTCAGCCAGGCTAGAGTGCTGTGATTATGCTCGTAGCAACCTCAAACTCCTGGGCTCCAGAGATCCTCCTGCTGTAGCCTCCCAAGTAGCTGGGACTATAGGCAGAGTCACTGTACTTGCTACTGTTTGTTGGGTTTTGTTTTGTTTTGTTGAGACAGAGTCTCACTGTGTCGCTCTGGGTAGAGTGTTGTGGCATCACGGCTCACAGCAACCTGAAACTCTTGGGCTTAAGCTAAAAACGCCTGGCTATTTTTGTTGTTGTTGTTGTCGTCATTTTTTAGCAGGCCTGGGCTGGATTTAAGCCTGCCAGCCACGTGTATGTGGCTGGCTCCATTAACAACTGTGCTACAGGCACCAAGCCTGAAAGTATATCTTATGTTTGAAATTTATACTAGTAAGATTATATTTAATGTTATCAGAATATTTTTCAACTGATTTTATTGATATTACTGTTTTAATTGGTTTCAAATCTAGTCCAATAATATGAAATGTTGAGAAACTTACATAATTATGTTTTGCTCTGTAAATGTATCATAAATTACAAGTATTTAAATAAATGCATTTATTTATTTATTCATATATTCATTTATTCATTTTGTGAGACAAAGTCTCACTCTGGGCCCTGGATAAAATGCTGTGGTATCATAGCTCACAGCAATCTCAAACTCTTGGGATCACGTGATCCCCTTGCCTCAGTCTCCCGAGTAGCTGGGACTACAGGTGCCTGCCACAACGCCTGGCTAGTTTTTCTATTTTCTCAGTAGAGACAGGGTCTCACTTTTGCTCAGGTTGGGTCTCAAACTCCTGAGCTCAGGTGATCCACCGTGGGTCCACTAAAAGAAAAAGTAAGTTCGAGGCCTCCGACACACTAATTCCAGAAAGCAGCCTGAGAGAGCTGGGTAAAGGAAGACATCTAAGGAGATAGAGTTCACAGCCTGGAGGGTGGAGTTGGGGAGAAGGATGGATCAGATACCCACTCCTGGGGTGGAGAACCAGGAGATGCTTATCAAGGCTTCTCCTGGGTGACATGTGTCTAGCTGGTCCAGAATGATCACAGACAAGTAACTATGACATGCTCCTGCGTGGTGCCCTCCCTTTTTAGGCAGCATTTTTGTGGCAGTCATCCTACCCCTGCTGCTAACCGTATGTGGGATACGGGGATGAAAGTCACAGGCTGTTGAGCACACGAGTCCCTGGACTGAGGCACCTCACCCCAAACTCAACATGCCCTCTGTACACCTGGGCTTGATTCAGACAAGATGTGGGATATGTAATCTGAACATGATTCCGCAATGGGATGAGACTTGTCCTGGATGTGCCCAGGTGGTGACCAGATTCCTGACGGAGCACAGTAGTATCAGCCTCTGCAGCCTGGCTCCACTGCTCAGGAGCCTCTGTCTGGGGCTCAGGCCCTCAGGGCAGCTTTACGGTGGTGGTAGGGTCCCTGGCAAACCCCAGGGGGGCTCTTTGGGCTGGAACGGTGGGAGGAGGGTCCTGGGTTAGGACTGCAGGGGACGCTGAAGACAAGATTCAGAATTCATGCGGAAAGGACACTGGGACAAGAGCCAGCCCTGAGGAGGGGCTCCTGCCTGGAGTCAGTGGGGGGGGGGGGGGACGCTCAGCCTCTTTGATCCAGAGGTTGAGCAATGCTGGGAGGACTGTGGGCACCACCCAGGAAAACCCTTGGAGCCCTGGCCCTGGGCTTGAAGGCTGCCTGAGGAGAGACACCTTTGTGGCTCTTCCCACCAGGGGAGACGTTCCTTTCTGCAGCTTCTCTCTTTTCTTCCCCCTCCCTTGAGCTCAGCTTTGTCCCCAGTCCCCCACCCCTTTCCCTCTTTCCTCTCTGCTCTTAGTTCTCCTTTGCTTCATCTCCCCTGAGCACAGAGCATTAAAAATCATCTTGCAGGCTCAGCGCCTGTGGCTCAAGCGGCTAAGGCGCCAGCCACATACACCCAAGGTGGCAGGTTCGAATCCCCAGCCCCGGCCCGCCAAACAACAATGATGGCTGCAACCAAAAA
>NW_003852402.1:9117121-9119752 GCF_000181295.1 Otolemur garnettii | reverse complement strand
AGTTGGAGGTTGCTGTGAGCTGTGATGCCATGGAACTCTACCCAGGGGGATAGCTTGAGGCTCTGTCTCAAAAAAAAAAAAAAAAAAATCATCTTGCAAAAGTTGTATAAGACCCATGTGCTGTATAGAAACAGCACTCTGTACCCCATGATAGTATTAATGTACACAGCTATGATTTAATAAAATTTTAAAAAAGGGAAATTAGAGAGATAAATATGATTCAAATATAATAAACTAATGGAAATTTACCCTGGAAGTGAAAACAATGTAACCTAAAAATGTGTACCCTCATATTAATTTGAAATTAAAAAAATAAATAAACAAATATTAAAAAAAAAAAAAAAAAGACCCATGCACTGAAAACTACAAAACACAGCTGAGCACCTGTAGCTCCAGCCACATGCTCCAGGACTGGTGGGTTCGAACTCAGACCAGGCCAGGGCCTGCTAAAACAAATAATAATAATAATGATAGTAAGAGTAATAATAGCCAGGTGTTGTGGTGGGTGCCTGTAGTCCCAACTACTAGGAGGCTGGGGCAAGAGAATTGCTTGACCCCAAGAATTTGAGGTTGCTGTGAGCTCTGACACCACAGCCCTTTACCAAGGGTGACGAAGTGAGACTCTGTCTCAAAAAAGAAAGAAAAAGAAAAGAAAGAAAACTACAAAACACTACTAGGAGAAAGTTGGAAAGACCTAAACAAATAAGGAGACCAGAGAACTCAATATTAAGATGTTCAATCTGTAGATTGAAAGCCGCTTCTTGAGGTTTAGTGTCATCTCTTCTGCCCCCTGGTGGTAGCGCTGTAATTTGTCCACTAAGTCAAGATGAACTACATTTCCCAGAACTCCCTTCCCAGCAGTTTCATTTCAAGGTGGGCCACAAGGGGGATTATCCTGGCGGGTCTGAAGGGAGGAAGTGAAGTAACAGCCATTTTCTAGCGTGCGCACCAGTTGTTGGTCCGCCAATTTATCTACTTGGTGTGAAGTAGTGTTGCCGCTCACCCAGGTTCATCTAGGCTGCCCAAGAGAAAGCCAGTGTCCAGAGACAGCAGAGTTCACAGCAGAGAAAGAGTTTATTCTGCACAGGGCTAAGGCAGGGGGAATTTCTCAAACTCGCCTCCCTGAGAATTGGGAAGACAGGGTTTTTAAAGACAGTTTTCTGGGCAGAGGGTTCTGCCATCAGGGTCTGCTAATTGGCTCATTTCTGTGCAGAACCATCAGACCTTTGGTAGGGGTCAGTTACTGCAATGCAGTTCCTTGAGGTAGGGGATCTAAGACAGTTGAGTCAGTTTTTGGTCTGGGTGGGTCAGTCAATCCACTGGAATACAGAACCTGGAGGATATCTCAAAAATCATCCCTAGGTTTCTGAACAGGAGACATTATCTATGGAGAATTACAGATAAGCAAACGTGGGGACAGAGAGTATTATCAAGCAAATGAGGGGACGATGGCTGATTATTATCATTATTTTAGCTGAGCCTGCTTCATCAAAGAGTTTGGGGGCCCTTACCCTAGTTCTTGCCTTACACCCCTTCATCAGTGTGTAAGGGCAGTTTCTGTAGCAACCTGGCCTGCAACCATTAGAATATCCCTAGGTGGTCCTTGAGCTATGATGATCCTGGGCCAGATGGATGCCTTTAGCTCCTTAAGGAAGGGCTCCAGCAGGACACCACTAAAAGTCAGAGGCAAGAACAACGACATGGGTCTCCACGTGTGCCACAGTTCAGACACGTGGGTCCCAGCTAGTTCTTGGCTCTCCTACATTCAAGGTCCCTCATCTCTTCCCAACAGCCCCTCACCCTACTAAAGACTTCACACTCCAGCATCACACTTGAAGACAACACCTTATAGGCATCCTCAAACTATGGCCCATGGGCCACATACGGCCCACCCAGGACATTTATCTGGCCCACTGGGTGTTTTTGCCACTGCTGCCTGTCCTGCTTAGCTGCTGCCTGTCCTTTTGAACTATAGTCTGGCCCTCCAATGGTCTGAGGGACAGTGAACTGGCCCCCTGTTTAAAAAGTTTGAGGACCCCTGCCTTATAGGGATTGTTTAACCAGCCTCTACAATTGCATAGGAAATATCACTAATACACTTCTTTTTCCTATTAGGTGGATAGTTGGAAATTCACCTCCCCTAGGGGAAAAAAAGACAAAGGTGGGACCCTGGTCTCACCTTAATCCTTGATTAGTCTCAAGAGATTGCTCGTACCTGGCAGGGGGGACTACCCTACCTATCTACCAATCAGAAAAGGATGCAGAGAACTCTTTAGCTCTCCAGCCTAACAACAGGTGACCTACAACAGCCTTAACGCTAATTATCATGACATCTACATTGCGGTCCACACCCCTCAATGGGCTTTCAGAGAGACTCCTGGGGAGGACTATGTGTGCAGGAAGACTCTGTTCCCAGATGACCTCTGAACCCCAAGGAAAGCCCAACCCAGGTAGTATAAAACAGAACCCCCAGCCATAACCAGAGAGCTTTTGTCATGACAATGGAGGCCTGTTTGCTGTCTTTGGCAAAGGTATGTTGCTCTGAAACTTTCTTACTCTGCTCTTTCTATTCCTCGATAAACTTTCTTTTCTTTTCTTTTTTTTTTTTTTTTTTTGCAGTTTTTGGCCAGG
>NW_003852402.1:9111338-9117011 GCF_000181295.1 Otolemur garnettii | reverse complement strand
TTTTTTTTTTTTTTTATTCAAACCCGGATTTGGACTCTCCTAGTGTACACACCAAGGAAGAGCCTCGAACCCCGGGTGGAGCAAGTTTTTATGGGGTACAGAAAGCAGAGGGGAAGAAGGGTACGAGTACACTTTTTGATTGGTGGTTGGTGATATCATTAGTAAAGGAGGAAGTAAAGGAGGATTTGCATTGGTAGCTGATGATTTCACTAGTAAAGGTGAATTTGGATTGGTACAGGTGAGGGGTGGGGGGGTCCCTTAACCGGGAGCTAGAGTTGGTGCAGCCTGATTACCTGTATTTCAAGGTAATAGAAACTTATTGTTTATTATAGCAGCTGTTTGCCTAAGGTGACTCAGTTTACGGCTTAGTGGCTGTGCAACCTGGGGTGGGGGAGAGGCAGCAGGGAGTGGCCCTGCAGGTTTTCACTGGCAGGAATGGAACTCACGCGGTAAACAGCCAGGAATGGGGCTTGTGCTATAAACAGCCAAGAATGGAGCTTGTGCTGTAAACAACAAAATGGAGCTAGTTTGGCTCTCTCACCACCTCCAGCATATGGGGCCAGCACCCTACTCCTTTGAGCCACGGGCGCCGCCCCTCCTCAACAAACTTTATTCATGCATGCCTTACTTAGGGGTGTCTGGTAATTCTTCAGCCAAGAGCACCCCAAGAACTGAGGACACAGACAGCTGCCCCAAGCCTGACATTCCTACATCTTAAAAAAACACTTAGTAGGACTTAAGTGCTCATTATGTTTTATATGGTGTTTGTGAAGCCAGAAAAGCAGTCTGTGGCTCAAGTGGCTAAGGCACCAGCCACATACACCTAAGGTGGCGGTTCGAATCCAGCCTGGCCCGCCAAACAATGACGGCTGCAACCAAAAATAGCTGGGCATTGTGGCAGGCGCCTGTGGTCCCAGCTACTTGGGAGGTGGAGGCAGAAGACTTGATTGAGCTCAGGAGTTAGAGGTTGCTGTGAGCTTTGATGACATGGCACTCTACCCAGGGGGACAGCTTGAGGCTCTGTCTCAAAAATAAAAAAATAAAAAAAGGAAAGTAGCCTGCAAGACGGAGTCTGAGGAGCTAAGCTGAAGCAGGACAGCTGGCCTAGTCTGTTTAGCCCACATTCTTTCCCACCCCTTCCTGACCCTGTGATTATCTAGTTAAGGTTTCACAATGATTGGGAGGATGTTTGTCTCAGGAAATTGGAGAAAGTAGTCACACATAGACAACAGATGTTGTGATATGGGTAAAGGTTACTTGGTGATATGTTTTCTCTGACGAGTCTCTTAGATATTTTATTAAAATGAAAATTACCTTTCTGTTGTTTAAACATTTTGCATTGCGAGAATAGAGACTACTTTGATGTTACTCCCTATTGGATAAAGTTAACATTTTCTAGGTTTGTTTCCTTGTATTTCTTTATAAAATTTATTAGAATTGGGGCCAGGCAAGATGGATGGCTCATGCCTATAATTCCCAGCACATGGGAGGCTGAGGCCAGTAGATTGCCTGAGCTCACCGGTTCCAGACCAGCCTGAGCCAGAGCTAGACCTCGTCTCTAAAAATAGCTGGGCATTGTGGCAGGCACCTGTAGTCCCAGCTACTAGGGAGGCTGAGGCAAGAGAATCACTTGAGCTCAAGAGTCTGAAGTTGCAGTGAGCTATGACGCCATGGTACTCACTCTACCAAGGGCTACAAAGTGAGATTCTGTCTAAATAAATTAAATTAAATTAAATTAAGTTTGATCAGTTTAAGAAGTTAAAAAAAGGAATAAAAAAAAAAGGGTTAACAAAATCGGTCCTGTATCTTTTCTCAAAGCCAAGCAAAAATGCACTGGATGAATCCTATTGTGTCTGGTGGATCGACAATCCCAACCCCAAACCAACACGTATCAAACAGAACGATGTTACAACTACAGTAACAGATTAAAGAAGAAAAATTACATGATCATCTCAAAGATAAATACAGCAGGTGTGCATGGGAATCACAGCATGAGCACCCGGGAAGGTGCGGCAGTGGCTGCCGGCTGTAGCCCTGGGTTGCTCTGCCCCTAAGAGGTCAGTAGCAGCTCTGGCCAGCAGAGCCGGGTCTCCTCGGCCAAGAGGCCACTAAGAGGGAGTAGAACGCACCCCAGGAGACGGGGAGGCCGGAGCCCGGGCGGCGGCGGTGGGCCTGCAGGGCCAGTGGAGCCCCAGGGCTGCGGGCGCTCACCCTCGGGTCGCTGCGGGGCGGCGGAGGAAGTTTGTCCGGAACCGAGGCCAGCGCCCTGCCCCGCGGCCCCCGCCTGGAGGTGCGCTGTCGCCGAGGCCAGGAGCCGCCTGGCTGCACCAGTTACCCGGCGGCGGCGCTGGGGGGGATCCTCGCGGGGCAGAGGCGGCTGCCGGCTGGGGTGCGCCTGTCGCTCTATGTCCCCGCGGGGGCTCAACCTTTAACCAGATACCCAGCTGGGCGCCACTGACCCAGCGTCTGGCCGTGCCGCCATCCCACAGAGCCGAGGCCACCCTCCACCGGCCGCGCCATCGTCCCACGGGCCAATGTGTCCTACAGAGCCTGCCCGGTCAGCCCCCACAGGCCGCACTGTCGTCCCAGGAGCCAACCAGTCCCTGAGCCGTCCTGCTGGCGGAGCGGCCGTGCCGCCGCTTCCCTGGCTGTGTCACTTCCCCGGCTGTGCCGCTTCCCCTCCCTGCCCACGGGCCGCCCCGCCGCCCCGCGGCCTGTCTGTCCCCAGAGGCCGCGCCACTGTCCACGGCGTGCCGTCCCCCGCCTCCAGGCCTGCGACGCGCTCCGAGCCAGCGCCTTCCCCGACCTCTCCGAGCTTGGCCCGCGGGCTTGGCGGCGCATTTGTGGGGGCGACAGCGAAACACGCCTGTACTGTGCCCTGGCGTCGCCGACAGCCTCCCCTGCGCTTAGTTTTCATGCCAACTCCGGAGCTGGGGATTCCGCCGTAACTCACATCTTGCCACTCACTTTTCCTCCAACCCAACTTGGGAACTTCATTCTCTCAGGCAGGGGTGTTGGCCCGGAGCAAGATTTCGCGTGTGGATTCCAAGTCACCGTGCTACGAGGTCCAGAGAACCCGAAGAGGGTAAAACACGCCTGACCTAGGGTGACCAGGACAGCAAGCAGCGTGTTCTGAGCCTCTTGGGTGAGAAAGACTCTTTTGCAAGCATCACCATGAAAGAACGTGTTTATAGATTTCACGGACCAAAGTTTTGAACTAGAACTTTTACGTTTTCACATTTCTCTAGCATGTAAGTGAAAATGGTTTTTGTTGTTGTTGTTTTGGTTTTTTGAGACAAAGTCTCAATTTGTTTCCTGGGTAGAGTGCAGCAACCTCAAACTCTTGGGCATAAGCGATTCTCTTGCCTCAGCCTTCCAAGTAGCTGGGACAACAGGTGCCTGCCACTGTGCCGGGCTATTTTTGTTGTTGCAGTTGTCCTTGTTGTTCAGTTGGCCTGGGCCAGGTTTGAACCCGACAGCCTGGGTGCATGTGGCCGGCGCCCTTCTCAGTGAGCTACAGGCTATGAAGTCATGGAATATACATTTGGCAGGTAAATCATCCTAGTTAACAGCTCAACAGCGCTCTCCACAAAGTATTCAGGAAATACACACATTTTTGAAGGAAAGTTTGCCCACATTTTAGTAAGAACCTTAAATGTTGCGGGAAGTTTCTTCTCTGAGGTTGGTGACGCAAGGTGTAGATTTGCACTGAAATTGTCTGTAATAAAGGGTGGCTACCACTCTTATGGCAGATAGCAAAAATCTTTATTTCTTCCCAGCTTAAATAGCCAGTGCAGCATGAACGTGTTGTTAATGAATATTCATACCATTACCTCACTAACATATTGTAAAAAACAGACTAACTTTTTAGTAAGACACATTCTTCTAAGTTATCTATTATACTCAAAATAGTAGCCGTGAAGAAGCAGACTGTTAACTCCCTGGCCCGCTTTTTGATAGATATGGAAACTGCTAAGGGGAATAAAGGCCGATTGTTTCCCTACTCTTTGCAGCCTCAAGCCATCTGGAGGCAGTATCTTAACCTTGCAAAACCACAATTTGGAGATCTTGGTGACATGCCAGCGACACGCCTACATGCCCCTGCCCCCTGGTCTGGGCACAGGAATTTTACCTCATTGGTGTCGAGCCATATGGAGTTCTGCCCCAGTCTCTCCTGAATTGTGCCAGGCAAGATTTGTACATGCTCACTCTCAGAAACGGCAGAGGCAAAGACACGTATGCTTTTCACCTGTACTTAAATATGTATACTGAATTTGGAAAGACACAAAATGCTCATGATCTTACATAAATATTCTGCTTAAAATTTTAATTTAGGGCAGGGGGAGGTAGCTCAGGCCTGTAATCCCAGTACTCTGGGAGGCAGAGATGGTGGATTGCCTGAGCTCAGGAGTTGGAGACCAGCCTGAGCTAGAGAGAGACCCCATGTCTAAAAAAATAGCTGAGCATTGTGATGGGTACCTGTAGTCCCAGCTACTTGGGAGGCTGAGGCAGGAGGATCACTTGAGCCCAGGAGTTGAGGTTGCTGTGAGCTAAAGATACCACAACACTGTACCCAGGGCCACAAAGTGAGACTCTGTCTCAAAAATAAAAAAACAAAAAACATTTAACTTAGAGGGAGAGGTGGCTCACGCCTTAATCTTAGCACTCTGGGAAGCCAAGGCAGGTGGACATTGCTTGAGCTTAGGTGTTTTACAGCAGCCTGAGCAAGAGTGAAACCTGTCAGTACTAAAAATAGAAAAATGAGTGAGTGTGGTGGAGGATGCCTGTAGTCCCAGCTGCTCAGGAGGCTCTGGCAAGAGGATTGCTTGAGCCCAAGAGTTTGAGGTGGCCGTGAGCTGTGACACCACTACACTCCACCAATGGTAAGAGTGAGACTTGTCACAAAAAATAAACTATAAATAAAAAGAAGACTATGTATTTTCCCCAGATGTTTCTTTCATTCATTTGTTTCTGGTGGCAACAGAAAACTTTACACTCCAATTCCTCAAACCACTGTTAATCCATTTTCTGCAGGCGCAGGCAGGCCTTCCATCCACATAGGGGCGCTGTCGCACACCCTAACACCCACACCTTATCCCTGCTATAGGGCTCTGCCTTCAGGCGGTGGCCAGAGGACTTCAGAGCCTGTGTAGAGAGCACAGCTTCTCCACCCAAACAAAACCTGGCTGTAGGGCATAATACTTAGGAAGATTATTTAAAGGACATTTTGTATATTCATTTCTCCAAAACATCCCTAAGGTTTAGGCTTAGATGGACTTGATTACTCAGAAAGCTGTTCGTGTCTGTGCGAGTGTACACATGTGTCACTTTCTCTTGGTTTAGAGCACAACCCTTGAGACAGCTGTGTGGACCTCTGTTACCAGAGGAGGAGAGTCTGGCTGCCCATCACTGTCAGTCAATAAACAGAGACGGGGATAGGTCTACCCAACTTAGTCAGAACAGAAGGCCAGAGATCCTGGAGAACAGCAAGAGTAGCATTTCCAAGACTGTTCTGCTTTTCCATTTTCAAATTACAGTTTTATACATAATGGTTCACAAGCAAAAATCACGATAACCGTTATTTTAATAATCAGCACAACTGGCTCGGCGCCTATAGCTCAACCGGCTAAGGCGCCAGCCACGTACACCTAAGGTGGCGGGTTCGAATCCCCA
>NW_003852402.1:9104526-9111146 GCF_000181295.1 Otolemur garnettii | reverse complement strand
TGAGGCTCTGTCTCAAAAAAAAAAAAAAAAATAATCAGCACAACTAGATGGCAATCTATTATAACATTTTCAACTCAAAAGTTAGTTCCTAAACTATTCAAAATGGGCATCTTTAGAGTGGGAGCTAAATTTACAAAACAGTAAGAATAGGAAACCGTGGCTCAAATGGCCAGGGCGCCAGCCACATATACCAGAGCTGACGGGTTCGAATCCAGCCCAGGCCTTCCAAACAACAATGACAACTACGACCAAAAAATAGCTGGGCGTTGTGGTGGGCACCTGTGGTCCCAGCCACTAGGGAGGCCAAGGCAAGAGAATTGCTTAAACCCAGGAGTTTGAGGTGGCTGTGAGCTGTGATGCTAGAGCACTCTACCCAGGGGGCTGCTTCCGGCCCTGTCTCAAAAAAAAAAAAAAAAAGAAAGAAAGAAAGAAGGAGACCACCAGCTATGTCATGTCTACCCTAGCCTGACAGACTCCATTTTATTTTCACTACTTGTGCTTTCAGCTCTAGCCCCTGAGGTGTCTGTCCTCTCCCACACCCCTTGGAAACTACAAGGTTAGATGAGGGTATTACCAGGGTGGGGAAGAAATCCTCAGAACTCTGACAAAAGTACAGCTATTTAGGAGACAAGTACAGAAAGCAAGCAGGCCAGAAACCAAATGGCATGGTCACAGCAACCCCCTCCCCACCCTCCTGAAATGCTCTGGGGCCAGTGTTCTTGGGAAATGTCAGGACCTCTGACCCTGATCCTGGCTGGCTCTAGAGATAAGGCCTGTGCAAGATTAACACCTTTGTGGCAGACAGTAAAATCCGTCTCTGACACGGTATTTTTGCCTTGCTAGGAAAGATGACTTCCCTCACCTCTCATCACCCCCTCCCACATTCCAACACTAATAAAAGTCACTTGAAACTGTGTGAGCTGGCTCGGTGCCTATAGCTCAACCGGCTAAGGCGCCAGCCACCTACATCTAAGGTGGCGGGTTCGAATCCCCAGCCCAGACCCACCAAACAACAATGACGGCTGCAACCAAAAAATAGCGGGACGTTGTGGCGGGCGCCTGTAGTCCCAGCTACTTGGGAGGCGGAGGCAGGAGACTCGCTTGAGCCCAGGAGTTGGAGGTTGCTGTGAGCTGTAATGCCACGGCACTCTACCCAGGGGGACAGCTTGAGGCTCTGTCTCAAAAAAAAAAAAAAGAAAGAAACTGCGTGAGCTGAGCTGACTTCTGGTCAAACTCCATTCTGCTCCTTTATTTATTGATTTGAGACAGAGTCTCAAGCTGTCGCCCTGGGTAGAGTGTAGTGGTGTCACAGCTCACAGCAACCTCAAACTTGGGCTTAAGCGATTCTCTTGCCTCAGCCTCCCAAGTAGCTGGGACTACAGGCACCTGCCACAATGCCTGGCTGTTTTTTGGTTATAGTTGTCATTGTTTGGCAGATCCAGGCTGGATTTGAACCCACCAGCTCTGGTGTACATGGCTAGCGCCCTAGCCGCTGAGCTACAAGTGCCAAGCCATTCTGCTCCTTTAAAATAAAGCCTATGCTGGCTCGGCGCTTGTGGCTCAAGCGGCTAAGGAGCCAGCCACATATACGTGAGCTGGCGGGTTCGAATCCAACCTGAGCCCGCCAAACAACGATGGCTGCAACCAAAAAAACAGCCGGGCGTTGTGGTGGGCGCCTGTGGTCCCAGCTACTTGGGATGCGGAGACAGGAGACTTGCTTGAGCTCAGGAGTTGGAGGTTGCTGTGAGCTGTGATGCCACATCACTCTGCCCAGGGCGACAGCTTGAGGCTCTGTCTCAAATAAATAAAATAAAGCCTATGCTTCATCCCTGGACTGGCCTCCTCTCCTTCTTGGGGACTCCGGAAGAACTCTATCCCTAAACCTCTCAACCGGTATTTTTCTCCTTCAGTCCTTGGTCTGAAGATTTAAGAATGCAACTCCAGACCATGCCAATTGACCACAGGACAAAGTTTATTTTACAGAGGAGGACTTGGAGAGAAGAGTAACAAAGCCTGGAGGAGGAGGAATTCCCAGGGATGGTATGTCACACTTGGCCAGTAGCAGGCAGACAAAAAAAATGTCTCCTCCAAGTTGATTAGTGAACAAATGTATTAGCGAATGGGGGATCCTCACAGTTCCTCTAGGCAAAGCCGCAGGGTGTACACTTTCCTCTCTAGGGGTGGCAACCTGATTGAAATCCTGCTTGCATCCAGAGAATGCATTAGGAAAAAAAAAAGGACTGTTTAGGCCCAGAACATGGGGGTCCCTGTCCAGCCCTGAATAGGGGAACCCTGTATCAAGGGGACTTATGCAAGGGTGATACAGGATTCCACCACTCAGGGCTAGACAGGGAGTCCCCCATTCCCTAGGCCCAGAGCTCAGAGGTCAGACCCCCATTTCCAGGCACAAGCAGACTGCCTTCCTGTGCTGGTTTTTTTTGAGTGGCTCCAACTTTGATAAGACCACACACCCTAATCCCTTCTCAGGGACAAAGACTGTAAAGGACGTGATAACTACATTCATTCGTTTGTTTGTTAATGCACCCATTTCCACCTACCAACTGCTAGCCAGGTGTAATCTCTAGACCTAATTTCCCTAGACAAAGAGTCCCACCTGGAGACTCCCGGGAGAGTTCTTCAGTTTTTTTCCCTTTCCAGAAGCTCTGGTGCTTTTTACTTTTTCTATGTTCCTTTTTTTTTTTTTTGAGACAGAGCCTCAAGCTGTCCCCCTGGGTAGCGTGCTGTGGCATCAAAGTTCACAGCAACCTTCAACTCCTGGGCTCAATCGATTCTCCTGCCTCAGCCTCCCAAGTAGCTGGGACCACAGGCACCCGCCACAACGCCTGGCTATTTTTTGGTTGCAGCCGTTATTGTTGTTTTGGTGGGCCCGGGCTGGATTCGAACCCACCACCTTAGGTGTCTGTGGCTGGCGCCTTAGTCACTTGAGCCACAGGCACCGAGCCCTTTTCTAACTTATAATAAAAGTCCTGTCTTACCACTGATCTGTGCTCCGTGGATTCATTCTTCGAATTCCCAAGACCAAGGACCTACTGAAGAGCAAAATTCTGGTATCAAGGGGACAAACACACAATGGGGAGCTCAAGACACAACTGTCCCTTCACTTTTGCCATGCCAAGAGATTAAAGGGGACAGGATCCAGAGTCCTCCTTTCCATCCCCCTAAAATCTCAGAACCTCCCCTCACCCAACTAGCAGGTGAAGCACAATGCTTGGGCGCAGATTCGGGCTCAATGGAGTGGGGGAAGAGATCTGCCCCTGCCCCGTCCACCAGCTCAGTCGGTGACTGCCCTCTTCTCTCAGCCCTGAGCCAGGCTCAGCTCCTGGGATCTGAATGCAATCACTCCCCTTTCCCTGGGTGGCTCCCTGGGGTGGGGTTGAGGGTCCAGCCCACCTGTCACTGTCAGCCAATATGTAGAGATGGGGTTAGGGCCACCACACTTTGTCAAAAGGGCAGCGATTTGGGAGAACAGCGAGAATAGCCTCTCCCAGACTGTTCCGTTCTGTCATTTCCAAAATCACAGTTTTGTATGTAAAAGCTCACGGCAAAGACCACAGTAACCCGTGTTTTAAATATTGATCAGCAGAACCCAGTGACCTAGTATAACATTCCAATTCAAAAGTTAGTTTCCTAAATCCACCAAAACTATTCAAGATAGGCATCTTTGGGCTCAGTGCCTGTGGCTCAAGTGGCTAAGGTGCCAGCCACATACACCTAAGGTGACGGGTTCAAATCCCCAGCCCGGGCCTGCCAAACAACAATAACAGCTGCAACCAAAAAATAGCCGGGCATTGTGGTGGGCGCCTGTGGTCCCAGCTACTTGGGAGGCGGAGGCAGGAAACTTGCTTGAGCCCAGGAGTTGGAGGTTGCTGTGAGCTGAGATGCCATGGCACTCTACCCAGGGGGATAGCTTGAGGCTCTTCTGTCTCACAAAAAAAAAAAAAAAAAAAAAAGATAGGCATCTTTGGGCTTGGAGCTAAATTTACAAAACAATAATAACTCAAGACAGGAGTGAAAGGTCACAAAGGACCTAAAGGGATCAGACCAGCTGGGTCATGTTGGTCCTAGCCTACCTGACTCCACCTATTTCCACCACAGTCTCTCTCAGCAGGACCCTCGGCCAAAGCGAAATGAAAGGGAAAAGGATCCCAAACAGAAGAAATGAAAACAGCCCAGGGCCCTCCCACTCCGCCCCTCAGCAGGAAGAGGGTGGAGCCACCACTACCAGTTCCCTGGGAGGTCAAGGCCCCAGAAGCCGACAACGGAGCCCCACCACAGAAGACAAAGAGCAAGGAAGGGACAGTCCTGCTGAGGAGGCTGCAGCATGAACCCACGGATCAGGTACCTCTGCCCTGGGAAGCTTGCAGCCCCTGATTATCTGGTGGCCCCTGCTGTACCCCTCCTGACCTCTCCAACCCGGTCCCAGCCTGGGCTCGCCCTCTCTGCCTCTCCTGCAGCACCCACTCCATCGAGGGTTTTTTGCCTCATCTGTGGGCGCCCTCAGTGCTGTCCTGGCCTGCCTCTCCCTGGCCCTGTTCTTCCTCCCCAGCCTCACGGGAAGCCCTGGCCAGGCTGGAGTCGCTCCCCCAGGTATTTCCCTCCATTCCTGAGCTCTGTCACCAGGGACAGCTGTACTAAATGATCATTGAAACAATTGGGATTTACTAACAATTCTGTTCTGAGACGTTGCTGGATTTTGTGTAATATTTACACGGTTTCCACACCAAGTCTTAGGAGAGGGTGGGGAGGAGGGGAGAGCTTTCCGAAGACAGAAGATAAATCTTTCCAGATGGCGCCAAACTTGCAGCGCCTCTATGATCAGGCTCACCTTACGCAACAGGGACACTAAAATGGAATGGGAGAAAAACAGAATGATCAGGGCTCGGTGCCCATAACAAGGTGGTTACGGCGCCAACCACATACACCGAAGTTGGCAGGTTAGAACCCAGCCCAGGCCATCTAACCAACAATGACAACTGCAACAAAAATAGCCGGGCATTGTGGTGGGCATCTGTAGTCCCAGCTACCTGGGAGGCTGAGGCAAGAGAATTGCTTGAGCCCAAGAGTTTGAGGTTAGTGTGAGCTACAGCACTCTACTAAGGGCGACATAGTGAGACTCTATCTCAAAAATACACTCCAGCATGATCAGGAGAAAGGCTCGTAAGGTAAACTTCTGTACAAAGGAGAGCCGGGCCCCAGTGTACACTCCAGCAGGTTATAGGTTGCAGCAGCCGGACTTGGCCTAGCCCGGTTAGGTGACCCAGCCCTTGTGGGCCTCTGCCACCTCATCTGTACAATGGGGATCCCCCACAGGCTTCAGGCGGATGACAGGTGCCCAGGTACATGCAGTGAGTAGAGCCGTAACTGGGTGTGAAGCTGGGGCAGCTCAGAGTTAAAAACACATTAGTGACATGGGCAGGTGGAAGGGCGGGAATGAACAGAGCTGAAATGTTACAAACGATTTTGGGGTAGAGAGTTTTGTTCTTTGCTTAACTAGCGGTGAGAAGAAACTTGTCCTTTCCCCTGGAAGGTTCACTGAAAGATCAATTGAGAATTAAGACAGACTCATAACAGAAGGGGGAGAACCACAGGCCGGTTACACAGTGTACCAATGAAGTTCAGACGTTTTTGTACAGGCCTTTGTAGTGGGGAGAGAGGGAATGTGTAATTCTGTTTAGAGGCAATAAAGCTTTGCTGAGGGGGAAGAATAGCTAGGGGAAGAGATTGACTTGTAATTTATGTTATTTGCAGCAATACGTTGAGATAACAGGTGGAGAAGGGAAGTACATTTTTTTAAATGTATGTGGACTAGAGGGCAAGCCTCTTTGAAGGGCCTGTTAATCTCTAAGAGCCTCTAAAGTAAAATATTCTTTATACCAAGTACTTATATTTAGAGATAAATTTTCCTGAGCTCCTTCCTTTGAGCCACAAGCACTGCCCATCTCCTTCACTTACTACTAAAGGACTGGGGGAAGGGTGGGCAGAAATACTGGAAAGGTGGAAGGCCCAGAGCTGGGCCAGGGCTAGGAAAGGTCACCCCTACATGTTGCCCTTGCTTCCTCTTCCTCTCTCCCCCGTCTTCCTGCCTGGGAGGACAGCAGAGGCTCAGGGCTAGGCAGGCCTGCGAGGCCCAGTGCCCAGGGTTGCAAAGAGCTGAGTTCCGTAGCTCTGAGACTGCAAGGACCTCAGGGCACATTCTGCTTTTTACGTTTCTCTCTTGTGCCTTCAGAGACCCGATGAACCGAATGTATCCAAAGACATTCTGCCAAAACTTTGAAAAAGAACCCTGCCCCTCTAATCAGAACAGCTCCTGGCTGTGCTTTGAGGTGGAAACGAAAAACTCAGCTGTCTTCTTCCACAGAGGGGTGTTTCGAAACCAGGTATCACCCACATTCTGACCACATCCCAGGCAGGAACTAAGGCAGATAAGGATGCAGAAACCCCCTCCCCTTCAAAGTCAAACACCAGGCAGTGGGCTCTCAATCTTATCTATTTTTGTCCCCATTTTTCTTTTTTTTTTTTTGAGACAGAGCCTCAAGCTGTCCCCCTGGGTAGAGTGCTATGGCATTACAGCTCACAGCAACCTCCAACTCCTGGGCTCA
>NW_003852402.1:9101384-9103751 GCF_000181295.1 Otolemur garnettii | reverse complement strand
TCATTGTTGTTTGGCGGGTCCAGGCTGGGGATTCGAACCCGCCACCTTAGGTGTACGTGGCTGGCGCCTTAGCTGGTTGAGCTATAGGCACCGAGCCCCACCTCTCATTTCAAAGTCACATTTGACGTGCTCAGCAGCCACTTGTGTCCTGTGGCCCCCAGAGGGGTGGGTGCAGCTCCACAGCCCTGAGTAGCAGCCAGCAGGCAGGGACCAACCAAGTGCTCTGGGTGCCAGCTGGGTGGATACCTGGATTAGGACAGTTAGAGTCCATGAATGGGGCCAGGGAGATTAAAGGACAGAACAGAAGTGAGGGCAGAGGTGGGGAAGAGAATCTGGAGGAACCAGGTGCCCTGGGGCTCCTGGCCTGCTCCCTCCTACCACTTCGCCACCCCTGCATTCTGCCTGCCCCTCCACCCAGAGCACCCACTTCTGTTCTCCTCTCCCAGGGCCCTGTCAAGACTCCTTGCCATGCAGAAGAATGTTTCCTGACTTGGATCCAAGGGGTACTGCCCCCTGACCACCACTACCATGTCACCTGGTATGTATCCAGGGGTCCCTGCGCCAACTGTGCAAATCTTATTGTTCACTTTCTGGCCATGCACAGAAGGGTGACCCTGACCATCTTTGCTGCCCACCTCAACTTCTTCTGGGAATCAGATTTCCAGCAAGGGCTTCTCAGGATGGATCAGGAAGGGGTCCAGCTGCACATCATGGGTTATGAAGGTGAGATGGGGGTTGGGCATGCAGGTGTGGTAGGGACACCATGGAGAAGTCCTGGGTCTAGATGCCAGCAGAGTAGAGTGTTCCAGGGGAGCCTCATGAGGCCTGAGCCAGCCCAGACCCCCTAGGCTGCCAGGAGACCCTGACCTGGGAAGGGAGGGTCCAAAGAGGCAGGGGAGATAGGCCTGCTGGTTCCTGATTTCTTTCTCCATGATTTGATGTTAGAATTTGAATACTGTTGGGACAACTTTGTGTACAACCAGAGAAAGCAATTTGTGCCTTGGAATGGATTGAATGAAAATTATGAGTTCATGGTTTCCACGCTGGAGGACATTCTCAGGTGAGAGACTCCCTGGTACAAAATCCCTGGCCTTTGTGCTTCTCCTCAGTCTTCCATGACCAAACACTCTCCAGCCTGGCCCACCTATCTCTTGCCCTCCGGCTGTCCTATCTGTTCTCCTGGGCCCTTCTGTCAGAGGCCCCTTTCTGCCTCTGGACCGACTATAGTCTCCTCAGCCTAGAGCCACTGACCTGGCTCCTTCAAGCCACAGATACCGAGCTCAGTCAGTAAACTGAACGCAGATGGGTCTGAGTATGCATAAGGTCACACTCACTAGCTTTGCAGGGTTTTTTGTTTGTTTTTTGTTTTGGGGGAGTTTTTGAGACAGTCTTGCTTTGTCACCCTGAATAGAGGCTGTGGCTTCACAGTTCACAGCAACCTCAAACTCTTGGGCTCAAGAGATTCTCTTGCCTTAGCCTCCCAAGTAGCTGGACTATAGGTGTCTGCTACAACTCCCGGCTATTTTTTATTTTTTAGAGACAGGGTCTCACTCAGGCTGGTCTCAAATTCCTGAGCTCAGGCAATCTACCCTCATCAGCCTCCCAGAGTGCTGGGATTACCGGTGTGAGCCACTGCGCCTGGCCCTGACACCCGGCAGCATTGAGAAGCATCCTCCTGGGCAAGGTTGATCTATCAGAGATTGAGCATCCTCCAGGAACACGACCTTTTCAGGCTGTGGCTCCAAGGACATGCCACAGGCCAGCTGCTCACAGGCCAGGCTTTCCTTTCCTCCCAGTTCTGGAGGCTAGACGTCATGGTCACAGGGTCAGCAGGGTGGTGTCCTCAAGGCCTCTCTTTTCCTTTCCTGGTTTGGAGATGCACTTGGGACTGCATCCTCAGCAGACGCTCCTCTGTGTACCTGCCCCACAGGTGCCTCAAATTTTCCTCTTGTACATGGCCCAGTCATGTGGGATGAGTGCCAACACAGCAGCCTTGATTTATTGATTGACCTCCTTACTGGGCCTGGCTGGGGAGTGCGAGGTCCCTATTCCCTGTGTCTGTGTCCTAGGTGGCTCCTGATCTGGGCCTCAAATCCTGTCCATCCAGAGTTTATTGTCCCTGGCACTCCCATTGCTCACCCCATTAGTCCTGGCCTCTCTCCTCTCATCCCTGTCCACCTGTCAACCTCCCTGAGAAGGCCAGGCACGGTGGCTCACGCCTGTAATCCCAGCACTTGAGAGGTCAAGGTAGGTGGATTCCCTCAGCTCATGGGTTCGAGACCAACCTGAGCCAGAGCCAGACCTCACCTTGAAAAATAGCCGGGCATTGTGGCAGATGCCTATAGTCCCAGCTACTTGGGAGGTTGA
>NW_003852402.1:9098577-9101082 GCF_000181295.1 Otolemur garnettii | reverse complement strand
CAGTAGGCTGAGGCAAGAACCCAGGAGTTGGAGGGGTTGCTGGGAGCTGTGATGCCACGGCACTCTACCCAGGGGGATAGCTTGAGGCTCTGTCTCAAAAAAAAAAAAAAAAGAAAGAAAAAGAAAAGTTACTTCAGAGGTTCAGCAAGCTAAACCTCCCAGGGTGGGGTGAGGCCTCTACTCAGGTGGCCCTAGGAGGTCTCCCTCAGATTTAAGGCCTAGAAGAGGACCCTATAGGCAGAGTCACAAGCCCCAGACAAAGAACACGGCAGGGACAACCCGGTCCAGGAGGCTGTAGCATGAACCCACAGATCAGGTACCTCTGCCCTGAGCTCCTACTATTCATGCAGGCCTGGTGGCCCCCGTGGAGTGCCTCCTGGTCTCCATGAAGTTCCAGCCTGGGCTTATTCTTCAGAAGCTCTAGGGTCTTTGCCCTGATCTGTGCCCCCTCCCCCCAGACTCTGCTCCCCCACCTCCCAGCCTCACTGGAAGCTCTGGCTAGTCACCACCCTCCATTCCTGAAGTCTCTCACCAGGGAGAACTACTAACAATTCTCTTCCAAGACATTGCTGGATTTTGTGTAATATTTACATAGTTTCCACACCAAAACTTAGGAGAGGGTGGAGAAGGGAGAACTGGCCTCACTGAGGCCAGAAGATACATTCTCTTTCCAAGGACTTCTGCACTGTAACTGGGGGAGTAAGGAAAGGGGCCGCTAACTGCTGTAGTGCCTCCGTGATCATGCTCACCTTATGCAAAAGGGATGCAAATGGAATGGGAGAAAAACAAGGATCAGGAGAAAGGCTGATACTGTAAACTATAGTACAGAGGACAGCTGGGTCGCTGGTGTATACTCCAGCAGGTCACAGGATGCAGCCGCTGGACTTGGTCTGGCCAGGAGGCCCAGCCCCATCACTCATCAGCTCTGTGACCCTGCCCCTGTGTGCCTCTGTCACCTCATCTGTAAAATGAGGATGCCCCACAGGCTTTAGGCAGGTAACAGGTGCCCAGATACATGCAGTGAGTAGTACAGTAGCCAGGGTGTGCCCATGGGGTGCTCAGAGTGACATGGGCAGGTGGAAAGTCAAGAAATGAATGGAGCTGAAATGTTACAAAGTATTCTGGGGTAGAGAGTTTTATTTATTTATTTATTTTTTTTGAGACAGAGCCTCAAGCTGTCCCCCTGGGCAGAGTGCCGTGGCATCACAGCTCACAGCAACCTCCAACTCCTGGGCTCAAGCGAGTCTCCTGCCTCAGCCTCCCAAGTAGCTGGGACCACAGGTGCCCGGCTATTTTTTGGTTGCAGCGGTCATTGTTGTTTTGGCGGGCCCAGGGTGGATTCCAACCCACCACCCTAGGTATATGTGGCTGGCCCCTTAGCCACTTGAGCCACAGACGCCAAGCTGAGAATTTTATTCTTTACTTAACACAGGGCTGAGAGGAAACTTGAAGTTTCACTGAGAGATCAATTGAGAATTAAGACACTGATAACAGAAGTGGGGAAACCACGGACTGGTTACACAATGTGCCAATGAACTTGAGACATTTTTGTACATGCCTTTATAGTGGGGAAAGGGAGAATATGTAATTCTGTTTAGGGGCAAGAAATCCTTGCTAAGTAGGAAGAATAGTTGGGGGAAGAGACTGACTTCTGACATAACCTGGGAGACAGGTTATGTTTCAAATACAGAGCTGAAATGTAAAAAACTCTTATTTTGGGTTGGGGACTTTTCCTTTGTTTATTTCTGAAGCTTTGGGGGAGGGCTGGACAAAAACACTGGGAAGATGGAGTTGTCCCACAGGAAGGACCAGAGCTGGGAGAGGTCACCCCCACCTGCTACCCCTGCCACCATCCCCTCCTCTTCCTCTTTCCCCAGTCTTCCTGCCTGGAAAGACAGCAGGGGCTTAGTGGGTGCAGGAAGATGATCCCAATAGCCCCGAGACTGTAGGAACCCCAGGGGACAGTTTCTTTTATCTTTCTCTTGTGCCTGCAGAAGCCCTTTGGATAGGATACGTCAAAAAGACTTCAGCATCCACTTTCGGAACTCTCTGTGGCTTGATGACAAAAGTACCTGGCTGTGCTTTGAGGTGAAAAGAACCAAGTCACCTGTCCCCCTCTACAGAGGAGTCTTTCGAAACCAGGTATCATTCACAAAATAACCACATCCCATGCAGGCCCTTACCCAGCTGACAATGCACAATAAGTGAAATGGCAGCCAGGGGTGCAATTGAGAGTCCACTCTAAATTCTTCCCACATTTCTTAAGTCCTTGGCAGGGACATTCCTACTGGACTGCCCTGGACTCTGATGACACTGGGGTATGCCTGCTCTCTGAAGGGCTGTTGATAGCCCATCCCTCACTTTACTAGACAATTGGGAAAGAAATGATCCAAGCTCTGAAATAACTTTTAGTGTTTTATTCTAATCCTAATTTGAAAACCATGACTGGAGACACATCCAAAGAGTCTTGATCGGCTCGGCGCCTATAGCTCAACCGGCTAAGGC
>NW_003852402.1:9084962-9097369 GCF_000181295.1 Otolemur garnettii | reverse complement strand
GTTTGGCGGGTCCGGGCTGGGGATTCGAACCCGCCACCTTAGGTGTACGTGGCTGGCGCCTTAGCCGGTTGAGCTATAGGCGCCGAGCCTGAAATTTTTTTTATTTTGAGACAGAGTCTCATTATGTCATCCTCGGTAGAGTCCCATGACGTCACGGCTCACAGCAACCTCCAATTCCTGGGCTTAAGCGATTGTCTTGCCTCAGCCTCCCAAGTAGTTGGGACTACACACGCCCACCACAACACCCAGCTGTTTTTTTGTCATAGCTCTCACTGATTAGCAGGCCGCAGCCAGATTCAAACCCGCCATCCCCAGAGTATATGGCCAGCATCCTAATCACTGAACTCAAGGCACCAAGCCTGTTTTGAATTTCTTTTGAAAATTATCTAATTAATGATCTTTAAAATTTTTCACAGCACACCTGAAACCTTTTCATGGCACACCATTTGAAAATCACTTGTCTAAAAGGTCCGGAGTCAGCAGAAAGGAATGCTTAGGTTAACCTGAAGGTCTTCTAGCTTTCATGTGATGCTATACCAGAATCAGGTTGGGAAGAAACCAACATTATTTAGGATTAACAAATCCTGTGTACACTCTGTAAGGCCGAGGCGGGCACCTGTAGTCCCAGCTACTGGAGAGGCTGAAATAAGAGCAATACTTGAGCCCAAGAGTTTGAGGTTGCTGTGAGCTGTGACACCATGGTGCTCTACCAAGGGCAACAAAGTAATACTCAGTCTCAAAAAAAATAACCCCAAAACAAAATGGTTTGGTACCTGTAGCTATGCAGCTCAGGCGTTAGCCACATACACTGAAGAGTTCAAACCCAGCCCAGGCCTGCCAAACAACAATGATAACTACAACAAAAACTTACCCTAGCGTTGTGGCAGGCTTCTGTAGTCCCAACTACTTGAGTGGCTGAGGCAAGAGCCCAAAAGTTGGTCTTGCTTAAGCCCAAAGGTTTGAGGTTGCTGTGAGCTGTGACACCATGGCACCCTATGGAGGGAGAAATAGTGAGACTGTGTCTCAAAAAAAAAAACAAAAACACAAACCCTGTGTAGGCTAGGTCTGGTGGCTTACTCCTATAATTCTAGCTCTTTGAGAGGCCAAGGCAGGTGGATTGCTTGATCTTGAGTTCAAAACCAGCCTGAGCAAGAGCAGGGCCCCATCTCTACTAAAAATAGGCAAAGTAACCCTGTATCATGGTGGGCAGCCTCCAGAAGTCTGAGGCCGGAGGACCACTTGAGCCCAAGAAATGAAGGTTACTGAGCTATGATGATACCACAGCACTCTGCCCAGGGAAACAGTGATACCATGTCTCAAAAAAAAAAAAAAAAAAAACATAAAAAACTGTGTATAGTGTGATTTTATTATCATTTGCAGGCCTAATTTAACAGGCCTCCTCAGAAACGAATTTTGAGCATAAGTAAAAGGTCAGAATTCATTGCTCAGTGTGTTTCCCAAAGTCTTGTAACTGAATTTTGTGTCCAGCAGGCTTCAGGGACAGAGCACTGTGGAAAGCCCTCCTGCTGGGCATGCCCTTCCAAGTCCCCTGATTTCTCACCCTCAATAGAGTGTGTGGGGTGTCACACTGCTCGCAGCAACCTCCAACTCCTGGGCCTAGGCGATTCTCTTGCCTCAACCCCCTGAGTAGCTGGGACTACAGACACCGCCACAATGCCTGGCTATTTTTTTGTTGCAGTTCGCCCGGGGCTGGCTCCCTACCCACTGAGCCACAGGCAGCACCCGAGACTGATTTTTATATCTTATTTGTCCCATGTCTCCAGCATATTATTTCAACCTGTGGTTGACACGAGTTTCTCACAAGACAGTTGGTGTCCTTTTTATTCTTTGAAATGAACTGTGTCATTCGCCCGTGCCCACCTCTCAATTCAGAGCCACATTTCAAGTATTCAGCAGCCACCCATGTCCTTTGGCCCCCATGGGTGGTGCTGCTCCACAGTCCTGCCCAACAGACAGCAGGCGGGTGCTCAGGATGCCTCCTAGGTGGACACCAGGAGCAGGGCAGATAGAACCCATGCAGGGGTCACAAAAGGGGCCAGGGGAACTAAAGGACAGAACAGAAGAGGGCAGGGGTGAAGGAAGGAACCTGGAGGAAGCAGGTGCCCTGGGGCTCCTGGCCTGCCCCCTCCTACCACTGCCCCACCCCTGCATTCTGCCTGCCCCTCTACCCAGAACACCCCCTTCCATTCTTCTCTCCCAGAGCCCTCCCAAGACTCCTTGCCATGCAGAAGTACGCTTCTTCACTTGGCTTCAGGATCTGCCCCCTGACTTCTGCTGCCAATTCACTTGGTACTTATCCTGGAGTCCCTGTGCTGACTGTGCAGATCTTGTGGCTAATTTTCTGGCCAAACACAGAAATGTGAGCCTGACCATTTTCGTTGCCCGCCTCTACTACTATCGTGACCCAGAAATGCATAGGGGACTTCGCAGGATGTATCAAGAAGGGGCCAATGTGGACATCATGTCTGTTATAGGTGAGAAGCGGGGGGTCAGCGGTATGGCTGTGGTAGGGACACCATGGGAAATACCAGGGTCTGGATGCCAGAGGAGGATGAGTGTCCCAGGGGAGCCTGCCCAGGTCTGACCCAGCCTTGGGAGGGCAGGGGGAGAGGGGCCTGCTGGGACCTGATTGCTTTCTCCATGCTTTGATTTTAGAATTTGAATACTGTTGGGACAACTTTGTGTACAACCAGGGAAAGCAATTCGTGCCTTGGAATGGATTGAATGAAAATTATGAATTCCTGGTCCCCAGGCTGCAGGAGATTCTCGAGTAAGAGGCTTCCTGGCACCAAATCCTATCTCCCTGGCCTCTGAGCTCCCCCTCAGCCTTTCCTGGGTCCCTGACCCGACACACTCAGGCCTGGACCTCTTGCCCTGGTGCTCCCCCCATCTCAAGGCCTCCTCCCTGCTCTCCAGGGCCCTTCCTGTCAGAGGCCCCTTTCTGCTCCTGGAGTGACCTCCTTCCCCTCAGCCCTCAGCCCTGACCCAGCTCCTTCTGATGGCACCTACTTTTATCCAAAATAGCCATTACATACAGGGCACTGCTAGACAGGGCCTGGCAGGGCCATGTGCCACCATCTGGAGCGGTCTGTTCATGTACAAGGCCTTCTGTCATAGATAAAGTTAGGAAATCAGACACAAAGGCCCATGGTACCAGTGAAAGAACGAGGCAGTTGTGCACGTGGGAGAGCATAAGAGTGTTAACTCACTATAAATTTTGTCTAGAGGAGGAATGCTTTGAGGTTTACAAGCACTTTGGAAAACAGGGCAATGTTTTGTAACCTTGAAACCTATAGGGGGATCTGTGTGATGTATATTATGGTGATTGATGACATGGCTCCTTTTGGCCCCAGCTGTAAATGTATAACACTGACAAAGGAAAACAGGAGATGAGAGCAGCTCTTTGATGAGATACCCTTGCTGCTCTCTGGAATTGCTGCCTTTTCTATAAATAAAGCAAAGGTGTTGGTCTCTCATCTGCTTCTCTGTTGTTTGGCATGCATGACAGGCAGATGGACCCACTGGTCCAGCAACATGCTTTGGCGACCACCAAGAGACCATCAGCTGGGCAGCAGGGTGAGTATAGACTCGCCTAGGGCTCTGGGGATTGGGGGCGGAAAGCTGTAAGGCTGGGGCTGGGAAGCATATGCTGATAAGATTAAGTTTTTGCCTTGATTTACTTTTATTAAGGGATTTATGGAATAATTAAAGGTGGATTGCGAGGCAAAGGACAAGTGGCTAATGGAGAAAGGAACATTTGGGGAAAGTATGTCCAAAGGGAGACCCCAATGCATATCGGAAGCCTCTAAAAGTTTGTTGAAAACAACAGCCAAGGCTTTAGAGTAAACGACAAAAATGTCCTACTGAGGCCTGACCTTGTCCTACAGAGACTGTACCAGGTCTCTGCAGGTTAATGGGCTGCTACAACATGCATTGGGGACAGTGTGCACAGCTGGCTCTTAGATAAGGGGAAAAGCCTCTTGGGTTTATATAAGGGAAAACAAACACACACACACACACACACACACACACCCCACACACACACCCCCCACCCCCCCTCACCCCCCACCCCCGCTCACGCTATGGGTGTGGCATTAGCCTATCTGCCCTGTGGGGATCCAAAGCTCTAAGCCCCTCCTGTGGAATCTGTGTGCCCTGTCAAACCTGTCACTGCTTTCACATCCTGCTTCAAAACCTGGCTCCTCGTACAACTGCATTCCTCCATTCTTTTAGTTTACAATTACAGCAGAATGAAATAGCAAGGATCAGGAAAGTTGGCAGCTTAGTTGAAATTGCAAATGCCAAAAGAATAACAGGATAAAAAAGGTTTTGTTCCTTTTGTGATTATTCATGTGATTGATTTAAATGATAACATATACAATAAATACGGTAAACGGGGCCTTCACTGTCTCTCACTTTAAGTGGCATTAGTACCTTAGCCCCAATCTTTTTAAATCTTACTCTGTCTCCATTGCTTTTATTTCTTAATTCTCTTGTCACCGCCAAGCATCAGGGATACCCACAAGCCGTGTGGAGGCTGGAGTCCTGCATTTGGTACCCCACCTGGTTTCCCTTTGCCTTAGTGAAGCAATGCCAGAGCATGTGAATTCTCGCAAGGTTTTGAGGACAAGTGACTCCCGAAAACATCTTCTAAAGCAGAGCGGTGAGCTTGTGTGTTCAGAGGAATCTAGGGTAACCATGGGACAAGCGAATATTAAATATTCTAAGTATCTTAATTTCCTCAGGATTATTTTACAAACAAGGAATTAGGTCAGTGCAGAAATTTTAATTATTCTTTTTTTTTTCCTTCCTTTTTTTGGAGACAGAGTCTCACTATGTCGCCCTCAATAGAGTGCTGTGCTACCATAGCTCACAGCAACCTCAAACTCCTGGGTCCAAGCAATTCTCCTGCCTCAGGCTCCCAAGTAGCTGGGACTATAGGCGCCTCCCACAACGCCCGGCCATTTTTTTGTTGCAGTTGTCATTGTTGATTTTAGCTGGCCTGGGCTGGTAATTACTCTTTTTGAAATAGTGGGCAGGTATTGTCCATGGTTCCCAAAAGAAGGCACTCTAGAGTTAGCAGATTTGGAACGTTTAAAGAAGCACAGAGAAAAGGACAACCCATACCAATCATTGCATGGTCAGTGTGCTCTACAGTCCATACAGTTTTAGAGGCAGTCTAGACCCCCACTGAAGAAGGGCCAGCTGCACCCTTAGAGGGTAAACAGCAACAAGATTGGTTTGTATCAAGATGAGAGTGCGGCTCGGCGCCTATAGCTCAACCAGCTAAGGCGCCAGCCACGTACACCTAAGGTGATGGGTTCGAATCCCCAGCCCGGACCCGCCAAACAACAATGACAGCTGCAACCAAAAAATAGCCAGGCGTTGTGGCAGGCGCCTGTGGTCCCAGCTACTTGGGAGGCGGAGGCAGGAGACTCGCTTGAGCCCAGGAGTTGGAGGTTGCTGTGAGCTGTAATGCCATGGCACTCTACCCAGGGGGATAGCTTGAGGCTCCGTCTCAAAAAAAAAAAAAAGATGAAGTGCTGGGAGGCGCCTGTGGCTCAGTGAGTAAGGCGCCGGCCCCATATACCAAGGGTGGTGGGTTCAAACCCAACCCCGGCCAAACTGCAACAAAAAATAGCCGGGTGTTGTAGCAGGCGCCTGTAGTCCCAGCTACTTGGGAGGCTGAGGCAGAAGAATCGCCTAAGCCCAGGAGTTGGAGGTTGCTGGAGTGACTCTGCTGCACTCTACCAAGGGCAAAAAAGTGAGACTCTGTCTCTACAAAAAAAAAAAAAAAAGATGAGTGCTGCTGCACTAATAAATGATAATGTGAGTCATTTTTCTTTTTTGTTATTGTTTTTGTTTTTGATTTTTTGTTTGTGAGTCATATTTCTAAGGAGGACACAGAACAGTTAACAGAAATTGTCACTTTGTCTTCTTTTACAGCATCACGGGCTCAGGGGGAGCCATCAAGGGGAGCCATCAGGGCAGACTCGAGTAAATCTGGAGCAGAGACGCACCACGTCTACACCAGTTTCATTTTCAGTTGCTCCTCCTCCAATCCCTGTACAGACACCTCCAGTTACAGTTCAGGCAGCTGTTCTGCCATCGCAGTCTCAGAATCCTGTGCCAACACCACAGCCGTCTCAGCCATTAGTATCCTCACCATACCATTGTCCTCCACCAGCTCCCTTAGTTGCAGAACTCAGGGCACAGGGTACAGGGCTTGCAGGTCCCACCAGTAACCTGTTACTACAATGAATAGACCTTTGGTGCCAGCTAGTGGCCCATTAACATCTACATTCCCCAGCTATCAAGGGACATTATTAAGTAGAGCAGTAGCACAGGCTAGGGCCAGAGGGGATTTGGATGCGTGGCAGGCTCCTGTAATTCTTCAGATAAGACAATCAGGTGAGACAGCAGGCAGGTGAGCAGGAAAGTTTTCCATTTAAATTTCTGGGAAAAAAAAAATTTTTTTTTTGGAGTTTTTGGCTAGGGCTGGGTTTGAACCTACCACCTCCGGCATATGTGGCCAGCACCTTACTCTTTTCAGCCACAGGCGCTGCCCCTGAACTACTGAAAAAAAAAAAATTTTTTTTTTTTTTGAGACAGAGCCTCAGGCTGTCCCTCTGGGTAGAGTGCTGTGGCATCACAGCTCACAGCAACCTCCAACTCCTGGGCTCAAGCGAGTCTCCTGCCAAGTAGCTGGGACCACAGGCACCTGCCACAATGTCCAGCTATTTTTTGGGTGCAGCCATCGTTGTTGTTTTGGCAGGCCCGGGCTGGATTCGAACCTATATGTGGCTGGTGCCCTAGGCAATTGAGCCACAGGCACCGAGCCAACTTCTGAAAATTTTAAAGGGAGCTGTGCAACAGTATGGACCAAATTCTCCTTTTGCTTAAAATATTCTGCAATCTATTGTGAAGAATACAAGATTGGTTCCATTTGATTGGGTAATTCTTGCTAAGGTAACTCTCAGTGAATCACAATATTTACAAATTAGTGGGTCAGTGTCGTAAATGAAAGGGTGAGGCTGGGCAGCGCCTGTGGCTCAAAGGAATAGGGGGCTCCGGACCCATATGGTGGAGGTGGCAGGTTCAAACCCAGCCCCGGCCAAAAACTCCAAAAAAAAAAACAAAAGAAAGAAAGGGTAAGGCTGAATTGACAAGCTAATATAAATATTGATGCTGATCAGCTGGTAGACACAGGGAATTGGGCTGGAACTCAACAACAGATGCTTTTGGTTTCATTGTCTTTTTGTTTTTTTGTTTGGTTTAAGACAGACCCTCAGGCTGTCACCCTGGGTAGAGTGCCATGGCATCACAGCTCACAGCAACCTCCAACTCCTGGGCTTAAGAGGTTCTCTTGCCTCCGCCTCCCATGTACCTAGGACTATAGGCGCCTGCCACAATGCCCAACTATTTTTTGGTTTCAGCTGTCATTGTTGTTTGGAGGGTCTGGGCTGGATTCAAACCCACCAGCTCAGATGTATGTGGCTGGCGCCTTAGCCTTGAGCTACAGGTGCGGAGCCAACAGATGCTTTTGAATAATGAGGCCATTGAACAACTCAGAAACTGCTGCCTTGAAGCATGGAGTAAGATTCCAGAGGAAACTCCGTGTCCCTCTTTTTGGGCAGTCTGTCAAAGACCTAATGAACCTTATCAAGACTTCATTGCTTGTCTACAAGATGCAGTTGAAAAATCTATACCAGGTGCAGATGCCTGAAGAATTATCATTGAATTAACAGCATATGGGCTCGGCACCTATAGCTCAACCGGCTAAGGCGCCAGCCACGTATACCTAAGGTGGCGGGTTCAAATCCCCAGCCCGGACCCGCCAAACAACAATGATGGCTGCAACCAAAAAATAGCCAGGCGTTGTGGCGGGCGCCTGTGGTCCCAGCTACTTGGGAGGTGGAGGCAGGAGACTCGCTTGAGCCCAGGAGTTGGAGGTTGCTGTGAGCTGTAATGCCATGGCACTCTACCCAGGGGGATAGCTTGAGGCTCTGTCTCAAAAAAAAAAAAAAAAAAGAATTAAAAGCATATGAAAAGGCAAATCCTGAATGCTGAGCTGCCATTCGTCCTATTAAAGGAAAAATTCCTCCAGAAAGAGATGTTCTCACTAGTTACATCAAGGCATGTGAGGGGGTAAGGAATTATGCATACAGCTATGTTAATGGCTCAAGTGATGGCAGCGATTAGAATGGGTAGTTCTGTACCTAATTTTCCAGGAAAATGTTTTGGATGTGGACAAATGGGACACACCAATAAACAATTTCCTCTAAAAACATCTCAAGGCTGGGCACAGTGGCTCATGCCTATAATCCTAGCACTCCAGGAGGCCAAGGCAGGTGGATTGCCTGAGCACAGGAGTTAGAGACCTGCCTGAGCAAGAGTCCCTAAAAATGGCAGGGCACTGTGGTGGGTGCCTGTAGTCCCAGCTACTTGGGAGGCTGAGGCAAGAGATGACTTGAGCTCAAGAGCTGACTCCACAGTAGAATGCACTCTACCGAGGGTGACAAAATAAGACTATATAAAAAGAGAGAGAGAGAGAGAGAGAAATGGCCTCTTGGGGAAATAAGTGTATCAGCCTGTCTGCCCACAAGTTTCCAGGAGAACTCAAAACCTCTCTAGGAATTTACCTGTTGGGTTTGATGGGGGTTGGCCTTAACATCCTGCTTCTGGACTTTCTTCTTGTTTGATTGATTTTAAGGTAGTAAAGAACAAAAGAGTAATAGTATGTGAATGATTAAGTATAGGTTAAGGAACTTAGGAAGTAGTGTGGTAGGAAACATGCAGTAAAGCGGAACAATGATATATGGGGTTAGTTTTAATTGAATTGGTGATTAATTGAAAATATTGTAATAAAGGCTGAGTGAACATGAGTTAAGGACCTTCATCTTGTCCTCACTCTAGACGGTGAAGGTCGCCCAGGCCCACTCTAAAACTTTCATTCTGGGCAGTGCCTGTGGCTCAAAGGAGTAGGGCGCCAGCCACAAATGCCGGAGGTGGCGGGTTCAAACCCAGCCCTGGCCAAAAACTGCAAAAAAAAAAAAAAAAAAAAAAACCACACAAAAAACCCAACTCATTCTTTGATTAACTCCTTGGGATGCCTCAAAAATAAATAAATAAATAAAGGTTTCATTCTATATTTCTGAGTCCTTAATTTCTTGTATTCTGGCTCAGTGCCTGTGGCTCAAGTGGCTAAGGCACCAGCCATGTACACCCAAGGTGGCGGGTTCGAATCCCCAGCCCGGGCCCACCAAACAACAATGATGGCTGCAACCAAAAAATAGCCGGGCGCTGTGGCGGGCGCCTGTGGTCCCAGCTACTTGGGAGGCTGAGGCAGGAGACTCGCTTGAGCCCAGGAGTTGGAGGTTGCTGTGAGCTGAGATGCCATAGCATTCTACCCACGGGACAGCTTGAGGCTCCTGTCTCAAAAAAAAAAAAAAATTTCTTGTATTCTTTCATCACCTCTGAGCCCTGGGAAAGAACTCACGGTGTCATTTGGGGCTGGTTCCCAACACTCCGTGTAGGAAAGGAAACCATTGGAAGAACCAGTGCCATTCAAATGATAAGGAAGGAAATCCATTACCTCTAACGCAGGGAAACTGGAAGGGGGCCTGACCCAGAATGGAGTGTTTCCCATCCAACAGTTTGTCTGTCAAACAGCATAGCCAGCCACTCCAATAATGACTTTCTCTTCAGCAGTAACTCAGCCTTCAAACCCCACACAGCAGTACAACTGTCCCCTGCCACAGCAGGGAGTGCAGCAGCAAATTCATGCAGCTCTCAGAATATTTCTCTGCTTCCTGAGGAAGAGCCCATTAAGCTTTCTACAGGAGTTTATGGGCTCTCCCTGAATGGACAGTGGGACTTCTTTGGGGGAGATCAAGTTTAAATTTAAATGGAGTAAAAGCACATACTGGGGTAATTGATTCTGTCTATCAAGGGGAAATTCAAATCATAATTCACTCACATCCCCTGAAGGGTTCAGGCTGGGGATCACATTGGTCAACTTTTATTGTTACCATATGTTAAAGTGGGACAAAGTTCAATTAAAAGAGGTGACTCAAGCAGCTAAGGTGACAGCCACATATACCAGAGCTGGCAGGTTCGAATCCAGTGCCGGCCCGCCAAACAATGACGGCTGCAACCAAAAAATAGCCAGGCGTTGTGGCAGGCGCCCTGTGGTCCCAGCTACTTGAGAGGTGGAGGCGGGAGAATCACTTGAGCCCAGGAATTGGAGGTTGCTGTGAGCTGTGATGCCACAGCACTCTACCCAGGGCTACAGTTTGAGGCTCTGTCTCTAAAAAAAAAAGAGAGGTTTGGGAAGTATAGATCAGGAAGGGAACGCTAGCTCTTGGGTGAGTAGAATCACAGACAAACAACCCATCTGTGCAGTTACAGTTCAAGGGAAAGATTTACAGGAAATGGTTTAACAGGACCAGATGTTTCCATCATAGCATCAGAACAATGACCTAAACCTTGGCCTAAACGCAAACTGTATCAGGACTTTTTAGAGTGGACCTAGCAACAGATGTTTATGAAAGTTCATGGCTTGGCACCTGTAGCTCAGCAGCTAGGGTACCAGCCACATACACCAGAGCTGGCGAGTTGGAACCCAGCCTGGGCCTGCCACACATAATGACAACTACAACCAAATAGCCAGGCGCTGTGACAGGTGCCTGCAGTCCCAGCTACTTGGGAGGCTGAGGCAAAAGACTCTTAAGCCTAAGGGTTTGAAGTTGCTATGAGCTGTGACGCCACTGCATTCTACCAAGGGCATCACTCTGGTAGTGATACTCTGTCTCAAGAAAAAAAGAAAAAGAAAGTTCATTAATTGTGCATTGTATGGGACCAGAAGGACAGACAGGAATAATTAAGCCTATGATTATCCTTCTTCCACTCAATTTACAGGGTAGGGACTTGTTACAAAAATGGGAAACAGAAATTTCATTTCCCCCTGCACAGTATAGCTTGCAAAGTAAGCAAATGATAGCAAAAATACAGCTATATTCAGGGGAAAGGACTAGGAAAGGAGGATGGCATCAAAAAGCCAATAGAAGCCTCCAAAAAAATCTGATCATTCACGATTGGGGTACCCTTTTTAGGGGCAACTGTTAAGCCTCCCAATCCAATTCCATTAAAATGGAAAACTAAAACACCTGTTTGAGTAGATCGGTGGTCGCTTACAAAAATAACGTTGGAGGCATTACATTTCTTAACGAAGTAACAACTTAAAAAGGGACATATTGAGCCATCATTTTCTCCTTGAAATTCTCCTGTTTTTGTCTTTCAGAAAGAATCTGGAAAATGGCACATGTTAACTGATTTAAGGGCAGTTAATGCTGTTATCCAACCTATGGGTGCCCTACAACCAGGGTTGCCATCTCCAACAGTGATTCCTAAAGCCTGGCCTAGGGTCATTGATTTGAAAGGTTATTTTTTCACAATTCCACTAGCACCAAAAAAAAAAAAAAAAAAAAAAAAAAGAACCCAATTCCACTAGCACCCCAAGATTATGAAAAATTTGCAGAAATTTAGGTTATAGAAGAAAAAAATCCAGAAAGAGCAACTTTGTAGAATTGATCCATAGTTGTCTTTGCAGATCTTAATTTTTACCATAGTTCATTCACCTGTTGGAGTCATTGTTTAAAAGATTAATTTAGGCCCGGTGCCCATAGCTCAGTTGCTCAGTGGTTATGGCGCAGGACACATACACCAGGGGTGGCGGGTTCGAACTGGCCCGGGCCTGCTAAACAACAATGACAACTACAACAACAACAAAAAAAATAGCTAGGCATTGTGGTGGGAACCTGTAGTCCCAGCTACTTGGGACGCTGAGGCAAGAGACATGCTTAAGCCCAAGAGTTTGAGGTTGCTGTGAGCTGTGGCACCATGTTACTCTACCAAGGGAGACAAAATGAGACTGTCTCAAAAAAAAAAAAAGAAGAAGAAGAAGGCAGGGCATAGTGGCTCACACCAGCCTAAGCAAGATCAAAACCCAGTCTTTAAAAAACTGGCCAGAAGTTTTGGCAGGCACCAGAGGTACTACAGTTCCAGTTACTCAGAAGGGTGAGGGAAGAGGGTGACTTGAGGCCAAGAGTTTGAGGTTGCTGTGAGCTATGACTTAGGCACTCTACCCAAGGAGACAAAATGAGACTCTATATTTAAAAAAAAAAAAATAGCCAAAACAATTCTTGGCTCAGCACCTGTAGCTCAAGCAGCTAAGGCTCCAGCCACATACACCTGAGCTGTTGGGTTTGAATCCAGCCCGGACCCACCAAACAACAATGATGGCTGCAACCCCCAAATAGCCGGGCGTTGTGGCAGGTGCCTGTGGTCCCAGCTACTTGGGAGGCTGAGGCAGGAGACTCCTTGAG
>NW_003852402.1:9081483-9084079 GCF_000181295.1 Otolemur garnettii | reverse complement strand
GAGACTCGCTTGAGCCCAGGAGTTGGAGGTTGCTGTGAGCTGTAATGCCACGGCACTCTACCCAGGGGGACAGCTTGAGGCTCTGACTCAAAAAAAAATGAAAACTGAGGCCAGAGGATAGCTTGAATCCAAGAGTTTGAAATTGCTATGAGCTATGACGCCATGGCACTCTACCAACGGCATCAAAGTGAGACTCAGACTCAACAAATTAAAAAAAGAAAATGAATGGGTGGCGTCTATGGTTCAAAGGAGTAGGGCGCTGGCCCCATATGCCAGAGGTGGCATGTTCAAACCTAGCTCCGGCCAAAAGTTGCAAAAAAAAAAAATGAAAGAAAGAAAGAAAGAAAATGTAGAACTTTAACCATTAGGCTAGGAAGCAAACTAACCTGTCATTATTCATACAGATACAGTGTTCAAAATATTTTTCTCTTTGAATTAAATCAGATATTTGTTTTTGAATTTTGTCAAGAGAATTTTAAGGGCTAACCATAATATTATGTGTCTTTTTATCTAATTTCTATAAATATTAATAATAAAGTAATTGTTTCAAGTAAGAGATCTTTAAAAGTTTAAGAAAATTTAGAAGTTGTTTTTTTTTTTTTTTGAGACACAGTCTCACTATGTTATCCTCTCTTGCCTCAGCCTCCCAAGTAGCTGGGACTACAGACACCTGCTACGACACCTGGCTATTTTGTTTGTTTGTTTGTTTGTTTTGGCCAGGGCTAGTTTTGAACCCACCACCTCCGGCATATGGGGCCGGTGCCCCATCATTTTGAGCCACAGGCGCCACCCCTGCCTGGCTATTTTTTGTTATAGTTGTCATTGTTGTTTAGCAGGCCCAGGCTGGGTTCGAACCCACAGCATGTGGCCAGTGTACTAACCACTGAGCTACAGGCACTGAGCCAATTTTTAATTTAAAGGATCTATCTTTGACCATTAATCACAATGGTATATTTATTCTAAAAGTGATTCGATCTGATGCTTCTTTATAAAGCCCGGGTGATAATTTTCCAGGGTTAACCTGGAGAAGGCACAAAGAAAGCCCAATGTCTCTTCATTGAAAAGGCCATTTCCAAGAGTCCCACAAATTTACTCTCAGAAGTGGATTTATGGGGGCGCCCATAGCTCAGTGGATAGGGCTGTAGCCACATGCACTGGGGCTGGTGGATTTCAATCCAGCCTGGGCCTACTAAAACAAACAACAAACAAACAAATAGCTTGATGTTGTGGTGGGGGCCTGTAGTCTCAGCTACTTGGAAGGCTGAGGCAAGAGAATTGCTTAAGCCTAAGAGTGTGAGGTTGCCGTGAGCTGTGATGCTACAGCACTCTACTGAGGGCAACAAAAGTGAAACTGTCTCAAAAAAATAAAAAATAAATTTATGATAGAATAGACAATCACAAAAACTCATTCCCCAGAGCTTGACCCATTCAGTACACACAGTATGCTGCTTAGACTCTTATGTGTCTCGGGCAGCGCCTGTGGCTCGAAGGAGTAGGATGCCAGCCCCATATGCCGGAGGTGGCGGGTTCAAACTCGGCCCTGGCCAAAAAAAAGACACTAGACTAGGGTGGTACCTGTGGCTCAGTGGGTAGGGCACCGGCGGGTGGCGGGTTCAAACCCTCCTCCACCAGTTTGGAAACAGAGTTTTTATGAGGTTAATGATGCAGGCAAAAAAGTAGCAAGCAAGCAACCGGATTTCACAACCATTATGTACAGAAGCAGATTTACAGCATTTGTGGTTACTGGTCAACTAGTTAAGCAAAGATATTTTTAAGAACAATGGAGTCAGCAAAACCTTATGGTGCCAGTAAGACATCCTGTTTGTGTGTGTTCCATTCCCCCATTTTCACACCTTCCTTATCTCTGTGTCTGTCAGGGGGGTCAGGAGATTATTAGTAACAGTAGGACAGACCCCAAACCTTCACCCTACCATATCAGAACTCCTTTTTTTGTCCCCGGGCTGACTTCCACTCCTTTTTGCAAATTACCACTTCATTTCTATCCTGTACCCAACACTATTAACTGTGAATTGTCAGATAAGTTAAATCAGCAGTGTCTTTCAAAGTCTTGATGTAGCAGGAAATGTCACGGACAAAGCAACTCTCAGGCACCAGTTGGAAGAGGAAGCACCTTGATTCAGTTGAGGGAGTCTCAGCAGACTAAGGTCTCAAGAATCAAGCCTCACCCTACCCCCACCCCCACCAGTCTCAGACTTCACCTTCTCTTATAAGATTTACATCTCTTTGTGCAGGAGGAAAGGAGGGGGAGGATTAAGTCAGTGCATATCGTCAGTGCAGGCTGCACTGTTTTCAAAGATGGTGGAAGATGAAGAGAGTTACAAATGTTACAACATACATCATTCCCAAAGGGCATATAGATAAGAGGGAACATCTGCTGAAGTTGTGGGTAGAACAGTAACTATAGATAAATGTTACTATAGGTAATATTAACTATCTGGTGGTGTCATTGGTGCTCTGACTTTTTTTTTTGAGACAGAACCTCAAGCTGTCACCCTGGATAGAGTGCTGTGGCATCACAGCTCACAGCAACCTCCAACTCCTGGGCTCAAGCGAGTCTCCTGCCTCAGCCTCCCAA
>NW_003852402.1:9078830-9080741 GCF_000181295.1 Otolemur garnettii | reverse complement strand
GGCCCGGGCTGAGGATTCGAACCCGCCACCTTAGGTGTATGTGGCTGGCACCTTAGCCGCTTGAGCCACAGGCGCTGAGCCTTAGTTATTATTTCTAAAACAGTTTGTAATCGGATAATCCAATTGAGCATATAAAGGGGGTTTGGTATCCCCATAACCCATCCTCAGCCTAGGTGGCTGGTACAGAATATTGGAGGATTCTTTGGGGAGGCCATTCATTGTCTTTCCAGTCTCCTACAGTCAGGTCTCTGTTTGTGAGTTACTCCCTTAGGAGCAGGAACTGGGAACCCCAGTAATTCTCCTGTTTTGGTGGGTGGCAAAAAGAAAGATAGTTTTTTGTTTGTTTTTTTTTAAGACAGTCTCAGTATGTCGCCCTCAGTAGAATGCTATGGCATCACAGCTCACAGCAATCTCAAACTCTTGGGCTTAAGTGATTCTCTTGCCTCAGCCTCCCAAGTAGCTGGGACTACAGGTCCCACCACAATGCCTGGCTATTTTTTGCTATAGTTGTTTAGCTGGCCTAGGCCAGGTTCGAACCTACTACCTTCAGTATATGTGGCTGGTGCCATAACCATGGGCACCAAGCTGGAAAGATGGTTTTATCATGCCTGTAATGCAACTGCCTGCCCATTGGTTAGGCAACCAAACATATGCTTTGTTTCCACAAACCCAATGCACACCTGGGGGAGCAGTCCAGTCTCTGCAGGATCAGGGGTGCAACCAGGCATCTCCCAAGCCAGGAAACCACTGGAGAGGATTTCTCTCAGTTCTGTTCAATCTCTACCAAGTTGTTATTCCAGTTATTCCAGTTCCAGTTATTCCAGTTATTCCAGTTATATACAGTTTCTGTCTCAGACAATGTAGCTGTCCTACAAGGATAATGGGTTTTTTTTCCTTCTTCTCTTGCGAAACAGTATTCCTAGATGATTGGGGCCATTAGAGCCCAGACATTATCATTTATCATTTATCATCTTCTGATACTGAATTACATTGGGACTGGGTTTGTTGTGCCCAGTAGTTCACAAAGACTACACTGCCAAACAAGCCAAATTCACAGCAGAGTCCCTTTATCCAAGAGCCAACCGGCGACTGCCTCAGGGTCCCAACATGGGGTTTCTGAGAGCAGTCCCGAGTGCTTAAGGCTGCCCAGGTGCATCCCTGTAGGTTACCAAGCATTGCACAGAAGCAGAATTTTGTGGTTAGTCATATATCTTTGTTTTGGTACTTACCCCACCTGGTATTTCTTTTTCTTTTTTTTTTTTGCCGTTTTTGTCCAGGGCTGGGTTTCAACCCGCTACCTCCGGTTTATGGGGCCAGTGCCCTACTCCTTGAGCCACAGGTGCCACCCCCACCTGGTATTTTTTTAACATTAGTCCAGGGACAGTTGGTACCTCCCAGTTTGTTTCTCGGGGACTTAGTCAAGCAAGAAGTCAGTGAGTACTTTCCCATCTCTCTTGGGAGTGAACCAGACTTACTCCATTTGGTTGAGGGCTTGCGACCCAGAAATTTGTCAGGAGTTAACTGGTATTTTTTCACCTTATATTTTTCACTAGTTCTTGAGATGTTAGTCTGCCAAGACTCTGTCGGCCAAATAAAGACACTTCCTCTTTCAGCTGGCACCTGAAAGTTTCTTTGTCTGCTACATGTCCTGGTACATTGACAGCAGTGATTATGCTGTAGTAACAAATAATCAAAAGCCACTCAATTTTCTAAAATGGCTGGCTTGGCGCCTATAGCTCAACCAGCTAAGGTGCCAGCCACGTACACCTAAGGTGGCAGGTTCGAATCCCCAGCCCGGACTCGCCAAACAACAATGACGGCTGCAACCAAAAAATAGCCGGGTGTTGTGGCGGGCACCTGTGGTCCCAACTACTTGGGAGGCGGAGGCAGGAGACTCGCTTGAGCCCAGGA
>NW_003852402.1:9075951-9077841 GCF_000181295.1 Otolemur garnettii | reverse complement strand
CAAAAAAAAAAAAAAAAAAAAAAAAAAAAAATGATCCTAACTCGATACTTAAGATGACTGTAACCTGATAGGTGGTGTTCAGGCTCTTTGTTACGGCACAAGCTAGTGGGCTGATGTCTACAGTAAGGAAGATAGTTGTTGGTTGAACAACAAAAATGGAGAGGGTTACATAATCTGTTGGACTAAAAAGGTGGAGATAGCTCTGACAGTCTAAGGGCAAGGATAATTCTAGAGTTACCCATATTTTATGTCTGTTTATTTTTTCTTTCTGGAGCGAGGTAGAGTTGACTGGCAAATAACAATAGGCTTTTTTCTCACTGAGCAAAAAGCAGCCCAGGAGCAAGTAGGTGTGAGCATGTCCAAAGGGTATAATAACGTTTTAGTATCATTTAAATTATTATTAGACAATAGGCTGAGGCATGGCTCTCCACTGTAATCCTAGTGCTCAGGGAGGCCCAGGGAGGTAGATCTCTTGAACTCAGGACTTAGAGACCAGCCTGAGTAAGAGTGAGACCCTGTCTCTACTAAAAATAGTAAAAACTAACCGGGCTTTGTGGCAAGTGCCTATAATCCCAGACTGACTGGTGGCGCCACTGGGCCATGCCTGTAGTCAAAACTACTATGCTTTTGGGCTTGTGGTTGAATGTCTGAAGTTAACAATTACTCCACTGTAGCAAATAGCTCTGTTATCTGTATATCCCCCTAAGATGTGTGATGTCACTTTACTTCTCTTATCCCCAGCCATCTTGAGACACACAGGCTCGCACTGACTCAGCTTACCCCCTCCTATTTCACCCTGCCCGTCAGGAGTGTTTCAATGCACATAGAATTGTAGACCCTATAAAAGAGGAAGGTAGGCTGGGCACCATGGCTACCACCTGTAATCCTACCACTCTGGGAGGCCAAGGTGGGTGGATAGCTTGAACATGAGTTCAAGACCAGCTTGAGCCAGAGTGAGACCCAGTCTCTACCAAAACTAGAAAAACTGAGGCAAGAGTATCACTTGAGCCCAAGAGTTGGAGGTTGTTGGGAGCTAAGACGTCACGGTACTCTACCCAGGGCAATAGCTTGAGACTCTGTCTCAAAATAAATAAATAATTTTTTTTTTAAAAGGGAAGGTAAAGCCTCAGACCGGGGGTGGGGGAGCTCAGTCTTTGAGCCATTAGTCTGCTGAGACTCCACTGGCTGAATAAAGCCACTTCCTCTTCCAGCTGATTGCAGCGGGCTTCCTGCTACGCTAGCTCAGGCTCGTCTTAAACTCCTGAACTCAAGCAGTCTGCCCGCCTTGGCTTCCCAGAATGCTAGGTTTACGGGTGTGAGCCACCATGCCCAGCCTCCCACAGGTGTTTTTCACTCTGGTATGATGTATCCACGTTTTATGTCGATGATCTTGACCACTGTTGGTGTTCCTGGAGAACTACCCATGGCTCAGTCCACTTCTCACGAAGCTGTTCACTGGGTCTCTCTCTTTCCAGGTTATAAGCAGAACCTTGTCGCCTGGCTGGCATAGGTTTTCTGTAACAGAACGGAGTCCCCAGGAGAAGCAAACTTATGAGAGAGCAATAGCCAAAATTTGTGTAAATTATATAAATTTTCTTTTTTTTTTTTGAGACAGAGCCTCAAGCTGTTGCCCTGGGTAGAGTGACATGGTGTCACAGCTCACAGCAACCTCCAACTCCTGGGCTCAAGCGATTCTCTTGCCTCTGCCTCCCAAGTAGCTGGGACTACAGGTGCCTGCCACAATGCCTGGCTATTTTTGGTTGCAGCCATCATTGTTGTTTGGTGGGTCTGGGCTGGAATCATACACAGCTCAGGTGTATGTGGCTGGCGCCTTAGCTGCTTGAGCCATAGGTGCTGAGCCAAGAATTGTTTTGGCTTTTTTTTTTTTTT
>NW_003852402.1:9070662-9075651 GCF_000181295.1 Otolemur garnettii | reverse complement strand
TTTTTTTTTTTTTTGGATATAGAGTCTCATTTTGTCCCGTTGGGTATAGTGCCTAAGTCATAGCTCACAGCTCCTGGAAACTCCTGGATTGCTTGATCCACAGCCAGTTTTTTTTTTAAAGACTGGGTTTTGATCTTGCTCAGGCTGGTCTGGAACTCATGAGCTCAAGCAATCCACCCACCTTGGATTACAGGGATGAGCAACTGCGCCCAGGCCATAAAGTAAGTGTGTGTATATGTATATATATATATATATATATATATACATTTAAAAAATATATATAAATATATTATATATCTTTTTTTTTGGCTAGGGCTGGGTTTGAATCCACCACCTCTGGCATATGGGGCCAGTGCCCTACTCCTTTGAGCCACAGGCGCTGCCCATAAAGTATATTTTTAATTAAAGGCCATTCACAGGCCCAGGGAAGATCAGCAGGTAGGACACCAGCAACATGCTCCAAGGCTGTGGGCCTGCTAAACAAACAACAACAAAAATAACAGCCAGAGGTTGTGGTGGGATCCTGTAGTCCAAGCTACTTGGGAGGCTAAGGCAAGAGAATCGCTTAAGCCTAAGAGTTAGAGGTTGCTGTGAGACTCTGTCTCAATAAAAAATAAAGAAAGAAAGAAAGGCCATTCAGAATCAGAAAGCATTGTAAAGGGCTTTGCTTTCCCTCTATCTACAATAAACCACTCTGACCTGATCAGGAGATGAAATGGGGAAACTGACCTCCTTTCCTCACCCTCTGAATGCTACCAGACCTGGTTCAAATCACTAAAACACAATACCTGGCTCAGCGCCCATAGTTCAGTGGTTAGGGTGCCCGCTGGTGACATACACCCGGGGCTGGCAGGTTGGAACCTGGCCCGGGCCTGTTAAGCAACAACGACAACTACAACAACAAAAAAATAACCAGGCATTGCGGTGGGCACCTCTAATCCCAGCAACTTGGGAGGCTGAGGCAAGAGATTCGCTTAAGTCCAAGAGTTGAGGTAATAACGCTTGCTCAACTTTTTTATACCCCTTTTGGTTTTACCCTGTGAAACACCCCTTTGGTTTTACCCTATGAAAACCAGAACCACAAACAACTGAGGCTGCTCTGGAAACCCCCCACTGGGACAGTGAGGCAGTCACCAGATGGCTCTTTGCTAAAGGACTCTTCTGTGAATTTGGCTTGTCTGGCTGTGCAGTCTTTGGGGAACTCCTGGGTGCAAAAAAAAGTTCCAACCCATGGGTACCTTTCTCATGGTCAGTTTGAATCAAGTGGGAGAAGCTGTTCCAGCCCCCACAGAACTACAAGATTTCACAGAAGTGGAAATTTCCAGGTACTAGGAAGTTAAGTTTCTACAAATTCCTAGCACTCTGGGAGACTGAGGCTGGTGGATTGCTTGAGCTCTGGAGTTTGAGATCATTATTTGTGTGAAGACAACAGGGTATCTTTCCAGATACAGGCCTGAAGGCCATGTCATTGAGAGTCAAACAAAAGACAGTTTGTTTGACTATCTTTTTCACTGGGCAATCCCCAGAGTTCCCGCAGCACCAGGCTCAGTGGCGGAAGGAGGGGGGGTGACTCTCCATCAGAGCGCCCTCCTCCAGGACCAAGCAAAATAAAGTTGGAAGACGCCTCCTCCCACTCCCCTGCCTCAGCAGAAAGAGGGTGGAGCCATCACTCACAGGCCTGTGGGAGGTCACTTTAGGGAGGGGTGTCTTACTACCCCAAGGGCTACCAAACCAGAAAATGAAACCTTACTGCCCCAGACAAAGACGAGGGCAGGGACAAGGCTGCAGGATGATTCCACAGATCAGGTACCTCTGCCTTTCTGCCCCGGGACCCCTGCTGCCCCTCCTGGCTCGTGGCCCCTGCTGTGCCCCTCCTGACCTGCCCCCATTGGTGTGGACCTGGGCTTACCCTCTCCCGGTTCCCTGCAGCACCCTTGCCATGGAGGGTCTTTGGTCTGGTCCGTGGGCACCCCCACTGTTGCCCTGGCCTGCCCCTCCCCGGGCTCTGCTTCCCCTACCCAGCCTCATTGGAAGCCAGACTTTCAGTGGCAGACCCCCCCCCCGCCCCCAGGCACTTCTTGCCATTCCTGAGAGCTGAACCAAAGGATCTTTTTTTTTTTTTTTTTTTTTTTTTTGAGACAGGGCCTCAAGCTGTCCCCCTGGGCAGAGTGCTGTGGCATTACAGCTCACAGCAACCTCCAACTCCTGGGCTCAAGCGAGTCTCCTGCCTCCGCCTCCCAAGTAGCTGGGACCACAGGCGCCCGCCACAACGCCTGGCCATTTTTTGTTGCAGCCGTCATTGTTGTTTGGCGGGTCCGGGCTGGGGATTCGAACCCACCACCTTAGGTGTACGTGGCTGGCGCCTTAGCCAGTTGAGCTATAGGATCAGTTGAACCTAGGATCTTTGAAACAACTGGGAATTACTAACAATTCTCTTTCAAGACATTGCTGGATTTTGTGTAATATTTACACGGTTTCCACACCAAGTCTTAGGAGAGGGTGGGGTGGAGGGGAGAGCTCTCTAAGGCCAGAAGATAAATTCTCTTTCCAAGGACTTCTGCACTGTGAGGGGAGGAGTAAGGCAGAGACCCGTAATCTCTGCAGCGCCTGGGTGATCACGCTCACCTTGTGCAACAGGGACACTAAAATGGAAAGAGAGCCAGGCGCGGTGGCTCATGCCTATAATCTCAGCACTTTGGGAGGCCAAGATGGGCGGATGGCCTGAGCTCACGAGTTCGACACCAACCTGAGCTAAAGCGAGACCCCCATCTCTAAAAAATAGCTGGGTTTTGTCGCAGGTGCCTGTAGTCCCAGCTACTCCGGAGGCTGAGGCAAGAGAATCACTTGAGCCCAAGAGTTAGAGGTTGTGAGCTATGACACCAGGGCACTCTACCGGGGGTGACAAAGTAAGACTCTGTCTCAGAAAAATAAAAAATAAAATAAAATGAAATGGAATGAGAGAAAAACTGGAATGATCAGGAGAAAGGCTCATACTGTAAACTTTAGTACAAAGGATAGCCGGGTCCCTGGTGTCCACTCCCGCAGGTCACAGGATGCAGTAGCTGGACTTGGTCTGGCCAGGGGACCCAGCCCCATCACTCACCAGCTCTGTGAACCTGGCAGGTGACTCCACCCCTGTGTGCCTCTGCCACCTGATCTGTAAAATGGGATGTCCTGCAGGCTTTAGGTGGTGACAAGTGCCCAGATACATTCAGTGAGTAGAGCGGTAGCTCAGGTTGTAAACAGGGGGTCTCAGAGTTAAAAACACTTTTATTACATGGGCAGGTAGAAAGTCAGGAATGAATGGAGCTGAAATGTCCAACCCCCTTTTTAGGGTGGGAAGTTTTGTTTTCCTTTGTTTATTCCTTTTTCTTTTCTTTCTTTCTTTCTTTTTTTTGAGACTGAGTCTTAAGCTGTTGCCCTCAGTAGAGTGCTGTGATGTAACAGCTCACAGCAACCTCAGATTCTTGGGCTTAAGTGATTCTCTTGTCTCAGTCTCCCAAGTAGCCGGGACTACAGGCTCCTGCCACAACATCCGACTATTTTTGTTGTTGTTGTTGTTGTTGCAGTTGTCATTGTTGTTTAAGTTTGAACAGGCCAGGTTTGACCCTGCCAGCTACAGTGTATGTGGATTGCGCCATAACCACTGTGCTACAGGCACTGTCTTTTTCCTTTTCTCTTCTTTTCTTTTGAGACAGAGTCTTATTATGTCACCCTCGGTAGAGTGCTGTGGCGTCACAGCTCATAGTGAGAGGGAGCAGTTATGATCCTATTTTTTAATATTATTATTATTTTCCTTGCTTTGCCTTTAAATAGTGATGGTAGTAGCAAAAATAGAAAAGATAAAAAGCTGGGGAAGAAGGAAGATGGGGGAGGGAGGAGGCAAGGGCTGCAGGAAGCTCCAAGGTCATAAATCAAATCAGGTACGCAGCCCAAGTGGCGACAACCAATCAAAAGTTCAACACCTCCACCCTAGCTAAGACCCCAACCACGAAGAGACAGCTGACTTATCAGAACCCCAAGACCTCCCTAGTGACCAATAAGTGACCAGACACTAGCTTCTTCCTGAGCCATCTTCTTCAGCATTTGATTACAACCCATAGTACTTTGCAGAAAAGTGTATAAAAGTTTCCCTGGCCTTTGTTTAGGGGCCACTCCTCGCTGTTTCTGCTTTTGTCATGGGAGTGACCCGAGCATATGCCTGATAAGAATAAACTCCTTGGTTTTTCCATGTGTGAGTATGGACTCTCAGTGGTAATAATTTTAGCCTTAACAATAGCAACCTCAAACTCTTGGGCTTAAGTTAAGGTGACCAGATTTTAACATTGGTAAAACAGGACACCATTTATCAGGGTGGGACAGGGGTGGGGCGGATTTTCATAGAACGCGAAAATAGTATTGTAATTTTTTTAAAATTTCAACATAAGTACAATTTACAAATATAATACATTAAAAAAATTATGTATAGGGCAGTGCCTGTGGCTCAAAGGAGTAGGGCACCAGTCCACCTGGGTGACCTTGTCCAGGAGGGGAATAGGGAGTTTACATTAGCCTTTTCATTTCCAAATGAAGTTACATTAACCTCTTCATTCCCAAATGGAATTACATTAACCTTTTCAGCAGCCGTATATTCTCTTCCCGTATATTCCCTTCCCGTTGTCCTGCCCTTCCCTAGATTATTGTGCATTCTTTCCAAAAATCGGGGCTTTTTAAAAATGCCGTGGGAGACAGGACAAATTGTTAAAAATTGGGATGTCTGGTCACCTTAGCGTAAGTGATTCTCCTGCCTTAGCCTCCCAAGTAGCTGGGAGTACAGGAGCCATCACAACGCCTGGCTATTTGTTCTTGTTGTTGCAGTTGTCATCGTTGTTTAGTAGGCCTGGGCTGGGTTCCAACCCTCTAGCGCCGGTGTACATGGCCAGCTCCAAACGCTGAGATATGGACGCTGAGCCCCTTTGTTTATTTTCTTTTTTTTTTTTTTTTTTTTTT
>NW_003852402.1:9068204-9070464 GCF_000181295.1 Otolemur garnettii | reverse complement strand
GTTTGGCGGGTCCGGGCTGGGGATTCGAACCCGCCACCTTAGGTGTACGTGGCTGGCGCCTTAGCCAGTTGAGCTATAGGCGCCGAGCCCCTTTGTTTATTTTCAATGGTTTGGAGAAGGGTGCACAGAACACTGGGAGAGTGGATGTGTCCCATTGGAAGGACCAGAGCTGGGAGGGGTCACCCTTACCTGCTGCCCCTCTCTCCCCAGTCTACCTGCCTGGGAAGTCAGCAGAGGCTGGCTGGCCAGGCTGGGGAGGCCCAGTGCTCAGGGGGTGCAGGAAGCTGAACTCAGTAGCCCTGAGTCTGTGGGGACTGCAAGGGACACCATTTTTACTGTTCTCTTTTATGCCTTCAGAGAGCCGAAGATGGGAATGTCCCCAGGTACATTCTCCTTCCACTTTAACAACAGACCCATCCTTTCCTTCCGGAATGACAACTGGCTCTGCTTTGAGGTGAAAAGAAACAAGGACAACTTACACACCCCACCTCACAGTGGGGTCTTTCATAACCAGGTACCCACACTCTGACCACATCCTAGGCAGCAGCTAAGGCTGCTGTGAAAGCACAAGACAGAGGAAGAAGTGCAGTGGCAGACAGCGGGCATGCAGGGGCCTGTTTCCTTCTCACGCTTCCTTTTTTGGAGACAGTCTCACTCTGTAGCCCTGGGTAGGGTACTGTGGCATCACAGCTCACAGTAACCAGAAACTCTTGGGCTTTAGCGATCTTCTTGGCTCAGCCTCCCGAGTAGCTGGGACTATAGGCACTGCTACAACACCCAGCTAGTTTTCCTTTATGGTAGAGATGGTGTCTCTCTTGCTTAGCCCTTGAACTCCTGCGCTTAAATAATCCACCCACCTAGGCCCCCTACAGTGCTGGGATTACAGGAGTAATCTTCTTCCCACTTTTTTGAAGTCCTTGGCCTAGACATTCCTTCTGGACTGCCCTACAATCTCATGACCCTGGGATATGACTGATCACTAAAGGCCTGTTGACAGCCCACCCCTCACTCTAGTAGTACCTGTTTCCTAAATCTGGGAACTAAGCTTTGTGTGTCTAGCAGGTGGCAAGGACAGGGCACTGTGGAGAGCTGGGCTGTGGCCCTGGTCCCTGCTGGACTACTGGGCCTGCCCCCCTACTCCCTTCATTCCTGCACGTTAAAGACATGTCATCACTGCTTGGTGCCTGTGGCTCAAGTGGCTAAGGCGCCAGCCACATACACCTGAGCTGGCAGGTTCAAATCCAGCCCGGCCCGCCAAACAACAATGACAGCTGCAACCAAAAAATAGCTGGGTGTTGTGGTGGGCGCCTGTAGTCCCAGCTGCTTGGGAGGCGGAGGCAGGAGAATCGCTTGAGCCCAGGAGCTGGAAGTTGCTGTGAGCTGTGATGCCACGGCACTTTACCTAGGGCAATAGCTTGAGGCTCTGTCTCAAAAAAAACAAAAAAAAGACATGTCATCACACCATGGTATCCCCACACACTTCACCCTATACTGCCCTGGCCATCCTTGCCCCCTCACCCAGGCAGCAGATCCTTAAGAGTGTGCTGGGGCTGGTCATAGGGGGCTGGCTGGCCGCACAGCTGTATCGTCCCATGGAAACATAGGGGGTCAGAAATGCAATTTCATTTGTCTAGGCCCCATGATAAAAAGGTGGTAGAAATGGGAGAATAATTTTCTTGTCTTTATGAGTCCAGTGTATTTAGCATAGTATTTCACCCTATGGTTCTTACAAATTCCTCATGAGATAGAGTCCTTTTTTCCTTCCCTGAGTCTTGGAAATAAGCTGTGTATTTTCCATGTGCCCACATCTCAATTCAGAGCCACATTTCAAGTGCTCAGCTGGCCCCCCAGGGTGGGTCCAGGCAGTACATCTCTGTCCCGCCCTGTACTCTGCCTGTTTCTCCACCCAGAGTGCCCTCTTCCCTTTTTCTTCTTTCCCAGGGCCATCAACATTCTCGTTTGCACACAGAAGTGTGCTTCCTGACCTGGGTCAGGTCCCAGCTATCTCGTGACCACTGCTACCAGGTCACCTGGTACTTGTCCTGGAGTCCCTGCGTTGACTGTGCGTTGCAAATTGCTGACTTCCTGGACGAACATCCAAATGTGAACCTGACCATCTATGTTGCCCGCCTCTACTACTTCTGGAGACTGTATTTCCGCTGGGGGCTGCGCAGGATGGTTGAGCACGGGGCCCAGGTGCATATCATGTCCTCTGAAGGTAAGCAGTCAGGAGAGGGATTTCTTTTTTTTTTTTTTTTTT
>NW_003852402.1:9064284-9067225 GCF_000181295.1 Otolemur garnettii | reverse complement strand
CGCCACCTTAGGTGTATGTGGCTGGTGCCTTAGCCACTTAAGCCACAGGCGCCAAGCCGTTTTTATTTTCTTTTTGAGACAAAGTCTTACTACGTCACCCTCAGTAGAATGCCATGGCCTCACAGCTCACAACCACCACAAACTCTTGGGCTCAAGCAATTCTCTTACTTACCTCAGCCTCCCTTGTAGCTGAGACTACAAGCACCTGCCACAATGCCCAGCTATTTTTTTGTTGCAGTTGTCATTGCTGCTTAGCAGGCTCAGGCAGGTTCGAACCCACCAGCCCCGATGCATGTGGCCGGTGCCCTAACAGCTGAGCTATGGGTGCTGAGCCCAGGGCTCTTCCTATAAGAGGCTCATTTCTGCCTCCAGACCGACCTCCAGCCCCCAGCCTAGAGCCCCTGACCTGGCTCCTTCCAACAGGGCACAATCACCAAACCTGGTCAGCAAACTGAAGGCACATGGGTCTGAGAATGTATAAGGTGACACTCAGCAACTCTGAGAAGCATCAGGGCAGCGCTGATGTAACAGAGAATGAATATGACCCTCTCAGGTGTGAATGCAAGGACATGCCACAGGCCAGACTTTCCTTTCCTCCCAGTTCTGGAGGCTGGAAGTCACAGTCACAGGGTCAGCAGGGTGGTGTCCTCAAGGCCTCTCTCTTCTGGGCTTGCACATGGTCACTTAGGACTGTGTCCTTAGTGATCTCTCCTCTGCACCTGCCCCTCAGGAGCCTCTCAGTGCCTCAGAACTTCCTCTTCTTCTAAATGGCCCAGTCACATGGGATGGCAGCTCACTTGGCAGCCTCGATTTAGTTGATTCACCTCCGTAGTGAACCAGTCTCCAAACACAGCCACACTCCCAATTGCTGGAGTTAGGGCTTTAGCACACAAACGCTGTGTGGGACCTGGCTCAGCCATGCCAATGACCGAGGGTCCTTGTGGAGCCTGGCTGGGGAGTGCAGGGTCCATATTCCCTGTGTCTGTCTCCCAGGTGGCTCCTGACCTGATACTCACAGCCTCTCCATCCAGACCTTGCTGCTCCTCACCCCTCAGTACTACCCTCATTAGCCCCAGGCCTCCCTCCTGTCACCCCTGTCCCCTTGTCAAACCTCCCCGAGATGGAGCTCTGGGTGAGGACAAGCTTAGGGCTGGGATGGGCAATGAGCAGATAGAAAACCCTCAGTGGGCAAGTTTACATTCACATAAAACTTTGGAGAAAAAGTAGCTTTGGGGACCATGAGGAACCTGGAGATTCTCAGAGCTTTTCCAGAAAAGAGGAGAAAGGAGGAGGGAAGCAAAGAATAAGAGGGGTCAGGGAAAGGCAGCTTGGCCCCCCAAAGGAAGGGGAGAGCAGGAGTGAGCACCTGGGTTTAGGACAGAGGAGGGAGCTGTGAGAGGCTCTGGGCAGGGTCTGTATAGGGTGACCTGGGACCCCTGCCACCATTGTTCTGTGACATGGGTAGACAGAGTTCAGCCCATCGGGTGCAGCTCTGGGCAGGCAAATGCAGAAGACAGAAAAGCAATCGGAGTTGGGGGTGGGATGCATGTGCAGCATCCAGGTTGGGGACACCAGGCGCCCACACCTCCCGCCTCTTGCTGCCTCCCATGTTGGCCTTCTCAGTGGGAAGGACCAGAACGTGGCACACACCTGGCCCCTCTTTTGTTCTCAGGGCTGCTGGGTCCAGTCCCTAGGGCCTCTGCTGGCTGTCCAGGGCAATGCTTTCTCTGTTCCTATTTCCCCCAAGAGGGGAGGCCCAGATCTGTGTTCATGCTCCTTGGCTGCCAGGGTCATCAACTTGGGCCTATTTGGCCAGGCCACATCGTCCCCTTTTTTTGCAGGAAAGAATGAGGCAGGTCTCCCCTTAGACTTCCGTGGGGTGTCTGCTCCCAGGAACTCCCTGGTTGGGAGCAGCAGGAATGGGCTGTGGGACAGGCAGCACGGGCCCCTCCTTCCCCTCCATCTCTCCTGCCTCTCAGCCCAGAGCATCTCTCCCTCTCTCCCCAGTTCCTGAGAAGGCAGGGGACACTCAGGGCTATGCAGGGCTGGGGGAGGCTCAGTAGATCTGAGAATGCAGGGAGTTGGGGACGGTCTGGTTTTAACGTTTCTTCTTGGGCCTTTAGTGACCCGATGATGGGAATATCTCCAAATATATTCTACAACCAGTTCCACAACAGAACTGGTCAGAAGGACACCTGGCTGTGCTTTGAGGTGACAGAAAAGGAGAATAGCAACTCATCTGGCTCCTGTCCCAGGAGTGGGGTCTTCCGAAACCAGGTATGACCCACACTCTGCCCACATCCCAGGCAGGAGCTAAGGCTGCTGAGAAAGCACCAGAGGAAAAAGCGCAGTGGCAGACAGCGGGCGCACAGGGGGCTGTTGGCTCCTCATTTTTATTAAGTCCTTGACTGGGATGTTGTTTCTGGACTGCCCTGGACTGTGATGACCCTGGGGTGGGACTGGTCACTAAGCTTGGCGTCCAGTAGGCTGTAGAGCAGGGCACTGTGGAGAGGTGGACTGTAGCCCTGGACGCGGCTAGGCTGCTGGACCTGCTACCCTTTCCCTGATTCCTCCACATCAAGGACATGTCATTACACCACAGTGGCCTCCCCAGCACTATCCCAGCTACCCCTGCCTCCCTCACCCAGGCAGGAGACCCTTGGGAGTTTGTTTGGGCTGGTTGTTCTGGGCACGCTGGCCACACAGCAGTGTCAGCCATGGGAATGTGGTGGGTCAGAAATGCTATTACATTTGTCCAGTCCCCATGCTAAGAAGGTGGTAGAAATTGGGAAACTAATTTTTTTTCTTTTTATTATTTATTTATTATTATTATTATTTTTTTTTTGAGACAGAGTCTCAAGCTGTCCCCCTGGGTAGAGTGCCGTGGCAGAGCTCACAACAACCTCCAACTCCTGGGCTCAAGCGAGTCTCCTGCCTCCAC
>NW_003852402.1:9058646-9064264 GCF_000181295.1 Otolemur garnettii | reverse complement strand
ATCTCTCCCTCTCTCCCCAGTTCCTGAGAAGGCAGGGGACACTCAGGGCTATGCAGGGCTGGGGGAGGCTCAGTAGATCTGAGAATGCAGGGAGTCGGGGACGGTCTGGTTTTAACGTTTCTTCTTGGCCTTTAGTGACCCGATGAAGCGAATAACTCCAAACACATTCTACAACCAGTTCCACAACAGAACTGGTCAGAAGGACACCTGGCTGTGCTTTGAGGTGAAAGAAAAGGAGAATAGCAACTCATCTGGCTCCTGTCCCAGGAGAGGGGTCTTCCGAAACCAGGTATGACCCACACTCTGCCCACATCCCAGGCAGGAGCTAAGGCCACTGAGAAAGCACCAGACAGAGGAAGAAGCACAGTGGCAGACAGTAGGTGCACAGGGGGCTGATGGTTCCCACTATTTTTTTTTTTTTTTGAGACAGAGTATCACTATGTTGCCCTTGGTAGAGTGCTGTGGTGTCCCAGCTCACAATAACTTCAAACTCTTGGGCTTAAGCAATTCTCTTGTCTCAGCCTCCCAAGTAGCTGGGACTACAGGCACCGCCACAATGCCCGGGTATTTTTTTTGTTGCAGTTGGCATTGTTTTAGCTGACCCAGGCCAGATTCAAACTCACCAGCCTGGGTATATATGGTCGGCACCCTACCCACTGAGCTACAGGCACTGTGGCCTCCCCACTTTATTAAGTCCTTGACTGCGATGTTGTGTCTGGACTTCCCTGGTCTGTGATGACCCTGGCATGGGACTTGTCACTAAACTTGGTGTCCAGCAGGCTGCAGGGCAGGGCACTACGGAGAGGTGGACTGTGGCTCTGGACACAGTGAGGCTGCTGGACTTGCAACCCCTCCCCTGATTCCTCCACATCACACCACAGTGACCTCCCCAGCACCGTCCCAGCTACCTTTACCTCCCTCACATATCAGGCTAGCGGGTACAGATCCAGCCTGGGCCTTCTAAACAACAATGACAACTGCAACAACAACAACAAAAATAGCCGGGCACTGTGGTGGGTGCCTGTAGTCCCAGCTATTTGGGAGGTTGAGGCAAGAGAATAGCTTAAGCCAAAGAGTTAGAGGTTGCTGTGAGCAGCGACGCCACAGGCCTCTACCAAGGGGGACATAGTGAGACTCTCAAACAAAAAAGAAAAAGAAAGAAATGCTATTACCTTTGTCCAGTCCCCATACTAAGAAGGTGGTAGAAACTGGGGAACTAATCTTTATATCTTGTTTAGTTCAGTGTCTGTAGTATAATATTTCAACCTTTGGTTGATATAAATTCCTCATGAGACAGTCAGTGTCCCTTTTATGCTTTGGTGGTTTTTTTTTTTTTTGAGACAGAGTTTCACCTTGCCACCCTTGTTAGAGTGCTATACCGTCATAGCTCACAGCAAACCTCAAATTCTTGGACTCAAGTGATTCTCTTATCTCAGACTCCTGAGTAGCTGGGACTACAGGTGCCCACTACAATACCTGGCTATTTTTAGAGACAGGGGTCTCGCTCTTACTCAACCTGGTCTCCAACCTGTGAGTTCAGGCAATCCACCCACCTTGGCCTCTCATAGTGTTAGGATTACAAGTGTGAGCCACCGCACCCAGCCTTTTTATGCTTTGAAATAAGCTGTGTATTTCAAATGTACCCTTGTCTCAATTCAGAGCCACATTTCAAGTGCTCAGCAGCCACCCAGGTCCTGTGGCTCCCATGGGTGATGCACTTCCACAGCTCTGCTCAGCATACAGCAGGCAGGGACCAAGCCCAGCCCATGGGTGGGGCAGGTGCTCAGGGTGCCTCCTAGGTGGACACCAGGAGCAGGGCGGATAGAGCCCATGCAGGGGTCACAAATAGGGCCAGGGGAACTAAAGGACAGAACAGAAGAGGGCAGGGGTGAAGGAGGGAACCTGGAGGAAGCAGGTGCCCTGAGACTCCTGGCCTGCCCCCTCCTACCACTGCCCCACCCCTGCATTCTGCCTGCCCCTCCACCCAGAACACCCGCTTCCATTCTCCTCTCCCAGGGCCCTCCCAGTACTCCTTGCCATGCAGAAGTACGCTTCTTCACTTGGTTCCAGAAGGTGCTGTCCCCTGACCTCCACTACCAAGTCACCTGGTACATATCCTGGAGTCCCTGTGCTGACTGTGCAGATCTTGTGGTTGATTTTCTGGCTAAACACAGAAATGTGAACCTGACCATTTTCACTGCCCGCCTCTACTACCACCATATCCCAGAAATGCATTGTGGACTTCGCAGGATGTATGAGGAAGGGGCCCGTGTGTACATCATGTCTGTTAAAGGTGAGAAGCGGGGGTCAGAGTTATGGCTGTGGTAGGGAGTATGGGGAAGTCCAGGGTCTGGATGCCAGAGGAGGATGAGTGTCCCAGGGGAGCCTGCCCAGGTCTGACCCAGCCTTGGGACAGCAGGGGAGAGGAGCCTGCTGGGACCTGATTGCTTTCTCCATGCTTTGATTTTAGAATTTGAATACTGTTGGGACAACTTTGTGTACAACAAGGGAAAGCAATTTGTGCCTTGGAATGGATTGAATGAAAATTATAAATCCCTGGTCTCCAAGCTGAAAAAGATTCTCGGGTAAGCGGCTTCCTGGCACCAGATCCTATCTCCCTGGCCTCTAATCTCCCCCTCAGCCTTTCCTGGGTCCCTGACCCTACACACTCAGGCCTGGACCTCTTGCCCTGGTGCTCCCCCCATCTCAGGATGGTCACCCACTGCTGCTGCTACCGGTGGAACTTGGCAGTACTCCGAACCCTTACCAGTGCCAACAGACCTTCTGGAAGAGCAATAGCTAACATTTCCCCTTTTTCCCTGGGGCCCCTGACCTGGCTCCTTCCAACAGACCACAGTTACGGAGCCCAGTCAGTAAACTGAAGGCAGACAGGTCTGAGTATGCATAAGGTGACACTCAGCAGCTTTGAGAAGCATCCTCTCTGTAAGCTGACATGCTAATCAGGTCCTTCTAGTCCTAGCCAACTAACGCAGCCAGTGGGGAAAAGCACTTGGTACAAAACACTGCTCCAGAAACGTGTCTGTGGGGGCCTGCCTGCTGCTGCTGCCACTGTACCCTGAAGCCCATTTTCTCTGCAGCCTCTGAGATGACCTGCTCCAGTCCAGGATGGTCACCCACTGCTGCTGCTACCGATGGAACTTGCCAGCACTCCAAACCCTTACCAATGCCAATGGACCTTCTGGGAGAGCAGTAGTTAATATTTCCCCTTTTAATAAAACTCCCCACCTTCTCTTTGTTCTGAATTTTAATTTTCTCTTCCCAAATACAACATTAAAGGGAGATTGGCCTCTGATTTTATTTGACTTCTACACTCAGTGTCACAGCGGATCCAAAGCTGATTTGCCTTGGGGAGAATCACAGGGTTTGGGGACTATGCCGGAGCTACCCACACTGGTCTCTCTTTCCTGCTCTTTGGACAGAACTCCCAGATTTGTCTTGTGTTGTTTGATTTTTTGATGGAATTGGGCAGGGATCTTCCCCCTTATCTTGGGGAGCCCTCCTGGCAGAGAAGGTTATTTCCTCCTGTTGAGGGCAGCTGGGAGCTTAGGAAAGATGAGGTTTGGGTGAGAGGAGAATTTTCCCCCTCTTTTGGAGAAGGCTATTGGATTTTTCCGAAGTGTGTGCTTTATCAGTTCCTCTGTCTCATTGGCCTTTGTATACTCAGCACTGGCTTTTAATCGGTCTTGATTTTTTTCCTAGAAACTAAACCACCTAGATAAATATAGTTACAAATAAGCAGGCAAAGATCAAAGGCATGTCAAGATATTTTCTTGAACTGTAGAGTGTAACATATTGAAACTTTACAGGGTTGAGCATTCAATCTCTTGCTCTTAACACTAAGCTAAAAGACTGTAGCTATAAAATCGTGTTCTCCACATAAGATATACATATCTCTGGGAGGCACCTGTGGTTCAAAGGAGTAGGGTGCCAGCCCCATATACCACAGGTGCCGAGCCAGAAACCAAATCTTTCAGTCACACTTACGCTTTGGGAGGCCAACACCAGAGGATCCCTTGAAGATAGGAGTTTGAGGCTTGGTGCCTGTGGCTCAAGCAGCTAAGGCACCAGCCACATACACCTAAGGTGGTGGGTTCAAATCCAGCCTGGGCCCGCCAAATAACAATGATGGCTACAACCAAAAAATAGCCAGGCGTTGTGGCGGGCACCTGTGGTCCCAGCTACTTGGGAGGCTGAGGCAGGAGACTCGCTTGAGCCCAGGAGTTGGAGGTTGCTGTGAGCTGTGATGTCACGGTACTCTACCCAGGGGGACAGCTTGAGGCTCTGTCCCAAAAAATAAAAAAGATAGGACTTTGATTCCAGCCTTGGTAACATAGAGAGATCCCTATCACTACAAAAAACTAAATTAGCCAGGCCTTGTGGCCCCTGTTGTCAAACTAAAAGTGGCTCCATCGCCCGTCACTATAGCCAAACACAGAGACAAGAAATAGATCAGTGTGTAGCTTTATTATCAGCTACTTGGGAGGATAAGGTAAGAGATGGCTTAAGTCCAAGAGTTGGAAGTTGCTGTGAGCTGTTACATTATTGCACTCTATGGAGGGTGACAGAGTGAGACTCTGTCTCAAAAAAAAAAAAAAAAGAGAAACTGAAACAATAACTGAAATGTAGCAATGATCCAAAAAGGTACATTAAGGTCTTAAATAGCCACAATAATTAAAGAAAGTATGTCGGGGTCTTACAGCTGCATTAATTACAGTTTCCATTGTGTGCCATCACCTCCCAAGCTTCCCTTTAAGATTACTTTTCTTTTCTTTCTTTTTTTTTTTTTTTTTTTTGAGACAGAGCCTCAAGCTGTCCCCCTGGATAAAGTGCCATGGCTTCACTACTCGCAGCAACCTCCAACTCCTGGGCTCAAGCAAGTCTCCTGCCTCAGCCTCCCAAGTAGCTGGGACCACAGGTGCCTGCCACAATGCCTGGCTATTTCTTGGTTGCAGCCATCATTGTTGTTTGGCGGGACCGGGCTGGATTCGAACCCGCCACCTTAGGTGTATGTGGCTGGTGCCTTAGCCGCTCGAGCCACAGGTGCCGAGCCAAGATTACTTTTCTTTACAGCCCTTTTCCAGCTGGGCCTGTGCTCCTGCACCTGCAACTCAGTTTACATCTCCGTTCACATGAACAATGTCTTTGACTCTTCTATATTTTAACTTTGGTGTGATAAGCCAAGTTTATATCCTGCTTCACCCCCACCTGTGATTCTAGCTACTCTACTTGGCAGGCTGATGCAGGAGGATCCCTTGAGCCCAGGAGTTTGAGGCTGCAGTAAGTTTTCATTGCACCAGGGCACTCCAGCCTAGAGGACAGAACAAGACCTTTCCTCTGTTTAAAAAAACAAAAAGGTGGGGGAAGGAGTCCAGGCTGGGCACAGTGGCTCAGGCCTGTAATCCTAGCACTCTGGCAGGCCAAGGAGGGTGGATCACCTGAGCTCAGGAGTTCGAGACCAACCTGAGCAAGAGCGAGACTCTGTCTCTACTAAAAATGAAAAACTGGCTCAGCACCTGTGGCTCAAGTGGCTAAGGAGCCAGTCATATACACCTAAGGTAGCAGGTTTGAATCCAGCCTAGGCCGCCAAACAACAACGA
>NW_003852402.1:9050535-9053007 GCF_000181295.1 Otolemur garnettii | reverse complement strand
GCCTTAGCCGATTGAGCCACAGGTGCTGAGCCACCCAGCTATGTTTTGGTTGTAGTTGTCATTGTTTGGCGGGCCTGGGCTGGATTAGAACCCACCAACTCTGGTGTATGTGGCTGGCGCCTTAGCTGCTTGAGCTACAGGCACCAAGCCTTATTTATTTATTTATTTATTTACTTTGAGACAGAGTCTCACTTTGTCATGCTGAGTAGAGTGCTGTAATCTCATAGCTCACAGCAACCTCAAACTCTTGGGCTCAAGCGATTCTCTTGCCTCAGCCTCCCAAGTAGCTGGGACTACAGGCGCCTGCCAAAACGCCCGAATATTTTTAGAGACGGGGGTCTCACTCTTGCTTAAGCTGGTCTTGAACAGCAATCCACCTGCCTAGGCCTCCCAGAGTGCTAGGACTACAGGCGTGAGCCACCCTGCTCTGCCTTTCTGGTCTCAACCTACTGAACTCAAGCAGAGCCTCTTGCGGATCATTATCTGTGTGAAGACAACAGAGTGTCTTTCCGGATACAGACCTGAAGGCCATCTCTTTGGCTCCAGTTTATTTGACTATCTCTTTCCCTGGGCAATTCCCAGAGTTCCCGCAGCACCGGGTTCAGTGGGGGGAAGGAGGAGGGTGACTCTCCATCAGAGCGCCCTCCTCCAGGACCAAGCAACATAGAGAAAGTTGGAAGACGCCTCCTCCCACTCCCCTGCCTCAGCAGGAAGAGGGTGGAGCCACCACTCACAGGCCTGTGGGAGGTCACTTTAGGGAGGGGTGTCTTACCCCAAGGGCTACCAAACCAGAAAATGAAACCTTACTGCCCCAGACAAAGAGGAGGGCAGGGACAAGGCTACAGGATGATTCCACAGATCAGGTACCTCTGCCTTTCTGCCCTGGGACCCCTGCTGCCCCTCCTGGTTCGTGGCCCCTGCTGTGCCCCTCCTGACCTGCTCCTATTGGTGTGGACCTGGGCTTACCCTCTCCCGGTTCCCTGCGGCACCCTTGCCGTGGAGGGTCTTTGGTCTGGTCCATGGGTAACCCCACTGTTGCCCTGGCCTGCCCCTCCCTGGGCTCTGCTCCCCCCACCCAGCCTCACTGGAAGCCCTGGCCAGACTGGCCCTGCCCATGGGGGCGGACCCCCTAGGCACTTCCCGCCATTCCTGAGCGCTGTCGCCAGGAAGAGCTGTACCAAGGCTCTTTTTTGTAGAGACAGAGTCTCACTTTATTGCCCTCGGTTGAGTGCCGTGGTGTCACATAGCTCACAGCCACCTCCAACTCCTGGGCTTAGGCGATTCTCTTGCCTCAGCCTCCCGAGTAGCTGGGACTACAGGCGCCCGCCACAGTGCCCAGCTATTTTTTGTTGTTGTTGCAGTTGGCTGGGGCCAGGTTTGAACCTGCCACCCTCGGTATACGGGGCCAGCGCTATACCCACTGAGCCACAGGCGCTGCTACCAAAGGATCTTTGGAGCAATTGGGAATTACTAAAAATTCTGTTCCAAGACATTGCTGGATTTTGTGTAATATTTACACGGTTTCCACACCAAGTCTTAGGAGAGAGTGGGGAGGAGGGGAGAGTTCTCTGAGGCCAGAAGATAAATTCTCTTTCCAAGGACTTCTGCACTGTGAGGGGAGGAGTAAGGCAGAGGCCCGTAATCTCTGCAGCACCTCGGTGATCACGCTCACCTTGTGCAACAGGGACACTAAAATGGAAAGAGAGACAAAATGGAAGGATCAGGAGAAAGGCTCATAGTGTAAACTTTAGTACAAAGGAGAGCCAGGTCCCCGGTGCACACTCCCGCAGGTCACAAGATGCAGCAGCTGGACTTGGCCTGGCCTGGTCAGGGGGCCCAGCCCCATCATTCACCAGCTCTGTGACCCTGACCCTCCCCCCGCCCCCCATATGCCTCTGCCACCTCATCTGTAAAATGGGGATGCCCCACAGGCTTCAGGCAGGTGTCAGGTTCCCAGATACATGCAGTGAATAGAGAAGTAGCCAGGGTGTGACCATGGGGCAGCTCAGAGTTAAAAACACATTCATGACATGGGCAGATGGAAAGTTGCAATGAATGGAGCTGAAATGTCCAAACCTCTTATTTTGGGGTGGGGAGTTTTTCCTCCCTCCCTTCCTTCCTTCCTTTCTGTTCTTTTTTCCAAGCCGAGTCTCACTTTGTTGCCCTTGGTAGAGTGCCGTGGCATTACAGCTCACAGCAACCTCAAACTCCTGGACTTAAGCAATTCTCTTGCCTCAGCCTCCTAAGTAGCTAGGACTACAGGAACCCACCATAACACCTGGCTATTTTTATTTATTTATTTATTTTTTGAGACAGAGCCTCAAGCTGTCACCCATGGTAGAGTGCTGTGACATCACAGCTCATAGCAACTCCAATTCCTGGGCTCAAGCGAGTCTCCTGCCTCAGCCTCCCAAGTAGCTGGGACCACAGGTGCCCGCCACAACGCCCGGCTATTTTTTGGTTGCAGCTGTC
>NW_003852402.1:9043778-9046880 GCF_000181295.1 Otolemur garnettii | reverse complement strand
CAACCTCCAACTCCTGGGCTCAAGCGAGTCTCCTGCCTCAGCCTCCCAAGTAGCTGGGACCACAGGCACCCGCCACAATGCCTGGCCATTTTTTGGTTGTAGCCATCATTGTTGTTTTGGCGGGCCCGGGCTGGGGATTAGAACCCGCCACCTTAGGTGTACGTGGCTGGCGCCTTAGCCGCTTGAGCCACAGGCACCGAGCCAAAGAGGGATATCTTTAGGGACACCATGGGGAGGTCCCAGGTCAGGATGCCAACAGATGGAGAGAGTTCCCAGAGAGCTCTCCCGTGCAAGAGCCAGTCCAGACTTGCACTGGCATCCATGAAACCCTGCCCTGGATAGCAGGGTCCAAAGGAGCAAAGGAGAGAGGCCTACTGGACCCTGACAGCTGTCTCACCCGTTTCATTTCAGAATTTCAACACTGTTGGGAGAACTTTGTGGACCATTGGGGAACGCGTTGGGTCACACGTTGGAACAGACTGAAGAAAAATTATGAGTTCCTGGTCACCAAGCTGAATGAAATTCTCAGGTGACTTGCTACCTGGCACCAAATCCCGTCTCCCTGGCCTCTGTGCTTCCTGTTCTCCTGAATAGACCCACTCCCGCCTAGCCTTTCTGTCCTCCAGACCTCAGGTTGCCCCTCAGAGCTCCCCTACTTTAAGGCGTCCTCCCTACTCTCCTGGGCCCTTCTGTCAGAGGCCCCTTTCTGTCTCTGCACCAACCTCCGTCCCCACCCCTCCTCAGCCTGGATCCCTGACCTGACTCCTTCAAACAGGCCACAGTCACAGAGCCCGGTCAGCAAAATGAAGGCAGATGGGTCTGAGTATGTAAAAGGTGACACTCAGCAGCTTTGAGAAGCATCTTGTTTAGGGTAGAGTTGATGTATCAGAGAATGAACATCCTCCCAAACATGACCTTGTCCAGCTGTGGCTCCAAGGATAGGCAACAGGCCAGATGCTCACAGGCCAGGTTTTCCTTTCCTCCCAGTTCTGGAGGCTGGAAGTCACAGTCACAGGGTCAGCAGGGTGGTGTCCTCAAGGCCTCTCTCTTCTGGGCTTGCACATGGTCACTTAGGACTGTGTCCTTAGTGATCTCTCCTCTGCACCTGCCCCTCAGGAGCCTCTCAGTGCCTCAGAACTTCCTCTTCTTCTAAATGGCCCAGTCACATGGGATGGCAGCTCACTTGGCAGCCTCGATTTAGTTGATTCACCTCCGTAGTGAACCAGTCTCCAAACACAGCCACACTCCCAATTGCTGGAGTTAGGGCTTTAGCACACAAACGCTGTGTGGGACCTGGCTCAGCCATGCCAATGACCGAGGGTCCTTGTGGAGCCTGGCTGGGGAGTGCAGGGTCCATATTCCCTGTGTCTGTCTCCCAGGTGGCTCCTGACCTGATACTCACAGCCTCTCCATCCAGACCTTGCTGCTCCTCACCCCTCAGTACTACCCTCATTAGCCCCAGGCCTCCCTCCTGTCACCCCTGTCCCCTTGTCAAACCTCCCCGAGATGGAGCTCTGGGTGAGGACAAGCTTAGGGCTGGGATGGGCAATGAGCAGATAGAAAACCCTCAGTGGGCAAGTTTACATTCACATAAGACTTTACAGGACGGTGCCTGTGGCTCAAAGGAGTAAGGCACCGGCCCCATATGCCGGAGGTGGCGGGTTCAAACCCAGCCCCAGCCAAAAACTGCAAAAAAAAAAAGACTTTACAGAAAGCCTGTAGTCCCAGCTACTTGGGAGGCTGAGGCAAGAGAATTGCCTAAGCCCAGGAGTTGGAGGTTGCTGTGAGCTCTGATGCCATGGCACTCCATTGAGGGCGACATAGTGAGACTCTCTCTAAAAAAAAAAAAAAGACTTTAGAGAAAAAGTAGTTTTTTTTGTTTGGTTTTTTTTTTTTTTGTAGAGACAGAGTCTTACTTTATCACTGTTGGTAGAGTGCCGTGGCATCACACAGGACACAGCAACCTCCAACTCCCGGGCTTAAGCAATTCTCTTGCCTCAGTTCCTGAGTAGCTGGGATTACAGGCACCTGCCACAACGCCGGGCTATTTTTTGGTTGCAGTTTGGCTAGGGCTGGGTTTGAATCCGCCACCCTTGGTATATGGGGCTGGCGCCCTACTCACGGAGCCACAGGCACCGCCCGAGACAAAGTAGCTTTGGGGACCACTTCATGTCCAGAAGTCAGCACCTGGGTCTAGGAGGACAGGTGAGGGAGCTGTGAGAGGCTGTGGGCAGGGTCTGTATAGGGTGACCTGGGACCCCTGCCACCATTGTTCTGTGACATGGGTAGACAGAGTTCAGCCCATCGGGTGCAGCTCTGGGCAGGCAAATGCAGAAGACAGAAAAGCAATCGGAGTTGGGGGTGGGATGCATGTGCAGCATCCAGGGCGGGGACACCAGGCGCCCACACCTCCCGCCTCTTGCTGCCTCCCATGTTGGCCTTCTCAGTGGGAAGGACCAGAACGTGGTACACACCTGGCCCCTCTTTTGTTCTCAGGGCTGCTGGGTCCAGTCCCTAGGGCCTCTGCTGGCTGTCCAGGGCAATGCTTTCTCTGTTCCTATTTCCCCCAAGAGGGGAGGCCCAGATCTGTGTTCATGCTCCTTGGCTGCCAGGGTCATCAACTTGGGCCTATTTGGCCAGGCCACATCGTCCCCTTTTTTTGCAGGAAAGAATGAGGCAGGTCTCCCCTTAGACTTCCGTGGGGTGTCTGCTCCCAGGAACTCCCTGGTTGGGAGCAGCAGGAATGGGCTGTGGGACAGGCAGCACGGGCCCCTCCTTCCCCTCCATCTCTCCTGCCTCTCAGCCCAGAGCATCTCTCCCTCTCTCCCCAGTTCCTGAGAAGGCAGGGGACACTCAGGGCTATGCAGGGCTGGGGGAGGCTCAGTAGATCTGAGAATGCAGGGAGTCGGGGACGGTCTGGTTTTAACGTTTCTTCTTGGCCTTTAGTGACCCGATGAAGCGAATAACTCCAAACACATTCTACAACCAGTTCCACAACAGAACTGGTCAGAAGGACACCTGGCTGTGCTTTGAGGTGAAAGAAAAGGAGAATAGCAACTCATCTGGCTCCTGTCCCAGGAGAGGGGTCTTCCGAAACCAGGT
>NW_003852402.1:9040307-9040971 GCF_000181295.1 Otolemur garnettii | reverse complement strand
AGCCTCTGAGATGACCTGCTCCAGTCCAGGATGGTCACCCACCGCTGCTGCTACCGGTGGAACTTGCCAGCACTCCGAACCCTTACCAGTGCCAATGGACCTTCTGGGAGAGCAGTAGTTAATATTTCCCCTTTTTATAAAACTCCACACCTTCTCTTTGTTCTAAATTTTAATTTTCTCTTCCCAAATACAACATTAAAGGGAGATTGGCCTCTGATTTTATTTGACTTCCACACTCAGTGTCACAGAGGAGTCCAAAGCCGATTCACCTTGGGGAGAATCACAGGGTCTCGGGACTATGCCGGCACTACCCACACTGTTCTCCCATTCCTGCTCCTTGGAGAGAACTGGCAGATTTCTTTTGTGTTCTTTTGCAGGTTTTTTTTTTTTTTTTTTTTTTTTTGGCTGGGGCTGGGTTTGAACCCATCATGTCGGGCACCCTACCCTTTTGAGCCACAGGTGCCACCCTTCTTTTGTGTTCTGTTTGATTTTTTTGATAGAATTGGGCAGGGATCTTCCCCCTCCTCTTGGGGAGCCCTCCTGGCAGAAAGGGTTATTTCCTCCTGGTGAGGGCAGCTGGGAGCTTAGGAAAGATGAGGTTTGGGTAAGGGGAGGATTTTCCCCCTCTTTTGGAGAAGGCTATTGGATTCTTTTTTTTTTTTTT
>NW_003852402.1:9038133-9039439 GCF_000181295.1 Otolemur garnettii | reverse complement strand
GTGGCAGGCGCCTGTGGTCCCAGCTACTTGGGAGGCTGAGGCAGGAGACTCACTTGAGCCCAGGAGTTGGAGGTTGCTGTGAGCTGTAATGCCACAGCACTTTACCCAAGGGGAATAGCTTGAGGCTCAGGCTCAAAAATAAAATAAAATAAAGGCAGGGGTTTGATTCCAGTCTTGGCATTATAGCAAGACCCACATCTCTGCAAAGAAGTTTTAAAAAGCTAGGTGTGCTGGTACACATCTGTAGTGCCAGCTGCTCCACTACTGAGACTGAGGCTGAGGCAGGAGGATCATCTGAGACCAAGAGTTGGAGATTGCTGTGAGCTATGATGATGCCATTGCACTCTGTACAGGGTGACAGAGTGAGACTCTGTCTCAAAATAAAAAGAAAATAAAGAGGGAGCCAGAGTTCAGCCCAATAGTTTCAGCTCCAGGCAGGCAGATGCACAAGACAGAAAAGCAATTGGCCTTGAAGATGGGATGCATGCAGGGCACCCTTGTGGGGTCTTGCTGCCTCCCATCTTGGTTTTCTTTTCTTTCTTTTTTTAATTTATTTTTTTGAGACAGATTCTTGATGGGGGAGTCTCTGAAAAGCAAAAAGCAGCCCCTATTATTCTGAGGGACTGTCTGGAAACCTGTGAGCAGCCTGGAAGTAAGTAGTTAGAAATCAACAAAAGAAAGCATAAGGCCATAGAAGATGAACACAGGACGGAATTGATCTCTAAGCAGACCCACAGGGGAACCAGAGGGTCAGGTGCTGGCTGAGAGGGCATCAGGAGAAGGGGGAGGAAGTCATCTCTCCTGCAGCGGGAATGCTGCTGTGTCTGAGACTGAGTTTAGAGTCCACAAGAGATGTTCATCTTGCACTAGGGTCTTATCTAGGGTGACCAGATTTTAACATCTGTAAGGCGGGACAACATGGGGGGGCAGGGGCGCGGGGCAGGGGACGGGGCAGGCAGGGCCTGACAACAATGCAAACTTTGATAAGCAGTTCTCAATAATCACTTCTCAGCAATTATTTATTATAGTTTAACATTATAAAATTAACAAAAATAATATAAAACTCATATTCCGGCGAAATAGCCATATGGTGGCCGAAAACCGTATATTCCCTTCTTGTTCTCCAGACCGTTCGTGCATTCTTTCCAAAAATCAGGACTTTTTAAAAACGCCACGGGACGCAGGACTGTCCCGCCAAAATCAGGACATCTGGTCACCCTAGTCTTATCCCAAGTGCCAGCCAAGACCAGTGTAGGAGACTCTGATGCTTCCCAGGAACACCAGCTTTTTTTTTTTTTTTTTTTTT
>NW_003852402.1:9037007-9038021 GCF_000181295.1 Otolemur garnettii | reverse complement strand
GTCTCCTGCCTCCGCCTCCCAAGTAGCTGGGACCACAGGCGCCCGCCACAACGCCCGGCTATTTTTTGGTTGCAGCCATCATTGTTTGGCGGGTCTGGGCTGGGCATTACGAACCCGCCACCTTAGGTGTACGTGGCTGGCGCCTTAGCCGGTTGAGCTATAAGCGCCGAGCCAGGAACACCAGCTTTGAAGGATTTACAGGAGGGTGGAAAGGGTGTTGCTGTGACTATGCAAATTAAGAAAGACTACCACACTAAAAAAAGGTGGCTTTAGGTATATAGGAAGTAAACATTTGAGGGGGTGGTGAGCCATTTCTGCCACCCCTCTACTGTTAAGTGAAATGACTTAGGGGACCTGGAAAAATAGAGTCGGACCCCCACTTAGGTTAATTAATTGGTAATTTATTTTACCTGTTGCAGGGGCTGCTGCTCCGAGAGACAGCCCCTGGTGAGAGTGTGAGTTACCTTTTATAGGCTTTGTGTAAGCATATTACAGAAGTGAAGCATGGCTGGTTAAGGGGGGTTACAACTCAGGTAGTCATGGATACAGCAATGGAACAATAATTAATACAGTTTCAGTTGACAATGGATACATTTCATATCACGATGGTTATGGTTATACAACAGTAATTAATCAAGTCTCAGTGAGTTTTCCACCATTGTTCATCTACTGAGAACTTGAGGGTTTTGTGAAACTGGGACCTTTTTCCTTGTACCTGAAGCTTGTTCTTGGCAACCCTAGGGGGAAAAGGGGGCCTGGGAACATGGCTGGGAAGCACGTTCTTGGCCACCCTGGGGGGAGGAGGGACTTGCCTTGTTCCGGGAGTCAACTGTTGGGGGGGAGAAGGGAGGAGAAGGGAAATGGGCTAGAGAGGGCGGGGGGTGGGGGGGAAACAGGTGAGGGTGGTGGTGGGGGGAACAGGTGAGGGCTGGGGAACAGGAGTGGGCAGGGGAAAGAGGGCTGGGTTACAACATTAAGCTTTGTCTCAATTTTTGTAGACTTTTTTTTTTTTTT
>NW_003852402.1:9035218-9036873 GCF_000181295.1 Otolemur garnettii | reverse complement strand
TTTTTTTATGTCTTTCTATAAACTGAATACTCTAACATGGCATACACTCTTTTTTTTTTTTCTTTTTGAGACTGAGTCTCATTTTGTCCCCCTTGGTAGAATGCTGTGGTGTCATAGCTCACCGCAACCTCAAACTCTTGGGCACAAGTGATTCTCTTGCCTCAACCTTCCAAGTACCTGGGACTATAGACATTTGCCACCATGCCTGGTTATTTTTAGAGACGGGGGCCTTGCTCTGGCTCAGGCTGGTCTTGAACTCCTGCGCTCAGGTGACCACCCACCTCAGCATCTCAGAGTGCTAGAATTACAGGCATGAGCCACCAGCCCGGTCTGTATTCTATTTCATCCTGTTTGTATTGGTACTGTTGGCTGGGAAGGGGCGTGTCAACTGAGAGTTTCTGGTCAGGGTACTCCCTGGTGTGGCTTGAAGGGTCTCCCTGGAGGGTATGTGAATGGCTTGTGATGGATAACCCGTGACAGTGGCAAGGATTTTCTCTCTCTTTTCACAAGGGATGGTAGTGGTCCTAAGCCGGGAGCTTATGATGGCTGTCCTAGTCTGTTTTTGTGGCTCCGTGTTCCTTAGTGGTGTGTCTTCAATTCTTTGAGCACCCAAGAACCTGCTTTTTAAAGCTCTGGCAAGCTTTATGTTGGTGGCCTGCATGGGGAACTTCCTTCTGGACCAGTCCAATATTGGCAGATACACAGTATCCACAAATTTATTGCGCTTTCTTCTGGACAGTCCAGTATCAGAGGGTACACAGTAAGACGACTGCCCTATTTTGAGATGGAGCAGGCTATATTGAGGCTGAGCCCTGGTGGGGGAGAAGGGTCCAGGATGGCAATTTGAAAGCAGAGTGTAGGGCGGTGCTTGTGGCTCAGAGGAGTAGGGCGCTGGTCCCATATACCAGAGGTGGCAGGTTCAAACCCGGCCCCAGCCAAAAAATGCAAAAAGTAAATAAATTAAAAAAAAAAAAAAAAAAAAGAAAGCAGAGTGTAGTCAGGCATTGTACGGAAGAACTGCTCCAGGATTTGTTTTATTAGTGCCTGATCCTTTCCATTGGACTTTCCCCCATGATTTAGTTCAGGAGTTTACTCCTGTAGAGGCGAGGCAGGGCTTTGGAGACTGCTTCATAGATTAGGGAGCATTATTTGAGATATGTGCAAAGTCCCCCTGCCCCACTACAGCAATGTCTGACGTTATTTACTATGTGTGAGGTAAGGGGATTGCATGAGTGTCAAAAGGCTTTAAATTGGATAGAATGCAGGCATCTCTGGTGCACCAGAGGTTGCCACGTTTTAGGGGGCTGTACTATCTGGATAGCACCTTGGGAAAACTGTCCTAGAATCACACCAGCCTATAGCAACTGCTGGTATCCATGGGCCACTTTTGGCTGACAGGGCAACTGCCAACCCTTCCGGACCAGACAGAAACCAACTGCAGGGACAAAGCTGAGGGGGAAATTGCTGGCAAAGTGATCCACAGGCAGGGTAGTCACTGTGGGTTCCACAACCCATGGAACCTAGGGTACACTCTATGACTTGACATGGGCTGTTCCCATCTTTCCCCCACAGATGAGCAATGGTTCCTGGGCTCCTGTCCTTCAAAGGACAATGCTCTCATAGGCTGCACTTTGTTTTTTTTTTTTTTTTTTTTT
>NW_003852402.1:9033496-9035074 GCF_000181295.1 Otolemur garnettii | reverse complement strand
GTTGTTTGGCGGGTCCGGGCTGGGGATTCAAACCCGCCACCTTAGGTGTACGTGGCTGGCGCCTTAGCCGGTTGAGCTATAGGCGCCAAGCCAGGCTGCACTTTGAAGCACTGGAAATCATTTGTTCCAGACACCTGTTTTTCTGTTCTGAGTCGTGGCTCCAGTAGCCCTTGGAGAATGCAGAACATTGGCTAGCAGAGGGAAGTATCAATCACAACACCATTTTCCAATTAGAGCTTTTATTGCAAAAAGTTAGGAAAATGGGGAGAAGTCCCTTAACTTACAATTTGGAACTAACAATCACTAATTTGTAACCTGATCCCCAGACAACCCTGCCCAGTGCTCTGCTCTCCCACCCCGGTCTGGTAAGTCCACCCTTCCCCCTTCCCCTAGACTTAGCACAAAAGCTATTCATGATATCCCACCAAATAAAGGTTTCTGTCCTTCTTTATGCCCTTTACAAGTTTCCAGGGGGAGTTTGGACCTACACAAATCCATGTACCATTCCATTTAATGGGTTTGAAGCAAATTAAGGCAGACTTAGGAAAATTCTCAGATGATCCCAATAAATTTATAGAGGTATTTCAACATTATACGATTTAACATGAAAGATATCATATTAATTTGGGAACAGAGGCACAGAAAAAGTTCACTCCTGTATTGTCAGATTCAAAGGAAGGGGAACTTTTTGTTTTTTTTTTTTTTTGAGACAGAGTTTCACTATGTCGCCCTGGGTAGAGTGCTGTAGCATCACAGCTCACAGCAACCTCCAACTCCTGGACTCAAGCAATTCTCCTGCCTCTGCCTCCCAAGTAGCTGGGACTACAGGCGCCTGCCAGAATGCCTGGCTATTTTTTTTTTTTTTTTTGCAGTTTTTGGCCGGGGCTGGGTTTGAACCTGCCACCTCTGGCACATGGGGCCCGGTGCATTACTCCTTTAAGCCACAGGCACCTCCCTGCCTGGTTGCAGCCATCCTTGTTGTTTGGCGGGCCGGGCTGGATTCAAACTGGCCAGCTCAGATGTATGTGGCTGGCACCTTAGCCTCTTGAGCCACAGGCACTGAGCTAAGGAAGGGGAACTTATCTTAAAAAATAAACTAATGGACAGGCAGCACCAGGCCTCAGAAGAAAATATCGGAAGTTAGGTATTGGAGTCAGGGTGTCCCTGCAGGAGCTGTTATCTAAAACTCACACTTGGGTGGCACCTGTGGCTCAAAAGGGTAGGGCGTTGGTCCCATATGCTGGAGGTGGTGGGTTCAAACCCAGCCCCAGCCAAAAAAATAAGAAAGAAAAAAATAAAACTCACACTTCAAGAAGTGTTTTTTACCTTTTCAGTAACTTCAGTAACTGCCCTGAAACAATCCCTATGTTGTCTGTATTAGGTTTTTGGCTAAATAGAGAAGATTGAACTTTAAAAGGGTTACAGTTTAAACCCATATAACCTCTTCTATTGCCTTTAGTATCTTTTGGCTTATGATCCTTTTTGAACAAATATTATAAGCCTTTAATATTTGACAAACCTTCTAAAATCAAAATTCTAAATTTGATCTTTTTTCCTCAAATTAGCTTTTTTTTTTTT
>NW_003852402.1:9029552-9033121 GCF_000181295.1 Otolemur garnettii | reverse complement strand
CGGCCATTTTTTGGTTGCAGCCGTCATTGTTGTTTGGCGGGTCCGGGCTGGGGATTCGAACCCACCACCTTAGGTGTACGTGGCTGGTGCCTTAGCCGGTTGAGCCATAGGAGCCGAGCCCAAATTAGCTTTCTTAATTGTAAGACTGATTAAAGTCTGAGAAATACATATCAGGCTTATTTGGTATGTTAAAACTATATACGACAGGCTCAGTGCCTGTGGTTCAGAGGCTAGGCGCCAGCCACATACACCGGAGCTGGCGGGTTCAAACCTAGCCTGGGCCTGCCAAAAACAACAATGACAACTACAACCAAAAAATAGCCAGATGTTGTAGTGGGTGCCTGTATCCCAGCTACTTGGGAGGCTGAGGCAAGAGAATCACTTAAGCCCAAGAACTGGAGGTTGCTGTGAGCTATGACTCCATGGCACTGCTACGCAGGGCAACAGCTTGAGACAATGTCTCAAAAAAGAAAAGAAAAGAAAAGAAATTAAGGTTCACTTTATAACACCAATAAAAAGCCTGTTGAGGCTCGGCACCTGTAGTTCAGCGGCTAGGGCGCTAGCCACATACATCAGGGCTGGTGGGTTTGAAACCAGCTTGGAGGGTGGTGCCTGTGGCTCAAAGGAGTAGGGCGCCAGCCCCATATGGTGGAGTTGGTGGGTTCAAACCCAGCTCCGGCCAAAAACTGAAAAAAAAAAAAAAAAAGAAAGAAACCAGCCTGGACCTGTCAAAACAATGACAACTACAACCAAAAAAATAGCCGGGCATTGTAGTAGGCACCTGTAGTCCCAGCTACTTGGGAGGCAGAGGCAGGAGAATTGCTTGAGCGCAGGAGTTGGAGGTTGCTGTGAGCTGTGATGTCATAGCACTCTACCCAGGATGACAGCTTGAGGCTCTGTCTCAAAAAAAAAAAAAAAGAGAGAGAGAGAAAAACTAGCTAGGTGTTGTGGGTGCCTGTAGTCCCGGCTACTCGGAGGCTGAGACAAGAGGATTGTTTAAGCCCAAGAGTTTGAGGTTGCTGTGAGATATGACTCTATAGCACTCTACCCTACTGAGGGCAACAGAATGAAATTCTGTCTTTTTTTTCAGTTTTGGCTGGGGCCAGGCTTGAACCCACCACCCCTGGTATATGGGGCCAGCGCCCTACTCTTTGAGCCACAGGCGCCACCCAGAGATTCTGTCTTGGCTCAGCACCTCTGGCTCAAGTGGCTAAGGCGCCAGCCACATACACCTAAGGTGGTAAGTTCGAATCCAGCCCAGGCCCACCAAACGACGACAGCTGCAACCAAAAAATAGCTGGGCGTTGTGGTGGGTGCCTGTGGTCCCAGCTACTTGGGAGGCGGAGGCAGGAGACTCGCTTGAGCCCAGGAATTGGAGGTTGCTGTGAGCTTTGATGCCACGGCACTCTACCCAGGGGGACAGCTTGAGGCTTTGTCTCAAAAAAAAAAAAGATTCTGTCTTAAAAAACAAACAACGAGCTATGATCATACCACTGCACCCCAACCTGGGCAAAAGAACAAAACCCTGTTACTAAAAGCAAAACCAAAAAAATATGGCAAAGCAGAACAGTGTAAGAAGTGGATGTATCAGACACCTCCAGGGCCCCTCTCGGGCTAGCATCTCTGGTTTTAGCAGTAAGCAGGTGGACAGAACCCTGTAGGTTTCTACTGGCAGCAAGTCTTCACTTCCCACCCTAGATTCTTCCAACACAACAGACAGAGGTGACAGACTGGTGGAGGTTGGCATGTGCAAAGCTTGGAAGTTGGTGGCATTGGTTAGCACATCCGGAGGCAAGGCTCAATTCATTAGGGCCAGCCCTCCATGGACAATGCTCCCACCCCTTACCCTTCAGGAGCCATCAATTCTGGGACATATTTGTACAGGTGATCCCAAGCAGAATCCCATCCCAACTGCTTAGTAATATACCCTTGTAATAGCTTTTATCCTTCCCTGACCCATTCTAACCCCTCTCCTTGGATCAACTCCCAAATAAACTCCCTGCACAGGAAATCCTTGTCTCGGGCTCTGCTTTTGGGGCCAGCCAAGTCCAGACACTTCAGAGCCTGGTGCTTTTTGCTCAGCCTCCATCCAGATGGTCATCTGCCCAGATGCCAAACTGGAAACCCAGGTGCAATCTGGACGCCTCCTGGCCCTCACAGCGAACCAGTTATATATTGTTGATTCCCTCTCCTGTGCCCACCTACACACACCCCCACAGTTGTAGCCACCACCACTACCTTCCACTTGGACAGCTGTGGCAGCCTCTTCCCTGCTGCCTAACACCCTACCCACTCCCTCTGGCTTCTGTACCAAAATGGGATGTGCTGGCAGGGCTCTTACTTTCTGGTTTTTTTTTTTTTTGAGACAGAGCCTCACTTTGTCCTTTGTCACTCTTTTTTTTTTAAAGAATTTTTATTTTTTGTAGTTTTTGGCTGGGGCTGGGTTTGAACCTGCCACCTCTGGCACATGGGACCGGCACCCTACTCCTTTGAGCCACAGGTGCCGCCCCTTTGTCACTCTTAGTAGAGTGCTGTGGCATGGTGGCTCACAACCACCTCAAACTCTTGGGCTCAAGTGATCCTCTTGCCTCAGCCTCCCGAGTAGCTGGGATTACAAGCACCCAGCTATTTTTTAGAGATGGGGTCTCACTCTGGCTCAGGCTGGTCTTGAACTCCAGAGCTCAGGCAATCCACCCACCATGGCCAGAGTGGTATGATTATAGGCATGAGCCACCACATCTGGCCTTGGGCTCTCACTTTCACTCTGACCAACTGAGTGTCCAGACAGGTGTATTAAGCTCGGGGCAGGGAACAAACAGTAGGTGAGCATTAGCCCTGTGACAGTACTGTGTTCCAGAAGAGAATACCCTTGGGGGGGACACAGGGGAAGGGGAGGAGGTCAGAAGCATATCCAGGCCTCTGAGGACACCACGCTGGTGGCTCCTCCCAGTGACACTTCTGGTTCCCACTGTCACTTTAGTTAATCTATGAGGCTCAGAAAACAGAAAGACTTGTCCAAAATCCTGGTCAGTGACTAGGGGATGTGGGAGCTAAACGCTAGGCGGCAGCAAGGACTGGAGCCCTTCCCTTGGCACAGTGGGGAACACCATTAGAAGCAAAGATTAAATGTTCATGAACTTTTTTTTTTTAAATCATCTTTAATATATTTTTTAAATATTTTTTGCCTCATTTACCAGACAAATCATCTAAATAAATAGATGCTATACATCTCTTACCAATGTCAGTACAAAAATAAAACCGCGCTCTACGCCCGCTCTGCCTCTCCCGGCACACTTGCTCAGAAAAGGCTTGTGCTTGGGATCAGCCCGCCCCGCCCCTCCCAGATACATTCATTTAGTCTGAACAAAGTCGAAGCTCATCTGTGCAAAGGAAGCGCTCTTGTGCTGAGACCCAGAGGCCACTGGCGGGGCACTTAAAAGGCGAAAAGCTCACCCACCTTGAAGAAGCCTAGCGCCTTCCCCGGAGCAAAAAGAGGAGGGAATTGGCACTGGGGACTATCCCCCTAAGAGCAGTGATGATCCTGGAAACCTCCTGGGCTTGGCCACATA
>NW_003852402.1:9028646-9028929 GCF_000181295.1 Otolemur garnettii | reverse complement strand
GAAGAGTCCGTGTCCCCTGGGGGTTGGGGAGCAGGTGATGTCTCCTGGAAGCGGCCAGCCATGTCCAAAGCCAATGGAGCAACAAATCCAACTGGAGAGGAGACCCCCCCCAACTTTCATCTCCACCACCTTTACCCCTGCTGGGAGCAGAGTCTTCCCAACACCAAGCTTCCCCTTTCCCTCCCCAGGATCCCACAGCTGGTGGGTCAGATTCCTGCCGCTCCTTCCTTTTCCTGTCTTAACCCCACATGTTCCTCTAGATTCAATTCCCTGGGCTGGGGGT
>NW_003852402.1:9018066-9027689 GCF_000181295.1 Otolemur garnettii | reverse complement strand
GGCAAGTTCTTTTGTGCTGTGAATCATCCCACGTTCACCTGGTCAGGTTCTAAAGCAGATTTACAAGGCCCATGCGGACATGTCTATAGACACACATGTTCATGGGGATGTGTGGATGTACATGCCAAAGGCAGTGCTGCACACTTGCGCAGCTGAGTGTCACATTTCCGCACAGGCCAGGTGATGGGGGAGGGTGGAGCACTCAGCAGAATGGTCTCAGCTGGCAGCCTCCTCCCTGGGAAGGATACAGATCTCTCTGAAAGGGAGTGGACAATCTCAAACTTTTCCTCCTGTTCCTGCTTGCTGACTCAGTCACTTCTGGTCAAAGACAGCCTCAGCAGCCCACCACAGAGCTGGAGTGGAACTTCAAAACAAAGAACCCATCAAGAAAACAGAAGGGGAAAACCAGCCACATGACTGGAGCAGGCTGCTCAAGGGAGCAGGCCTGGGCCTCCCAATGCTCCTGGAATTCCCAGAACCAGCCGCTGCATCTCTAGAAAATGAGGACCTAGAGAATGAGGACAGAGGTGTACCAGGCAGGGAGGCCTCAGCCTGTCCTGCCCTGGGGGTGATGCTCCAACTTCCAAAGCAACACTTGGCCAGCCCTTGCCCAAGGCCTCTCCGTAAACATCCCTCACAGAGGAAAGGGCAGGGTGGGAAGATCTTCCCCTCTTCTTCTGTTCAGTTTTTTCTTTTAAATAAAATAATTACCCCACCCCCACCCTCCATCTCTGAAGTCCCCACCCTAAGCCCAAAAGAAACAGTTTAAGAGAGTAAAAAACGGTGATTCAGAACTTCCCACTGCGGTCTCGGAAGAAGCCCTCAGCAGCCTGGGCCTCCCGGAAGGTGACGGTGACAGAGTTGGCGGTGATGTCGGTCACAGTTACCTCACTTGGGGGGAGCGCAGGTGTCCAGGGAGGAGGCCCTTCGGCCAGGTCTGCCTCAGCTGCAGCAGTGAGACAGAGACAGGAAGGGCAGCGCTGACAAGGTGGGCAGTTGGGGGTGGGTGGCAGCATGCAGACCCCCCCAGCCACCCTCCCACAGGGTCCTCCCTTTGCATTTCCAGCCAGCTCAGGGGTCAGCTGGAGTCTGGACACGAGAAGTGCTCTAGGTTAGGTGGTAGGTCCACATCCAGTCCTGACTGTCCCTACCTGTGGCCACACAAGCACTTAGCACCCTCTCTGGACCTGATGACCCACATGGACCTTTTCCAGCTTTGACTGTCTCTGGGCTGCTTACCCTCCTCCTCAGGGGGCTGCTCGGTGGGCTCCCACTCGCTGGCCGCCTGTAGGGCATCTGGGGCTGGTGACTCCTGCAGGAAGAGCTCCCGTCGATGGCTGTGACTCTCCAGGTTGGGCCCGCGGGGTGGGAACTTCTTGCGTGAGAGCCGCAGGTACTTGTGGGCCTTGCGCGGCTTGCGGAGCGGGAAGGGCAGGGTGGGCACCAAGGGGCCCTTGTCCACCAGCTCGGGTGCCCCCGCCTTGACCACCCCCTCGGGGCTCCCGCTGCCGAGTGGGCGCGTCAGAGAGAAGCACAGCTTCTCCTTGCCCTTGGCCTTGTGGGAGCTCCGCAGGTCCATGCTGTACAGCCGCTGCGGGGGCAAGCCAGGGCAGCTTGGGTCAGCCCCGCCTCCCCCACGGCCACGCCTCTGCTCATGCTGCTCCTCCCACCGGAGCCCCGCACCTACCCACACAACCAACCCCCAGCTCCCAGACAGGGCCAGCCATCATCCCACCTCCCCCGAGTCCACAGCGAACCCGCCAAAACCGGCCCCAAGGGCCCCCAACAGCCCTGTCTCCTTGGAACTGGGGACACCAAACTGTGACAGGCAGCAGAGGGGCACACAAAGGTACAAACTGAAGACTGACCGATGGGAAACTAATCAGGACTTACAAAGTGAATAAATTAAAGGAGTTGTTCTTCATTTTAGAAAAGGTATCTGTGTTCATTAAAGGACCTTCAAGGCTGAAAGAGCCGGCTTGCTGGGAAGACGGTGGGAGCAGAGGGCAAAGGATGTGCTCTAGAGTCCAGGCCTCTGCGGACTCCCTGCCCCACCTTTGGCGAAGCAGAGCCAGAGGGCAAGTTCGTCTCCCGTCAAGGGCTGGAGCCTGTAATTTGGGGATTCGTCCTATTGATTTTGGGAGAATTTACATGAATCCAAGAAAGATCCTTGGTGCCAGGATGTTGGGAGATCCCGGATCACTCTCGGACAGCACCTTCTACTGCTACCTGTCAGCAGAGACCAAGCACTCCCAGGAAGAAAGTGAGGCTTTCTTGGGGACCTGTGAGGTTGAACACCTCCAAGCTGGGGGCAGAGATGACTTTTCCCTGTTGTGGGAACCATACTCAGGGGCAGGTTGCTGTGGTGAGGGGAGGAGGGCTGAACTGGGGGGAGCTGGGAAGTGGGTCCCAGAGGTAGCTCATTCTAAATCACTCCTCCCACCCCCCTAGCAGGCCAACACCAGCCCAGTAACGTCTGTCATTCTGCATCGCACATTCTTCCTGGTCCTTTGCTACCTCATCACGAGACAAATGCAGCTACAGGAAGGGATGCAGGGCCAAGGGTCAGCTGTGTGACCCCAGGCCTCCCTCAGCCTCAGTGTCTTCACCAGTGAAATGGTAGCCAGCCTCCAAGATGGTCCCCAAGGGCATCCACCTCCTGGAATTCACACTCGCATGTTGCTTCCCTCGAGGAACACTGTGGTGTGACTTCCAAGGTCAGGTCATAAAAGGCACTGCGGCTTCTTCCCTGCTCGCTGTCAGGTCACCCCCTCAGGGGAAGCTAGTGGCCAGGCTGCGAGGACCTCTGGTGGCCCTCTTCAGAGGTCCACCTGTTGAGGAACCAGCCCCCACCAACATCCAGCACTGACTCGCCAGGCCCTTGAGCAGCCACCAGAGAGGCAGATCCTGCAGCCCCAGTCATCCCTTCAGATAACTGCAGCTCTAGCTGACATCTTGACTGGAAACCAAACTGGAAGCACTAAAGAACAAGCTAAAGCACTCTCAAACTCCTGACCCACAGAAACCACATGAAATAATATTTATTACTTGAAGTTGCTTGGTTAGAGTGGTAATTTATTACACGGTAAGAAGTAAATTCATACACCTGCCCTGTAGGTTTGGTATATGGATGAAATGTGTTCATCTGTAAAACACACCAGACAAAGAGCCTCTGTCTATCAATTGTTACCTCCCTTCCTAGGCCAATTCACATCAAACCCCACAGAACACACTCACTGCAAGGAGGGAGGCCACAACTCTGGTGAAAGCCTTGGTGGTCTACACTGAGGAGGGGCCAATAGGCTTGATGTGGGTCATGTGCACACGGACTAAGAATCCTTATTTCTTGGCTTCAAATACTCTACCTGGGGGGCCTAATTAAGTTAAACAGAGCAGGTATTCTCCTCACCCTGAGTAAAGAGCTTGCCTACCATCACATAAGCATTTTCTTTGAGCACTGTGTTGCTGCTCAATGTTTTAGATTTTGAAGCATTTCAGATTTCAGATTAGGGATACTTGGCCTGTGACTACATTGCCTCCAACTCCATTTGTTTTTCAAAGCAAACCATCAATGTCAGCAAAATGCCCCCAAGACCTAAGACATGGGTGTCCTGGGAGGCTGTAGAGACTCCATACGACAGAAGGCTGGAAAAGGAGGCCCTATAGATTTCTTCCTACTCAAAATGACAGGTTTTGGGAGTCTGATATTCCAAGGCCATGGCTCCAGAATTTTAACACTCTCTGATTTTTGGATTCAATTCCAGGTTCCCATGTTTTCTCAGTTCTAAAGTTTTTATATATCTGGGGTTCTCAAGTATTATAATTTTGTGTCTGGGGATTTTGAGCATCAAAAGACTCAAAGTTTTCAAGTTTTTCTCAAAGCAAGATTCTAAGCTCTCAAATTTTCTAGGGTTCCATTAGCCACATGCCCACCCACCTACCCCCACTGCCCACCCAGGCTGTCTTCCCTGGGCCTGAGACCCATATCCAGCCTTTTCGTTCTTTTTTTTTTTTTTTTTTGAGATGGAGCCTCAAGCTATCCCCCTGGGTAGAGTGCCATGGCATCACGCTCACAGCAACCTCCAACTCCTGGGCTCAAGCGAGTCTCCTGCCTCAGCCTCCCAAGTAGCTGGGACCACAGGCGCCCGCCACAATGCCTGGCCATTTTTTGGTTGCAGCCATCATTGTTGTTTGGCAGGCCCGGGCTGGGGATTCGAACCTGCCACCTTAGGTGTATGTGGCTGGCGCCTTAGCCGCTTGAGCCACAGGTGCCGAGCCATCCAGCCTTTTCTTAACTCCTTCCCTCAACAAAGCTTACCCCCCAAGTGCCCCCAGCCCGCAGTGCCCTGGGTGGTTCTGGGGAGGGGAAGTGCATCTCAGGGGTGGGGGCTGTGGGGGAGGGAAAGGAAGGAGGCACAAAGGCAGGCCAGTTACCTGCAGCAGAAGCCGCTTGGGTTTCGGACCTCTCTTCCTATACCCCGATGCTCGGTCTCTCTCCTCTCTGGGGTGCAAAGCAGGTAGCAGAAGAAAAGGAAACACGGATGACATCTAAGGGAAAGCAAGGTGTCCACTTCACCCCCCCTGGCTGTCTATCAGGGAGGGGACACGCCCTCTAGGCTATCCCACCAATCCTCCCCAGTGTCTTCCTATTATGACAATGGGGTCAAATGCTCAACTGCCAGGACCCTGGTCTTCCCATCTAATGAATGGGGAGGGCACTGGTCTCAATCATTGAGGTGGGACTCCTACAGCATCTCCAAAAATATGTGGGTCATTACTGGGCCCCAGGGCCACATGAAGGCTCTGCTCTGAATGGTACTGGGAACCCCTCCAAATAGGCAGCTCCAGTTTCTACTTTTAGGAGAGTTACACAAAACCTGTCAATCAGATTTGCCTTGACTGTCCTAGAGTAGCTTATGAGACTGGCAAATCCTTGTGCAAATGAAACTCAGCCCATCCTCCCCCCATGTGGAATCTATATGAACTTGGGACAGAGGACAGTCTCCTACCTTGTCTGTACTATCTAGTCAGAGGACAAGGGAAAAATTAGCCTATACTGAGAGACTAGGAGATGCCAGACTCACCACTGGCTGTGTTCCCCACATATCAAAACACACAAACACAAGGTACAACTTGAGGTCACACCTGACATACACAAGACAATACAACCAGGGACTCCAGACAAAAAAGCCAGAAGCAGAGTCATTTCACTTCGCCTCCTACCTTAGCTCAATCCTTCCATAATTTCTGTAGCCGCACCACAGAAGCCACATGGACAAGCACAAAGAAGGAAGAGATCGAGGTCCACCCTCTCCCCTTTCTGGTCGTGTAACTTTGGGCCAGTCTCTCAATCTGAGCTTAGTATAAATCAGTGAACCCATGGCGACTATTCCAAATGTCTGTCTTCTGGGCAGGAGCTGCCACACCCCACAGGATACCCATCTCCAGGGCAGAGGGGAAAGGGCACCTGGCTCCACTCCATGCCTTGACACCTGCCCCTGCTCTCTGCCATACACACCAAGATATCCTGCAGGATTCTCCCAAATATAACAACCCCGTGGACCAAGCTCCCCACCTTGCACCTGGGAAGCAGAGAGTAGCTGTGGGACAGGAACACCCTGATTTTTAAAGGAAAGAACAAGGAAAACTTGTCCTTGAATCAGTGACAGGAAGCCTCCTGGGGGAGAAGCAATGAGAATCCAGCAGTCAGAGGCAGCAGAAAAGCACCTGACCCCAAGTTGGGAGCCTGGCTGAGTCGTGTCCTGCAGGTTCCCAGCTGTGAGGCTCCTGTACAGAAGCCCTCCCTTTCAAGGTCAACGTTTCCTCATCTGCCAAATGAGATCTCAGGAGGCTGCCATAAGGGGCCAAATACAAACAATTCTGTGATGTGGTCCCACTCTATACAGGGTTGGCAGGCTAGAGAGAGGCAGAGGACCTGGAGCTGCCCTCTGGCATGGGGCAGTAAGACTGAGTACATGCAGTGGAAGGTAAGAGTCAGATAGTACTCAGGACCTCCACAGAGCACTGGCAGAGATGGAACACTGAGTTTGTCCAAGGCCACTTGGCTAGGAGGGAGCCAAGGGGGACAGGCTGGAGCTCAGAAATTCTGGCTCCAGTCCAGGTATGGTGGCTATAATCCCAGCACTCTAGGAGGCCAAGGTGGGAGGATCACTTAAGGAGTTCAAGATCAGCCCAAGCAAGAGCAAGACCCTTGTCTGTACAAAAAATAGAAAAATTAGCCAGCTGTGGTGGGCACCTGTAGTCTCAGCTACTCAGGAGGCTCAGGCAGGAAGACTGTTTGAACTCAGGAGTTTGAAGCTGCTAGAACTAGGCAGAAGCCATTGCACTCCACCCGGGGCCCCACAGGGAGACTCTTTTTTCTTTTGAGACAGAGCCTCAAGCTATCCCCCTGGGTAGAGTGCTGTGGCATTACAGCTCACAGCAACCTCCAACTCCTGGGCTCAAGCGAGTCTCCTGCCTCCGCCTCCCGAGTAGCTGGGACCACAGGCGCCCACCACAACGCCCGACCATTTTTTGGTTGCAGCCATTATTGTTGTTTGGCGGGACCAGGCTGGATTCGAACCTGCCACCTTAGGTGTATGTGGCTGGCACCTTAGCCGCTTGAGCCACAGGCGCCGAGCTGAAACTCTTATATAAAAAAGAAAAAAAAAAGAAGAAAAGGAAAAAGAAAAGAGGGAGAAAAGGAAAGGAAAGGAAAGGCTCCACAGCTCACACTCTTGTTTGCCCTTCTCTTAGCTGAACTTCATAGACCTTCCTTCTAGCTTAAGTCTCCTAAGAGCTCCTTAGACTATCAGACCTGTCGCCACCAGCATTCCTGATATGGCCACCTCCTCTAAAGCTGGGAACCTTTGTGAAGCACTTTCACATTTTTCACCAAAACTGAAACCTCTCATAGGCCCCTGTAAAATTTTGTCCTGGGGAAACTGGAGTTATTCAGGGTGGCCCATTTTATAGCACAGTGACTGAGTAAAAGAAGTGACCAGCAACAGGAAAAAGGCGCAGAGTCTGCAGTTGCCCTGGGACTCTGTGCCCACCAGCTTCCCCAGCTGCACACAGCCTGGATTACCCTGGTCAGACACCCCACCCTGCCCCCAATGACCAGAGCCAGCCAGCTCTGGGCTCCCTGGGAAGCCTCGGAGTCAGTCCTGAGCCCAGCCCAAGGCAGGCAGAGGACCCCTTACTTCTCCTCATAGGCCATGACGAGGCGGGGGTCCAGGATGTGCTCTTCTGGCTCCCACGTGCTGTACCTGGGGAGAGGAATGAGAGGTCAGAGCCCCCCTGCTTCCACTTGGTTTCACAGAGGTTACAACTGCTGGGTCAGGGCCCACTGCAGGCCTTTGCCCTGTCCTGATAAGGTGTCATTATCATCTGCTCTAAGGAGCTGACCTAGCCTGGGCCTCCTGAGGGCTCTAGCAACCCCAGAGCTGCTCTTACTCATACCACAGTATCATGAGACTGGGTCTAACTCCCTATTAGGCCTCATGTCCGTTTGAGCCCTTTGGTATCTGGAAGACAGCAAGCCCCTGTAAAGCCCAGGCCCCTTCCGCCAGCAGGTGAGAGAGGGTGGCTAGGAGCTGGGGCTCTGAAGACATGAGGCCTGGGTTCAAATCAGCTCCATCCCTAACAGCTGTGTGACTTTCAGCAATTTACTTAACAGCTCTGTACCTCAATTTTCTCATCTGTATAAACTCTTGTGCTGCTTTAATGCATTCAAAGTGCTTAGAGCTGCTTGCTTTTGGATGTGCCCTATGTCTCCAGCTACTGTCCCCACCCTTCAAGCCCTAGACTGGCCTCCTCTACTCCCCCCTACCTCAGTGCACACATCTGTACCCCACCCCAGACCACACCTGAAGTTCTCTTGTCTTCAAGAGAACTTGAAGGCTGGCATACAGCAGGCATTTGTTAAGTATCTAGTGACTGAATGGCTCCGCAATGCTACACACAGGCCCCCTTGGTATTGCTACAGAGGATCTTCCACCAGCCTCAGAGCTTACCCATCTGTGGTACCACCTCCACTTGTATCTAGGGTATTTGCTTTTAAAGCAGCTCATTTTTTTGTTGATTGTAAAAACTAACTATGAAAAAATCAGCATCCCTCACCATAGGTGCAAGTACAAAAAATTTTTCAATTAAAAAAATGTATGGGCGGTGCCGTAGCTCAGTGGGTAGGGAGCCGGCCACATACACCGAGGCTGGTGGGTTCAAACCCAGCCCAGACAACAACAACTGCAACAATAACAAAAATAGCTGAGCAACATGGCAGGCGCCTGAAGTCCCGGCTACTTGGGAGGCTGAGGCTAGAGACTCACTTAAGCCCAAGAGTTTGAGGTTGCTGTGAGCTGTGACACCAGAGCACTCTCCCAGGGCGACAGCTTGAGACTCCATCTCAAAAAAAAAAAAAAAAAAAAAAAAAAGGGCTTGGTGTCTGTGGCTCAAGAGGCTAAGGCACCAGCCACATATACCAGAGCTGGCGGGTTCAAATCCAGCCCAGGCCTGCCAAACAACAATAACTGCAACCAAAAAAAAAATGGCCAGGCCTCGTCCTAGCTACTTGGGAGGCTGAGGCAAGAGAATCGCTTAAGCCCAGGAGTTGGAGGTTGCTGTGAGCTATGATGCCAGAGCACTCTACCCAGGGTGACAGCTTGAGGCTGTGTCTCAAAAGAAAAAAAAAATGTGTACGGTGATGTGCAGTGTAACGTTTTGGTCAGCAACAGACCACATACATGACAGTGTCCTGAACATTATAATGGAGCTGAAAAAAATGTTATCACCTAGTGACATCTTTTTTCTTTTTTTTTGAGACAGAGTCTCAAGCTATTGCCCTGGGTACAATGCCATAGTGTCACAGCTCATCGCAACCTCTAACCCTTGGACTCAAGCAATCTTCTTGCCTCAGTTTTTGTATTTTTAGTAGAGACAGGGTCTCAATTTTTGTTCCAGCTGATCTCAAACTTGTGAGCTCAAGCAATCCGTCTGCCTTGGCCTCCCAGAATGCTAGGATTATAGATATGAGCCACTGTACCCCACCTTCTTCTTCTTCTTTTTTTTTTTTTGAGACAGTCTCATTTTGTCTCCCTTGGTAGAGTAACATGGCGCCACAACTCAAGCAACCTCAAACTCTTAGGCTTAAGCAAGTTTCTTGTCTCAGCTTCCCAAGTAGCTGGGACTATAGGAGCCCACCACAACGCCTGGCTATTTTTAGAGACAAAGTCTCACTCTGGCTCAAGCTGGTCTCGAACCTGTGACCTCAAGCAATCCACCCACTTTGGCCTCCCAGAGTGCTGGGATCATACACATGAGCCACTGCACTTGGCCTCTAGTGACATCTTCATGATCCCAAAATCTGTGCCTTTAAGGAAACTTGTCGCCTTCCTGGTTCTTAATAGTGGCCTTTTGACTGAATCCAAATTTTACATACAAACCCTTTTATTAAAAGGAGCAACAGAGAACTAGGAAGCTTTTTTTGCCTCCTTTGGTACTTAACAACAATCTTTTCTTTGAGACAAAGTCTCATTATGTCACCCTGGATAGAGTGCTGTGATGTCACAGCTCATAGCAACCTTACGCTCTTGGGTTTAGGTGAGTCTTTTGCCTTAGCCTCT
>NW_003852402.1:9000462-9016955 GCF_000181295.1 Otolemur garnettii | reverse complement strand
AGAGTCACCCTCAGTAGAGTGCAATGGTGCCACAGCTCACAGCAACCTCCAGCTCCTGGGTATGGGGTGATTCTCTTGCCTCAGCCTCCCGAGTAGCTGAGACTACAGGAGCCTACCACAACACCCAGCTATTTTTTTGTTTCAGTTTGGCCAGGGCTGGGTTCAAACCTGCCACCCTCGGTATATGGGGCAGGAGCCCTACTCACTGAACCATAATTCCTGGTTTTTAACAAAAAAGTTTACAAAGTTTTTTTTTGAGACAGAGCCTCAAGCTGTCCCCCTGGGTAGAGCGCCGTGGCATCACAGCTCACAGCAACCTCCAACTCCTGGGCTCAAGCGAGTCTCCCGCCTCCGCCTCCCAAGCAGCCGGGACCACAGGCGCCCGCCACAACGCCCGGCCATTTTTTGGTTGCAGCCGTCATCGTTGTCTGGCGGGTCCGGGCTGGGGACTCGAACCCGCCACCCTAGGTGTACGTGGCTGACGCCCCAGCCGGTTGAGCCACAGGCGCCGAGCCAAAGTTTACAAAGTTAAAAAAAAAGTTAAAACAGAAAAAAGTTTATAGGCCAAGCGTAGTGGCTCATGCCTGTAATCCTAGCACTCTGGAAGGCCAAAGCGGGTGAATTGCTTGAGCTCAGGAGTTCAAGATCAGTCTAAGACCCCATCTTTACTAAAAATAGAAAAACAATCCAGGCATTGTGGCAGGTGTCTGCAGTCCCAGCTACTCGGGAGGCTGAGGCAAGATAATTGCTCAAGTCCAAGAGTTTAAGGTTGCTAGAAGCTATGATGCTACAGCTCTCAACCTAAGGTGACAGACTGAGACGCTGTTTCAAGAAAAAAAAAAGCTTATAAACACATAAAGAAAATATTTTGGGGGGCGGCGCCTATGGCTCAGTAAGTAGGGTGCTGGCCCTATATACAGAGGGTGGTGGGTTCAAATCTGGCCCTGTCCAAATTGCAACAAAAAAATAGCCAGGCATTGTGGTAGGTGCCGATAGTCCCAGCTACTCAGGAGGCTGAGGCCAGAGAATCGCCTAAGCCCAGAGAATTGCCTAAGCCCAGGAGTTGGAGGTTGCTGTGAGCTGTGACACCAAAGCACTCTACCGAGGGTGACAAAGTGAGACTCTGTCTCTAAAAAAAAAAGAAAAGAAAAGAAAATATTTTTGTACAGCTGTACAATGTGTTTGTAGTTTAGGCCAAGTGCTAATTACAAAAGAGTAAAAAGGGGGCAGTGCCTATGGCTCAGTAAGTAGGGCACCGGCCCCATATACTGAGGGTAGTGGGTTCAAACCTGGCCCTGGACAAAATGCAATAAAAAATAGCCAGGCGTTGTGGTGGGCGCCTATAGTCCCAGCTACTCAGGAGGCTGAGGCAAGAGAATCACCTAAGCCCAAGAGCTGGAAGTTGCTGTGAGCTATGACACCACAGCACTCTACCGAGGGCGACAAAGTAAGACTCAGTCTCTGGAAAAAAAAAAAAAGGAGAGAGTAAAAAGATTTTTGTAAGAATTTAGCCCTTGAAGCTTGGCACCTGTAGCTCAGTGAGTAGGGCACCAGCCACATGCACTGAGGCTGGGTTGGAGCCCAGCCCTGGCCTTCTAAACAACTATGACAACTGCAACAAAAAAATAGCCGGGCATTGTGGTGGGTGCCTATAATCCCAGCTACTTGGGACTGAGGCAAGAGAATTGCTTAAGCCCAGGAGTTTGAGGTTGCTGTGAGATGTGATGCTAGGGCACTTTACCCAGGGTGACATAGTGAGACTCTGTCTCACAAAAAAAGAAAAAAAAAATTTAGCTCTTCACATTCACTCACTCCCTGACTTACTCAGAATAACTTTAAGTCCTGCAAGCTCCATTCAAGATAAGTGCCCTATACAGGTGTGCCATCATGCTGTATTTTTCTTGAATCTTTTCTACGTTTACCTATGTTCAGATATACAAATACCACTGTATTATGATTCCCTACAGTGTTCAGGACAGTAACATCTTCTACAACCTTGTAGCCTTGAAGCAGTAGGCTACACATACATATAGCTTAGGTATGTGGTAGGCTACATCTCTAGGTGTGTCTAAGTACATTCTATGCTGTTCACACAATGACAAAATCACCTAAGCATGAATTTCCCAAAATGTATCCGTCACTGAGACATGACTGACTATATATACAAAGTACACATGTATATAAAATACATATATACACAAAAACAAAGCAATGTTCTCTGATCCTGGCCAGAGGCCCTGCTGGGTGAGAAGGAAGGTGACTGGATGTAGGGAGGGCTTAGGAGCAGAAGAGCCAGGCTGAGTGCTTGCCCCTGCTGCTTCCTAGTGTGTCCAGTTACAGCCTTGATCTTCTTTTTTTTTTTTTTTTTGAGACAGGAGCCTCAAGCTGTCCCCCTGGGTAGAGTGCCATGGCATCTCAGCTCACAGCAACCTCCAACTCCTGGGCTCAAGCGAGTCTCCTGCTTCAGCCTCCCAAGTAGCTGGGACTACAGGCGCCTGCCACAACGCCTGGCCATTTTTTGGTTGCAGCCATCATTGTTGTTTGGCGGGCCCAGGCTGGGGATTTGAACCCGCCACCTTAGGTGTATATGGCTGGCGCCTTAGCCGCTTGAGCCACAGGCGCCGAGCCTACAGCCTTGATCTTAAACTGTCCCCAGACATCTCTTGTGAGAGTTAGCAGCAGTTCAATGCAGAGCAACGAGTTGTCAGAAGACAGAATGCTTTTTTCCTCTCTTTTCTAACACCTGGGCACAGCTCCTTCTGCCAGGTATGTAGGCTCTCAGGACTTGGCAATGAAGACCATACTATGAGGTCTTCCCACCAGGTCCTTCCCACCAGTCTGACTTTACTTCCTTTGTGTCTGCTTTGCCTTTAAAGTGCTAATCCTGGAGTGCTCTGTCCCTCCCTCCTGTCAGACACAGGTCCTGACATCCCTCCCATGCTGTCTTCTGCCAGTAGGACTAGCCCTCCCCCTGCTGCCTCCTTGGGCCTTACACTGCACTTGCCCCCCCACCATAACCATGGATCGATCCAAGGACACCCTAGCAGACAAAGCCATCCCTCCCAAAGTTCCCAGTGAAGGCCCAGTGGCCCCCTCAATGGGAAGAGCCTTGGAAGCCTCTACAGCCTTTGTTCATTTCTGCAGAAGTGCTCAAAGTGAAACTGAAGCCCAAACTACAGTATAAGCAACCACAATCCTTCCCCCAAATAGCAGTTGAATCTCCTCAACCATAACTAGCAAGAAGGGAAATTTTGTGCTCCTCCTGTGCAATCTGTCTCACCCTCTCTAGTTGTTGAAATGCAGCGTCTAGTCCCCCTTGCCCTGTCAATTTTTAGCTGATGTGGCTGCTGTGTGATTTCTGGGAAGTCCCTATCCTCTGGACCTCAATTTCCTCATGTGAAGAGCAACCACCGTCACAATAACTGCAGGCTCGCCGTCTACTGCTGGGAACTGGTGCCTCTTCCATAATACTCTGACAAGGTAGGTTCTTCATTTATTCCCCCCATTTTACAGATAAAGAGAGAAATAGGCAACTTGCCCAAGGTAACTGAGCCAGTTAAGTGGCTAGTCTATGGATGGAACTCAGCCTGCCTCTCAGCCACCTTCTAACTTCCGGCCCTCCACTGGGCCGTGATACGGGGGAGAAGAGGTTTGCCCAACTGCCCTGGTCTCCTCAGGGTCTAGCTGGGGCCTGGCACACAGTCGTTGCACAGAAAGGGTCAGCTAGGTTGGGAAGGGGACCATTTCTGGATGGCGCAGCTGGAGGTCTGGTTCAGCTCTGTGCTGGAGACAGGAGGGTGCTCGCACCGAGTCTTAACCTCTTGGACCCCAGGCCTGCAAACTGGAGCCCGCACGAGGGGAAGCAGCTTCGCTAACGGCTGGGCTCACAAACGCCAAGAGCGCGCCACAGGAAGGACACAGCCAGGAGACGTCAGGGGCTCAGCTGGAGAGTCGAGCGTCCCAGGGAGGGGCAGAAGGTGGGATGGGATAGGATGGGGTGGGGCGTGTTCCGCCCTGGCCCCGCCCCGCCACTGGGTATTCGAGCTCGAGCGCGCCCGCGCCCGCGCACACGCACGCACGGGAGGGGCACGCGCCGGGATTACGCGGCCAACCACGAGGCGAGGGCGGGGACAGCGCGCGCCGGCTCCGAGATAAACATGGCCACGTGACCGCCGCCCCGCCCCCGCCCGGTAAACAAGCTCGCGGCTACCCCTCGTGAGCCCCTGGGGGGTGGGGAGGGCACCAGCAGGTGGAGGACCCCACCCCCACTCTCAACCGGCCTTCGGCTGGGGTACTTGGGCGTGGGGAGCTGCGGGAGTAGGCGGGTGGAACAACCCACGGACCCCGCATGGCCGAGCCAGTTCCCATTCCTCACTCTAATTTAAAGTTACCCAAAAGAGAAGCACTAGGTGGGCTCAGGTCCAGACTGTGGGGTGCGGCCTTGCTCAAGTGACTCACTGTTCTGTGGCCACATCCTCAAGTGGGGATACCAATCATCCTTGTTGCTTAGGATTGTTGTGAAGATGGGATATGTTAAGTAAAGCACTTCCGTCAGTGTGGTACATAATAAAAGCAAATAAGCGTGGGTTAATTCAATTTTGAAAGCCTAGAGTGCATAAATCTGCAACTCCCAGCCCCAGTCTCAGGGAGGAATTAGCTCCTCCCCTGCCCCCTGGCCGGGTGTTAACAAATCTCATCCGGTCTCAGGTAGTCTTCAGCAAGGCCCAGGGGGATTAGGGCCTCAATTTTACAGGTGGGCAGAGAGGAGGCAGAGAGGTCGAAGGTTTTGCCCTGGGTCACACGGCTGGTATAAGTGCACAACCAGAATTGAAAAGCAGGGAGGTGTGGCTCCAAAGCCTGGGCACTTCCCACTGAACTTCCCAAAAGGCTCATAAGAGACTCCTGGTCACAAAGCTGGCTGTGTATCACAGAAGTAGGCCAGCTGTATGGCCCTAGGTAAAGACTCTTCTCTGCTGTGGGCTTCAGTTTCTCTATCTGTAAAATGAGTCACTAGGAGGCAATTAAATTAGCCAATGCCTGGCTCATAATAAGACCTTACTGACTGGCCTGGAGGATGCAGCCAGTCCAACCACCTATTCCTGCCCTCTTTCTCAGCCTCTTCCTCATCAAGTTCTCCTGAGAAGGGTGGCTGAAGACAGCTGGCTCCCCTGCTTCTTCTGAGACTGACTTCTGTCTTCCTCCAAGAGAGGAGACAAGTGTTGACCATACTTGCCTTGTGCCCATACCATGGTGGCACCGTGGATGGCATAACGTGGGCACCACACGGCATATGTTGGGAGTTAAAGTTTTGTGATGACCCACTCCTCTCTAGGCCTCAGTTTCTCTATCTGAAAAATGAGAGGACTGATCTAAATAATTTCTAGGGATGCTTTGAACTCCTCTGAAGAGTGGAATACCCTAGGTCCCCTTCCTGGCTAGGGTAAACAAAAGCAGAAATACAATCTAGATGTCTGTCTAACTTTGCACTAACAGCAAATGTTTACTAAAGCCCTTGGTCTGGGCTGAGCATGCATCAAGAAGCTTACATCCATCATCTAATCTGCACAACAGCCCTGCAAAAGAGGCTTCATTAACCTAACGTGAAGACAGGGAACAGAGGCCCAGCCACACTGGGGACCTGCCCAAGGGTTCACAGCTGTTGGGTGAGCTCCCAGGCCTGGAACCCAGACCAAAGCAGGTGGGACAGAAGGCCTTCAGTCAAACAGGGTTTCCAGAACCATTAGGGGTCACCTGGCGGTCATCCTGAAGACCCATCTGGTGGTCTCAGCATGTTAAGAATCCAATGGGCCTCTAGGCCAGGGGCACAGGCCACCAGGAACATGGTGAACTCTGCTCTTGGAGCCCTAGTTCCTTCCCTTCTGACTAAAGTTCTGGTCGGCAGATGTACTCACATCTAAGAACTCCTCATTAATAAGGACCTCTGTTTAGAGAAGGAAAACTTTCAAAGGATAGAGCCTCTGGAGGAGGAAAAATAGCCAACAGTGCTTTGAAGGCCAACAAGCTGGTAACCACAGCTGGAACTCGATGTCCCAGTGCAGAAGCTAAGAGCTGCGCCCAGAGCCTCAGCTCTCCCACTGCCCACCCTGGGCAGCTCCCTTTACTGCCCTGTTCACCCAGACCAAAAGTCTACCTTTGATCAGCCTGAGGCTCCTCCTTTAGCCCCCAAGGGTATTTGGGAAGAAAGAACAGTTGTTGCAGTGGAAGTGAGGGTGGAGGATCACATTATCTACATGCCAGCCACTTACCCCAGTCCTCAGGATACCTGAAGATCACCCTGAACATATATGCCAAGGCCTTTCACCCCACAAGGCTAAGTACCCTATGAAAGGAGAGATGGGTGTGGGTCTACTGAACACTGAACCCATTTTGCAGAGAGGGAAGCTGAGGCACTATGGGCTGTCTTCCCCTCTGCTGTCTTTCCGTCATCCCCCAGAAGCAGGACCCAATACTAGGTCAGCTTCCAGTACCAAAACAGAAAATTCCTGTCTCAACAGCTTGGTGCACAGGGGGTTTCCAGGAATCAGTCTCCCGGAGGCAAGGCAGGGAGGTGGGGCACCCACAGGCCAATGAGGAAGCCCCAGGATTAGCTCGGTCCCTCCCCCTCCCAACAACTCCCTGCTGGGAGGTGATTAGTTGGTCTGCACTCCGGATTGGGCCTCAGCAGGAGAGGTCCTAGCTCCCTGCCCCCAACTCTGAGAGGGAAGCCTAGGGGGGCACAAAGGAGTTACCTGAAGACAGAAAGGCCTAGTTCAAGTCCCAATTCTGCCTCCATTTGCTGTGTGACCTAAGGCAAGCTGCTTATCCGCTGAGCCTGTTTTGGCATTATCTAGAGAGAGCATGATCACACCTAGCTCACATGGCTCTATGGCAATGGTTCTCAACCTTCCTAATGCCACAACCCTTTAATACGGTTCCTCATGTTGTGGTAACCCCCCAGCCATAAAATTATTTTCATTGCTACTCTATAACTATAATTTTGCTACTGTTATGAATCTTAATGTAAATATCTGATATGCAAGACAGTCTTAGGTGACCCCTGTGAACGGGTTGTTCGACCCCCAAAGGGGTTGCAACCCACAGGTTGAGAACTGCTGCTCTATGGGAACCTACTCTGTAGGTCCTGCTAGGCACTGAGGATTCCTGCTCCACTGCTGGACTCCCCTTGTGCACCCAGCACTGTACTTACTGTGGCTCAGGGCCCCCTCCTTCGGGCCAGCAGCCATCTCTGATGTGGAGATGCTGGGCCTTCACCTCTCAGGTTCCAGAAAAGCAGAAGGAAAGGAGGGGAGAAGGGAGGGAAGAAAGGAAAGGGAGGAGGTGGGAGAAACTCCAACTAGAAGATGGGTCCCAACACTGAGCGGGCAGATTGAGAAGAGAAACTAGAGACCCACCTTGAACCTCCAGGGCTCCAAGTCCCTCAGCTAGCAGAGCAGAAACCAAGGCCCAGGAAGACAATAATTTAATCAAGGCCAGCTGTCCAGTTACTAGAGCAGCTGGAGCTATAAGCTGGCCAGGGAAGGGGGAGGCACAGGTAGACAGACACACACACACAAAGGAGCCTTACTTTGGGGGCCATCCTTTCCACTTCACCAGATATTCGACTTTACCCTGCGAAGAGAAAGAACCAGACACAGTGAGACCCCCTAATTGCCCCTACAACCACTCACAGGACAGTATAGCCCAAAGGACCTCATCCCCAAATCCCCTCCGCACACAAGTGTTCCCCAACACATAAAGGATAATCCAGGGACCTGCCATCCATCAGATCCTCACAAATCCAGAGAACCCAAACTTTGGCTGATGCACAACCACCCCTGACTGCCCTCCCCACTAGCACACAGGACAGCATCTGGTGGCAAACACACCTGAGCCTCCAGTGGCCCAAGCCCAGAGCTTTTGTCACATGGGGGACACTGAGACCACATGGCGGGGGGCATGTATGCATGGCCAAAAATCCATAGAGTCCCAGTGCCAAGATCATAACACTTTCCTCTTTAGACTGGAAGACTCTCCAAATCCTAGAAAATTCCTCCCTAGGATGTTCCTGGATTCTCCTCCCTGTGAGCTGAGTCTCTGGGAAAAGCAATGGGCCAGAGACTTTAGAACTCTCAACTCAAAAGATCCCCATATGACCCACAGGAGACTGAGAAAGTATCCACCTTCAGAAAGGCAGTCCTCCAATTGTTAGAAAATAGACCCAGGCTCCGCCAACATGGTCCCTTTAAGGTCCAATTGCATTCAATAGATGAAGCCCCTCTATGCCAAAACTCTAAAGACCAAAACATGACACCTTTCCAAAGAGGCCTTCCAAAAGTCAGCCTTCCCTGGCTGACTTTTCTGATGCTGTCCCTCTCTGGCACCTTACAGTTCTATTTCTGTAGGGCACACAGCTCCATCTGAAGGCATCTGTCTTTATTTCTCATTCATTGTATCTCCCTCTGCAGAACACCAGCTCTCCGAGGGAAGGAATATATCCTTGGGGCTTAGAATTATGTCTACTACACAACAGATCCTCAATAAATGTCTTAAGTCACTGGTTGAAGGAATAAAGATCCTCGATCTCATCAGATCTCCGATTTGGGGGTGGGGCAGGGCCGTGGTAATCTCTGTACCTGCTTCAGGCTACACTTGGAAAGCACAGACCTTTGTGGAATAAATTAGACCTCTATTAAGACACAGAAACCCTGGGGGATGAAGGAAGAAAGAGGGCAGCTCCAATCATAAACACAGCTGAATCCCAAGCCAAGTTGGGAGAAGAAAAGACACTCAGGACTCACTTTGCCCTTCATCCATGGCACGAGACACCAGAACTAAGTCTTCTCTATGGAAAGAAGATGGACTGGCAACCAGCCCACATGAGCTCCTGCTCTACCTCTACCTCTACCCCTACCTTGCTGGGTGACCTTGAGCAGGCTACTTCCCCTACCCAGTTTCTGCCTCCATCAAATTCGAGGAGGTTGATTGCTAAGGCCCCTCCAGCTTGCCCCTGTAGCCTCCCAAGGGGCTGTGGAGAGAAGAGAGGGAAAAGGACAGTGGTGAGTGCCAGAAGAACTTTTCCCTAAGGACTTCCCTAAACCCAGCCTCCAGGTTTGGGTGAGCCCATTCCACAAACGTGCTTAGGACATGTAGATGCCAGGCCAGGACAATCAAAGTCCAGCTCGGAAGTGCTGGTCCTGAACCCAGCAGGACGGAAGTCTCCTTAAACTGCAGGGTGTTAAGTGAAGGCAAAGGCAGACGGGGAGGAGCTTCAAGGATGCCCTACACCGGAGCGGGGGGATAGAGAGATGGGGCTGGAAAGAGGGGGTTGAGGGTGTAAGCGGTAGGGATCTGAAAAGGTCAAAGTCCAGCAGGAAAACTTCAGAGGCAAGAGGAGACTCTTTCAAAGGTCTGCTTCCAATTTCAAAGGACTTGGTGCCAAGAGTCCAGAGTCCCGAGTTCGAGACCCAGCTCTGACAATAACACACTGGACAAGTCGCTTCAACTTCTGTCTCCGCCTCCCCATATTTAGAATGAAAAGGGGATGAAGGAGGATGGCGCTCGGAATCCCTACATTCCGACACTATTTCCAGCTCAGGCGGGTTCAGCAGTCTCCAGCATCCCGGGGCGACAACTTTTATTCTACTTGCCTCATGGCGACAGGGGAAACTGAGGCACGAGCTGGGGAAACGAGCCCAGCAGCTCAGGGCTGCCTGGGCCCCCAGCCCCACCTTCCCTCTCGTCCCCAGAGCATGGGAGGCGGTGCTGGGGACAAGAGAGGACCTCACAAGGGTTCTGGGAGCGCCCCCGGGCAGCCTCACCTTCCGCACGCGCTTCTTCCGGATGCTCTCCACAGCGAACACCTGCTCGCCGATGGCTGACAGCTCCATGCGGGGAAGCGGGCGAGCGGGCCCGGGGCCGGGCCTGGCCGGGCCGGGGGCGGAGCTGCGGGGCCGCGGCTACGGCGCGCGATGCTGGGGCCGGCGGGGTCCCAGTCACCCTCGTCTGGGCGCGCACGCGCACGCGCACGCGCGCACACCCCCTCGCGCTGCCTCACGCCGCCGACGTCCCATTTTTGAACCTGCGCAACGTTTTCCTCCTCGCCGGCGAGCGCGCGCGGGAGGGGGCGGGACGGGAGCGCGCGGGCCGGCCGGCCGCCGGCTAAGCTCGCGCCCTACAGGTCAGCCCCGCCCCCCACGTTCGAGCCCCGCCCCGTAGCCCCGCCCCCGCCCCGCCCCGCCCCAGCCAAAGACCAAGCTGTGTGCTGGGAGGTGTGGACCCGACTTGCTTAGCTTAGGCGCCGGCGTGCACCTGGCTGACGCTCGCGCGCCCCCTCTCGCCACTCGGCACCAGGGTGGGGACGTGATCTTTAACACCAACATGCAATTCCTAAATCTTGCCGGTGTCTTTGAGGAGCCGATAAGGCGTGGCCCTAGGAGGGCAGGTGAGAAAGCAGAAGTTAAGAGCGGGGAGGTCATTTTCCTCACCTTCCAAAACGAAGGATACAGAGGCCTGGCCGCAGATTCTAGAGCTGTTGTTGGGTCGGGACCGAATAGGTTTCCCACCCCGTCGAGGCGTCGCAAGTGCTTGTGCTGAGCAAGTGTTTCTACGTCTATCTGTTCATGGATCCAACCTAGACGGCTGTAAGACGCTCGGGCTAGACCCGGGCACCGCCTCCAGGGCTCCCAGGCTGGGCAATTTGCCGCGGGCGCGGCAGCTGTGGCGATAAGGTGCCCGCGAGGATAGAGTCTGCTGGTACGCTGCCTCTAGGTACCCCCCCCAACACACACACACCGACGCGCCCGGCACTCGGTACGTTGTATAACAGGTGTTCAACTATTTGTAGAATCAATGGCTCTTGAGATGCCATAGGAAGTCATCACCCCCCGCCACGCCCAGAACCCTCTTCTGTTGTCGACACAGCGCCGCACTTCACCCTTCCGGCCCCAGGGCCGTCTTGCCCCTTCCACCCCCTCCCGCTGCCTACGTGGATTCCAAGTCCGGGCTCCTGGCCTCCTCAGTGACTCAGGGCTGCCCTTTCCTCACCTCCACTTCCAGTGCCCGGCCTCATCCCTTGTCTGTTTTTGGGCCAGCAGCAACGACCTTCTCACGAAGCTGCCATCCCATCCGATCTTTGCCCAGAGCGGCAGAGAGCTCTTTCTGAAATGCATATCGGACTGGGTCACCCTGTGCTTAAAAACTTTCCATAGTTCTCTACTTCCCTCAGAACAAAATTCAAACGCCTTTCTCTGGCACACAGAAAAAGAAAATAGATTAACGCCTGACTTTTTAATCAAAAGCAACAGAAACCAGAGATAAAATAACCATCATCCTAAAATTATATAATCCGGTGAAACTAATAAGAATTATGTACCTAGTATAGGGTGACCAGACGTCCCGCTTTTTAACAATTTGTCCTGCGTCCTGGGGCGTTTTTAAAAAGTCCGGATTTGAACGGGCTGGAGAACAGGAAGGGAATATATGGGTTTTGGCTGCCGTGTGGCTATTTCGCCAGAATATGAGTTTTATATTACTTTTGTTAATTTTATAATGTTAAACTGTAATAATAACAAATAATTGTTGAGAAGTGATTATCAAGAACTGCTTATCAAAGTTTGCATTGTTGTCAGACCCCGCCCCGCCCCGCCCCGCTCCCCCATGTTGTCCTGCTTTACAAATCTTAAAATCTGGTCACCCTAACCTAGTAGGAGGTACATGTTATGCTTCCAGAATGAGGTGAAATTATAGCATTTACAAATATAAAAACTAAGAGTTTGGGCTTGGCGCCCGTGACTCAAGCGGCAAGGCGCCAGCCACATACACCTGAGCTGGCGGGTTCGAATCCAGCCCAGGCTCCCCAAACAACAATGACGACTGCAACCAAAAAATAGCCGGGTTGTGGCGGGCGCCTGTAGTCCCAGCTACTTGGGAGGCGGAGTCAGGAGACTCGCTTGAGCCCAGGAGTCGGAGGTTGCTGTGAGCTGTGATGCCACAGCACTCTACCCAGGGCAACAGCTTGAGGCTTTGTCTCAAAAGAACAAAACAAACAAACAAAAAACTAAGAGTTTACACTAGCAGACCCTCCTTAAGGGAAACTCCAAAGGAGGAATTTCAGGCAGGAGGAAGATAATCCCAGACTGTTATAATAGGGAATAGAGAAATGAATGAAAAGCATTGATAATGTAAAACAATATAATGTTTTCTGGATAAAAATAGATTAAAATGCACAAACACAATGGCATGTAAAGTGTTCTAACATTCTTATATTCTTCAGGAGGGAGGTGAAGGTAAATATCAAATACACTTAGACTTTGATGAGTTAAGAATTCAAGTTGTTGGCAGGATGTAGTGGTTCACACTTGAAATTCCAGTACTTTGGGAGGCAGAGGCAAGAGGATTGTTTGATGCCAGGAGTTCATGACCAGCCTGGGTAACTTAGGCAGTGCCCATCTCTATGAAAAAATTAAAAAATTAATCAGGTATGGTGGTGATGTATATCTATAGTCTTAGCTACTTGAGAGGCTGAGGTAGAAGGATCACTGGAATTTGAGGTTACAGCGAGCTATGATTGTATCACTGCCCAGTGAGAAGAGTGAGGGGCAAGACCTTGTCTCTGAAAATTAAAAAAAAAAAAGTCCAGTTGCTATTACTGAGATAAACACCATAAAATGGAAATGCAGTGTATATTTATTAGAGGGCAAGTAGATGATATGAATTCTTTTTGGGGGGGCAACAGGAGCCTCAAGCTGTCCCCCTGGATAGAGTGCTGTGGCATCACAGCTCACAGCAACTTCCAACTCCTGGGCTCAAGCGAGTCTCCTCCCAAGTAGCCCCAAGTAGCTGGGACCACAGGTGCCCACTACAATGCCTGGCTATTTTTTTTTTTTTTTTTGGTTGCAGCCAACATTGTTGTTTGGTGGGCCTGGGCTGGATTTGAACCCACCACCTTGGGTGTATGTGGCTGGTGCCTTAGCCACTTGAGCCACAGGCACCGAGCCAATGATATGAATTCAAATTCAAATGTTCTATAATTCAATAAATGCAACTGGACTAAATGTTGTAGTTAAAATAAAAAGATTAGGCTCGGCGCCTGTGGCTCAAGCGGCTAAGGCGCCAGCCACATACACCTAAGGTGGCGGGTTCGAATCCCCAGCCCGGGCCTGCCAAACAACAATGATGGCTGCAACCAAAAAATGGCCAGGCGTTGTGGCGGGCACCTGTAGTCCCAGCTACTTGGGAGGCTGAGGCAGGAGACTCGCTTGAGCCCAGGAGTTGGAGGTTGCTGTGAGCGTGATGCCATGGCACTCTACCCAGGGGGATAGCTTGAGGCTCCGTCTTAAAAAAAAAAAAAAATACAAAGATTATCAGACTGCACACAATCATACTGTAGTCTGGACCACAAGAGATGGGTTCAACACATAAGAATAATGGAAAGTCAAAAGTAAACACATGGGCTGGGTGAGATGGCTCACACCTGTAATCCTAGTGTTGCAGGAAGACGAGGCCCAGCGGAGAGAAAGAGCACCCAAATACCACGTTTATAAGAGGAAGGTCTAAAAAGCTGCTTTTAGTCTAGCACTCTGAGAGGTTAAGAGGTTGACGCTGGTGGATTGCTTAAGATCAGGAGTTCCAGACTACCCTGAGCAAGATCCAGACCCCTGTCTCTACTAAAAACAGAAAAAACTAGCTGAGCATCATAGTGGGAGCCTGTAGTCTCAGTTCTCAGGAGGCTGAGGCAAGAGAGGATCCCGTGAGTCCAGAAGTTTGAGGTTGCTGTGACCTATGATGACACCACAAAACTCTCTCTACTCAGGGAGACAAAGTGAGACTCTGCCACAAAAGGAAGGCAAGTGTAGAGGTAAGGCAGAAAATGAAATAGGCAGAGAGGCTGAGGCAAGAGAATCGCTTGAGCCCAAGAGTTTGAGGTTTCTGTGAACTGTGACGCCACAGTACTCTACCAAGGGCGACATAGTGAAACTCTGTCTAAAAAAAAAAAGAAAGAAAAAGAAAGAAATAAAATGAAATAGGAGCAACAAAACCAAAAATTATTTTTATGAATAGACCAATAATAGGGACAACCCCTGGTGAAACTGATTAAGAAAAAAAGAGAGAAAACACAACTAAAATCAGGAGTGAAAAGCTAAGAAATCTGCAGATATTTTATTTTATTTTATTTTTTGAGACAGAATCTTTGTCACCCTGGGTAGAGTGCTGTGGCACCACAGCTCACAGAAACCTCAAACTCTTAGGCTTAAGTGATCCTTTTGTCTCAGTCTCCCGAGTAGCTGGGACTACAGGTGCCAGCTACAATGCCAGGCTAGTTTTTCTATTTTTTAGTGGAGATGGGATATTGCTCTTACTCAGGCTGGTCTCGAACTCGTGAGCTCAGGCAATCCACCTGCATTGGCCTCCCAGAGTGCTAGGATTACAGGCATGAGCCACTTTGCCTGTCCTAGATGGATGATCTATTGTGACAAAATGCAGGGACACAGAAAGGTGGCAAAGCCTTGGACAGACCCTGTAGGGCGAGGAGCCACACGTGATCAAAACACATGGCTAACTTGCTCAATGTCATGAATAGTGCAAATAAAAACCCACAAGAAGATACAACTTCACTCTCACCCATCAGTAAAAATATAAAAGTCTGATTAAAAAAATTTTTGCAAGCGTTGGCAAGAATGTGGGACAATATGAACTCTCATGCTGCTGTGGAGAATAAAAATACATTCAACTGCTTTAGAAATCAGTTTGATGCCACGGAATAAATTTAAAACGGCATCATCTGTGACCAGCAATTTGTCTCCTTGGGACATACCTGAAAGCAATTCTTGCAAATGTGCAACAAAAAAAAAAAATTTTTTTTTAAATGTTTATAGAAATAATGTTTATAAAAACTGGAAACTGGAAACAGCCCCATGTACAGGCTGGGCGAGTAAAGTCTGGAATAGTCACACACTGGATTCTTACCCGGAATTGAAATTGAATGAACTACAGTGATACACATCAATTTGAATAAATCTCTCAAAATAACGTTGAGCAAAGGAAGTAAAATACAAATCCTGTGGTGCCACTATGTACAGTTCAAAACCAGGCGAAGCTCTCCATTATGTTGTATTGGGCTACATGTGAAGATGGCAAAACTGAAGAGAAAACAAAGAGGTAACTATAGCAGAGATCAGAACAGTGATATCCTCTTGAGGAGACAGGTAAATATGAATACAAAGGAATACACAGTGTTGGCAATATACGCTTTCTTGATTTGGAAGTTGGTTATGTGGGCATTAGAATTCTTTTTTTTTTTTTTTTTGAGACAGAACCTCAAGCTGTCGCCCTGGGTAGAGTGCTGTGACATCACAGCTCGCAGCAACCTCCAACTCCTGGGCTCAAGCAAGTCTCCTGCCTCAGCCTCCCAAGTAGCTGGGACTACAGATGCCCACCACCATACCTGGCTAATTTTTCTATTTTTCAGAGACAAAGTCTTGTTATGTTGCTTAGGCCGGTCTTGAACTCCTGGACTCAAATGATACTCCCACCTCAGCCTCCCAAAGTGCTAGCTAGGATTATAACTGTCAGCCACTGTGCCCAGCCTAGAATTATTATTATTCTTTAAATGTTTGTATGTTGTATATACTCTTATGTATGTAGTATGTATCACAACAGGGGAATTAAATTATTTCTTGCCTCCGGTAGAGTGCTGGGGCATCATAGCTCGCAGTAAACTTAAATTCTTGGGCTCAAGCCACTCTCTTGCCTCAGCCTCCCAAGTAGCTGGGATGACAGGTACCCACCACAATGCCGTCTATTTCTTTCTTTTTTGAGACAGGGTGTCACTATGTTGCCCTTGGTAGAGAGCTATGGCATTACAGCTCACAGCAACCTCAAACTCTTGGGCTTAAGCAATTCTTTGGCCTCAGCCTCCCAAGTAGCTGGGACTACAGGCGCCCTCCACAATGACCAGCTATTTTTTGGTTGCAGTTGTCATTGTTGTTTAGCAGGCTGGAGCCCGGCTTGAACCCACTAGCCTTGGTGTATGTGGCCGGTGTCCTACTCATTGAGCTGTGGGCGCCAAGCCTAGTTTTTTTTTCTTTTGCAGTTTTGGCCGGGGCAGGACTCGAACCCTCCATCCTTGGTATATGGGGCCAGCACCCTACTCCTTGAGCCACAGGTGTGCCCCTATTTTGTTTTGTTTTTTAAGAGATGGGGTCTCGCTCTTGCTCAGACTGGTCTCAAATTCCTTAGCTCAAATGATCTACCCGCCTTGGCCTCCCAGAGTGCTGGGATTACAGGTGTGAACCACTGCACCCAGCCCCAGGACGGATTTTATAAAGACTAACACCTATACACACTAAGAAATATCTGAACATCAAGATGAAAAGAACATTAAAACCTTTCTGTTTAAAAAAAAAAAAAATCACAGGCTCGGCGCCTGTGGCTCAAGTGGCTAAGGCGCCAGCCACATACACCTAAGGTGGCGGGTTCGAATCCAGCCCCAGGCC